>NW_028123788.1:0-658633 GCF_965194805.1 Balaenoptera borealis
GTAATAATCTTAAAACCTATGTATAGATATCTCTCTGTTAGTGTGTCAAGTGGGTGTAAAGCGGCATAAACACAGAAGTGAAAAGCAGCTAAACCCCATTATAAAAATAAATTACTTTGAATAACCCATGAAACAAAGACAGTGAAAGAGAGCGAAATTCTTACACAATTCGTTCAGGGGCTGTGATGCAACCTGGATTGACCATATCTAGACCCACAGCTGGATGAGACATAAGGGTGGACACTCTTGGGGCTGAGAGGTTTGGTGAGGTTGGGTGAGCAAACGCAGACCCTTTACAGTAATACTGCATGGTACCCATCGCATGGGTCACAAATCTCCAGGTTCAAGGGCATCTTCCTACATCGAAAACATGCATGAGAAACCCAGAAGATGGTACACCGTGTGATGTGGAAAGGTTTCTAAAACGCACCTCATTTCTCATCTCCTTGTGCCCGGGTTCGCTATTCCAGCCGCTTTACTAGCAATCTCCCTACTTGGAGCATCAGCACCTTTAAGCTCCTGTTCCGTACAGGTTGCAATTTGTCCTGAGGATGAACTGGAAGACGTGGAACCAATGAGAGACTAGCTCTTGGTGTTGGGACAGGCACAGGTCACTCTATTTTCCCATCAGGAAGAAGAATTAACCACAGGCTCAGCCTGCCCCCGGAACCAGAACAGGGCCTGAAGGCATCCTGCGCTTTTGCGGCCAGCTCCCTAAAAAGCGAGTTGTAAAATGGAGGTTCAGGGCACTGCAATTCACAAACCTGCAGAGTTATAAATGATAACTCTCGTCCACAAATATATTGAGGGAAGGCAAAGAAGAGGATTTGAAATCAAGGCAGAATTGCAGGAAAGAGATTTCAGGAGGTAGATTCGAATCGCCTTTAAAGCACATGAAAAGCGGCAAAACGTTGACAATGATGCCCTTGGCCAAAAAGGGCGTATGCGTTTTTTCCTGAATATATTCAGGAAAAAACGCATACGCCCTTTTTGGCCAACCAAGCAACCTGGAAAGGCAAATCAGCGCTACAAAGATGTCTCGCTTCCCATCGGTCAAAAGGGCCATGCTGAAAAAAGTCTCAAAACCAAAAATGCAGGACAGGCCATGGAGAAATGGGAGCCTTGCTACACTGATGGGCGGGATGTAAATTGTCAAAAGCCACTCTGGAGAAGTGTACGGTGAGTCCTGAAACGTCTAAAAAGCAAAGCTTAGAGAGCATAGGGCACTTCCACTCATGGGGGTATAAATTGGGAAAATGAAAAATCAGCAAGACACAAGCACCCCAAAGTTTAGGGCTGCTCTGTTGACAAGGACCTCCACTTCATTCCACCTTCAATATCCCAGGAAAGAGAAAAATGGATAAAGAAGTTGTGGTCCTTATGTACAATGGAATATCACTCAGCCGTGAAATCAATGTCATAAGGCTAGTAGCAGCATGATGAGTGGATTTAGGTACGACGACTCTAAGTGAAATAAGTCACACAGAAAAGGACACTTCTCATAAGGTATCACTGATAGAGGGAATGTAAAAACCGTTACACTTGAACTGAATTACAAAACAGAACAGAGTCACACATGTAGAAAACACACTATGGCTGCTTAACGGGAAAGGTGAGGTGGGGTGATACATAAAACAAGGGTTTCAAATTAGCTCAGATACCGTTCCATAAACCCAATATGTAATAGACAAGACCTACTCCTTGCTCAGAGAACTGGACTCAACACGCCCTATTCACCGCACAAGAATATATCTGACTAGTAATAATCTTAAAAGCTATGTATTGATATCTCTCTGTTAGTGTGTCAAGTGGGTGTAAAGCGGCATAAACACAGCAGTGAAAAGCAGCTAAACCCCATTATAAAAATAAATTACTTTGAAAAACCCATGAAACAAAGACAGTGAAAGAGAGCGAAATTCTTACACAATGCGTTCAGGGGCTGTGATGCAACCTGGATTGACCATATCTAGACCCACAGCTGAATGAGACATAAGGGTGGACACTGTTGCGGCTGAGAGGTTTGGTGAGGTTGGGTGAGCAAACGCAGCCCCTTTAAAGTAATACTGCGTGGTACCCATCGCATGGGTCCCAAATCTCCAGGTTCAAGGGCATCTTCCTACATCGGAAACATGCATGAGAAACCCAGAAGATGGTACACCGTGTGATGGGGAAAGGTTTCTAAAACGCACCTCATTTCTCATCTCCTTGTGCTCGGGTTCGCCATTCCAGCCACTTTACTAGCAATCTCCCTCCTTGGAGCATCATCACCTTTAACCTCCTGTTCCGTACAGGTTGCAATTTGTCCTGAGGATGAACGGGAAGACGTGAAACCAATGAGAGACTATCTCTTGGTGTTGGGACAGGCACAGGTCACTCTATTTTCCCATCAGGAAGAAGAATTAACCACAGGCTCAGCCTGCCCCCCGGACCCAGAACAGGGCCTGAAGCCATCCTGCGCTTTTGCGGCCATCTCCCAAAAACGCGAGTTGTAAAATGGAGGTTCAGGGCACTGCAATTCACAAACCTGCAGAGTTATAAATGATAACTCTCGTCCACAAATATATTGAGGGAAGGCAAAGAAGAGGATTTGAAATCAAGGCAGAATTGCAGGAAACAGATTTCAGGAGGTAGATTCGAATCGCCTTTAAAGCACATGAAAAGCGGCAAAACGTTGACAATGATGCCCTTGGCCAAAAAGGGCGTATGCGTTTTTTCCTGAATATATTCAGGAAAAAACGCATACGCCCTTTTTGGCCAACCAAGCAACCTGGAAAGGCAAATCAGCGCTACAAAGATGTCTCGCTTCCCATCGGTCAAAAGGGCCATGCTGAAAAAAGTGTCAAAACCAGAAATGCAGGACAGGCCATGGAGAAATGGGAGCCTTGCTACACTGATGGGCGGGATGTAAATTGTCAACAGCCACTCTGGAGAAGCGTACGGTGAGTCCTGAAACGTCTAAAAAGCAAAGCTTAGAGAGCATAGGGCACTTCCACTCATGGGGGTATAAATTGGGAAAATGAAAAATCAGCAAGACACAAGCACCCCAAAGTTTAGGGCTGCTCTGTTGACAAGGACCTCCACTTCATTCCACCTTCAATATCCCAGGAAAGAGAAAAATGGATAAAGAAGTTGTGGTCCTTATGTACAATGGAATATCACTCAGCCGTGAAATCAATGTCATAAGGCTAGTAGCAGCATGATGAGTGGATTTAGGTACGACGATTCTAAGTGAAATAAGTCACACAGAAAAGGACACTTCTCATAAGGTATCACTGATAGAGGGAATGTAAAAAGCGTTACACTTGAACTGAATTACAAAACAGAACAGAGTCACACATGCAGAAAACACACTATGGCTGCTTCACGGGAAAGGTGAGGTGGGGTGATACATAAAACAAGGGTTTCAAATTAGCTCAGATACCGTTCCATAAAACCAATATGTAATAGACAAGACATACTCCTTGCTCAGAGAACTGGACTCAACACGCCCTATTCACCGCACAAGAATATATCTGACTAGTAATAATCTTAAAACCTATGTATAGATATCTCTCTGTTAGTGTGTCAAGTGGGTGTAAAGCGGCATAAACACAGCAGTGAAAAGCAGCTAAACCCCATTATAAAAATAAATTACTTTGAATAACCCATGAAACAAAGACAGTGAAAGAGAGCGAAATTCTTACACAATTCGTTCAGGGGCTGTGATGCAACCTGGATTGACCATATCTAGACCCACAGCTGGATGAGACATAAGGGTGGACACTCTTGGGGCTGAGAGGTTTGGTGAGGTTGGGTGAGCAAACGCAGACCCTTTACAGTAATACTGCATGGTACCCATCGCATGGGTCACAAATCTCCAGGTTCAAGGGCATCTTCCTACATCGAAAACATGCATGAGAAACCCAGAAGATGGTACACCGTGTGATGTGGAAAGGTTTCTAAAACGCACCTCATTTCTCATCTCCTTGTGCCCGGGTTCGCTATTCCAGCCGCTTTACTAGCAATCTCCCTACTTGGAGCATCAGCACCTTTAACCTCCTGTTCCGTACAGGTTGCAATTTGTCCTGAGGATGAACTGGAAGACGTGGAACCAATGAGAGACTAGCTCTTGGTGTTGGGACAGGCACAGGTCACTCTATTTTCCCATCAGGAAGAAGAATTAACCACAGGCTCAGCCTGCCCCCGGAACCAGAACAGGGCCTGAAGGCATCCTGCGCTTTTGCGGCCAGCTCCCTAAAAAGCGAGTTGTAAAATGGAGGTTCAGGGCACTGCAATTCACAAACCTGCAGAGTTATAAATGATAACTCTCGTCCACAAATATATTGAGGGAAGGCAAAGAAGAGGATTTGAAATCAAGGCAGAATTGCAGGAAACAGATTTCAGGAGGTAGATTCGAATCGCCTTTAAAGCACATGAAAAGCGGCAAAACGTTGACAATGATGCCCTTGGCCAAAAAGGGCGTATGCGTTTTTTCCTGAATATATTCAGGAAAAAACGCATACGCCCTTTTTGGCCAACCAAGCAACCTGGAAAGGCAAATCAGCGCTACAAAGATGTCTCGCTTCCCATCGGTCAAAAGGGCCATGCTGAAAAAAGTCTCAAAACCAAAAATGCAGGACAGGCCATGGAGAAATGGGAGCCTTGCTACACTGATGGGCGGGATGTAAATTGTCAACAGCCACTCTGGAGAAGCGTACGGTGAGTCCTGAAACGTCTAAAAAGCAAAGCTTAGAGAGCATAGGGCACTTCCACTCATGGGGGTATAAATTGGGAAAATGAAAAATCAGCAAGACACAAGCACCCCAAAGTTTAGGGCTGCTCTGTTGACAAGGACCTCCACTTCATTCCACCTTCAATATCCCAGGAAAGAGAAAAATGGATAAAGAAGTTGTGGTCCTTATGTACAATGGAATATCACTCAGCCGTGAAATCAATGTCATAAGGCTAGTAGCAGCATGATGAGTGGATTTAGGTACGACGACTCTAAGTGAAATAAGTCACACAGAAAAGGACACTTCTCATAAGGTATCACTGATAGAGGGAATGTAAAAACCGTTACACTTGAACTGAATTACAAAACAGAACAGAGTCACACATGCAGAAAACACACTATGGCTGCTTAACGGGAAAGGTGAGGTGGGGTGATACATAAAACAAGGGTTTCAAATTAGCTCAGATACCGTTCCATAAACCCAATATGTAATAGACAAGACCTACTCCTTGCTCAGAGAACTGGACTCAACACGCCCTATTCACCGCACAAGAATATATCTGACTAGTAATAATCTTAAAAGCTATGTATTGATATCTCTCTGTTAGTGTGTCAAGTGGGTGTAAAGCGGCATAAACACAGCAGTGAAAAGCAGCTAAACCCCATTATAAAAATAAATTACTTTGAAAAACCCATGAAACAAAGACAGTGAAAGAGAGCGAAATTCTTACACAATGCGTTCAGGGGCTGTGATGCAACCTGGATTGACCATATCTAGACCCACAGCTGAATGAGACATAAGGGTGGACACTGTTGCGGCTGAGAGGTTTGGTGAGGTTGGGTGAGCAAACGCAGCCCCTTTAAAGTAATACTGCGTGGTACCCATCGCATGGGTCCCAAATCTCCAGGTTCAAGGGCATCTTCCTACATCGGAAACATGCATGAGAAACCCAGAAGATGGTACACCGTGTGATGGGGAAAGGTTTCTAAAACGCACCTCATTTCTCATCTCCTTGTGCTCGGGTTCGCCATTCCAGCCACTTTACTAGCAATCTCCCTCCTTGGAGCATCATCACCTTTAACCTCCTGTTCCGTACAGGTTGCAATTTGTCCTGAGGATGAACGGGAAGACGTGAAACCAATGAGAGACTATCTCTTGGTGTTGGGACAGGCACAGGTCACTCTATTTTCCCATCAGGAAGAAGAATTAACCACAGGCTCAGCCTGCCCCCCGGACCCAGAACAGGGCCTGAAGCCATCCTGCGCTTTTGCGGCCATCTCCCAAAAACGCGAGTTGTAAAATGGAGGTTCAGGGCACTGCAATTCACAAACCTGCAGAGTTATAAATGATAACTCTCGTCCACAAATATATTGAGGGAAGGCAAAGAAGAGGATTTGAAATCAAGGCAGAATTGCAGGAAACAGATTTCAGGAGGTAGATTCGAATCGCCTTTAAAGCACATGAAAAGCGGCAAAACGTTGACAATGATGCCCTTGGCCAAAAAGGGCGTATGCGTTTTTTCCTGAATATATTCAGGAAAAAACGCATACGCCCTTTTTGGCCAACCAAGCAACCTGGAAAGGCAAATCAGCGCTACAAAGATGTCTCGCTTCCCATCAGTCAAAAGGGCCATGCTGAAAAAAGTGTCAAAACCAGAAATGCAGGACAGGCCATGGAGAAATGGGAGCCTTGCTACACTGATGGGCGGGATGTAAATTGTCAACAGCCACTCTGGAGAAGCGTACGGTGAGTCCTGAAACGTCTAAAAAGCAAAGCTTAGAGAGCATAGGGCACTTCCACTCATGGGGGTATAAATTGGGAAAATGAAAAATCAGCAAGACACAAGCACCCCAAAGTTTAGGGCTGCTCTGTTGACAAGGACCTCCACTTCATTCCACCTTCAATATCCCAGGAAAGAGAAAAATGGATAAAGAAGTTGTGGTCCTTATGTACAATGGAATATCACTCAGCCGTGAAATCAATGTCATAAGGCTAGTAGCAGCATGATGAGTGGATTTAGGTACGACGATTCTAAGTGAAATAAGTCACACAGAAAAGGACACTTCTCATAAGGTATCACTGATAGAGGGAATGTAAAAAGCGTTACACTTGAACTGAATTACAAAACAGAACAGAGTCACACATGCAGAAAACACACTATGGCTGCTTCACGGGAAAGGTGAGGTGGGGTGATACATAAAACAAGGGTTTCAAATTAGCTCAGATACCGTTCCATAAAACCAATATGTAATAGACAAGACCTACTCCTTGCTCAGAGAACTGGACTCAACACGCCCTATTCACCGCACAAGAATATATCTGACTAGTAATAATCTTAAAACCTATGTATAGATATCTCTCTGTTAGTGTGTCAAGTGGGTGTAAAGCGGCATAAACACAGAAGTGAAAAGCAGCTAAACCCCATTATAAAAATAAATTACTTTGAATAACCCATGAAACAAAGACAGTGAAAGAGAGCGAAATTCTTACACAATTCGTTCAGGGGCTGTGATGCAACCTGGATTGACCATATCTAGACCCACAGCTGGATGAGACATAAGGGTGGACACTCTTGGGGCTGAGAGGTTTGGTGAGGTTGGGTGAGCAAACGCAGACCCTTTACAGTAATACTGCATGGTACCCATCGCATGGGTCACAAATCTCCAGGTTCAAGGGCATCTTCCTACATCGAAAACATGCATGAGAAACCCAGAAGATGGTACACCGTGTGATGTGGAAAGGTTTCTAAAACGCACCTCATTTCTCATCTCCTTGTGCCCGGGTTCGCTATTCCAGCCGCTTTACTAGCAATCTCCCTACTTGGAGCATCAGCACCTTTAAGCTCCTGTTCCGTACAGGTTGCAATTTGTCCTGAGGATGAACTGGAAGACGTGGAACCAATGAGAGACTAGCTCTTGGTGTTGGGACAGGCACAGGTCACTCTATTTTCCCATCAGGAAGAAGAATTAACCACAGGCTCAGCCTGCCCCCGGAACCAGAACAGGGCCTGAAGGCATCCTGCGCTTTTGCGGCCAGCTCCCTAAAAAGCGAGTTGTAAAATGGAGGTTCAGGGCACTGCAATTCACAAACCTGCAGAGTTATAAATGATAACTCTCGTCCACAAATATATTGAGGGAAGGCAAAGAAGAGGATTTGAAATCAAGGCAGAATTGCAGGAAACAGATTTCAGGAGGTAGATTCGAATCGCCTTTAAAGCACATGAAAAGCGGCAAAACGTTGACAATGATGCCCTTGGCCAAAAAGGGCGTATGCGTTTTTTCCTGAATATATTCAGGAAAAAACGCATACGCCCTTTTTGGCCAACCAAGCAACCTGGAAAGGCAAATCAGCGCTACAAAGATGTCTCGCTTCCCATCGGTCAAAAGGGCCATGCTGAAAAAAGTCTCAAAACCAAAAATGCAGGACAGGCCATGGAGAAATGGGAGCCTTGCTACACTGATGGGCGGGATGTAAATTGTCAACAGCCACTCTGGAGAAGCGTACGGTGAGTCCTGAAACGTCTAAAAAGCAAAGCTTAGAGAGCATAGGGCACTTCCACTCATGGGGGTATAAATTGGGAAAATGAAAAATCAGCAAGACACAAGCACCCCAAAGTTTAGGGCTGCTCTGTTGACAAGGACCTCCACTTCATTCCACCTTCAATATCCCAGGAAAGAGAAAAATGGATAAAGAAGTTGTGGTCCTTATGTACAATGGAATATCACTCAGCCGTGAAATCAATGTCATAAGGCTAGTAGCAGCATGATGAGTGGATTTAGGTACGACGACTCTAAGTGAAATAAGTCACACAGAAAAGGACACTTCTCATAAGGTATCACTGATAGAGGGAATGTAAAAACCGTTACACTTGAACTGAATTACAAAACAGAACAGAGTCACACATGCAGAAAACACACTATGGCTGCTTAACGGGAAAGGTGAGGTGGGGTGATACATAAAACAAGGGTTTCAAATTAGCTCAGATACCGTTCCATAAACCCAATATGTAATAGACAAGACCTACTCCTTGCTCAGAGAACTGGACTCAACACGCCCTATTCACCGCACAAGAATATATCTGACTAGTAATAATCTTAAAAGCTATGTATTGATATCTCTCTGTTAGTGTGTCAAGTGGGTGTAAAGCGGCATAAACACAGCAGTGAAAAGCAGCTAAACCCCATTATAAAAATAAATTACTTTGAAAAACCCATGAAACAAAGACAGTGAAAGAGAGCGAAATTCTTACACAATGCGTTCAGGGGCTGTGATGCAACCTGGATTGACCATATCTAGACCCACAGCTGAATGAGACATAAGGGTGGACACTGTTGCGGCTGAGAGGTTTGGTGAGGTTGGGTGAGCAAACGCAGCCCCTTTAAAGTAATACTGCGTGGTACCCATCGCATGGGTCCCAAATCTCCAGGTTCAAGGGCATCTTCCTACATCGGAAACATGCATGAGAAACCCAGAAGATGGTACACCGTGTGATGGGGAAAGGTTTCTAAAACGCACCTCATTTCTCATCTCCTTGTGCTCGGGTTCGCCATTCCAGCCACTTTACTAGCAATCTCCCTCCTTGGAGCATCATCACCTTTAACCTCCTGTTCCGTACAGGTTGCAATTTGTCCTGAGGATGAACGGGAAGACGTGAAACCAATGAGAGACTATCTCTTGGTGTTGGGACAGGCACAGGTCACTCTATTTTCCCATCAGGAAGAAGAATTAACCACAGGCTCAGCCTGCCCCCCGGACCCAGAACAGGGCCTGAAGCCATCCTGCGCTTTTGCGGCCATCTCCCAAAAACGCGAGTTGTAAAATGGAGGTTCAGGGCACTGCAATTCACAAACCTGCAGAGTTATAAATGATAACTCTCGTCCACAAATATATTGAGGGAAGGCAAAGAAGAGGATTTGAAATCAAGGCAGAATTGCAGGAAACAGATTTCAGGAGGTAGATTCGAATCGCCTTTAAAGCACATGAAAAGCGGCAAAACGTTGACAATGATGCCCTTGGCCAAAAAGGGCGTATGCGTTTTTTCCTGAATATATTCAGGAAAAAACGCATACGCCCTTTTTGGCCAACCAAGCAACCTGGAAAGGCAAATCAGCGCTACAAAGATGTCTCGCTTCCCATCGGTCAAAAGGGCCATGCTGAAAAAAGTGTCAAAACCAGAAATGCAGGACAGGCCATGGAGAAATGGGAGCCTTGCTACACTGATGGGCGGGATGTAAATTGTCAACAGCCACTCTGGAGAAGCGTACGGTGAGTCCTGAAACGTCTAAAAAGCAAAGCTTAGAGAGCATAGGGCACTTCCACTCATGGGGGTATAAATTGGGAAAATGAAAAATCAGCAAGACACAAGCACCCCAAAGTTTAGGGCTGCTCTGTTGACAAGGACCTCCACTTCATTCCACCTTCAATATCCCAGGAAAGAGAAAAATGGATAAAGAAGTTGTGGTCCTTATGTACAATGGAATATCACTCAGCCGTGAAATCAATGTCATAAGGCTAGTAGCAGCATGATGAGTGGATTTAGGTACGACGATTCTAAGTGAAATAAGTCACACAGAAAAGGACACTTCTCATAAGGTATCACTGATAGAGGGAATGTAAAAAGCGTTACACTTGAACTGAATTACAAAACAGAACAGAGTCACACATGCAGAAAACACACTATGGCTGCTTCACGGGAAAGGTGAGGTGGGGTGATACATAAAACAAGGGTTTCAAATTAGCTCAGATACCGTTCCATAAAACCAATATGTAATAGACAAGACCTACTCCTTGCTCAGAGAACTGGACTCAACACGCCCTATTCACCGCACAAGAATATATCTGACTAGTAATAATCTTAAAACCTATGTATAGATATCTCTCTGTTAGTGTGTCAAGTGGGTGTAAAGCGGCATAAACACAGAAGTGAAAAGCAGCTAAACCCCATTATAAAAATAAATTACTTTGAATAACCCATGAAACAAAGACAGTGAAAGAGAGCGAAATTCTTACACAATTCGTTCAGGGGCTGTGATGCAACCTGGATTGACCATATCTAGACCCACAGCTGGATGAGACATAAGGGTGGACACTCTTGGGGCTGAGAGGTTTGGTGAGGTTGGGTGAGCAAACGCAGACCCTTTACAGTAATACTGCATGGTACCCATCGCATGGGTCACAAATCTCCAGGTTCAAGGGCATCTTCCTACATCGAAAACATGCATGAGAAACCCAGAAGATGGTACACCGTGTGATGTGGAAAGGTTTCTAAAACGCACCTCATTTCTCATCTCCTTGTGCCCGGGTTCGCTATTCCAGCCGCTTTACTAGCAATCTCCCTACTTGGAGCATCAGCACCTTTAAGCTCCTGTTCCGTACAGGTTGCAATTTGTCCTGAGGATGAACTGGAAGACGTGGAACCAATGAGAGACTAGCTCTTGGTGTTGGGACAGGCACAGGTCACTCTATTTTCCCATCAGGAAGAAGAATTAACCACAGGCTCAGCCTGCCCCCGGAACCAGAACAGGGCCTGAAGGCATCCTGCGCTTTTGCGGCCAGCTCCCTAAAAAGCGAGTTGTAAAATGGAGGTTCAGGGCACTGCAATTCACAAACCTGCAGAGTTATAAATGATAACTCTCGTCCACAAATATATTGAGGGAAGGCAAAGAAGAGGATTTGAAATCAAGGCAGAATTGCAGGAAACAGATTTCAGGAGGTAGATTCGAATCGCCTTTAAAGCACATGAAAAGCGGCAAAACGTTGACAATGATGCCCTTGGCCAAAAAGGGCGTATGCGTTTTTTCCTGAATATATTCAGGAAAAAACGCATACGCCCTTTTTGGCCAACCAAGCAACCTGGAAAGGCAAATCAGCGCTACAAAGATGTCTCGCTTCCCATCGGTCAAAAGGGCCATGCTGAAAAAAGTCTCAAAACCAAAAATGCAGGACAGGCCATGGAGAAATGGGAGCCTTGCTACACTGATGGGCGGGATGTAAATTGTCAACAGCCACTCTGGAGAAGCGTACGGTGAGTCCTGAAACGTCTAAAAAGCAAAGCTTAGAGAGCATAGGGCACTTCCACTCATGGGGGTATAAATTGGGAAAATGAAAAATCAGCAAGACACAAGCACCCCAAAGTTTAGGGCTGCTCTGTTGACAAGGACCTCCACTTCATTCCACCTTCAATATCCCAGGAAAGAGAAAAATGGATAAAGAAGTTGTGGTCCTTATGTACAATGGAATATCACTCAGCCGTGAAATCAATGTCATAAGGCTAGTAGCAGCATGATGAGTGGATTTAGGTACGACGACTCTAAGTGAAATAAGTCACACAGAAAAGGACACTTCTCATAAGGTATCACTGATAGAGGGAATGTAAAAACCGTTACACTTGAACTGAATTACAAAACAGAACAGAGTCACACATGCAGAAAACACACTATGGCTGCTTAACGGGAAAGGTGAGGTGGGGTGATACATAAAACAAGGGTTTCAAATTAGCTCAGATACCGTTCCATAAACCCAATATGTAATAGACAAGACCTACTCCTTGCTCAGAGAACTGGACTCAACACGCCCTATTCACCGCACAAGAATATATCTGACTAGTAATAATCTTAAAAGCTATGTATTGATATCTCTCTGTTAGTGTGTCAAGTGGGTGTAAAGCGGCATAAACACAGCAGTGAAAAGCAGCTAAACCCCATTATAAAAATAAATTACTTTGAAAAACCCATGAAACAAAGACAGTGAAAGAGAGCGAAATTCTTACACAATGCGTTCAGGGGCTGTGATGCAACCTGGATTGACCATATCTAGACCCACAGCTGAATGAGACATAAGGGTGGACACTGTTGCGGCTGAGAGGTTTGGTGAGGTTGGGTGAGCAAACGCAGCCCCTTTAAAGTAATACTGCGTGGTACCCATCGCATGGGTCCCAAATCTCCAGGTTCAAGGGCATCTTCCTACATCGGAAACATGCATGAGAAACCCAGAAGATGGTACACCGTGTGATGGGGAAAGGTTTCTAAAACGCACCTCATTTCTCATCTCCTTGTGCTCGGGTTCGCCATTCCAGCCACTTTACTAGCAATCTCCCTCCTTGGAGCATCATCACCTTTAACCTCCTGTTCCGTACAGGTTGCAATTTGTCCTGAGGATGAACGGGAAGACGTGAAACCAATGAGAGACTATCTCTTGGTGTTGGGACAGGCACAGGTCACTCTATTTTCCCATCAGGAAGAAGAATTAACCACAGGCTCAGCCTGCCCCCCGGAACAAGAACAGGGCCTGAAGCCATCCTGCGCTTTTGCGGCCATCTCCCAAAAACGCGAGTTGTAAAATGGAGGTTCAGGGCACTGCAATTCACAAACCTGCAGAGTTATAAATGATAACTCTCGTCCACAAATATATTGAGGGAAGGCAAAGAAGAGGATTTGAAATCAAGGCAGAATTGCAGGAAACAGATTTCAGGAGGTAGATTCGAATCGCCTTTAAAGCACATGAAAAGCGGCAAAACGTTGACAATGATGCCCTTGGCCAAAAAGGGCGTATGCGTTTTTTCCTGAATATATTCAGGAAAAAACGCATACGCCCTTTTTGGCCAACCAAGCAACCTGGAAAGGCAAATCAGCGCTACAAAGATGTCTCGCTTCCCATCGGTCAAAAGGGCCATGCTGAAAAAAGTCTCAAAACCAGAAATGCAGGACAGGCCATGGAGAAATGGGAGCCTTGCTACACTGATGGGCAGGATGTAAATTGTCAACAGCCACTCTGGAGAAGTGTACGGTGAGTCCTGAAACGTCTAAAAAGCAAAGCTTAGAGAGCATAGGGCACTTCCACTCATGGGGGTATAAATTGGGAAAATGAAAAATCAGCAAGACACAAGCACCCCAAAGTTTAGGGCTGCTCTGTTGACAAGGACCTCCACTTCATTCCACCTTCAATATCCCAGGAAAGAGAAAAATGGATAAAGAAGTTGTGGTCCTTATGTACAATGGAATATCACTCAGCCGTGAAATCAATGTCATAAGGCTAGTAGCAGCATGATGAGTGGATTTAGGTACGACGACTCTAAGTGAAATAAGTCACACAGAAAAGGACACTTCTCATAAGGTATCACTGATAGAGGGAATGTAAAAACCGTTACACTTGAACTGAATTACAAAACAGAACAGAGTCACACATGCAGAAAACACACTATGGCTGCTTAACGGGAAAGGTGAGGTGGGGTGATACATAAAACAAGGGTTTCAAATTAGCTCAGATACCGTTCCATAAACCCAATATGTAATAGACAAGACCTACTCCTTGCTCAGAGAACTGGACTCAACACGCCCTATTCACCGCACAAGAATATATCTGACTAGTAATAATCTTAAAACCTATGTATTGATATCTCTCTGTTAGTGTGTCAAGTGGGTGTAAAGCGGCATAAACACAGCAGTGAAAAGCAGCTAAACCCCATTATAAAAATAAATTACTTTGAAAAACCCATGAAACAAAGACAGTGAAAGAGAGCGAAATTCTTACACAATGCGTTCAGGGGCTGTGATGCAACCTGGATTGACCATATCTAGACCCACAGCTGGATGAGACATAAGGGTGGACACTGTTGCGGCTGAGAGGTTTGGTGAGGTTGGGTGAGCAAACGCAGCCCCTTTAAAGTAATACTGCGTGGTACCCATCGCATGGGTCCCAAATCTCCAGGTTCAAGGGCATCTTCCTATATCGGAAACATGCATGAGAAACCCAGAAGATGGTACACCGTGTGATGGGGAAAGGTTTCTAAAACGCACCTCATTTCTCATCTCCTTGTGCCCGGGTTCGCTATTCCAGCCGCTTTACTAGCAATCTCCCTACTTGGAGCATCAGCACCTTTAAGCTCCTGTTCCGTACAGGTTGCAATTTGTCCTGAGGATGAACTGGAAGACGTGGAACCAATGAGAGACTAGCTCTTGGTATTGGGACAGGCACAGGTCACTCTATTTTCCCATCAGGAAGAAGAATTAACCACAGGCTCAGCCTGCCCCCGGAACCAGAACAGGGCCTGAAGGCATCCTGCGCTTTTGCGGCCAGCTCCCTAAAAAGCGAGTTGTAAAATGGAGGTTCAGGGCACTGCAATTCACAAACCTGCAGAGTTATAAATGATAACTCTCGTCCACAAATATATTGAGGGAAGGCAAAGAAGAGGATTTGAAATCAAGGCAGAATTGCAGGAAACAGATTTCAGGAGGTAGATTCGAATCGCCTTTAAAGCACATGAAAAGCGTCAAAACGTTGACAATGATGCCCTTGGCCAAAAAGGGCGTATGCGTTTTTTCCTGAAGATATTCAGGAAAAAACGCATACGCCCTTTTTGGCCAACCAAGCAACCTGGAAAGGCAAATCAGCGCTACAAAGATGTCTCACTTCCCATCGGTCAAAAGGGCCATGCTGAAAAAAGTCTCAAAACCAAAAATGCAGGACAGGCCATGGAGAAATGGGAGCCTTGCTACACTGATGGGCGGGATGTAAATTGTCAACAGCCACTCTGGAGAAGTGTACGGTGAGTCCTGAAACGTCTAAAAAGCAAAGCTTAGAGAGCATAGGGCACTTCCACTCATGGGGGTATAAATTGGGAAAATTAAAAATCAGCAAGACACAAGCACCCCAAAGTTTAGGGCTGCTCTGTTGACAAGGACCTCCACTTCATTCCACCTTCAATATCCCAGGAAAGAGAAAAATGGATAAAGAAGTTGTGGTCCTTATGTACAATGGAATATCACTCAGCCGTGAAATCAATGTCATAAGGCTAGTAGCAGCATGATGAGTGGATTTAGGTACGACGACTCTAAGTGAAATAAGTCACACAGAAAAGGACACTTCTCATAATGTATCACTGATAGAGGGAATGTAAAAACCGTTACACTTGAACTGAATTACAAAACAGAACAGAGTCACACATGCAGAAAACACACTATGGCTGCTTAACGGGAAAGGTGAGGTGGGGTGATACATAAAACAAGGGTTTCAAATTAGCTCAGATACCGTTCCATAAACCCAATATGTAATAGACAAGACCTACTCCTTGCTCAGAGAACTGGACTCAACACGCCCTATTCACCGCACAAGAATATATCTGACTAGTAATAATCTTAAAACCTATGTATTGATATCTCTCTGTTAGTGTGTCAAGTGGGTGTAAAGCGGCATAAACACAGCAGTGAAAAGCAGCTAAACCCCATTATAAAAATAAATTACTTTGAAAAACCCATGAAACAAAGACAGTGAAAGAGAGCGAAGTTCTTACACAATGCGTTCAGGGGCTGTGATGCAACCTGGATTGACCATATCTAGACCCACAGCTGGATGAGACATAAGGGTGGACACTGTTGCGGCTGAGAGGTTTGGTGAGGTTGGGTGAGCAAACGCAGCCCCTTTAAAGTAATACTGCGTGGTACCCATCGCATGGGTCCCAAATCTCCAGGTTCAAGGGCATCTTCCTACATCGAAAACATGCATGAGAAACCCAGAAGATGGTACACCGTGTGATGGGGAAAGGTTTCTAAAACGCACCTCATTTCTCATCTCTTTGTGCTCGGGTTCGCCATTCCAGCCACTTTACTAGCAATCTCCCTCCTTGGAGCATCATAACCTTTAACCTCCTGTTCCGTACAGGTTGCAATTTGTCCTGAGGATGAACGGGAAGACGTGAAACCAATGAGAGACTATCTCTTGGTGTTGGGACAGGCACAGGTCACTCTATTTTCCCATCAGGAAGAAGAATTAACCAAAGGCTCATCCTGCCCCCCGGAACAAGAACAGGGCCTGAAGCCATCCTGCGCTTTTGCGGCCATCTCCCAAAAACGCGAGTTGTAAAATGGAGGTTCAGGGCACTGCAATTCACAAACCTGCAGAGTTATAAATGATAACTCTCGTCCACAAATATATTGAGGGAAGGCAAAGAAGAGGATTTGAAATCAAGGCAGAATTGCAGGAAACAGATTTCAGGAGGTAGATTCGAATCGCCTTTAAAGCACATGAAAAGCGGCAAAACGTTGACAATGATGCCCTTGGCCAAAAAGGGCGTATGCGTTTTTTCCTGAATATATTCAGGAAAAAACGCATACGCCCTTTTTGGCCAACCAAGCAACCTGGAAAGGCAAATCAGCGCTACAAAGATGTCTCGCTTCCCATCGGTCAAAAGGGCCATGCTGAAAAAAGTCTCAAAACCAAAAATGCAGGACAGGCCATGGAGAAATGGGAGCCTTGCTACACTGATGGGCGGGATGTAAATTGTCAACAGCCACTCTGGAGAAGTGTACGGTGAGTCCTGAAACGTCTAAAAAGCAAAGCTTAGAGAGCATAGGGCACTTCCACTCATGGGGGTATAAATTGGGAAAATGAAAAATCAGCAAGACACAAGCACCCCAAAGTTTAGGGCTGCTCTGTTGACAAGGACCTCCACTTCATTCCACCTTCAATATCCCAGGAAAGAGAAAAATGGATAAAGAAGTTGTGGTCCTTATGTACAATGGAATATCACTCAGCCGTGAAATCAATGTCATAAGGCTAGTAGCAGCATGATGAGTGGATTTAGGTACGACGACTCTAAGTGAAATAAGTCACACAGAAAAGGACACTTCTCATAATGTATCACTGATAGAGGGAATGTAAAAACCGTTACACTTGAACTGAATTACAAAACAGAACAGAGTCACACATGCAGAAAACACACTATGGCTGCTTCACGGGAAAGGTGAGGTGGGGTGATACATAAAACAAGGGTTTCAAATTAGCTCAGATACCGTTCCATAAACCCAATATGTAATAGACAAGACCTACTCCTTGCTCAGAGAACTGGACTCAACACGCCCTATTCACCGCACAAGAATATATCTGACTAGTAATAATCTTAAAACCTATGTATTGATATCTCTCTGTTAGTGTGTCAAGTGGGTGTAAAGCGGCATAAACACAGCAGTGAAAAGCAGCTAAACCCCATTATAAAAATAAATTACTTTGAAAAACCCATGAAACAAAGACAGTGAAAGAGAGCGAAGTTCTTACACAATGCGTTCAGGGGCTGTGATGCAACCTGGATTGACCATATCTAGACCCACAGCTGGATGAGACATAAGGGTGGACACTGTTGCGGCTGAGAGGTTTGGTGAGGTTGGGTGAGCAAACGCAGCCCCTTTAAAGTAATACTGCGTGGTACCCATCGCATGGGTCCCAAATCTCCAGGTTCAAGGGCATCTTCCTACATCGGAAACATGCATGAGAAACCCAGAAGATGGTACACCGTGTGATGGGGAAAGGTTTCTAAAACGCACCTCATTTCTCATCTCCTTGTGCTCGGGTTCGCCATTCCAGCCACTTTACTAGCAATCTCCCTCCTTGGAGCATCATCACCTTTAACCTCCTGTTCCGTACAGGTTGCAATTTGTCCTGAGGATGAACGGGAAGACGTGAAACCAATGAGAGACTATCTCTTGGTGTTGGGACAGGCACAGGTCACTCTATTTTCCCATCAGGAAGAAGAATTAACCACAGGCTCAGCCTGCCCCCCGGAACAAGAACAGGGCCTGAAGCCATCCTGCGCTTTTGCGGCCATCTCCCAAAAACGCGAGTTGTAAAATGGAGGTTCAGGGCACTGCAATTCACAAACCTGCAGAGTTATAAATGATAACTCTCGTCCACAAATATATTGAGGGAAGGCAAAGAAGAGGATTTGAAATCAAGGCAGAATTGCAGGAAACAGATTTCAGGAGGTAGATTCGAATCGCCTTTAAAGCACATGAAAAGCGGCAAAACGTTGACAATGATGCCCTTGGCCAAAAAGGGCGTATGCGTTTTTTCCTGAATATATTCAGGAAAAAACGCATACGCCCTTTTTGGCCAACCAAGCAACCTGGAAAGGCAAATCAGCGCTACAAAGATGTCTCGCTTCCCATCGGTCAAAAGGGCCATGCTGAAAAAAGTCTCAAAACCAAAAATGCAGGACAGGCCATGGAGAAATGGGAGCCTTGCTACACTGATGGGCGGGATGTAAATTGTCAACAGCCACTCTGGAGAAGTGTACGGTGAGTCCTGAAACGTCTAAAAAGCAAAGCTTAGAGAGCATAGGGCACTTCCACTCATGGGGGTATAAATTGGGAAAATGAAAAATCAGCAAGACACAAGCACCCCAAAGTTTAGGGCTGCTCTGTTGACAAGGACCTCCACTTCATTCCACCTTCAATATCCCAGGAAAGAGAAAAATGGATAAAGAAGTTGTGGTCCTTATGTACAATGGAATATCACTCAGCCGTGAAATCAATGTCATAAGGCTAGTAGCAGCATGATGAGTGGATTTAGGTACGACGACTCTAAGTGAAATAAGTCACACAGAAAAGGACACTTCTCATAAGGTATCACTTATAGAGGGAATGTAAAAACCGTTACACTTGAACTGAATTACAAAACAGAACAGAGTCACACATGCAGAAAACACACTATGGCTACTTAACGGGAAAGGTGAGGTGGGGTGATACATAAAACAAGGGTTTCAAATTAGCTCAGATACCGTTCCATAAAACCAATATGTAATAGACAAGACCTACTCCTTGCTCAGAGAACTGGACTCAACACGCCCTATTCACCGCACAAGAATATATCTGACTAGTAATAATCTTAAAAGCTATGTATTGATATCTCTCTGTTAGTGTGTCAAGTGGGTGTAAAGCGGCATAAACACAGCAGTGAAAAGCAGCTAAACCCCATTATAAAAATAAATTACTTTGAAAAACCCATGAAACAAAGACAGTGAAAGAGAGCGAAATTCTTACACAATGCGTTCAGGGGCTGTGATGCAACCTGGATTGACCATATCTAGACCCACAGCTGAATGAGACATAAGGGTGGACACTGTTGCGGCTGAGAGGTTTGGTGAGGTTGGGTGAGCAAACGCAGCCCCTTTAAAGTAATACTGCGTGGTACCCATCGCATGGGTCCCAAATCTCCAGGTTCAAGGGCATCTTCCTACATCGGAAACATGCATGAGAAACCCAGAAGATGGTACACCGTGTGATGGGGAAAGGTTTCTAAAACGCACCTCATTTCTCATCTCCTTGTGCTCGGGTTCGCCATTCCAGCCACTTTACTAGCAATCTCCCTCCTTGGAGCATCATCACCTTTAACCTCCTGTTCCGTACAGGTTGCAATTTGTCCTGAGGATGAACTGGAAGACGTGGAACCAATGAGAGACTAGCTCTTGGTGTTGGGACAGGCACAGGTCACTCTATTTTCCCATCAGGAAGAAGAATTAACCACAGGCTCAGCCTGCCCCCCAGAACCAGAACAGGGCCTGAAGGCATCCTGCGCTTTTGCGGCCAGCTCCCTAAAAAGCGAGCTGTAAAATGGAGGTTCAGGGCACTGCAATTCACAAACCTGCAGAGTTATAAATGATAACTCTCGTCCACAAATATATTGAGGGAAGGCAAAGAAGAGGATTTGAAATCAAGGCAGAATTGCAGGAAACAGATTTCAGGAGGTAGATTCGAATCGCCTTTAAAGCACATGAAAAGCGGCAAAACGTTGATAATGATGCCCTTGGCCAAAAAGGGCGTATGCGTTTTTTCCTGAATATATTCAGGAAAAAACGCATACGCCCTTTTTGGCCAACCAAGCAACCTGGAAAGGCAAATCAGCGCTACAAAGATGTCTCGCTTCCCATCGGTCAAAAGGGCCATGCTGAAAAAAGTCTCAAAACCAAAAATGCAGGACAGGCCATGGAGAAATGGGAGCCTTGCTACACTGATGGGCGGGATGTAAATTGTCAACAGCCACTCTGGAGAAGTGTACGGTGAGTCCTGAAACGTCTAAAAAGCAAAGCTTAGAGAGCATAGGGCACTTCCACTCATGGGGGTATAAATTGGGAAAATTAAAAATCAGCAAGACACAAGCACCCCAAAGTTTAGGGCTGCTCTGTTGACAAGGACCTCCACTTCATTCCACCTTCAATATCCCAGGAAAGAGAAAAATGGATAAAGAAGTTGTGGTCCTTATGTACAATGGAATATCACTCAGCCATGAAATCAATGTCATAAGGCTAGTAGCAGCATGATGAGTGGATTTAGGTACGACGACTCTAAGTGAAATAAGTCACACAGAAAAGGACACTTCTCATAAGGTATCACTTATAGAGGGAATGTAAAAACCGTTACACTTGAACTGAATTACAAAACAGAACAGAGTCACACATGCAGAAAACACACTATGGCTGCTTAACGGGAAAGGTGAGGTGGGGTGATACATAAAACAAGGGTTTCAAATTAGCTCAGATACCGTTCCATAAACCCAATATGTAATAGACAAGACCTACTCCTTGCTCAGAGAACTGGACTCAACACGCCCTATTCACCGCACAAGAATATATCTGACTAGTAATAATCTTAAAACCTATGTATTGATATCTCTCTGTTAGTGTGTCAAGTGGGTGTAAAGCGGCATAAACACAGCAGTGAAAAGCAGCTAAACCCCATTATAAAAATAAATTACTTTGAAAAACCCATGAAACAAAGACAGTGAAAGAGAGCGAAATTCTTACACAATGCGTTCAGGGGCTGTGATGCAACCTGGATTGACCATATCTAGACCCACAGCTGAATGAGACATAAGGGTGGACACTGTTGCGGCTGAGAGGTTTGGTGAGGTTGGGTGAGCAAACGCAGCCCCTTTAAAGTAATACTGCGTGGTACCCATCGCATGGGTCCCAAATCTCCAGGTTCAAGGGCATCTTCCTACATCGGAAACATGCATGAGAAACCCAGAAGATGGTACACCGTGTGATGGGGAAAGGTTTCTAAAACGCACCTCATTTCTCATCTCCTTGTGCTCGGGTTCGCCATTCCAGCCACTTTACTAGCAATCTCCCTCCTTGGAGCATCATCACCTTTAACCTCCTGTTCCGTACAGGTTGCAATTTGTCCTGAGGATGAACGGGAAGACGTGAAACCAATGAGAGACTATCTCTTGGTGTTGGGACAGGCACAGGTCACTCTATTTTCCCATCAGGAAGAAGAATTAACCACAGGGTCAGCCTGCCCCCCGGAACAAGAACAGGGCCTGAAGCCATCCTGCGCTTTTGCGGCCATCTCCCAAAAACGCGAGTTGTAAAATGGAGGTTCAGGGCACTGCAATTCACAAACCTGCAGAGTTATAAATGATAACTCTCGTCCACAAATATATTGAGGGAAGGCAAAGATGAGGATTTGAAATCAAGGCAGAATTGCAGGAAACAGATTTCAGGAGGTAGATTCGAATCGCCTTTAAAGCACATGAAAAGCGGCAAAACGTTGACAATGATGCCCTTGGCCAAAAAGGGCGTATGCGTTTTTTCCTGAATATATTCAGGAAAAAACGCATACGCCCTTTTTGGCCAACCAAGCAACCTGGAAAGTCAAATCAGCGCTACAAAGATGTGTCACTTCCCATCGGTCAAAAGGGCCATGCTGAAAAAAGTGTCAAAACCAGAAATGCAGGACAGGCCATGGAGAAATGGGAGCCTTGCTACACTGATGGGCGGGATGTAAATTGTCAACAGCCACTCTGGAGAAGCGTACGGTGAGTCCTGAAACGTCTAAAAAGCAAAGCTTAGAGAGCATAGGGCACTTCCACTCATGGGGGTATAAATTGGGAAAATGAAAAATCAGCAAGACACAAGAACCCCAAAGTTTAGGGCTGCTCTGTTGACAAGGACCTCCACTTCATTCCACCTTCAATATCCCAGGAAAGAGAAAAATGGATAAAGAAGTTGTGGTCCTTATGTACAATGGAATATCACTCAGCCATGAAATCAATGTCATAAGGCTAGTAGCAGCATGATGAGTGGATTTAGGTACGACGATTCTAAGTGAAATAAGTCACACAGAAAAGGACACTTCTCATAAGGTATCACTGATAGAGGGAATGTAAAAACCGTTACACTTGAACTGAATTACAAAACAGAACAGAGTCACACATGCAGAAAACACACTATGGCTGCTTCACGGGAAAGGTGAGGTGGGGTGATACATAAAACAAGGGTTTCAAATTAGCTCAGATACCGTTCCATAAAACCAATATGTAATAGACAAGACCTACTCCTTGCTCAGAGAACTGGACTCAACACGCCCTATTCACCGCACAAGAATATATCTGACTAGTAATAATCTTAAAACCTATGTATAGATATCTCTCTGTTAGTGTGTCAAGTGGGTGTAAAGCGGCATAAACACAGAAGTGAAAAGCAGCTAAACCCCATTATAAAAATAAATTACTTTGAATAACCCATGAAACAAAGACAGTGAAAGAGAGCGAAATTCTTACACAATTCGTTCAGGGGCTGTGATGCAACCTGGATTGACCATATCTAGACCCACAGCTGGATGAGACATAAGGGTGGACACTCTTGGGGCTGAGAGTTTTGGTGAGGTTGGGTGAGCAAACGCAGACCCTTTACAGTAATACTGCATGGTACCCATCGCATGGGTCACAAATCTCCAGGTTCAAGGGCATCTTCCTACATCGAAAACATGCATGAGAAACCCAGAAGATGGTACACCGTGTGATGTGGAAAAGTTTCTAAAACGCACCTCATTTCTCATCTCCTTGTGGCCGGGTTCGCTATTCCAGCCGCTTTACTAGCAATCTCCCTACTTGGAGCATCAGCACCTTTAAGCTCCTGTTCCGTACAGGTTGCAATTTGTCCTGAGGATGAACTGGAAGACGTGGAACCAATGAGAGACTAGCTCTTGGTGTTGGGACAGGCACAGGTCACTCTATTTTCCCATCAGGAAGAAGAATTAACCACAGGCTCAGCCTGCCCCCCGGAACCAGAACAGGGCCTGAAGGCATCCTGCGTTTTGCGGCCAGCTCCCTAAAAAGCGAGCTGTAAAATGGAGGTTCAGGGCACTGCAATTCACAAACCTGCAGAGTTATAAATGATAACTCTCGTCCACAAATATATTGAGGGAAGGCAAAGAAGAGGATTTGAAATCAAGGCAGAATTGCAGGAAACAGATTTCAGGAGGTAGATTCGAATCGCCTTTAAAGCACATGAAAAGCGGCAAAACGTTGATAATGATGCCCTTGGCCAAAAAGGGCGTATGCGTTTTTTCCTGAATATATTCAGGAAAAAACGCATACGCCCTTTTTGGCCAACCAAGCAACCTGGAAAGGCAAATCAGCGCTACAAAGATGTCTCGCTTCCCATCGGTCAAAAGGGCCATGCTGAAAAAAGTCTCAAAACCAAAAATGCAGGACAGGCCATGGAGAAATGGGAGCCTTGCTACACTGATGGGCGGGATGTAAATTGTCAACAGCCACTCTGGAGAAGTGTACGGTGAGTCCTGAAACGTCTAAAAAGCAAAGCTTAGAGAGCATAGGGCACTTCCACTCATGGGGGTATAAATTGGGAAAATGAAAAATCAGCAAGACACAAGCACCCCAAAGTTTAGGGCTGCTCTGTTGACAAGGACCTCCACTTCATTCCACCTTCAATATCCCAGGAAAGAGAAAAATGGATAAAGAAGTTGTGGTCCTTATGTACAATGGAATATCACTCAGCCATGAAATCAATGTCATAAGGCTAGTAGCAGCATGATGAGTGGATTTAGGTACGACGACTCTAAGTGAAATAAGTCACACAGAAAAGGACACTTCTCATAAGGTATCACTTATAGAGGGAATGTAAAAACCGTTACACTTGAACTGAATTACAAAACAGAACAGAGTCACACATGCAGAAAACACACTATGGCTGCTTAACGGGAAAGGTGAGGTGGGGTGATACATAAAACAAGGGTTTCAAATTAGCTCAGATACCGTTCCATAAACCCAATATGTAATAGACAAGACCTACTCCTTGCTCAGAGAACTGGACTCAACACGCCCTATTCACCGCACAAGAATATATCTGACTAGTAATAATCTTAAAAGCTATGTATTGATATCTCTCTGTTAGTGTGTCAAGTGGGTGTAAAGCGGCATAAACACAGCAGTGAAAAGCAGCTAAACCCCATTATAAAAATAAATTACTTTGAAAAACCCATGAAACAAAGACAGTGAAAGAGAGCGAAATTCTTACACAATGCGTTCAGGGGCTGTGATGCAACCTGGATTGACCATATCTAGACCCACAGCTGAATGAGACATAAGGGTGGACACTGTTGCGGCTGAGAGGTTTGGTGAGGTTGGGTGAGCAAACGCAGCCCCTTTAAAGTAATACTGCGTGGTACCCATCGCATGGGTCCCAAATCTCCAGGTTCAAGGGCATCTTCCTACATCGGAAACATGCATGAGAAACCCAGAAGATGGTACACCGTGTGATGGGGAAAGGTTTCTAAAACGCACCTCATTTCTCATCTCCTTGTGCTCGGGTTCGCCATTCCAGCCACTTTACTAGCAATCTCCCTCCTTGGAGCATCATCACCTTTAACCTCCTGTTCCGTACAGGTTGCAATTTGTCCTGAGGATGAACGGGAAGACGTGAAACCAATGAGAGACTATCTCTTGGTGTTGGGACAGGCACAGGTCACTCTATTTTCCCATCAGGAAGAAGAATTAACCACAGGCTCAGCCTGCCCCCCGGAACAAGAACAGGGCCTGAAGCCATCCTGCGCTTTTGCGGCCATCTCCCAAAAACGCGAGTTGTAAAATGGAGGTTCAGGGCACTGCAATTCACAAACCTGCAGAGTTATAAATGATAACTCTCGTCCACAAATATATTGAGGGAAGGCAAAGAAGAGGATTTGAAATCAAGGCAGAATTGCAGGAAACAGATTTCAGGAGGTAGATTCGAATCGCCTTTAAAGCACATGAAAAGCGGCAAAACGTTGACAATGATGCCCTTGGCCAAAAAGGGCGTATGCGTTTTTTCCTGAATATATTCAGGAAAAAACACATACGCCCTTTTTGGCCAACCAAGCAACCTGGAAAGGCAAATCAGCGCTACAAAGATGTCTCGCTTCCCATCGGTCAAAAGGGCCATGCTGAAAAAAGTGTCAAAACCAGAAATGCAGGACAGGCCATGGAGAAATGGGAGCCTTGCTACACTGATGGGCGGGATGTAAATTGTCAACAGCCACTCTGGAGAAGCGTACGGTAAGTCCTGAAAAGTCTAAAAAGCAAAGCTTAGAGAGCATAGGGCACTTCCACTCATGGGGGTATAAATTGGGAAAATTAAAAATCAGCAAGACACAAGCACCCCAAAGTTTAGGGCTGCTCTGTTGACAAGGACCTCCACTTCATTCCACCTTCAATATCCCAGGAAAGAGAAAAATGGATAAAGAAGTTGTGGTCCTTATGTACAATGGAATATCACTCAGCCATGAAATCAATGTCATAAGGCTAGTAGCAGCATGATGAGTGGATTTAGGTACGACGATTCTAAGTGAAATAAGTCACACAGAAAAGGACACTTCTCATAAGGTATCACTGATAGAGGGAATGTAAAAACCGTTACACTTGAACTGAATTACAAAACAGAACAGAGTCACACATGCAGAAAACACACTATGGCTGCTTAACGGGAAAGGTGAGGTGGGGTGATACATAAAACAAGGGTTTCAAATTAGCTCAGATACCGTTCCATAAACCCAATATGTAATAGACAAGACCTACTCCTTGCTCAGAGAACTGGACTCAACACGCCCTATTCACCGCACAAGAATATATCTGACTAGTAATAATCTTAAAACCTATGTATTGATATCTCTCTGTTAGTGTGTCAAGTGGGTGTAAAGCGGCATAAACACAGCAGTGAAAAGCAGCTAAACCCCATTATAAAAATAAATTACTTTGAAAAACCCATGAAACAAAGACAGTGAAAGAGAGCGAAATTCTTACACAATGCGTTCAGGGGCTGTGATGCAACCTGGATTGACCATATCTAGACCCACAGCTGGATGAGACATAAGGGTGGACACTGTTGCGGCTGAGAGGTTTGGTGAGGTTGGGTGAGCAAACGCAGCCCCTTTAAAGTAATACTGCGTGGTACCCATCGCATGGGTCCCAAATCTCCAGGTTCAAGGGCATCTTCCTACATCGGAAACATGCATGAGAAACCCAGAAGATGGTACACCGTGTGATGGGGAAAGGTTTCTAAAACGCACCTCATTTCTCATCTCCTTGTGCTCGGGTTCGCCATTCCAGCCACTTTACTAGCAATCTCCCTCCTTGGAGCATCATCACCTTTAACCTCCTGTTCCGTACAGGTTGCAATTTGTCCTGAGGATGAACGGGAAGACGTGAAACCAATGAGAGACTATCTCTTGGTGTTGGGACAGGCACAGGTCACTCTATTTTCCCATCAGGAAGAAGAATTAACCACAGGCTCAGCCTGCCCCCCGGAACAAGAACAGGGCCTGAAGCCATCCTGCGCTTTTGCGGCCATCTCCCAAAAACGCGAGTTGTAAAATGGAGGTTCAGGGCACTGCAATTCACAAACCTGCAGAGTTATAAATGATAACTCTCGTCCACAAATATATTGAGGGAAGGCAAAGAAGAGGATTTGAAATCAAGGCAGAATTGCAGGAAACAGATTTCAGGAGGTAGATTCGAATCGCCTTTAAAGCACATGAAAAGCGGCAAAACGTTGACAATGATGCCCTTGGCCAAAAAGGGCGTATGCGTTTTTTCCTGAATATATTCAGGAAAAAACGCATACGCCCTTTTTGGCCAACCAAGCAACCTGGAAAGGCAAATCAGCGCTACAAAGATGTCTCGCTTCCCATCGGCCAAAAGGGCCATGCTGAAAAAAGTGTCAAAACCAGAAATGCAGGACAGGCCATGGAGAAATGGGAGCCTTGCTACACTGATGGGCGGGATGTAAATTGTCAACAGCCACTCTGGAGAAGCGTACGGTGAGTCCTGAAACGTCTAAAAAGCAAAGCTTAGAGAGCATAGGGCACTTCCACTCATGGGGGTATAAATTGGGAAAATTAAAAATCAGCAAGACACAAGCACCCCAAAGTTTAGGGCTGCTCTGTTGACAAGGACCTCCACTTCATTCCACCTTCAATATCCCAGGAAAGAGAAAAATGGATAAAGAAGTTGTGGTCCTTATGTACAATGGAATATCACTCAGCCATGAAATCAATGTCATAAGGCTAGTAGCAGCATGATGAGTGGATTTAGGTACGACGACTCTAAGTGAAATAAGTCACACAGAAAAGGACACTTCTCATAAGGTATCACTTATAGAGGGAATGTAAAAACCGTTACACTTGAACTGAATTACAAAACAGAACAGAGTCACACATGCAGAAAACACACTATGGCTGCTTAACGGGAAAGGTGAGGTGGGGTGATACATAAAACAAGGGTTTCAAATTAGCTCAGATACCGTTCCATAAACCCAATATGTAATAGACAAGACCTACTCCTTGCTCAGAGAACTGGACTCAACACGCCCTATTCACCGCACAAGAATATATCTGACTAGTAATAATCTTAAAAGCTATGTATTGATATCTCTCTGTTAGTGTGTCAAGTGGGTGTAAAGCGGCATAAACACAGCAGTGAAAAGCAGCTAAACCCCATTATAAAAATAAATTACTTTGAAAAACCCATGAAACAAAGACAGTGAAAGAGAGCGAAATTCTTACACAATGCGTTCAGGGGCTGTGATGCAACCTGGATTGACCATATCTAGACCCACAGCTGAATGAGACATAAGGGTGGACACTGTTGCGGCTGAGAGGTTTGGTGAGGTTGGGTGAGCAAACGCAGCCCCTTTAAAGTAATACTGCGTGGTACCCATCGCATGGGTCCCAAATCTCCAGGTTCAAGGGCATCTTCCTACATCGGAAACATGCATGAGAAACCCAGAAGATGGTACACCGTGTGATGGGGAAAGGTTTCTAAAACGCACCTCATTTCTCATCTCCTTGTGCTCGGGTTCGCCATTCCAGCCACTTTACTAGCAATCTCCCTCCTTGGAGCATCATCACCTTTAACCTCCTGTTCCGTACAGGTTGCAATTTGTCCTGAGGATGAACGGGAAGACGTGAAACCAATGAGAGACTATCTCTTGGTGTTGGGACAGGCACAGGTCACTCTATTTTCCCATCAGGAAGAAGAATTAACCACAGGCTCAGCCTGCCCCCCGGAACAAGAACAGGGCCTGAAGCCATCCTGCGCTTTTGCGGCCATCTCCCAAAAACGCGAGTTGTAAAATGGAGGTTCAGGGCACTGCAATTCACAAACCTGCAGAGTTATAAATGATAACTCTCGTCCACAAATATATTGAGGGAAGGCAAAGAAGAGGATTTGAAATCAAGGCAGAATTGCAGGAAACAGATTTCAGGAGGTAGATTCGAATCGCCTTTAAAGCACATGAAAAGCGGCAAAACGTTGACAATGATGCCCTTGGCCAAAAAGGGCGTATGCGTTTTTTCCTGAATATATTCAGGAAAAAACACATACGCCCTTTTTGGCCAACCAAGCAACCTGGAAAGGCAAATCAGCGCTACAAAGATGTCTCGCTTCCCATCGGTCAAAAGGGCCATGCTGAAAAAAGTGTCAAAACCAGAAATGCAGGACAGGCCATGGAGAAATGGGAGCCTTGCTACACTGATGGGCGGGATGTAAATTGTCAACAGCCACTCTGGAGAAGCGTACGGTAAGTCCTGAAAAGTCTAAAAAGCAAAGCTTAGAGAGCATAGGGCACTTCCACTCATGGGGGTATAAATTGGGAAAATTAAAAATCAGCAAGACACAAGCACCCCAAAGTTTAGGGCTGCTCTGTTGACAAGGACCTCCACTTCATTCCACCTTCAATATCCCAGGAAAGAGAAAAATGGATAAAGAAGTTGTGGTCCTTATGTACAATGGAATATCACTCAGCCATGAAATCAATGTCATAAGGCTAGTAGCAGCATGATGAGTGGATTTAGGTACGACGATTCTAAGTGAAATAAGTCACACAGAAAAGGACACTTCTCATAAGGTATCACTGATAGAGGGAATGTAAAAACCGTTACACTTGAACTGAATTACAAAACAGAACAGAGTCACACATGCAGAAAACACACTATGGCTGCTTAACGGGAAAGGTGAGGTGGGGTGATACATAAAACAAGGGTTTCAAATTAGCTCAGATACCGTTCCATAAACCCAATATGTAATAGACAAGACCTACTCCTTGCTCAGAGAACTGGACTCAACACGCCCTATTCACCGCACAAGAATATATCTGACTAGTAATAATCTTAAAACCTATGTATTGATATCTCTCTGTTAGTGTGTCAAGTGGGTGTAAAGCGGCATAAACACAGCAGTGAAAAGCAGCTAAACCCCATTATAAAAATAAATTACTTTGAAAAACCCATGAAACAAAGACAGTGAAAGAGAGCGAAATTCTTACACAATGCGTTCAGGGGCTGTGATGCAACCTGGATTGACCATATCTAGACCCACAGCTGGATGAGACATAAGGGTGGACACTGTTGCGGCTGAGAGGTTTGGTGAGGTTGGGTGAGCAAACGCAGCCCCTTTAAAGTAATACTGCGTGGTACCCATCGCATGGGTCCCAAATCTCCAGGTTCAAGGGCATCTTCCTACATCGGAAACATGCATGAGAAACCCAGAAGATGGTACACCGTGTGATGGGGAAAGGTTTCTAAAACGCACCTCATTTCTCATCTCCTTGTGCTCGGGTTCGCCATTCCAGCCACTTTACTAGCAATCTCCCTCCTTGGAGCATCATCACCTTTAACCTCCTGTTCCGTACAGGTTGCAATTTGTCCTGAGGATGAACGGGAAGACGTGAAACCAATGAGAGACTATCTCTTGGTGTTGGGACAGGCACAGGTCACTCTATTTTCCCATCAGGAAGAAGAATTAACCACAGGCTCAGCCTGCCCCCCGGAACAAGAACAGGGCCTGAAGCCATCCTGCGCTTTTGCGGCCATCTCCCAAAAACGCGAGTTGTAAAATGGAGGTTCAGGGCACTGCAATTCACAAACCTGCAGAGTTATAAATGATAACTCTCGTCCACAAATATATTGAGGGAAGGCAAAGAAGAGGATTTGAAATCAAGGCAGAATTGCAGGAAACAGATTTCAGGAGGTAGATTCGAATCGCCTTTAAAGCACATGAAAAGCGGCAAAACGTTGACAATGATGCCCTTGGCCAAAAAGGGCGTATGCGTTTTTTCCTGAATATATTCAGGAAAAAACGCATACGCCCTTTTTGGCCAACCAAGCAACCTGGAAAGGCAAATCAGCGCTACAAAGATGTCTCGCTTCCCATCGGCCAAAAGGGCCATGCTGAAAAAAGTGTCAAAACCAGAAATGCAGGACAGGCCATGGAGAAATGGGAGCCTTGCTACACTGATGGGCGGGATGTAAATTGTCAACAGCCACTCTGGAGAAGCGTACGGTGAGTCCTGAAACGTCTAAAAAGCAAAGCTTAGAGAGCATAGGGCACTTCCACTCATGGGGGTATAAATTGGGAAAATTAAAAATCAGCAAGACACAAGCACCCCAAAGTTTAGGGCTGCTCTGTTGACAAGGACCTCCACTTCATTCCACCTTCAATATCCCAGGAAAGAGAAAAATGGATAAAGAAGTTGTGGTCCTTATGTACAATGGAATATCACTCAGCCATGAAATCAATGTCATAAGGCTAGTAGCAGCATGATGAGTGGATTTAGGTACGACGATTCTAAGTGAAATAAGTCACACAGAAAAGGACACTTCTCATAAGGTATCACTGATAGAGGGAATGTAAAAACCGTTACACTTGAACTGAATTACAAAACAGAACAGAGTCACACATGCAGAAAACACACTATGGCTGCTTCACGGGAAAGGTGAGGTGGGGTGATACATAAAACAAGGGTTTCAAATTAGCTCAGATACCGTTCCATAAAACCAATATGTAATAGACAAGACCTACTCCTTGCTCAGAGAACTGGACTCAACACGCCCTATTCACCGCACAAGAATATATCTGACTAGTAATAATCTTAAAACCTATGTATAGATATCTCTCTGTTAGTGTGTCAAGTGGGTGTAAAGCGGCATAAACACAGCAGTGAAAAGCAGCTAAACCCCATTATAAAAATAAATTACTTTGAAAAACCCATGAAACAAAGACAGTGAAAGAGAGCGAAATTCTTACACAATTCGTTCAGGGGCTGTGATGCAACCTGGATTGACCATATCTAGACCCACAGCTGGATGAGACATAAGGGTGGACACTGTTGCGGCTGAGAGGTTTGGTGAGGTTGGGTGAGCAAACGCAGACCCTTTACAGTAATACTGCATGGTACCCATCGCATGGGTCACAAATCTCCAGGTTCAAGGGCATCTTCCTACATCGAAAACATGCATGAGAAACCCAGAAGATGGTACACCGTGTGATGTGGAAAGGTTTCTAAAACGCACCTCATTTCTCATCTGCTTGTGCCCGGGTTCGCCATTCCAGCCACTTTACTAGAAATCTCCCTCCTTGGAGCATCAGCACCTTTAACCTCCTGTTCCGTACAGGTTGCAATTTGTCCTGAGGATGAACGGGAAGACGGGGAACCAACGAGAGACTAGCTCTTGGTGTTGGGACAGGCACAGGTCACTCTATTTTCCCATCAGGAAGAAGAATTAACCACAGGCTCAGCCTGCCCCCCGGAACCAGAACCGGGCCTGAAGCCATCCTGCGCTTTTGCGGCCAGCTCCCTAAAAAGCGAGTTGTAAAATGGAGGTTCAGGGCACTGCAATTCACAAACCTGCAGAGTTATAAATGATAACTCTCGTCCACAAATATATTGAGGGAAGGCAAAGAAGAGGATTTGAAATCAAGGCAGAATTGCAGGAAACAGATTTCAGGAGGTAGATTCGAATCGCCTTTAAATCACATGAAAAGCAGAAAATCGTTGACAATGATGCCCTTGGCCAAAAAGGGCGTATGCGTTTTTTCCTGAATATATTCAGGAAAAAACGCATACGCCCTTTTTGGCCAACCAAGCAACCTGGAAAGGCAAATCAGCGCTACAAACAAGTCTCGCTTCCCATCGGTCAAAAGGGCCATGCTGAAAAAAATGTCAAAACCAGAAATGCAGGACAGGCCATGGAGAAATGGGAGCCTTCCTATACTGATGGGCGGGATGTAAATTGCCAACAGCCACTCTGCAGAAGTGTACGGTGTGTCCTGAAACATCTAAAAAACACAGCTTAGAGAGCATAGGGCACTTCCACTCATGGGGGTATAAATTGGGAAAATTAAAAATCAGCAAGACACAAGCACCCCAAAGTTTAGGGCTGCTCTGTTGACAAGGACCTCCACTTCATTCCACCTTCAATATCCCAGGAAAGAGAAAAATGGATAAAGAAGTTGTGGTCCTTATGTACAATGGAATATCACTCAGCCGTGAAATCAATGTCATAAGGCTAGTAGCAGCATGATGAGTGGATTTAGGTACAACGACTCTAAGTGAAATAAGTCACACAGAAAAGGACACTTCTCATAAGGTATCACTGATAGAGGGAATGTAAAAACCGTTACACTTGAACTGAATTACAAAACAGAACAGAGTCACACATGCAGAAAACACACTATGGCTGCTTAACGGGAAAGGTGAGGTGGGGTGATACATAAAACAAGGGTTTCAAATTAGCTCAGATACCGTTCCATAAAACCAATATGTAATAGACAAGACCTACTCCTTGCTCAGAGAACTGGACTCAACACGCCCTATTCACCGCACAAGAATATATCTGAATAGTAATAATCTTAAAACCTATGTATTGATATCTCTCTGTTAGTGTGTCAAGTGGGTGAAAAGCGGCATAAACACAGCAGTGAAAAGCAGCTAAACCCATTTATAAAAATAAATTACTTTGAAAAACCCATGAAACAAAGACAGTGAAAGAGAGAGAAATTCTTACACAATGCGTTCACGGGCTGTGATGCAACCTGGATTGACCATATCTAGACCCACAGCTGGATGAGACATAAGGGTGGACACTGTTGCGGCTGAGAGGTTTGGTGAGGTTGGGTGAGCAAACGCAGACCTTTTAAAGTAATACTGCGTGGTACCCATCGCATGGGTCCCAAATCTCCAGGTTCAAGGGCATCTTCCTACATCGAAAACATGCATGAGATACCCAGAAGATGGTACACCGTATGATGGGGAAAGGTTTCTAAAACGCACCTCATTTCTCATCTGCTTGTGCCCGGGTTCGCCATTCCAGCCACTTTACTAGCAATCTCCCTCCTTGGAGCATCAGCACCTTTAACCTCCTGTTCCGTACAGGTTGCAATTTGTACTGAGGATGAACGGGAAGACGTGGAACCAATGAAAGACTAGCTCTTGGTGTTGGGACAGGCACAGGTCACTCTATTTTCCCATCAGGAAGAAGAATTAACCACAGGCTCAGCCTGCCCCCCGGAACAAGAAGAGGGCCTGAAGCCATCCTGCGCTTTTGCGGCCATCTCCCAAAAACGCGAGTTGTAAAATGGAGGTTCAGGGCACTGCAATTCACAAACCTGCAGAGTTATAAATGATAACTCTCGTCCACAAATATATTGAGGGTAGGCAAAGAAGAGGATTTGAAATCAAGGCAGAATTGCAGGAAACATATTTCAGGAGGTAGATTCGAATCGCCTTTAAAGCACATGAAAAGCGGCAAAACGTTGACAATGATGCCCTTGGCCAAAAAGGGCGTATGCGTTTTTTCCTGAATATATTCAGGAAAAAACGCATACGCCCTTTTTGGCCAACCAAGCAACCTGGAAAGGCAAATCAGCGCTACAAAGATGTCTCGCTTCCCATCGGTTAAAAAGGCCATGCTGAATAAAGTGTCAAAACCAGAAATGCAGGACAGGCCATGGAGAAATGGGAGCCTTGCTACACTGATGGGCGGGATGTAAATTGCCAACAGCCACTCTGGAGAAGTGTACGGTGAGTCCTGAAACATCTAAAAAACAAAGCTTAGAGAGCATAGGGCACTTCCACTCATGGGGTTATAAATTGGGAAAATTAAAAATCAGCAAGACACAAGCACCCCAAAGTTTAGGGCTGCTCTGTTGACAAGGACCTCCACTTCATTCCACCTTCAATATCCCAGGAAAGAGAAAAATGGATAAAGAAGTTGTGGTCCTTATGTACAATGGAATATCACTCAGCCGTGAAATCAATGTCATAAGGCTAGTACCAGCATGATGAGTGGATTTAGGTACGACGACTCTAAGTGAAATAAGTCACACAGAAAAGGGCACTTCTCATAAGGTATCACTTATAGAGGGAATGTAAAAACCGTTACACTTGAACTGAATTACAAAACAGAACAGAGTCACACATGCAGAATACACACTATGGCTGCTTAACGGGAAAGGTGAGGTGGGGTGATACATAAAACAAGGGTTTCAAATTAGCTCAGATACCGTTCCATAAAACCAATATGTAATAGACAAGACCTACTCCTTGCTCAGAGAACTGGACTCAACACGCCCTATTCACCGCACAAGAATACATCTGACTAGTAATAATCTTAAAAAATATGTACTGATATCTCTCTGTTAGTGTGTCAAGTGGTTAAAAAGCGGCATAAACACAGCAGTGAAAAGCAGCTAAACCCCATTATAAAAATAAATTCTTTGAAAAACCCATGAAACAAAGACAGTGAAAGAGAGAGAAATTCTTACACAATGCGTTCAGGGGCTGTGATGCAACCTGGATTGACCATATCTAGACCCACAGCTGGATGAGACATAAGGGTGGACACTGTTGCGGCTGAGAGGTTTGGTGAGGTTGGGTGAGCAAACGCAGACCCTTTAAAGTAATACTGCGTGGTACCCATCGCATGGGTCCCAAATCTCCAGGTTCAAGGGCATCTTCCTACATCGAAAACATGCATGAGAAACCCAGAAGATGGTACACCGTGTGATGGGGAAAGGTTTCTAAAACGCACCTCATTTCTCATCTGCTTGTGCCCGGGTTCGCCATTCCAGCCACTTTACTAGCAATCTCCCTCCTTGGAGCATCAGCACCTTTAACCTCCCCTTCCGTACAGGTTGCAATTTGTCCTGAGGATGAACTGGAAGACGTGGAACCAATGAGAGACTAGCTCTTGGTGTTGGGACAGGCACAGGTCACTCTATTTTCCCATCAGGAAGAAGAATTAACCACAGGCTCAGCCTGCCACCCGGAACCAGAACAGGGCCTGAAGCCATCCTGTGCTATTGCGGCCAGCTCCCTAAAAAGCGAGTTGTAAAATGGAGGTTCAGGGCACTGCAATTCACAAACCTGCAGACTTATAAATGATAACTCTCGTCCACAAATATATTGAGGGAAGGCAAAGAAGAGGATTTGAAATCAAGGCAGAATTGCAGGAAACAGATTTCAGGAGGTAGATTCGAATCGCCTTTAAAGCACATGAAAAGCGGCAAAACGTTGACAATGATGCCCTTGGCCAAATAGGGCGTATGCGTTTTTTCCTGAATATATTCAGGAAAAAACGCATACGCCCTTTTTGGCCAACCAAGCAACCTGGAAAGGCAAATCAGCGCTACAAAGATGTCTCGCTTCCCATCGGTCAAAAGGGCCATGCTGAAAAAAGTGTCAAAACCAGAAATGCAGGACAGGCCATGGAGAAATGGGAGCCTTGCTACAGTGATGGGCGGGATGTAAATTGTCAACAGCCACTCTGGAGAAGTGTACGGTGAGTCCTGAAACTTCTAAAAAGCAAAGCTAAGAGAGCATAGGGCACATCCACTCATGGGGGTATAAATTGGGAAAATTAAAAATCAGCAAGACACAAGCAACCCAAAGTTTAGGGCTGCTCTGTTGACAAGGACCTCCACTTCATTCCACCTTCAATATCCCAGGAAAGAGAAAAATGGATAAAGAAGTTGTGGTCCTTATGTACAATGGAATATCACTCAGCCGTGAAATCACTGTCATAAGGCTAGTAGCAGCATGATGAGTGGATTTAGGTACGACGATTCTAAGTGAAATAAGTCAAACAGAAAAGGACACTTCTCATAAGGTATCACTGATAGAGGGAATGTAAAAACCGTTACACTTGAACTGAATTACAAAACAGAACAGAGTCACACATGCAGAAAACACACTATGGCTGCTTAACGGGAATGGTGAGGTGGCGTGATACATAAAACAAGGGTTTCAAATTAGCTCAGATACCGTTCCATAAACCCAATATGTAATAGACAAGACCTATTCCTTGCTCAGAGAACTGGACTCAACACGCCCTATTCACCGCACAAGAATATATCTGACTAGTAATAATCTTAAAACCTATGTATTGATATCTCTCTGTTAGTGTGTCAAGTGGGTAAAAAGCGGCATAAACACAGCAGTGAAAAGCAGCTAAACCCCATTATAAAAATAAATTACTTTGAAAAACCCATGAAACAAAGACAGTGAAAGAGAGAGAAATTCTTACACAATGCGTTCAGGGGCTGTGATGCAACCTGGATTGACCATATCTAGACCCACAGCTGGATGAGACATAAGGGTGGACACTGTTGCGGCTGAGAAGTTTGGTGAGGTTGGGTGAGCAAACGCAGACCCTTTAAAGTAATACTGCGTGGTACCCATCGCATGGGTCCCAAATCTCCAGGTTCAAGGGCATCTTCCTACATCGAAAACATGCATGAGATACCCAGAAGATGGTACACCGTGTGATGGGGAAAGGTTTCTAAAATGCACCTCATTTCTCATCTGCTTGTGCCCGGGTTCGCCATTCCAGCCACTTTACTAGAAATCTCCCTCCTTGGAGCATCAGCACCTTTAACCTCCTGTTCCGTACAGGTTGCAATTTGTCCTGAGGATGAACGGGAAGACGGGGAACCAACGAGAGACTAGCTCTTGGTGTTGGGACAGGCACAGGTCACTCTATTTTCCCATCAGGAAGAAGAATTAACCACAGGCTCAGCCTGCCCCCCGGAACCAGAACCGGGCCTGAAGCCATCCTGCGCTTTTGCGGCCAGCTCCCTAAAAAGCGAGTTGTAAAATGGAGGTTCAGGGCACTGCAATTCACAAACCTGCAGAGTTATAAATGATAACTCTCGTCCACAAATATATTGAGGGAAGGCAAAGAAGAGGATTTGAAATCAAGGCAGAATTGCAGGAAACAGATTTCAGGAGGTAGATTCGAATCGCCTTTAAATCACATGAAAAGCAGAAAATCGTTGACAATGATGCCCTTGGCCAAAAAGGGCGTATGCGTTTTTTCCTGAATATATTCAGGAAAAAACGCATACGCCCTTTTTGGCCAACCAAGCAACCTGGAAAGGCAAATCAGCGCTACAAACAAGTCTCGCTTCCCATCGGTCAAAAGGGCCATGCTGAAAAAAATGTCAAAACCAGAAATGCAGGACAGGCCATGGAGAAATGGGAGCCTTCCTATACTGATGGGCGGGATGTAAATTGCCAACAGCCACTCTGCAGAAGTGTACGGTGTGTCCTGAAACATCTAAAAAACACAGCTTAGAGAGCATAGGGCACTTCCACTCATGGGGGTATAAATTGGGAAAATTAAAAATCAGCAAGACACAAGAACCCCAAAGTTTAGGGCTGCTCTGTTGACAAGGACCTCCACTTCATTCCACCTTCAATATCCCAGGAAAGAGAAAAATGGATAAAGAAGTTGTGGTCCTTATGTACAATGGAATATCACTCAGCCGTGAAATCAATGTCATAAGGCTAGTAGCAGCATGATGAGTGGATTTAGGTACAACGACTCTAAGTGAAATAAGTCACACAGAAAAGGACACTTCTCATAAGGTATCACTGATAGAGGGAATGTAAAAACCGTTACACTTGAACTGAATTACAAAACAGAACAGAGTCACACATGCAGAAAACACACTATGGCTGCTTAACGGGAAAGGTGAGGTGGGGTGATACATAAAACAAGGGTTTCAAATTAGCTCAGATACCGTTCCATAAAACCAATATGTAATAGACAAGACCTACTCCTTGCTCAGAGAACTGGACTCAACACGCCCTATTCACCGCACAAGAATATATCTGAATAGTAATAATCTTAAAACATATGTATTGATATCTCTCTGTTAGTGTGTCAAGTGGGTGAAAAGCGGCATAAACACAGCAGTGAAAAGCAGCTAAACCCATTTATAAAAATAAATTACTTTGAAAAACCCATGAAACAAAGACAGTGAAAGAGAGAGAAATTCTTACACAATGCGTTCACGGGCTGTGATGCAACCTGGATTGACCATATCTAGACCCACAGCTGGATGAGACATAAGGGTGGACACTGTTGCGGCTGAGAGGTTTGGTGAGGTTGGGTGAGCAAACGCAGACCCTTTAAAGTAATACTGCGTGGTACCCATCGCATGGGTCCCAAATCTCCAGGTTCAAGGGCATCTTCCTACATCGAAAACATGCATGAGATACCCAGAAGATGATACACCGTATGATGGGGAAAGGTTTCTAAAACGCACCTCATTTCTCATCTGTTTGTGCCCGGGTTCGCCATTCCAGCCACTTTACTAGCAATCTCCCTCCTTGGAGCATCAGCACCTTTAACCTCCTGTTCCGTACAGGTTGCAATTTGTCCTGAGGATGAACGGGAAGACGTGGAACCAACGAGAGACTAGCTCTTGGTGTTGGGACAGGCACAGGTCACTCTATTTTCCCATCAGGAAGAAGAATTAACCACAGGCTCAGCCTGCCCCCCGGAACAAGAAGAGGGCCTGAAGCCATCCTGCGCTTTTGCGGCCATCTCCCAAAAACGCGAGTTGTAAAATGGAGGTTCAGGGCACTGCAATTCACAAACCTGCAGAGTTATAAATGATAACTCTCGTCCACAAATATATTGAGGGAAGGCAAAGAAGAGGATTTGAAATCAAGGCAGAATTGCAGGAAACAGATTTCAGGAGGTAGATTCGAATCGCCTTTAAAGCACATGAAAAGCGGCAAAACGTTGACAATGATGCCCTTGGCCAAAAAGGGCGTATGCGTTTTTTCCTGAATATATTCAGGAAAAAACGCATACGCCCTTTTTGGCCAACCAAGCAACCTGGAAAGGCAAATCAGCGCTACAAAGATGTCTCGCTTCCCATCGGTTAAAAAGGCCATGCTGAATAAAGTGTCAAAACCAGAAATGCAGGACAGGCCATGGAGAAATGGGAGCCTTGCTACACTGATGGGCGGGATGTAAATTGCCAACAGCCACTCTGGAGAAGCGTACGGTGAGTCCTGAAACATCTAAAAAACAAAGCTTAGAGAGCATAGGGCACTTCCACTCATGGGGTTATAAATTGGGAAAATGAAAAATCAGCAAGACACAAGCACCCCAAAGTTTAGGGCTGCTCTGTTGACAAGGACCTCCACTTCATTCCACCTTCAATATCCCAGGAAAGAGAAAAATGGATAAAGAAGTTGTGGTCCTTATGTACAATGGAATATCACTCAGCCATGAAATCAATGTCATAAGGCTAGTAGCAGCATGATGAGTGGATTTAGGTACGACGATTCTAAGTGAAATAAGTCACAGAGAAAAGGACACTTCTCATAAGGTATCACTTATAGAGGGAATGTAAAAACCGTTACACTTGAACTGAATCAGAAAACAGAACAGAGTCACACATGCAGAAAACACACTATGGCTGCTTAACGGGAAAGGTGAGGTGGGGTGATACATAAAACAAGGGATTCAAATTAGCTCAGATACAGTTCCATAAACCCAATATGTAATAGCCAAGACCTACTCCTTGCTCAGAGAACTGGACTCAACACGCCCTATTCACCACACAAGAATATATCTGACTAGTAATAATCTTAAAACCTATGTATTGATATCTCTCTGTTAGTGTGTCAAGTGGGTAAAAAGCGGCATAAACACAGCAGTGAAAAGCAGCTAAACCCCATTATAAAAATAAATTATTTTGAAAAACCCATGAAACAAAGACAGTGAAAGAGAGAGAAATTCTTACACAATGCGTTCAGGGGCTGTGATGCAACCTGGATTGACCATATCTAGACCCACAGCTGGATGAGACATAAAGGTGGACACTGTTGCGGCTGAGAGGTTTGGTGAGGTTGGGTGAGCAAACGCAGACCCTTTAAAGTAATACTGCGTGGTACCCATCGCATGGGTCCCAAATCTCCAGGTTCAAGGGCATCTTCCTACATCGAAAACATGCATGAGATACCCAGAAGATGGTACACCGTATGATGGGGAAAGGTTTCTAAAACGCACCTCATTTCTCATCTGCTTGTGCCCGGGTTCGCCATTCCAGCCACTTTACTAGCAATCTCCCTCCTTGGAGCATCAGCACCTTTAACCTCCTGTTCCGTACAGGTTGCAATTTGTACTGAGGATGAACGGGAAGACGTGGAACCAATGAAAGACTAGCTCTTGGTGTTGGGACAGGCACAGGTCACTCTATTTTCCCATCAGGAAGAAGAATTAACCACAGGCTCAGCCTGCCCCCCGGAACAAGAACAGGGCCTGAAGCCATCCTGCGCTTTTGCGGCCATCTCCCAAAAACGCGAGTTATAAAATGGAGGTTCAGGGCACTGCAATTCACAAACCTGCAGAGTTATAAATGATAACTCTCGTCCACAAATATATTGAGGGAAGGCAAAGAAGAGGATTTGAAATCAAGGCAGAATTGCAGGAAACATATTTCAGGAGGTAGATTCGAATCGCCTTTAAAGCACATGAAAAGCGGCAAAACGTTGACAATGATGCCCTTGGCCAAAAAGGGCGTATGCGTTTTTTCCTGAATATATTCAGGAAAAAACGCATACGCCCTTTTTGGCCAACCAAGCAACCTGGAAAGGCAAATCAGCGCTACAAAGATGTCTCGCTTCCCATCGGTTAAAAAGGCCATGCTGAATAAAGTGTCAAAACCAGAAATGCAGGACAGGCCATGGAGAAATGGGAGCCTTGCTACACTGATGGGCGGGATGTAAATTGCCAACAGCCACTCTGGAGAAGCGTACGGTGAGTCCTGAAACATCTAAAAAACAAAGCTTAGAGAGCATATGGCACTTCCACTCATGGGGTTATAAATTGGGAAAATTAAAAATCAGCAAGACACAAGCACCCCAAAGTTTAGGGCTGCTCTGTTGACAAGGACCTCCACTTCATTCCACCTTCAATATCCCAGGAAAGAGAAAAATGGATAAAGAAGTTGTGGTCCTTATGTACAATGGAATATCACTCAGCCGTGAAATCAATGTCATAAGGCTAGTACCAGCATGATGAGTGGATTTAGGTACGACGACTCTAAGTGAAATAAGTCACACAGAAAAGGGCACTTCTCATAAGGTATCACTTATAGAGGGAATGTAAAAACCGTTACACTTGAACTGAATTACAAAACAGAACAGAGTCACACATGCAGAAAACACACTATGGCTGCTTAACGGGAAAGGTGAGGTGGGGTGATACATAAAACAAGGGTTTCAAATTAGCTCAGATACCGTTCCATAAACCCAATATGTAATAGACAAGACCTACTCCTTGCTCAGAGAACTGGACTCAACACGCCCTATTCACCGCACAAGAATATATCTGACTAGTAATAATCTTAAAACCTATGTATTGATATCTCTCTGTTAGTGTGTCAAGTGGGTGTAAAGCGGCATAAACACAGCAGTGAAAAGCAGCTAAACCCCATTATAAAAATAAATTTCTTTGAAAAACCCATGAAACAAAGACAGTGAAAGAGAGAGAAATTCTTACACAATGCGTTCAGGGGCTGTGATGCAAACTGGATTGACCATATCTAGACCCACAGCTGGATGAGACATAAGGGTGGACACTGTTGCGGCTGAGAGGTTTGGTGAGGTTGGGTGAGCAAACACAGACCCTTTAAAGTAATACTGCGTGGTACCCATCGCATGGGTCCCAAATCTCCAGGTTCAAGGGCATCTTCCTACATCGAAAACATGCATGAGATACCCAGAAGATGGTACACCGTGTGATGGGGAAAGGTTTCTAAAACGCACCTCATTTCTCATCTGCTTGTGCCCGGGTTCGCCATTCCAGCCACTTTACTAGCAATCTCCCTCCTTGGAGCATCAGCACCTTTAACCTCCTGTTCCGTACAGGTTGCAATTTGTCCTGAGGATGAACGGGAAGACGTGGAACCAACGAGAGACTAGCTCTTGGTGTTGGGACAGGCACAGGTCACTCTATTTTCCCATCAGGAAGAAGAATTAACCACAGGATCAGCCTGCCCCCCGGAACCAGAACCGGGCCTGAAGCCATCCTGCGCTTTTGCGGCCAGCTCCCTAAAAAGCGAGTTGTAAAATGGAGGTTCAGGGCACTGCAATTCACAAACCTGCAGAGTTATAAATGATAACTCTCATCCACAAATATATTGAGGGAAGGCAAAGAAGAGGATTTGAAATCAAGGCAGAATTGCAGGAAACAGATTTCAGGAGGTAGATTCGAATCGCCTTTAAATCACATGAAAAGCAGAAAATCGTTGACAATGATGCCCTTGGCCAAAAAGGGCGTATGCGTTTTTTCCTGAATATATTCAGGAAAAAACGCATACGCCCTTTTTGGCCAACCAAGCAACCTGGAAAGGCAAATCAGCGCTACAAACAAGTCTCGCTTCCCATCGGTCAAAAGGGCCATGCTGAAAACAATGTCAAAACCAGAAATGCAGGACAGGCCATGGAGAAATGGGAGCCTTCCTATACTGATGGGCGGGATGTAAACTGCCAACAGCCACTCTGCAGAAGTGTACGGTGTGTCCTGAAACATCTAAAAAACACAGCTTAGAGAGCATAGGGCACTTCCACTCAAGGGGGTATAAATTGGCAAAATGAAAAATCAGCAAGACACAAGCACCCCAAAGTTTAGGGCTGCTCTGTTGACAAGGACCTCCACTTCATTCCACCTTCAATATCCCAGGAAAGAGAAAAATGGATAAAGAAGTTGTGGTCCTTATGTACAATGGAATATCACTCAGCCATGAAATCAATGTCATAAGGCTAGTAGCAGCATGATGAGTGGATTTAGGTACGACGATTCTAAGTGAAATAAGTCACACAGAAAAGGACACTTCTCATACGGTATCACTTATAGAGGGAATGTAAAAACCGTTACACTTGAACTGAATCAGAAAACAGAACAGAGTCACACATGCAGAAAACACACTATGGCTGCTTAACGGGAAAGGTGAGGTGGGGTGATACATAAAACAAGGGATTCAAATTAGCTCAGATACCGTTCCATAAACCCAATATGTAATAGACAAGACCTACTCCTTGCTCAGAGAACTGGACTCAACACGCCCTATTCACCGCACAAGAATATATCTGACTAGTAATAATCTTAAAACCTATGTATTGATATCTCTCTGTTAGTGTGTCAAGTGGGTAAAAAGCGGCATAAACACAGCAGTGAAAAGCAGCTAAACCCCATTATAAAAATAAATTATTTTGAAAAACCCATGAAACAAAGACAGTGAAAGAGAGAGAAATTCTTACACAATGCGTTCAGGGGCTGTGATGCAACCTGGATTGACCATATCTAGACCCACAGCTGGATGAGACATAAAGGTGGACACTGTTGCGGCTGAGAGGTTTGGTGAGGTTGGGTGAGCAAACGCAGACCCTTTAAAGTAATACTGCGTGGTACCCATCGCATGGGTCCCAAATCTCCAGGTTCAAGGGCATCTTCCTACATCGAAAACATGCATGAGATACCCAGAAGATGGTACACCGTATGATGGGGAAAGGTTTCTAAAACGCACCTCATTTCTCATCTGCTTGTGCCCGGGTTCGCCATTCCAGCCACTTTACTAGCAATCTCCCTCCTTGGAGCATCAGCACCTTTAACCTCCTGTTCCGTACAGGTTGCAATTTGTACTGAGGATGAACGGGAAGACGTGGAAGCAATGAAAGACTAGCTCTTGGTGTTGGGACAGGCACAGGTCACTCTATTTTCCCATCAGGAAGAAGAATTAACCACAGGCTCAGCCTGCCCCCCGGAACAAGAACAGGGCCTGAAGCCATCCTGCGCTTTTGCGGCCATCTCCCAAAAACGCGAGTTATAAAATGGAGGTTCAGGGCACTGCAATTCACAAACCTGCAGAGTTATAAATGATAACTCTCGTCCACAAATATATTGAGGGAAGGCAAAGAAGAGGATTTGAAATCAAGGCAGAATTGCAGGAAACATATTTCAGGAGGTAGATTCGAATCGCCTTTAAAGCACATGAAAAGCGGCAAAACGTTGACAATGATGCCCTTGGCCAAAAAGGGCGTATGCGTTTTTTCCTGAATATATTCAGGAAAAAACGCATACGCCCTTTTTGGCCAACCAAGCAACCTGGAAAGGCAAATCAGTGCTACAAAGATGTCTCGCTTCCCATCGGTTAAAAAGGCCATGCTGAATAAAGTGTCAAAACCAGAAATGCAGGACAGGCCATGGAGAAATGGGAGCCTTGCTACACTGATGGGCGGGATGTAAATTGCCAACAGCCACTCTGGAGAAGCGTACGGTGAGTCCTGAAACATCTAAAAAACAAAGCTTAGAGAGCATAGGGCACTTCCACTCATGGGGTTATAAATTGGGAAAATTAAAAATCAGCAAGACACAAGCACCCCAAAGTTTAGGGCTGCTCTGTTGACAAGGACCTCCACTTCATTCCACCTTCAATATCCCAGGAAAGAGAAAAATGGATAAAGAAGTTGTGGTCCTTATGTACAATGGAATATCACTCAGCCGTGAAATCAATGTCATAAGGCTAGTACCAGCATGATGAGTGGATTTAGGTACGACGACTCTAAGTGAAATAAGTCACACAGAAAAGGGCACTTCTCATAAGGTATCACTTATAGAGGGAATGTAAAAACCGTTACACTTGAACTGAATTACAAAACAGAACAGAGTCACACATGCAGAAAACACACTATGGCTGCTTAACGGGAAAGGTGAGGTGGGGTGATACATAAAACAAGGGTTTCAAATTAGCTCAGATACCGTTCCATAAACCCAATATGTAATAGACAAGACCTACTCCTTGCTCAGAGAACTGGACTCAACACGCCCTATTCACCGCACAAGAATATATCTGACTAGTAATAATCTTAAAACCTATGTATTGATATCTCTCTGTTAGTGTGTCAAGTGGGTAAAAAGCGGCATAAACACAGCAGTGAAAAGCAGCTAAACCCCATTATAAAAATAAATTACTTTGAAAAACCCATGAAACAAAGACAGTGAAAGAGAGAGAAATTCTTACACAATGCGTTCAGGGGCTGTGATGCAACCTGGATTGACCATATCTAGACCCACAGCTGGATGAGACATAAGGGTGGACACTGTTGCGGCTGAGAGGTTTGGTGAGGTTGGGTGAGCAAACACAGACCCTTTAAAGTAATACTGCGTGGTACCCATCGCATGGGTCCCAAATCTCCAGGTTCAAGGGCATCTTCCTACATCGAAAACATGCATGAGATACCCAGAAGATGGTACACCGTGTGATGGGGAAAGGTTTCTAAAACGCACCTCATTTCTCATCTGCTTGTGCCCGGGTTCGCCATTCCAGCCACTTTACTAGCAATCTCCCTCCTTGGAGCATCAGCACCTTTAACCTCCTGTTCCGTACAGGTTGCAATTTGTCCTGAGGATGAACGGGAAGACGTGGAACCAACGAGAGACTAGCTCTTGGTGTTGGGACAGGCACAGGTCACTCTATTTTCCCATCAGGAAGAAGAATTAACCACAGGATCAGCCTGCCCCCCAGAACCAGAACCGGGCCTGAAGCCATCCTGCGCTTTTGCGGCCAGCTCCCTAAAAAGCGAGTTGTAAAATGGAGGTTCAGGGCACTGCAATTCACAAACCTGCAGAGTTATAAATGATACCTCTCATCCACAAATATTTTGAGGGAAGGCAAAGAAGAGGATTTGAAATCAAGGCAGAATTGCAGGAAACAGATTTCAGGAGGTAGATTCGAATCGCCTTTAAATCACATGAAAAGCAGAAAATCGTTGACAATGATGCCCTTGGCCAAAAAGGGCGTATGCGTTTTTTCCTGAATATATTCAGGAAAAAACGCATACGCCCTTTTTGGCCAACCAAGCAACCTGGAAAGGCAAATCAGCGCTACAAACAAGTCTCGCTTCCCATCGGTCAAAAGGGCCATGCTGAAAACAATGTCAAAACCAGAAATGCAGGACAGGCCATGGAGAAATGGGAGCCTTCCTATACTGATGGGCGGGATGTAAACTGCCAACAGCCACTCTGCAGAAGTGTACGGTGTGTCCTGAAACATCTAAAAAACACAGCTTAGAGAGCATAGGGCACTTCCACTCAAGGGGGTATAAATTGGCAAAATGAAAAATCAGCAAGACACAAGCACCCCAAAGTTTAGGGCTGCTCTGTTGACAAGGACCTCCACTTCATTCCACCTTCAATATCCCAGGAAAGAGAAAAATGGATAAAGAAGTTGTGGTCCTTATGTACAATGGAATATCACTCAGCCATGAAATCAATGTCATAAGGCTAGTAGCAGCATGATGAGTGGATTTAGGTACGACGATTCTAAGTGAAATAAGTCACACAGAAAAGGACACTTCTCATACGGTATCACTTATAGAGGGAATGTAAAAACCGTTACACTTGAACTGAATCAGAAAACAGAACAGAGTCACACATGCAGAAAACACACTATGGCTGCTTAACGGGAAAGGTGAGGTGGGGTGATACATAAAACAAGGGATTCAAATTAGCTCAGATACCGTTCCATAAACCCAATATGTAATAGACAAGACCTACTCCTTGCTCAGAGAACTGGACTCAACACGCCCTATTCACCGCACAAGAATATATCTGACTAGTAATAATCTTAAAACCTATGTATTGATATCTCTCTGTTAGTGTGTCAAGTGGGTAAAAAGCGGCATAAACACAGCAGTGAAAAGCAGCTAAACCCCATTATAAAAATAAATTATTTTGAAAAACCCATGAAACAAAGACAGTGAAAGAGAGAGAAATTCTTACACAATGCGTTCAGGGGCTGTGATGCAACCTGGATTGACCATATCTAGACCCACAGCTGGATGAGACATAAAGGTGGACACTGTTGCGGCTGAGAGGTTTGGTGAGGTTGGGTGAGCAAACGCAGACCCTTTAAAGTAATACTGCGTGGTACCCATCGCATGGGTCCCAAATCTCCAGGTTCAAGGGCATCTTCCTACATCGAAAACATGCATGAGATACCCAGAAGATGGTACACCGTGTGATGGGGAAAGGTTTCTAAAACGCACCTCATTTCTCATCTGCTTGTGCCCGGGTTCGCCATTCCAGCCACTTTACTAGCAATCTCCCTCCTTGGAGCATCAGCACCTTTAACCTCCTGTTCCGTACAGGTTGCAATTTGTCCTGAGGATGAACGGGAAGACGTGGAACCAACGAGAGACTAGCTCTTGGTGTTGGGACAGGCACAGGTCACTCTATTTTCCCATCAGGAAGAAGAATTAACCACAGGATCAGCCTGCCCCCCGGAACCAGAACCGGGCCTGAAGCCATCCTGCGCTTTTGCGGCCAGCTCCCTAAAAAGCGAGTTGTAAAATGGAGGTTCAGGGCACTGCAATTCACAAACCTGCAGAGTTATAAATGATAACTCTCATCCACAAATATATTGAGGGAAGGCAAAGAAGAGGATTTGAAATCAAGGCAGAATTGCAGGAAACAGATTTCAGGAGGTAGATTCGAATCGCCTTTAAAGCACATGAAAACGGCAAAACGTTGACAATGATGCCCTTGGCCAAAAAGGGCGTATGCGTTTTTTCCTGAATATATTCAGGAAAAAACACATACGCCCTTTTTGGCCAACCAAGCAACCTGGAAAGGCAAATCAGTGCTAGAAAGATGTCTCGCTTCCCATCGGTCAAAAGGGCCATGCTGAAAAAAGTGTCAAAACCAGAAATGCAGGACAGGCCATGGAGAAATGGGAGCCTCGCTACACTGATGGGCGGGATGTAAATTGTCAACAGCCACTCTGGAGAAGTGTACGGTGAGTCCTGAAACGTCTAAAAAGCAAAGCTTAGAGAGCATAGGGCACTTCCACTCATGGGGGTATAAATTGGGAAAATGAAAAATCAGCAAGACACAAGCACCCCAAAGTTTAGGGCTGCTCTGTTGACAAGGACCTCCACTTCATTCCACCTTCAATATCCCAGGAAAGAGAAAAATGGATAAAGAAGTTGTGGTCCTTATGTACAATGGAATATCACTCAGCCATGAAATCAATGTCATAAGGCTAGTAGCAGCATGATGAGTGGATTTAGGTACGACGACTCTAAGTGAAATAAGTCACACAGAAAAGGACACTTCTCATAAGGTATCACTGATAGAGGGAATGTAAAAACCGTTACACTTGAACTGAATTACAAAACAGAACAGAGTCACACATGCAGAAAACACACTATGGCTGCTTAACGGGAAAGGTGAGGTGGGGTGATACATAAAACAAGGGTTTCAAATTAGCTCAGATACCGTTCCATAAACCCAATATGTAATAGACAAGACCTACTCCTTGCTCAGAGAACTGGACTCAACACGCCCTATTCACCGCACAAGAATATATCTGACTAGTAATAATCTTAAAACCTATGTATTGATATCTCTCTGTTAATGTGTCAAGTGGGTAAAAAGCGGCATAAACACAGCAGTGAAAAGCAGCTAAACCCCATTATAAAAATAAATTACTTTGAAAAACCCATGAAACAAAGACAGTGAAAGAGAGAGAAATTCTTACACAATGCGTTCACGGGCTGTGATGCAACCTGGATTGACCATATCTAGACCCACAGCTGGATGAGACATAAGGGTGGACACTGTTGCGGCTGAGAGGTTTGGTGAGGTTGGGTGAGCAAACGCAGACCCTTTAAAGTAATACTGCGTGGTACCCATCGCATGGGTCCCAAATCTCCAGGTTCAAGGGCATCTTCCTACATCGAAAACATGCATGAGATACCCAGAAGATGGTACACCGTGTGATGGGGAAAGGTTTCTAAAACGCACCTCATTTCTCATCTGCTTGTGCCCGGGTTTGCCATTCCAGCCACTTTACTAGCAATCTCCCTCCTTGGAGCATCAGCACCTTTAACCTCCTGTTCCGTACAGGTTGCAATTTGTCCTGAGGATGAACGGGAAGACGTGGAACCAACGAGAGACTAGCTCTTGGTGTTGGGACAGGCACAGGTCACTCTATTTTCCCATCAGGAAGAAGAATTAACCACAGGATCAGCCTGCCCCCCGGAACCAGAACCGGGCCTGAAGCCATCCTGCGCTTTTGCGGCCAGCTCCCTAAAAAGCGAGTTGTAAAATGGAGGTTCAGGGCACTGCAATTCACAAACCTGCAGAGTTATAAATGATAACTCTCGTCCACAAATATATTGAGGGAAGGCAAAGAAGAGGATTTGAAATCAAGGCAGAATTGCAGGAAACAGATTTCAGGAGGTAGATTCGAATCGCCTTTAAATCACATGAAAAGCAGAAAATCGTTGACAATGATGCCCTTGGCCAAAAAGGGCGTATGCGTTTTTTCCTGAATATATTCAGGAAAAAACGCATACGCCCTTTTTGGCCAACCAAGCAACCTGGAAAGGCAAATCAGCGCTACAAACAAGTCTCGCTTCCCATCGGTCAAAAGGGCCATGCTGAAAAAAATGTCAAAACCAGAAATGCAGGACAGGCCATGGAGAAATGGGAGCCTTCCTATACTGATGGGCGGGATGTAAATTGCCAACAGCCACTCTGCAGAAGTGTACGGTGTGTCCTGAAACATCTAAAAAACACAGCTTAGAGAGCATAGGGCACTTCCACTCATGGGGGTATAAATTGGGAAAATGAAAAATCAGCAAGACACAAGAACCCCAAAGTTTAGGGCTGCTCTGTTGACAAGGACCTCCACTTCATTCCACCTTCAATATCCCAGGAAAGAGAAAAATGGATAAAGAAGTTGTGGTCCTTATGTACAATGTAATATCACTCAGCCGTGAAATCAATGTCATAAGGCTAGTAGCAGCATGATGAGTGGATTTAGGTACAACGACTCTAAGTGAAATAAGTCACACAGAAAAGGACACTTCTCATAAGGTATCACTGATAGAGGGAATGTAAAAACCGTTACACTTGAACTGAATTACAAAACAGAACAGAGTCACACATGCAGAAAACACACTATGGCTGCTTAACGGGAAAGGTGAGGTGGGGTGATACATAAAACAAGGGTATCAAATTAGCTCAGATACCGTTCCATAAACCCAATATGTAATAGACAAGACCTACTCCTTGCTCAGAGAACTGGACTCAACACGCCCTATTCACCGCACAAGAATATATCTGACTAGTAATAATCTTAAAACCTATGTATTGATATCTCTCTGTTAGTGTGTCAAGTGGGTGAAAAGCGGCATAAACACAGCAGTGAAAAGCAGCTAAACCCATTTATAAAAATAAATTACTTTGAAAAACCCATGAAACAAAGACAGTGAAAGAGAGAGAAATTCTTACACAATGCGTTCACGGGCTGTGATGCAACCTGGATTGACCATATCTAGACCCACAGCTGGATGAGACATAAGGGTGGACACTGTTGCGGCTGAGAGGTTTGGTGAGGTTGGGTGAGCAAACGCAGACCCTTTAAAGTAATACTGCGTGGTACCCATCGCATGGGTCCCAAATCTCCAGGTTCAAGGGCATCTTCCTACATCGAAAACATGCATGAGATACCCAGAAGATGGTACACCGTATGATGGGGAAAGGTTTCTAAAACGCACCTCATTTCTCATCTGCTTGTGCCCGGGTTCGCCATTCCAGCCACTTTATTAGCAATCTCCCTCCTTGGAGCATCAGCACCTTTAACCTCCTGTTCCGTACAGGTTGCAATTTGTACTGAGGATGAACGGGAAGACGTGGAACCAATGAAAGACTAGCTCTTGGTGTTGGGACAGGCACAGGTCACTCTATTTTCCCATCAGGAAGAAGAATTAACCACAGGCTCAGCCTGCCCCCCGGAACAAGAAGAGGGCCTGAAGCCATCCTGCGCTTTTGCGGCCATCTCCCAAAAACGCGAGTTGTAAAATGGAGGTTCAGGGCACTGCAATTCACAAACCTGCAGAGTTATAAATGATAACTCTCGTCCACAAATATATTGAGGGAAGGCAAAGAAGAGGATTTGAAATCAAGGCAGAATTGCAGGAAACAGATTTCAGGAGGTAGATTCGAATCGCCTTTAAAGCACATGAAAAGCGGCAAAACGTTGACAATGATGCCCTTGGCCAAAAAGGGCGTATGCGTTTTTTCCTGAATATATTCAGGAAAAAACGCATACGCCCTTTTTGGCCAACCAAGCAACCTGGAAAGGCAAATCAGCGCTACAAAGATGTCTCGCTTCCCATCGGTTAAAAAGGCCATGCTGAATAAAGTGTCAAAACCAGAAATGCAGGACAGGCCATGGAGAAATGGGAGCCTTGCTACACTGATGGGCGGGATGTAAATTGCCAACAGCCACTCTGGAGAAGCGTACGGTGAGTCCTGAAACATCTAAAAAACAAAGCTTAGAGAGCATAGGGCACTTCCACTCATGGGGTTATAAATTGGGAAAATTAAAAATCAGCAAGACACAAGCACCCCAAAGTTTAGGGCTGCTCTGTTGACAAGGACCTCCACTTCATTCCACCTTCAATATCCCAGGAAAGAGAAAAATGGATAAAGAAGTTGTGGTCCTTATGTACAATGGAATATCACTCAGCCGTGAAATCAATGTCATAAGGCTAGTAGCAGCATGATGAGTGGATTTAGGTACAACGACTCTAAGTGAAATAAGTCACACAGAAAAGGACACTTCTCATAAGGTATCACTGATAGAGGGAATGTAAAAACCGTTACACTTGAACTGAATTACAAAACAGAACAGAGTCACACATGCAGAAAACACACTATGGCTGCTTAACGGGAAAGGTGAGGTGGGGTGATACATAAAACAAGGGTATCAAATTAGCTCAGATACCGTTCCATAAACCCAATATGTAATAGACAAGACCTACTCCTTGCTCAGAGAACTGGACTCAACACGCCCTATTCACCGCACAAGAATATATCTGACTAGTAATAATCTTAAAACCTATGTATTGATATCTCTCTGTTAGTGTGTCAAGTGGGTGAAAAGCGGCATAAACACAGCAGTGAAAAGCAGCTAAACCCATTTATAAAAATAAATTACTTTGAAAAACCCATGAAACAAAGACAGTGAAAGAGAGCGAAATTCTTACACAATGCGTTCACGGGCTGTGATGCAAAGTGGATTGACCATATCTAGACCCACAGCTGGATGAGACATAAGGGTGGACACTGTTGCGGCTGAGAGGTTTGGTGAGGTTGGGTGAGCAAACGCAGACCCTTTAAAGTAATACTGCGTGGTACCCATCGCATGGGTCCCAAATCTCCAGGTTCAAGGGCATCTTCCTACATCGAAAACATGCATGAGATACCCAGAAGATGGTACACCGTATGATGGGGAAAGGTTTCTAAAACGCACCTCATTTCTCATCTGCTTGTGCCCGGGTTCGCCATTCCAGCCACTTTACTAGCAATCTCCCTCCTTGGAGCATCAGCACCTTTAACCTCCTGTTCCGTACAGGTTGCAATTTGTACTGAGGATGAACGGGAAGACGTGGAACCAATGAAAGACTAGCTCTTGGTGTTGGGACAGGCACAGGTCACTCTATTTTCCCATCAGGAAGAAGAATTAACCACAGGCGCAGCCTGCGCCCCGGAACAAGAACAGGGCCTGAAACCATCCTGCGCTTTTGCGGCCAGCTCCCAAAAAAGCGAGTTGAAAAATGGAGCTCAGGGGCACTGCAACTCAAAACCTGCAGAGTTATAAATGATAACTCTCGTCCACAAATATATTGAGGGAAGGCAACGAAGAGGATTTGAAATCAAGGCAGAATTGCAGGAAACAGATTTCAGGAGGTAGATACGAATCGCTTTTAAAGCACATGAAAAGCGGCAAAACGTCGACAATTATGCCTTTTGCCAAAAAGGGCGTATGCGTTTTTTCCTGAATATATTCAGGAAAAAACGCATACGCCCTTTTTGGCCAACCAAGCAACCTGGAAAGGCAAATCAGTGGTACAAAGCATTCTCGCTTCCCATCGGTCAAACGGACCATGCTGAAAAAAGTGTCAAAACCAGAAATGCAAGACAGGCCATGGAGAAATGAGAGCCTTGCTACGCTGATGGGCCGGATGTAAATTGCCAACAGCCACTCTGGAGAAGTGTACGGTGTGTCCTGAAACATCGAAAAAATACAGCTTAGAGAACATAGGGCACTTCCACTCATGGGCGTATAAATTGGGAAAATTAAAAATCAGGAAGACACAGGCACCCCAAAGTTTAGGGCTGCTCTGTTGACAAGAACCTCCACGTCATGACACCTGAAATATCCCAGGAAAGAGAAAAATGGATAAAGAAGTGGTGGTCCTTATGTACAATGGAATAACACTCAGCCATGAAATCTATGTCATAAGGCTAGTAGCAGCATGATGAGTGGATTTAGGTACGACGATTCTAAGTGAAATAAGTCACACAGAAAAAGACACTTATCATAAGCTATCACTTATAGAGGGAATATAAAAACCGCTACTTGAACTGAATTACAAAGCAGAACAGAGTCACACGTTTAGAAAACACACTATGGCTGCTTAACGGGAAAGGTGAGGTGGGGTGATGCATAAAACAAGGGTTTCAAATTATCTGAGATACCGTTCCATAAACCCAATACATAATAGACAAGAACTACTCCTTGCTCAGAGAACAGGACTCAACACACCCTATTCACCGCAAAAGAATATATTTGATTAGTAGTAATCTTAAAACCTATGTATTGATATCTCTCTGTTAGTGTGTCAAGTGGGTGTAAAGCCGCATAAACACAGTAGTGAAAAGCAGCTAAACCCCATTATAAAAATAAATTACTTTTAAAAACTCATGATACAAAGACAGTGAAAGAGAGAGAAATTCTTACACAATTCGTTCAGGGGCTGTGATGCAACCTGGATCGACCATATCTAGACCCACAGCTGGGTGAGACATAAGGGTGGACACTCTTGCGGCTGAGAGGTTTGGTGAGGTTGGATGAGCCAACGCAGACCCTTTAAAGTAATACTGCGTGACACCCATCGCATGGGTCCCAAATCTCCAGGTTCAAGGGCATCTTCCTACATCAAAAACATGCATGAGAAACCCAGAAGATGGTACACCATGTGATCGGGAAAGGTTTCTAAAATGCACCTCATTTATCATCTCCTTGTGCTCGGGTTCGCCATTCCAGCCACTTTCCTAGCAATCTCCCTACTTGGAGCATCAGCACCTTTAACCTCCTGTTCCGTACAGGTTGCAATTTGTACTGAGGATGAACGGGAAGAGGGGGAACCAATGAGAGACTAGATCTAGGTGTTGGGACAAGCACAGGTCACTCTATTTTCCCTTCAGAAAGAAGAATTAACCACAGGCTCAGCCTGCCCCCCGGAAGTAGAACAGGGCCTGAAGCAATCCTGCGCTTTTGCGGCCAACTCCCAAAAAAGCGAGTTGAAAAATGGATCTCAGGGGCACTGCAATTCACAAACCTGCAGAGTTATCAATGATAACTCTCGTCCACAAATATATTGAGGGAAGGCAACGAAGAGGATTTGAAAGCAAGGCAGAATTGCAGAAACAGACTTAAGGAGGTAGATTCGAATCGCCTTTAAAGCAAATGAAAAGCGGCAAAACGTTGACAATGATACCCTTGGCCAAAAAGGGCGTATGCGTTTTTTCCTGAATATATTCAGGAAAAAACGCATACGCCCTTTTTGGCCAACCAAGCAACCTGGAAAGGCAAATCAGCGCTACAAAGAAGTCTCGCTTCCCATCGGTCAAAAGGGCCATGCTGAAAAAAGTGTCAAAACCAGAAATGCAGGACAGGCCATGGAGAAATGGGAGCCTTGCTACACTGATGGGCGGGATGTAAATTGCCAACAGCCACTCTGGAGAAGTGTACGGTGTGTCCTGAAACATCTAAAAAACACAGCTTAGAGAGCATAGGGCATTTCCACTCATGGGCGTATAAATTGGGAAAACTAAAAATCAGCAAGACATAGGCACACCAAAGTTTAGGGCTGCTCTGTTGACAAGAACCTCCTCTTCATTACACCTTAAATATCCCAGGAAATAGGAAAATGGATAACGATGTTGTGGTCCTTATGTACAAGGGAATATCACTCAGCCATGAAATCAATGTCATAAGGCTATTAGCAGCATGATGAGTGGATTTATGTTCGACGATTCTAAGTGAAATAAGTCACACAGAAAAAGACACTTATCATAAGATATCACTTGTAGAGGGAATGTAAAAACCGTTACACTTGAACTGAATTACAAAACAGAACAGAGTCACACATGCAGAAAACACACTATGGCTGCTTAACGGGAAAGGTGAGGTGGGGTGATGCATAAAACAAGGGTTTCATATTAGCTCAAATACCGATCCATAAACCCAATATGTAATAGACAAGACCTACTCCTTGCTCAGTGAAGTGGATGCAACACCCCCTATTCAACGAACAAGAATATATCTGACTAGTAAAAATCTTAAAACCTATGTATTGATTTCTCTCTGTAAGTGAATCAAGTGGGTGTAAAGGGGCATAAACACAGCAGTGAAAAGCAGCTAAACCCCATTATAAAAATAAATTACTTTAAAATCCGAAAAAACAGAGACAGTGATAGAGGGAGAAATTTTTACATAATTCGTTCCGGGGCTGTGATGCAACCTGGTGTGACCATATCTAGACCCACAGCTGGATGAGAAATAAAGCTGGACCCTCTTGGGGCTGAAGGTCTCTTTCCCTATTTACCAGATTGGGAACGTAGAAAGGCTGCCACCCTCTGGCCGTTACCTGCAAAAGCAGCTTTAAAACCTGTGCTAATGGTCACTTCATATGAACAAGTACTTCAGGGCTGTAAATGAAACGTGCCCTCAAAATGTCTTGAGGGAGGTAATGGCCAAAAATTTTCAAAATGTGACACTTACTTTAAGAAAACACTTTGAAGAACTAAGCTGTAATCACAGTTTGATAAATAAAAAGGGCATGCTTTAAAGCTCAATTTCAACAGATTATGGGACACATGCAAATTCAACCACAGATAGGTATCAGCTCGCACCTGTTAGAATAACCATCAGCAAGAAAACTACAAACAATAAATATTGAAGGTGTTTTGGAGAAATGCATACCCTCAATTTTAAGTGGGACGTAACCTGGAAAGAGCCACTAATGAGAACTGAATGGTGGTGCCTTTAAAACATACACACTGAGCTACCATATGATACAGCAAGCCCACTCCTTGGCCTATAACATAAGAAGATATAACTGGAAAGACACAGGCAAGCAAATGTGCATTGCAGCAGTATTACAATAGCCAAGACATGGAGGCAACCAGAAAGTCCATCAAGAGGTGCGTGGCCAAAGAAGAACTGGTACACGTACAGATGGAATATTAGCCAGGGAAAAAAATGAAACAATGCCATTTGCAGCACCATGTATGATTCTTGAGGTAATCAGGCAAATTGTACTAAGTCAGAAAGCAAAAGACACATATCCTATAATATCACTTATAGGTCTTAGCTAAAAATTGATACCAATGAAGATATTTCCACAGAGAAATGCAATCACAGATTCATTAAACAAACTTATGGTTCACCAAATGGAAAGGTGTGAGGATTGGATACATTAGGATATTGGGGTTAAGATAGATATAGAAACACATGTGAAATATGTAATCACCAAAGATCTACGTAATACCAAGACAAGACTACTCAACATCGTGTCATAACCTACATGGGAAAATGATCCAAAGAAGAATAGATATATGTATATGTTTAAAAGAACCACATCTTTCACACCTAGAAGAAACAAAACATTTTAATTAAATTTGCTCTGACAAAAAATAAAAATTAAATTAAAAAAAGAACAAGAAGTAATGAGACATAAACTTAAGGGGCTATTTGCTGGCACATTGCATTCTAATTTACAACCAGAACATGACTTCCATTAAGGCTCTGTCATCACTAATAAAGCAGCTTTATAAGCAATGTTGAAGGTAGCTTAAAAGAAGTCTCACTAATTATTGATAGTAACAAGGAAACAAAGAAAAGTAAAAATCTCACTGCAAAAAGTATACATAGGGTAAGGATAGTAGATCAAACACTTATTAAACTTCTGTAAAGAATAAAAGACAACAGTAGTATGTTTTTTTAAAAAGAGAGGGCCCAAATAAATCTGAAATGAAAGAGATGATGTTACAACGGACACCACAGAAATACAAAGTATCCTAAGATACACACAGGGTAACTCAGGGCTCAGACTGGACGGAGCCCACTCTCCAGTCCCCTGTACATGACTTACAGGAGCCTCAGGAACTGAGGAGGGGGTCCCTGAGGAGAGGCTCAAGATAGAATATGGTAGACATTAACATGACTGCATTCATCTTAAACATGCCTGAACTACATTCACACGAGATGATTTTGTCCTGTATGTACATCGGCACCTCTAGTTGGAACTGCAGATCTTTGGCTTCAACACCTCTACTGACAACATTAGCGTCACCTGCTGTGGACCGTCTCCTATAGGATTTCTAGAATCACAAAACATCGAAGCTTCACAGGACCCAGAGTCTGTGCAACTCCACACAGAGTCTCAGAGTCTCAACTCCACTCAGATACTCCACTCTTGGAGGGCACACACAAAGGAGTGTGCACATCAGGACCCAGGGGAAGGAGCAGTGACCCTGTAGGAGAATGACCAGAACTACCTGCTACTTTTAGAGGGTCTCCTGCAGAGGCAGGTGGTGGCTGTGGCTGTGGCTCACCGTGAGGACAACGACACTGGCAGCAGAAGTTCTGGGAAATACTCCTTGGTGTGAGCCCTCCCAGAGTCCGCCATTAGCCCCACCAAGAGCAAGGTAGGCTCCAGGGCTGGGTCGCCTCAGGCCAAACAACCAACAGGGAGGGAACCCAGCCCCATGCATCAGCAGACAAGCGGATTAAACTTTTTATTAAAGTTTTATTTAATCCGTAGACAAGCGGATTAAAGCTCTGCCCACCAAAGCAACACCCAGCTCTACCCACCACCAGTCCTTCCCATCAGGAAGCTTGCACAAGCCTCTAAGATAGACTCATCCACCGGAGAGCAGACAGCAGAAGCAAGAAGAACTACAATTCTGCAGCCTGTGGAAGGAAAACCACATTCACAGAAAGATAGACAAAATGAAAAGGCAGAGGACTTTATACCAGATCAAGGAACAAGATAAAACCCCAGAAAAAAAACGAAATGAGGTGGAGATAGGGAACCTTCCAGAAAAAAAATTCAGAATAATGATAGTGAAGTTGAGCCAAGACCTTGGAAAAAGAAAGGAGGCAAAGATCGAGAAGATGCAAGAAATGTTTAACAAAGACCTAGAAGAATTAAGGAACAAACACCTAGAAGAATTAAAGAACAAACAAACAGAGGTGAACAATGGAATAACTGAAATGAAAAATACACTAGAAGGAATCAGTAGCAGAATAACTGTGGCAGAAGAACGGATAAGTGACCTGGAAGACAGAAAGGTGGAAATCACTGCCATGGAACAGAATAAAGAAAAAGAATGAAAATAAACGAAGACACCCCAAGAGTCCTCTGGGACAACATTAAACGCAACAACATTCGCATTATAGGGGTCCCAGAAGGAGAAGAGAGAGAGAAAGGACCCGAGAATATATTTAAAGAGATAATGGTCAAAAACTTCCCTAGCATGGGAAAAGAAATAGCCACCCAAGTCCAGAAGCACAGAGTGTCCCAGGCAGGATAAACCAAAGGAGAAAAATGACAAGACACATAGTAATCAAATTGACAAAAATTAACGACAAAGAAAAATGATTGAAAGCAGCAAGGGAAAAATGACAAATAACATACAAGGGAACTCCCATAAGGATAACAACTGATTTCTCAGCAGAAAATCTACAAGCCAGAAGGAAGTGGCATGATAAATTTAAAGTGATGAAAGGGAAGAACCTACAACCAAGAGTACTCCACCCTGCAAAGAGCTCATTCAGATTTGATGGAGAAATCAAAAGCCTTACAGACAAGCAAAAGCTAAGAGAATTCAGCACCATGAAACCAGCTCTACACCAAATGCTAAAGGAACTTCTCTAAGTGGGAAACACAAGAGAAGAAAAGGACCCACCAAGACAAACCCATAACAATTAAGAAAATAGTAGTAGGAACATACATATCGATAATTACCTTAAACGTGAATGCACTACATGTTCCAACCAAAAGACACAGGCTCGCTGAATGGATACAAAAACAAGACCCATATATATGCTGTCTACAAGAGATCCATTTCAGACCTAGGGACACATACAGACTCAAAGTGAGGCGATGGAAAAATATATTCTATGCAAATGAAAATCAAAAGAAAGCTGGAGTAGCAATACTCATATCAGATAAAATAGACTTTAAAATAAAGAATGTTACAAGAGACAAGGAAAGGCACTACATAATGGTCAGGGGATCAATCCAAGAAGAAGATATAACAATTATAAATATATATGTACCCAAAATAGGAGCAGCTCAATGTATAAGGCAACTGCTAACAGCTATAAAAGAGGAAATCGACAGTAACACAATAATAGCGGGGGACTTTAACAGCTCACTTACACCAGTGGAGATCAGCCAGACAGAAAATTAATAAGGAAACACAAGCTTTAAATGACACAATAGACCAGATAGAGTTAATTGATATTTATAGGACATTCCATCCAAAAACAGCAGATTACACGTTCTTCTCAACTGCACACGGAACATTCTCCAGGATAGATCACATCTTGGGTCACAGATAAAGCCTCAGTAAATTTAAGAAAACTGAAATCATATCAAGCAGCTGTTCCGACCACAATGCTATGAGATTAGAAATCAATTACACGGAAAAAACCGTAAAAAACACAAACACATGGAGGCTAAACAATACGTTACTAAATAACCAAGAGATCACTGAAGAAATCAAAGAGGAAATCAAAAACTACCTAGAGACAAATGACAACAAAAACACGATGATCCAAAACCTATGGGATGCAGCAAAAGGAGTTCTAAGAGGGAAGTTTATAGCAATACAAGCCTACCTCAAGAAACAAGAAAAATCTCAAATAAACAATCTAACCTTACACCTAGAGGAACTAGAGAAAGAAGAACAAAACCCAAAGTTAGTAGAAGGAAAGAAATCATAAAGATCAGAGCAGAAATAAATGAAAAAGAAACAAAGAAAACGAAAGCAAAGATCAATAAAACTAAAAGCTGGTTCTTTGAGAAGATAAGCAAAAATGATCAACCTCTAGCCGGACTCCAGAAAAAGAGGGAGAGGACGCAAATCAACAAAATTAGAAGTGAAAAAGCAGAAGTTATAACAGACACCACAGGAATACAAAGCATCCTAAGAGACTACTACAAGCAACTCTAGGCCAATAAAATGGATAATCTGGAAGAAATGGACAAATTCTTAGAAAGGGATAACCTTCTAAGACTGAACCAGGAAGAAATAGAAAATATGAACAAACCTATCACAAGCAATGAAATTGAAACTGTGATTAAAAATCTTCCAACAAACAAAAGTCCAGAACCAGATGGCATCACAGGTGAATTCTATCAAACATTTAGAGCAGAGCTAACACCCAACCTTCTCAAATTCTTCAAAACAATTGCAGCGGAAGGAACACTCCCAAACTCATTCTATGAGACCACCATCACCCTGATACCAAAATCAGACAGAGATACTACAAGGAAAGAAAATTATAGACCAATATCACTGATGAATATAGATGTAAAAATCCTCAACAAAATACTAGCAAACAGAATCGAACAACACATGAAAAGGATCATACACCATGATCAAGTGGGGTTTATCCCAGGGATGCGAGGATTCTTCAATATACACAAATCAATGTGATACACCATATTAACAAATTGTAGAATAAAAGCATATGATCATCTCAATAGATGAAGGAAAAGATTTTGAGAAAATTCAACACTCATTTACGATAAAAACTCTGCAGAGTGTGGGCCTAGAGGGAAACTACCTCAACATAATAAAGGCCATATATGACAAACCCACAGCAAACAGCATTCTCAATGGTGAAAAACTGAAAGCGTTTCCTCTAAGATCAGGAACAAGACGAGGATGTCCACTCTCACCACTGCTATTCAACATAGTTTTGGAAGTCCTAGCCATGGCAATCAGAGAAGAAAAAGAAATAAAAGGAATACAAAAAGGAAAAGAAGAAGTAAAATTGTCACTGTTCGCAGATGACATGATATCATAGATAGAGAATCCTAAAGATGCCACCAGAAAACCACTGGAGCTAATCAATGAATTTGGTAAAGTTGCAGGATACAAAATTAATGCACAGAAATTGCTTGCATTCCTATACACTAACAATGAAAGATCAGAAAGAGAAATTAAGGAAACAATCCCATTACCACTGCAACAAAAAGAATAAAATACCTAGGAATAAACCTACCTAAGGAAGTAAAAGACCTGTACTCAGAAAACTATAAGACACTGATGAAAGAAATCAAAGATGATATAAACAGATGGAGACATATACCATGTTCTCGGATTAGAAGAATCAATATTGTGAAAATGACTATACTACCCAAAGCAATCTACAGATTCAATGCAATCCCGATCAAAATACCTTTGGCATTTTCTACAGAACAAGAAAAAAAAATCTTAAAATTTGTAGGGAGACACAAAAGACCCTGGATAGCCAAAGCAGTCTTGAGGGGGGAAAAAAAAGAGCTGGAGGAATCAGACTTCCAGACTTCAGACTATATTGCAAAGCTACAGTAATCAAGATAATATGGTACTGACAGAAGAACAGAAATATAGGTCAATAGAACAGGATAGAAAGCACAGAGATAAACCCACGTACCTATGGTTCACTAATCTATGACAAAGGAGGCAAGGGTATACAATGGAGAAAAGACAGTGTCTTCAGCAAGTGGTGCTGGGAAAACTGGGCAGTTACATGTAAAAGAATGAAATTAGTACACTCCCTAACACCATACACAAAAATAAACTCAAAATGGATTAGAGACCTAAATATAAGACCAGCCACTATAAAACTCTTAGAGGAAAACATAAGCAGAACAGTCTATGACATAAATCACAGCAAGATCCTTTTTGACCCACCTCCTAGAGAAATGGAAATAAAAACAAAAATAAAAAAATGGGACCGAATGAAACATAAATTCTTTTGCACAGCAAAGGAAAACATAAGCAAGATGAAAAGACAACCATCAGAATGGGAGAAAATATTTTCAAATGAAGCAAATGGCAAAGGATTAATCTCCAAAAAGCAGCTCATGTAGCTCAATATCACAAAACCAAACAACCCAATCCAAAAATGGGCAGAAGACCTAAATAGACATTTCTCCAAAGAAGATATACAGGTTGCCAACAAACACATGAAAGGATGCTGAACATCACTAATCATTAGAGAAATGCAAATCAAAACTACAGTGAGGTATCACCTCACACCAGTCAGAATGGCCATCATCAAAAAATCTACCAACAATAAATGCTGGAGAGGCATTTATTGGAGCAAAGGGAACCCTCTTGCACTGTTGGTGGGAATGTAAATTGATATAGCCACTAGGGAGAACGGTATGGGGGTTCCTTAAAAACTAAAAATAGAACTACCATACAACCCAGCAAACCCACTCCTGGACATTTACCCTGAGAAAACCATAATTCAAAAAGAGTCATGTACCACAACGTTCACTGTAGCTCTATTTACAATAGCCAGGACATGGAAGCAACCTAAGTGTCCATCAACAGATAAATGGATAAGGAAGATGTGGCACAAATATACAATGGAACATTATTCAGCCATAAAAAGAAACGAAATTGAGTTACTTTTAGTGAGGTGGATGGATCTAGAGTCTGTCCTACAGAGTGAAGTAAGTCAGAAAGAGAAAAACAAATACCGTATGCTAACACATATATATGGAATCTTAAAAAAAAAAAGTTTATGAAGAACCTAGGGGCAGGAAAGGATTAAGGACACAGACGTAGAGAAAGGACTTGAGGACATGGGGAGAGGGAAGGGTAAGCTGGGACAAAGTGAGAGAGTGGTATGGACATATATACACTACCAAATGTAAAATTGATAGCTACTGGGAAGCAGCCACATAGCACAGGGAGATCAGCTCTGTGCTTTGTGACCACCTAAAAGGGTGGGATAAGGGAGTGAGAGGGAGGTGCAAGAGGGAGGGGATATGGTGTTATATGTATACGCACAGCTGATTCACTTTTTTATACAGCAGAAACTAACACACAATTGTAAAGCAATTATACTCCAATAAAGATGTAAAAGAAAAAAAAAAGCCCAGAGATAAACCTACACACCTATGGCCCACTAAACTATGACAAAGGAGGCAAGGGTATACAAAGGAGAAAAGACAGTCTCTTCAATAAGTGGTGCTGGGAAAAATGGACAGCTACATGTAAAAGAATGAAATTAGAACACTCCCTAACACCATACACAAAAAATAAACTCAAAATGGATTAGAGACCGAAATGTAAGACCGGACACTATAAAACTCTTAGAGGAAAACATAGGAAGAATACTCTTTGACATAAATCACAGCAAGATCTTTTTTGATCCACCTCCTAGAGTAATGGAATAAAAAAAAAAATAAACATATGGGAGCAAATGAAACCTAAAAGCTTTTGCAAAGCAAAGGAAACTACAAACAAGACGAAAAGACAACCCTCACAATGGGAGAAAATATTTGCAAACGAATCAATGGACAAAGGATTAATCTCCAATGTATATAAACAGCTCATGCAGCTCAACAGTAAAAAAACAAACAACCCAATCCAAAAATGGGCAGATGACGTAAATAGACATTTGTCCCAAGAAGACATACAGATGACCAAGAAGCACATGAAAAGCTGCTCAACATCACTAATTATTAGAGAAATATAAACCAAAACTACAATGAGGTATCGCCTCACACGAGTTAGAATGGGCATCATCAGAAAATCTACAAGCAACAAATGCTGGAGAGGGTGTGGAGAAAAGGGAACCCTCTTACACTATTTGTGGGAATGTAAATTGATACAGTCACGATGGAGAACAGTATGGAGGTTCCTTAAAAAACTAAAAATAGAATTACCATATGACCCAGCAATCCCACTACTGGCCATATACCCAGAGAAAACCATAATTCAAAAAGACATATTCACCACAATATTCATTGCAGCACTATTTACAATAGCCAGGTCATGGAAGCAACCTAAATGCCCATAGACAGACGAACAGAAAAGATGTGCTACATATATAAAATGGAATATTACTCAGCCATAAAAAGGAATGAAATTGGGTCATTTGTAGAGACGTGGATAGATCTAGAGACTGTCATACAGAGTGAAGTAAGTCAGAAAGAGAAAAACAAATATCGTATATTAACGCATACATGTGGAACCTAGAAAAATGGTAAAGATGAACCGGTTTGCAAGGCACAAATAGAGACACAGATGTAGAGAACAAATGTATGGACACCAAGGGGGGAAAGTGGCAGGGTGGTGGTGGTGGGATGAATTGCGAGCCTGGGATTGACATATATACACTTATATGTATAAAATAGGTTACCAATAAGAGCCTGCTGTATAAAAAAATGAATAAAATAAATTCAAAAATTAAAAAATAAGTAATACTTAAAAAAATAAAACAGAAAAAAAAGTTCTGCCCTTCCCATAGACGTATTTATATGAATGAATTATTTCCATGCTTATATCCATAAATACAAAAAGAGGAATAAAACTTACCTTGAACCAAAAAAGAAAAAAAAAAAAAACAGAACCCACTGGTCATACAGAGGAAAACCCTATCAGGGCACTTGCTCCAGGGGTAAACAATTCTGAAGTTGGTCACAGGTGGGGAATCATCTCCCATGCAGCCAGCAGCCCCCACACGAGGAGCGTCCTCATTGCAAAGCTGGGGGACCGTGAGGAGGCGTCTCTGAGTAAACGTGAGCTGAGCCCCAGGCCAGCTGCTGCTGAACTTTTCCCACCCTTCCCAGGTAAAACACCTGAATGTGTGCAAAGACTTTAAAAACTAGAGGAAGGGGCTTGGAGTCACACCAGCGACAGCACGCAGGCCGACTTGGTGCCTGCAGGCCAGCCAGGATGGTCCTGGCCCCGGGCGCTCGTCTGGAAGCTTTCCATTTCCCTGCCTGAGGTACCCCTCCTGTCCCGGCCCCCACTGCTTTTTTCCTTCCTCACCTCTGCCCGGGGAGAAATTCCAGCAGCAAGTATGGGTGACACATCCTCTTCTTTAGCAGGTGGCAGCCCGGCAACTCCTGCAGAAAGTCCAGCAGAGCCCCAGTCACACTGGGCCACTCATAGAGCCGTGGGCCCTACTCCCTCCCACCAGCCCAACCCCGAGACTGCTGACGGGGCAGAGAATATGGCGTCAGGCACAGCTGCAGAGGCTTTTGCTGCCTGGAGGGGTGTTTATATTGACCTCAACCCAGGCACACCTGGGAAGGGCTGGCCGGCCGGGTCAGGCTGCCCAGGTCAGCCAATCCTCGCCCCTCAGGGGCTCAGAGTTGCAGAAAATGGGCCTTGCTGCACCGGCCAGATCCAAGGAACAGGTGTAGGGTCCCGAGAGTCAGGATAGATAAGGGGCGGCAGCCCTGGCTTGTTTTCGAATCATTTTATCTGGTCCATGAGTGGGAGACAACTTCAAGAAGACCCTCTGCTAATGAGAGGAACCCAGGAGTCAGGGAGAGGAGGGGTGGTGGGTGGAGACAGAGGCCTGGTGCCCCGGCTGCAGTGGAAGCCCCTGGAAGACCAGGCAGAGGGAGGCCGCACAGAGTGAAGCCTAGGGTCACAGACCTGTTGGAGCTGCTGTTTGTTAGTTCAAGCTCTGCTCTGAGGTGCTCTGTGTCAGCTCTGAGTGACAGGGGTGCTGGGGGTGCTCTGCAATGAGGGCTATGTGCACGGTTCCTGTGTGCCCAGCCCTGCCGGGGTACCTGTCCACGGGAGCTCCATATCCAGGGAGGGGCCTGCCCATGAGAGCCCCGTGGGCTGCTGCGTACCTGCCCAGGTGAGCTCCATATCCTGGGAGGGGCCTGACCACAAGAGCCCCGTGGGCTGCTGGGGACCTGGTAGAGGACGCCAGGACAGTCAGTGAAGCCACAGAGGATATACATCTAGTAGTTCCTAATTCCTACACCCTGCTGGTCATTCTACCATCCACCAGGACATGGCATTCTGTATTAGACTTCAATGATGCCTTCTTCTGTATTCCATTAGTCCCAGAGTCACAAGAAATTTTGGCTGTGAGTGGCAGGACTCAACCTACAACAAAAACAATACTGCTGGGCCGTCCTGCCCCAGGGGTTCAAAAATTCCCACACCATCTTTGGGGAAACGTTAGCTAAAGACCTAAAAGATCTACCTCTGGAGAAGGGAACCCTCCTTCAATATGCAGATGACATTCTGATCACCAGCCCGACTAAGGAGGCCTCTGAACTACCTAGCCAATAAAAGATAGAAGGTGTCCAAGGAAAAGGCTCAAATATCACAAACTAAGGTGGCCTTCCTGGGCTTCATTCGCACAGAAGGTCGGAGAAGCCCACCCCAGGAAAGGGAAGAAGCCATTTGCAGCCTCACCTTTCCTGAAACTAGAAGACAGCTTAGGGGTTCCTGGGGAGACCGGGGTTTGCTGCATCTGGATCCCTAACTACAGTCTAATAGCTGGGCCTCTATATGAAACACTGAAAGGAAAAGATGATGATCCTTTTGAATAGAATCCAGAAGCGGCCTTTCAAGAATGGAAAGAGCAGTCAATTCAGACCCTGGCCCTGGACCTCCCTAAGTTAGCTAAACCCTTTGACCTTTACATTCCTGGTCCAAGGCGAATCGCCCTTGGAGTATTAGTGCAAAAACTGGGACCACTTGAAATGGAACAATGCAAGAATGCCCTCCAGGCATTGGCCAGCCACCCCATCCGACCAGGATACTGGGGGTATCTAAAAACCTGGAAATCAGCAGCCCGCAAGGCCAGCTCCCTCCTAAGGGAAAAGGACGCCACTTGGTGATCCTAACCACCCACCATGCCCTGAAGTTGCAGGGATTGCTCCGTGGGCACAATGACCTCGAGTGAGGAGGCCCTCCAACACCAACCTCCAGAGAGACAACCTGGGGCAATGGGCCCCCATGACGACTCGTGTGACCATCACTTGACCTGGAGCTTCTCTCAGAAAACAACAAGAGTGTGCCCCAAAAGAGCAGACTATTGCTTACAGGACTTACTGCACCCAGAGCGGAGCTAATAAACTTGGCAGGGGAACCGTAAATAACGCTGCCACCATAGAAAAGCCTACAGACACCGCAGTGACGGCGGCCAATGAGACCGGCTGTACTCCTGGCTACTTCAAAAGGCCGTTGACTGAGTGGCCATCATGGTCCTGGATCACCACCGGCCCTGGACTGTCTGGGAGTTGAGCAAGCAGGGCTCTGACACCTGGTGCTGTTTGTACGTTAATTCAGTGGCCTAACTGAAGAAAGCACAGACTACTGGTCAGAGCATCTAGGCTGGCAGAAACCATCAGCCTAAGGGGGCCGAACCAATGTGGAGCAGGGTAAAACCGCCCACCCCCCCAGCGTCTCTGCACATCTCTTTCCTGGACCCTTAAAGGTCATTAGAATCTATAAAACTTCCAATGCTGGTGCTCAGGCAGACGAGCAGTGAGGGAGGAGGCCTGCGGACAATCAACCTCACCTGGAGGCTGCTGGGGAGAAGTCCTGCCCCTCCCCCCGGGTATGAGGACACCCAACTCAGCATGAAGCATTTACAGAAGACGTGTCTGCACCCTCAGCGCCCCAAGAATGAGGAATGGGACAAAAGGCAGAGGAGGGCTTTGTTACTGGCAAAGCCCATTAAAAATTCCTGGGAGATAAAAATAGAATCTGGGCAATAAAATAAAGTCTAACCATTTTTTCCTTTGTGCTTTGTCTAATTTCACTTGCTCCTAGGTTTCCACATGCAGAGGTCCCACACCCGACACTTCAGACCCGATTTCCTAGTGCAAAATGGCTGGGCCGACACCTCAGCTCGTGGGGCCCCGTGCAGACTCTGCGACATAGGAGCCTGAGCTCCAGCCAACCTGGCCCTCGAGAGCTCCGCCCCCTCCCTCCCGCTGATGCTGACAGGATCCCTACACAGCAGCCCGGCCCACAACCCGCAGGGGAGCACACACTCTCACCTCTCCATTCTCTGATCAAAATATAAAGTTTTCCTTTGCTTCTGAACCAAAGTCAGTCTCGATCTGCTGGCTCCAATGACACTGGGCAGGGAGACCCTTGTTGGGGCCCACTCTGCAGGATCAGTAACAGAATTTGAGAACATTGTAACTTCAATGAACAGATGTGTGAGCCAAACTGTAATTAACATAGAGCAGTGTATAAGGCTCGTGTAAAATAAGATGTTTCTAACACTTCCATTTGATATTTCCATCACTTTATTATAAGCAAGTTCAGTGGAGGGGTTTGTCTTATTTGTCAGGTCAAGAGTAGAGAAATGCAGTGATTTCTTTCCAAGGATGTACATCTAATAATCTTGGTTGAAGTTTCAACCTTGTTTGGAATGATTTTCCATTGAAAATGATACCTCTCTTTCAGCTCCTAGATTTCTGAGAAGTATAAAATCTTATATTTTTTATTACCAAAGGGGAAATGTGGGAGGAGGGATAAATTAACAGTTTCAGATTAACATATACACACTGCTATGTATAAAATATATCATCAACAAGGAACTACTGTATAGCACAGGGAACTATACTCAATATTTTGTAATGACCCCTGAGGGGAAATAACCTGAAAAACAATAGATATCTATATCGACATCATCTATCAACTACAGATAAAATGGAAACTAAAGGAGGCCGATGGTGAGCGTTTCTGAACCTAAAGACTTCAATCATCTAAAGTTCGGACTCTGCCTACGGCCCAAGTCCCTTAATGAACACACATGTACCAGTAGCTTAAAAATTCCCCAGATTGGAGTTCGGGGAGACACTGATTTGGAAAAATCCCTTGTGTTCTCCTTACATACACGGGACCTTTCCTACAGCTAAAACATGCCTGTGACACCCAGAAGATGGAACACGGTTGGATCAGGAAGATTTTGGAAAAGGCACCAAAACGCCTAATTTCCTGGTTGTTGGGTTCACCCCTCCAGCCTTTTTCCTTAAAATCTCCCCACTTGAGGATGTCAGCACCTTCAACATCCAGTTGCACAGAAATCGGAATTTGTCCAAAGGAAGAAGGGGAAGGAGGAGAAACAAGGAGAGCCAAGCCCTAGATGTTCGGAGAGGCACATGTCACTCTAATTTCCAGTCAGGAAGAAGAATTAAGCAAAGGCTTAGCCTGCCACCGGGAACCAGAGTAGGGCCAGAAGCAAATGAGAGTTTCTGCGGAAAGCTCCCAAAAAAGCGAGTTGAAAAATGGAGCTCAGGGGCACTGCAATTCACAAATATGCAGAGTTATAAATGATAACTCTCGTCCACAAATATATTGAGGGAAGGCAACGAAGAGGATTTGAAATCAAGGCAGAATTGCAGGAAACAGATTTCAGGAGTTAGATTTGAATCACCCCTAAAGCACATGAAAAACATCAAAACGTCGACAATGATGCACTTGGCCAAAAAGAGCATATGCGTTTTTTTCTGAATGAATTCAGGAAAAAACCCATAGGCCCTTTGTGGCCAACCAAGCAAGCCGGAAATGCAATTCAGCACTACAAAGAAGTCTGACTTCCCATCGGTCAAAATGGCCTTGCTAAAAAAGTGTAAAAACAAGAAATGCAGGAGAGGCCAGGGAGGAAAGGGAGCCTTGTTACACTGATGGGTGGGGTATAAATTGCCAATGATGACTCTGGAGAAGGGTATGGTGTTTCCTAAAACATCTAAAAAACACAGCTAGAGAGAAAGGGGCACATCCACTCATGGGCGTATAAATTGGGAAAACTAAAAATCAGCAAGACACAGGCACCCCAAACATTAGGGCTGCTCTGTAGACAAGAACCTCCACTTAATTCCACCTTAAATATGCAAGGAAAGAGAAAAATGGATAAAGAAGTTGTGGTCCATATGTACAATTGTATATCACTCGGGCGTGAGATAAATATTATAAGGCTGGTAGCAGCATGATGAGTGGATTTAGGTAGGACTATTCTAAGTGAAATAAGTCACACAGAAAAAGACACTTATCATAAGATATCACTAACAGAGGGAATGTAAAAACTGCTACACTTGAACGGAATAACAAAACAGAACAGAGTCACACATTAAGAAAACATACTATGGTTGCTTAACGGGAAAGGTGAGGTGGGGTGATGCATAAAACAAGGATTTCAAATTAGCTCAGATAACGTTCCATAAATCCAATATGTAATAGACAAGACCTACTCCTTGCTCAGTGAACTGGACTCAACACCCCCTATTCACCGCTCAAGAACATATATGACTAGTAAGAATCGTAAAACCTATGTACTGATATCTCTCTGGAAGTGAGTCAAGTGGGTGTAAAGCGGCATAAACACAGCCGTGAAAAGCAGCTAAACCCCATTATAAAAATAAATTACTCTTAAAAACCCGTGAAACGAAGACAGTGAAAGAGAGAGAAATTCTTACAAAATTCGTTCAGGGGCTGTGATGCCACCTGGATTGACCATATCTAGACCCACAGCTGGAGGAGACATAAGGGTGGACACTCTCGGGGCTGAGAGGCTTGGTGAGGTTGGGGAGCAAACGCAGAGCCTTTAAAGTAATACTGCCTGTTACCCATTCCATGGGTTCCAAATCTCCAGGTTCAAGGGCATCTTCCTACATCGAAAACATGCATGAGAAACCCAGAAGGTGGTACACTGTGTGATCGGGAAAGGTTTCTAAAACGCACCTCATTTCTCCTCTCCTTGTGCTCGGGTTCGCCATTCCAGCCACTTTCCTAGCAATCACCCTACTTGGAGCATCAGCACCTTTAACCTCCTGTTCCGTACAGGTTGCAATTTGTACTGAGGATGAACGGGAAGAGGGGGAACCAATGAGAGACTAGATCTAGGTGTTCGGACAAGCACAGGTCACTATATTTTCCCTTCAGAAAGAAGAATTAACCACAGGCTCAGCCTGCCCCCCGGAAGTAGAACAGGGCCTGAAGCAATCCCGCGCTTTTGCTGCCAACTCCCAAAAAATCGAGTTGAAAAATGGAGCTCAGGGGCACTACAATTCACAAACCTGCAGAGTTATAAATGATAACTCTCGTCCACAAATATATTGAGGGAAGGCAACGAAGAGGATTTGAAAGCAAGGCAGAATTGCAGGAAACAGACCTAAGGAGGTAGATTCGAATCGCTTTTAAAGCAAATGAAAAGCGGCAAAACGTTGACAATGATACCCTTGGCCAAAAAGGGCGTATGCGTTTTTTCCTGAATATATTCAGGAAAAAACGCATACGCCCTTTTTGGCCAACCAAGCAACCTGGAAAGGCAAATCAGCGCTACAAAGAAGTCTCGCTTCCCATTGGTCAAAAGGGCCATGCTGAAAAATGTGTCAAAACCAGAAATGCAGGACAGGCCATGGAGAAATGGGAGCCTTGCTACAGTGATGGGCGGGATGTAAATTGCCAACAGCCACTCTGGAGAAGTGTACGGTGTGTCCTGAAACATCTAAAAAACACAGCTTACAGAGCATAGGGCATTTCCACTCATGGGCGTATAAATTGGGAAAACTAAAAATCAGCAAGACATAGGCACACCAAAGTTTAGGGCTGCTCTGTTGACAAGAACCTCCTCTTCATTACACCTTAAATATCCCAGGAAATAGGAAAATGGATAACGATGTTGTGGTCCTTATATACAATGGAATATCACTCAGCCATGAAATCAATGTCATAAGGCTATTAGCAGCATGATGAGTGGATTTATGTTCGACGATTCTAAGTGAAATAAGTCACACAGAAAAAGACACTTATCATAAGATATCACTTGTAGAGGGAATGTAAAAACCGTTACACTTGAACTGAATTACAAAACAGAACAGAGTCACACATTTAGAAAACACACTATGGCTGCTTAACGGGAAAGGTGAGGTGGGGTGATGCATAAAACAAGGGTTTCATATTAGCTCAAATACCGATCCATAAACCCAATATGTAATAGACAAGACCTACTCCTTGCTCAGTGAAGTGGATGCAACACCCCCTATTCAACGAACAAGAATATATCTGACTAGTAAAAATCTTAAAACCTATGTATTGATTTCTCTCTGTAAGTGAATCAAGAGGGTGTAAAGGGGCATAAACACAGCAGTGAAAAGCAGCTAAACCCCATTATAAAAATAAATTACTTCGAAAAACCCATGAAAGAAAGACAGTGAAAGAGAGAGAAATTCTTACACAATGCGTTCAGGGGCTGTGATGCAACCTGGATTGACCATAACTAGAACCAGAGCTGGATGAGACATAAGGGTGGAAACTTTTGGGGCTGAGACGTTTGGTGAGGTTGGGTGAGCAAACGCAGACCCTTTAAAGTAATACTGCGTGGTACCCATCGTATGGGTCCCAAATCTCCAGGTTCAAGGGCATCTTCCTACATCAAAAACATGCATGAGAAACCCAGAAGATGGTACACCATGTGATGGGGAAAGGTTTCTAAAACGCACCTCATTTCTCATCTCCTTGTGCCCGGGTTCGCCATTCCAGCCGCCTTACTAGCAATCTCCCTACTTGGAGCATCAGCACCTTTAACCTCCTGTTCCGTACAGGCTTTCAATTTGTCCTGAGGATGAACGGGAAGACGGGGAACCAATGAGAGCCTAGCTCTTGGTGTTGGGACAGGCACAGGTCACTCTACTTTCCCATCAGGAAGAAGAATTAACCACAGGCTCAGCCTGTCCCCCGGAACCAGAACAGAGCCTAAAGCCATCCTGCGCTTTTGCGGCCAGCTCCCTAAAAAGCGAGTTGTAAAATGGAGGTTCAGGGCACTGCAATTCACAAACCTGCAGAGTTATAAATGATAAGTCTCGTCCACAAATATATTGAGGGAAGGCAAAGAAGAGGATTTGAAATCAAGGCAGAATTGCAGGAAACAGATTTCAGGAGGTGGATTCGGATCACCTTTAAAGCACATGAAAAGCGGAAAAACGTTGACAATGATGCCCTAGGCCAAAAAAGGGCGTATGCGTTTTTTCCTGAATATATTCAGGAAAAAACGCATACGCCCTTTTTGGCCAACCAAGCAACCTGGAAAGGCAAATCAGCGCAACAAAGAAGACTCGCTTCCCTTCGGTCAAAATGGCCATGCTGAAAAAAGTGTCAAAACCAGAAATGCAGGACAGGCCATGGAGAAATGGGAGCCTTGCTACACTGATGGGCGGAATGTAAATTGCCAACAGCCACTCTGCAGAAGTGTACGGTGTGTCCTGAAACATTTAAAAAACACAGCTTAGAGAGCATAGGACACTTCCACTCATGGGGGTATAAATTGGGAAAATGAAAAATCAGCAAGACACAAGCACCCCAAAGTTTAGGGCTGCTCTGTTGACAAGGACCTCCACTTCATTCCACCTTAAATATCCCAGGAAAGAGAAAAATGGATAAAGAAGTTGTGGTCCTTATGTACAATGGAATATCACTCAGCCATGAAATCAATGTCATAAGGCTAGAAGCAGCATGATGAGTGGATTTAGGTACGACGATTCTAAGTGAAATAAGTCACACAGAAAAGGACACTTCTCATAAGGTATCACTGATAGAGGGAATGTAAAAACCGTTACACTTGAACTGAATTACAAAACAGAACAGAGTCACACATGCAGAAAACACACTATGGCTGCTTAACGGGAAAGGTGAGGTGGGGTGATACATAAAACAAGGGTTTCAAACTAGCTCAGATACCGTTCCATAAACCCAATATGTAATAGACAAGACCTACTCCTTGCTCAGAGAACTGGACTGAACACGCCCTATTCACCACACAAGAATATATCTGACTAGTAATAATCTTAAAACCTATGTATTGATATCTCTCTGTTAGTGTGTCAAGTGGGTGTAAAGCGGCATAAACCCAGCAGTGAAAAGCAGCTAAACCCCATTATAAACATAAACTACTTTTAAAAACCCATGAAACAAAGACAGTGAAAGAGAGAGAAATTCTTACACAATTCGTTCAGGGGCTGTGATGCAACCTGGATTGACCATATCTAGACCCACAGCTGTATGAGACATAAGGGTGGACACTCTTGGGGCTGAGAGGTTTGGTGAGGTTGGGTGAGCAAACGCAGACCCTTTAAAGTAATACTGCGTGGTACCCATCGCATGGGTCCCAAATCTCCAGGTTCAAGGGCATCTTCCTACATCGAAAACATGCATGAGAAACCCAGAAGATGGTACACCGTGTGATGGGGAAAGGTTTCTAAAACGCACCTCATTTCTCATCTCCTTGTGCCCGGGTTCGCCATTCCAGCTGCTTTACTAGCAATCTCCCTACTTGGAGCATCAGCACTTTAACCTCCTGTTCCGTACAGGTTGAAATTAGTCCTGAGGATGAACGGGTAGACGGGGAACCAATGAGAAACTAGCTCTTGGTGTTGGGACAGGCACAGGTCACTCAATTGTCCCATCAGGAAGAAGAATTTACCACAGGCTCAGCCTGCCCCCCGGAACAAGAACAGGGCCTGAAGCCATCCTGCGCTTTTGCGGCCATCTCCCAAAAACGCGAGTTGTAAAATGGAGGTTCAGGGCACTGCAATTCACAAACCTGCAGAGTTATAAATGATAACTCTCGTCCACAAATATATTGAGGGAAGGCAAAGAAGAGGATTTGAAATCAAGGCAGAATTGCAGGAAACAGATTTCAGGAGGTAGATTCGAATCGCCTTTAAAGCACATGAAAAGCGGCAAAACGTTGACAATGATGCCCTTGGCCAAAAAGGGCGTATGCGTTTTTTCCTGAATATATTCAGGAAAAAACGCATACGCCCTTTTTGGCCAACCAAGCAACCTGGAAAGGCAAATCAGCGCTACAAACAAGTCTCGCTTCCCATCGGTCAAAAGGGCCATGCTGAAAAAAGTGTCAACACCAGAAATGCAGGACAGGCCATGGAGAAATGGGAGCCTTGCTACACTGATGGGCGGGATGTAAATTGTCAACAGCCACTCTGGAGAAGCGTACGGTAAGTCCTGAAAAGTCTAAAAAGCAAAGCTTAGAGAGCATAGGGCACTTCCACTCATGGGGGTATAAATTGGGAAAATTAAAAATCAGCAAGACACAAGCACCCCAAAGTTTAGGGCTGCTCTGTTGACAAGGACCTCCACTTCATTCCACCTTCAATATCCCAGGAAAGAGAAAAATGGATAAAGAAGTTGTGGTCCTTATGTACAATGGAATATCACTCAGCCATGAAATCAATGTCATAAGGCTAGTAGCAGCATGATGAGTGGATTTAGGTACGACGATTCTAAGTGAAATAAGTCACACAGAAAAGGACACTTCTCATAAGGTATCACTGATAGAGGGAATGTAAAAACCGTTACACTTGAACTGAATTACAAAACAGAACAGAGTCACACATGCAGAAAACACACTATGGCTGCTTAACGGGAAAGGTGAGGTGGGGTGACACATAAAACAAGGGTTTCAAATTAGCTCAGATACCGTTCCATAAACCCAATATGTAATAGACAAGACCTACTCCTTGCTCAGAGAACTGGACTCAACACGCCCTATTCACCACACAAGAATATATCTGACTAGTAATAATCTTAAAACCTATGTATTGATATCTCTCTGTTAGTGTGTCAAGTGGGTAAAAAGCGGCATAAACACAGCAGTGAAAAGCAGCTAAACCCCATTATAAAAATAAATTATTTTGAAAAACCCATGAAACAAAGACAGTGAAAGAGAGAGAAATTCTTACACAATGCGTTCAGGGGCTGTGATGCAACCTGGATTGACCATATCTAGACCCACAGCTGGATGAGACATAAGGGTGGACACTGTTGCGGCTGAGAGGTTTGGTGAGGTTGGGTGAGCAAACGCAGACCCTTTAAAGTAATACTGCGTGGTACCCATCGCATGGGTCCCAAATCTCAAGCTTCAAGGGCATCTTCCTACATCGAAAACATGCATGAGATACCCAGAAGATGGTACACCGTGTGATGGGGAAAGGTTTCTAAAACGCACCTCATTTCTCATCTGCTTGTGCCCGGGTTCGCCATTCCAGCCACTTTACTAGCAATCTCCCTCCTTGGAGCATCAGCACCTTTAACCTCCTGTTCCGTACAGGTTGCAATTTGTACTGAGGATGAACGGGAAGACGTGGAAACAATGAAAGACTAGCTCTTGGTGTTGGGACAGGCACAGGTCACTCTATTTTCCCATCAGGAAGAAGAATTAACCACAGGCTCAGCCTGCCCCCCAGAACCAGAACAGGGCCTGAAGCCATCCTGCGCTTTTGCGGCCAGCTCCCTAAAAAGCGAGTTGTAAAATGGAGGTTCAGGGCACTGCAATTCACAAACCTGCAGAGTTATAAATGATAACTCTCATCCACAAATATATTGAGGGAAGGCAAAGAAGAGGATTTGAAATCAAGGCAGAATTGCAGGAAACAGATTTCAGGAGGTAGATTCGAATCGCCTTTAAAGCACATGAAAAGCGGAAAAACGTTGACAATGATGCCCTTGGCCAAAAAGGGCGTATGCGTTTTTTCCTGAATATATTCAGGAAAAAACGCATACGCCCTTTTTGGCCAACCAAGCAACCTGGAAAGGCAAATCAGCGCTACAAAGATGTCTCGCTTCCCATCGGTCAAAAGGGCCATGCTGAAAAAAGTCTCAAAACCAGAAATGCAGGACAGGCCATGGAGAAATGGGAGCCTTGCTACACTGATGGGCGGGATGTAAATTGTCAACAGCCACTCTGGAGAAGTGTACGGTGAGTCCTGAAACGTCTAAAAAGCAAAGCTTAGAGAGCATAGGGCACTTCCACTCATGGGGGTATAAATTGGGAAAATGAAAAATCAGCAAGACACAAGCACCCCAAAGTTTAGGGCTGCTCTGTTGACAAGGACCTCCACTTCATTCCACCTTCAATATCCCAGGAAAGAGAAAACTGGATAAAGAAGTTGTGGTCCTTATGTACAATGGAATATCACTCAGCCATGAAATCAATGTCATAAGGCTAGTAGCAGCATGATGAGTGGATTTAGGTACGACGACTCTAAGTGAAATAAGTCACACAGAAAAGGACACTTCTCATAAGGTATCACTGATAGAGGGAATGTAAAAACCGTTACACTTGAACTGAATTACAAAACAGAACAGAGTCACACATGCAGAAAACACACTATGGCTGCTTAACGGGAAAGGTGAGGTGGGGTGATACATAAAACAAGGGTTTCAAATTAGCTCAGATACCGTTCCATAAACCCAATATGTAATAGACAAGACCTACTCCTTGCTCAGAGAACTGGACTCAACACGCCCTATTCACCGCACAAGAATATATCTGTCTAGTAATAAACTTAAAACCTATGTATTGATATCTCTCTGTTAGTGTGTCAAGTGGGTGTAAAGCGGCATAAACACAGCAGTGAAAAGCAGCTGAACCCCATTATAAAAATAAATTACTTTGAAAAACCCGTGAAACAAAGACAGTGAAAGAGAGCGAAATTCTTACACAATGCGTTCAGGGGCTGTGATGCAACCTGGATTGACCATATCTAGACCCACAGCTGGATGAGACCTAAGGGTGGACACTGTTGTGGCTGAGAGGTTTGGTGAGGTTGGGTGAGCAAACGCAGACCCTTTAAAGTAATACTGCGTGGTACCCATCGCATGGGTCCCAAATCTCCAGGTTCAAGGGCATCTTCCTACATCGAAAACATGCATGAGATACCCTGAAGATGGTACACCGTGTGATGGGGAAAGGTTTCTAAAACGCACCTCATTTCTCATTTGCTTGTGCCCGGGTTCGCCATTCCAGCCACTTTACTAGCAATCTCCCTCCTTGGAGCATCAGCACCTTTAACCTCCTGTTCCGTACAGGTTGCAATTAGTACTGAGGATGAACGGGAAGACGTGGAACCAATGAAAGACTAGCTCTTGGTGTTGGGACAGGCACAGGTCACTCTATTTTCCCATCAGGAAGAAGAATTAACCACAGGCTCAGCCTGCCCCCCGGACGCAGAACAGGGCCTGAAGCCATCCTGCGCTTTTGCGGCCAGCTCCCTAAAAAGCGAGTTGTAAAATGGAGGTTCAGGGCACTGCAATTCACAAACCTGCAGAGTTATAAATGATAACTCTCATCCACAAATATATTGAGGGAAGGCAAAGAAGAGGATTTGAAATCAAGGCAGAATTGCAGGAAACAGATTTCAGGAGGTAGATTCGAATCGCCTTTAAAGCACATGAAAAGCGACAAAACGTTGACAATGATGCCCTTGGCCAAAAAGGGCGTATGCGTTTTTTCCTGAATATATTCAGGAAAAAACGCATACGCCATTTTGGCCAACCAAGCAACCTGGAAAGGCAAATCAGCGCTACAAAGATGTCTCGCTTCCCATTGGTCAAAAGGGCCATGCTGAAAAAAGTGTCAAAACCAGAAATGCAGGACAGGCCATGGAGAAATGGGAGCCTTGCTACACTGATGGGCGGGATGTAAATTGTCAACAGCCACTCTGGAGAAGTGTACGGTGAGTCCTGAAACGTCTAAAAAGCAAAGCTTAGAGAGCATAGGGCACTTCCACTCATGGGGTTATAAATTGGGAAAATGAAAAATCAGCAAGACACAAGCACCCCAAAGTTTAGGGCTGCTCTGTTGACAAGGACCTCCACTTCATTCCACCTTCAATATCCCAGGAAAGAGAAAAATGGATAAAGAAGTTGTGGTCCTTATGTACAATGGAATATCACTCAGCCGTGAAATCAATGTCATAAGGCTAGTAGCAGCATGATGAGTGGATTTAGGTACGACGACTCTAAGTGAAATAAGTCACACAGAAAAGGACACTTCTCATAAGGTATCACTGATAGAGGGAATGTAAAAACCGTTACACTTGAACTGAATTACAAAACAGAACAGAGTCACACATGCAGAAAACACACTATGGCTGCTTAACGGGAAAGGTGAGGTGGGGTGATACATAAAACAAGGGTTTCAAATTAGCTCAGATACCGTTCCATAAACCCAATATGTAATAGACAAGACCTACTCCTTGCTCAGAGAACTGGACTCAACACGCCCTATTCACCGCACAAGAATATATCTGACTAGTAATAATCTTAAAACCTATGTATTGATATCTCTCTGTTAGTGTGTCAAGTGGGTAAAAAGCGGCATAAACACAGCAGTGAAAAGCAGCTAAACCCCATTATAAAAATAAATTACTTTGAAAAACCCATGAAACAAAGACAGTGAAAGAGAGAGAAATTCTTACACAATGCGTTCAGGGGCTGTGATGCAACCTGGATTGACCATATCTAGACCCACAGCTGGATGAGACATAAGGGTGGACACTGTTGCGGCTGAGAAGTTTGGTGAGGTTGGGTGAGCAAACGCAGACCCTTTAAAGTAATACTGCGTGGTACCCATCGCATGGGTCCCAAATCTCCAGGTTCAAGGGCATCTTCCTACATCGAAAACATGCATGAGATACCCAGAAGATGGTACACCGTGTGATGGGGAAAGGTTTCTAAAACGCACCTCATTTCTCATCTGCTTGTGCCCGGGTTCGCCATTCCAGCCACTTTACTAGAAATCTCCCTCCTTGGAGCATCAGCACCTTTAACCTCCTGTTCCGTACAGGTTGCAATTTGTCCTGAGGATGAACGGGAAGACGTGAAACCAATGAGAGACTATCTCTTGGTGTTGGGACAGGCACAGGTCACTCTATTTTCCCATCAGGAAGAAGAATTAACCACAGGCTCAGCCTGCCCCCCGGAACCAGAACCGGGCCTGAAGCCATCCTGCGCTTTTGCGGCCAGCTCCCTAAAAAGCGAGTTGTAAAATGGAGGTTCAGGGCACTGCAATTCACAAACCTGCAGAGTTATAAATGATAACTCTCGTCCACAAATATATTGAGGGAAGGCAAAGAAGAGGATTTGAAATCAAGGCAGAATTGCAGGAAACAGATTTCAGGAGGTAGATTCGAATCGCCTTTAAATCACATGAAAAGCAGAAAATCGTTGACAATGATGACCTTGGCCAAAAAGGGCGTATGCGTTTTTTCCTGAATATATTCAGGAAAAAACGCATACGCCCTTTTTGGCCAACCAAGCAACCTGGAAAGGCAAATCAGCGCTACAAACAAGTCTCGCTTCCCATCGGTCAAAAGGGCCATGCTGAAAAAAATGTCAAAACCAGAAATGCAGGACAGGCCATGGAGAAATGGGAGCCTTCCTATACTGATGGGCGGGATGTAAATTGCCAACAGCCACTCTGCAGAAGTGTACGGTGTGTCCTGAAACATCTAAAAAACACAGCTTAGAGAGCATAGGGCACTTCCACTCATGGGGGTATAAATTGGGAAAATTAAAAATCAGCAAGACACAAGCACCCCAAAGTTTAGGGCTGCTCTGTTGACAAGGACCTCCACTTCATTCCACCTTCAATATCCCAGGAAAGAGAAAAATGGATAAAGAAGTTGTGGTCCTTATGTACAATGGAATATCACTCAGCCGTGAAATCAATGTCATAAGGCTAGTAGCAGCATGATGAGTGGATTTAGGTACAACGACTCTAAGTGAAATAAGTCACACAGAAAAGGACACTTCTCATAAGGTATCACTGATAGAGGGAATGTAAAAACCGTTACACTTGAACTGAATTACAAAACAGAACAGAGTCACACATGCAGAAAACACACTATGGCTGCTTAACGGGAAAGGTGAGGTGGGGTGATACATAAAACAAGGGTTTCAAATTAGCTCAGATACCGTTCCATAAAACCAATATGTAATAGACAAGACCTACTCCTTGCTCAGAGAACTGGACTCAACACGCCCTATTCACCGCACAAGAATATATCTGAATAGTAATAATCTTAAAACCTATGTATTGATATCTCTCTGTTAGTGTGTCAAGTGGGTGAAAAGCGGCATAAACACAGCAGTGAAAAGCAGCTAAACCCATTTATAAAAATAAATTACTTTGAAAAACCCATGAAACAAAGACAGTGAAAGAGAGAGAAATTCTTACACAATGCGTTCACGGGCTGTGATGCAACCTGGATTGACCATATCTAGACCCACAGCTGGATGAGACATAAGGGTGGACACTGTTGCGGCTGAGAGGTTTGGTGAGGTTGGGTGAGCAAACGCAGACCTTTTAAAGTAATACTGCGTGGTACCCATCGCATGGGTCCCAAATCTCCAGGTTCAAGGGCATCTTCCTACATCGAAAACATGCATGAGATACCCAGAAGATGGTACACCGTATGATGGGGAAAGGTTTCTAAAACGCACCTCATTTCTCATCTGCTTGTGCCCGGGTTCGCCATTCCAGCCACTTTACTAGCAATCTCCCTCCTTGGAGCATCAGCACCTTTAACCTCCTGTTCCGTACAGGTTGCAATTTGTACTGAGGATGAACGGGAAGACGTGGAACCAATGAAAGACTAGCTCTTGGTGTTGGGACAGGCACAGGTCACTCTATTTTCCCATCAGGAAGAAGAATTAACCACAGGCTCAGCCTGCCCCCCGGAACAAGAAGAGGGCCTGAAGCCATCCTGCGCTTTTGCGGCCATCTCCCAAAAACGCGAGTTGTAAAATGGAGGTTCAGGGCACTGCAATTCACAAACCTGCAGAGTTATAAATGATAACTCTCGTCCACAAATATATTGAGGGTAGGCAAAGAAGAGGATTTGAAATCAAGGCAGAATTGCAGGAAACATATTTCAGGAGGTAGATTCGAATCGCCTTTAAAGCACATGAAAAGCGGCAAAACGTTGACAATGATGCCCTTGGCCAAAAAGGGCGTATGCGTTTTTTCCTGAATATATTCAGGAAAAAACGCATACGCACTTTTTGGCCAACCAAGCAACCTGGAAAGGCAAATCAGCGCTACAAAGATGTCTCGCTTCCCATCGGTTAAAAAGGCCATGCTGAATAAAGTGTCAAAACCAGAAATGCAGGACAGGCCATGGAGAAATGGGAGCCTTGCTACACTGATGGGCGGGATGTAAATTGCCAACAGCCACTCTGGAGAAGTGTACGGTGAGTCCTGAAACATCTAAAAAACAAAGCTTAGAGAGCATAGGGCACTTCCACTCATGGGGTTATAAATTGGGAAAATTAAAAATCAGCAAGACACAAGCACCCCAAAGTTTAGGGCTGCTCTGTTGACAAGGACCTCCACTTCATTCCACCTTCAATATCCCAGGAAAGAGAAAAATGGATAAAGAAGTTGTGGTCCTTATGTACAATGGAATATCACTCAGCCGTGAAATCAATGTCATAAGGCTAGTACCAGCATGATGAGTGGATTTAGGTACGATGACTCTAAGTGAAATAAGTCACACAGAAAAGGGCACTTCTCATAAGGTATCACTTATAGAGGGAATGTAAAAACCGTTACACTTGAACTGAATTACAAAACAGAACAGAGTCACACATGCAGAAAACACACTATGGCTGCTTAACGGGAAAGGTGAGGTGGGGTGATACATAAAACAAGGGTTTCAAATTAGCTCAGATACCGTTCCATAAAACCAATATGTAATAGACAAGACCTACTCCTTGCTCAGAGAACTGGACTCAACACGCCCTATTCACCGCACAAGAATACATCTGACTAGTAATAATCTTAAAAAATATGTACTGATATCTCTCTGTTAGTGTGTCAAGTGGTTAAAAAGCGGCATAAACACAGCAGTGAAAAGCAGCTAAACCCCATTATAAAAATAAATTCTTTGAAAAACCCATGAAACAAAGACAGTGAAAGAGAGAGAAATTCTTACACAATGCGTTCAGGGGCTGTGATGCAACCTGGATTGACCATATCTAGACCCACAGCTGGATGAGACATAAGGGTGGACACTGTTGCGGCTGAGAGGTTTGGTGAGGTTGGGTGAGCAAACGCAGACCCTTTAAAGTAATACTGCGTGGTACCCATCGCATGGGTCCCAAATCTCCAGGTTCAAGGGCATCTTCCTACATCGAAAACATGCATGAGAAACCCAGAAGATGGTACACCGTGTGATGGGGAAAGGTTTCTAAAACGCACCTCATTTCTCATCTGCTTGTGCCCGGGTTCGCCATTCCAGCCACTTTACTAGCAATCTCCCTCCTTGGAGCATCAGCACCTTTAACCTCCTCTTCCGTACAGGTTGCAATTTGTCCTGAGGATGAACTGGAAGACGTGGAACCAATGAGAGACTAGCTCTTGGTGTTGGGACAGGCACAGGTCACTCTATTTTCCCATCAGGAAGAAGAATTAACCACAGGCTCAGCCTGCCACCCGGAACCAGAACAGGGCCTGAAGCCATCCTGTGCTATTGCGGCCAGCTCCCTAAAAAGCGAGTTGTAAAATGGAGGTTCAGGGCACTGCAATTCACAAACCTGCAGACTTATAAATGATAACTCTCGTCCACAAATATATTGAGGGAAGGCAAAGAAGAGGATTTGAAATCAAGGCAGAATTGCAGGAAACAGATTTCAGGAGGTAGATTCGAATCGCCTTTAAAGCACATGAAAAGCGGCAAAACGTTGACAATGATGCCCTTGGCCAAATAGGGCGTATGCGTTTTTTCCTGAATATATTCAGGAAAAAACGCATACGCCCTTTTTGGCCAACCAAGCAACCTGGAAAGGCAAATCAGCGCTACAAAGATGTCTCGCTTCCCATCGGTCAAAAGGGCCATGCTGAAAAAAGTGTCAAAACCAGAAATGCAGGACAGGCCATGGAGAAATGGGAGCCTTGCTACAGTGATGGGCGGGATGTAAATTGTCAACAGCCACTCTGGAGAAGTGTACGGTGAGTCCTGAAACTTCTAAAAAGCAAAGCTAAGAGAGCATAGGGCACATCCACTCATGGGGGTATAAATTGGGAAAATTAAAAATCAGCAAGACACAAGCAACCCAAAGTTTAGGGCTGCTCTGTTGACAAGGACCTCCACTTCATTCCACCTTCAATATCCCAGGAAAGAGAAAAATGGATAAAGAAGTTGTGGTCCTTATGTACAATGGAATATCACTCAGCCATGAAATCACTGTCATAAGGCTAGTAGCAGCATGATGAGTGGATTTAGGTACGACGATTCAAAGTGAAATAAGTCAAACAGAAAAGGACACTTCTCATAAGGTATCACTGATAGAGGGAATGTAAAAACCGTTACACTTGAACTGAATTACAAAACAGAACAGAGTCACACATGCAGAAAACACACTATGGCTGCTTAACGGGAAAGGTGAGGTGGCGTGATACATAAAACAAGGGTTTCAAATTAGCTCAGATACCGTTCCATAAACCCAATATGTAATAGACAAGACCTACTCCTTGCTCAGAGAACTGGACTCAACACGCCCTATTCACCGCACAAGAATATATCTGACTAGTAATAATCTTAAAACCTATGTATTGATATCTCTCTGTTAGTGTGTCAAGTGGGTAAAAAGCGGCATAAACACAGCAGTGAAAAGCAGCTAAACCCCATTATAAAAATAAATTACTTTGAAAAACCCATGAAACAAAGACAGTGAAAGAGAGAGAAATTCTTACACAATGCGTTCAGGGGCTGTGATGCAACCTGGATTGACCATATCTAGACCCACAGCTGGATGAGACATAAGGGTGGACACTGTTGCGGCTGAGAAGTTTGGTGAGGTTGGGTGAGCAAACGCAGACCCTTTAAAGTAATACTGCGTGGTACCCATCGCATGGGTCCCAAATCTCCAGGTTCAAGGGCATCTTCCTACATCGAAAACATGCATGAGATACCCAGAAGATGGTACACCGTGTGATGGGGAAAGGTTTCTAAAACGCACCTCATTTCTCATCTGCTTGTGCCCGGGTTCGCCATTCCAGCCACTTTACTAGAAATCTCCCTCCTTGGAGCATCAGCACCTTTAACCTCCTGTTCCGTACAGGTTGCAATTTGTCCTGAGGATGAACGGGAAGACGGGGAACCAACGAGAGACTAGCTCTTGGTGTTGGGACAGGCACAGGTCACTCTATTTTCCCATCAGGAAGAAGAATTAACCACAGGCTCAGCCTGCCCCCCAGAACCAGAACCGGGCCTGAAGCCATCCTGCGCTTTTGCGGCCAGCTCCCTAAAAAGCGAGTTGTAAAATGGAGGTTCAGGGCACTGCAATTCACAAACCTGCAGAGTTATAAATGATAACTCTCGTCCACAAATATATTGAGGGAAGGCAAAGAAGAGGATTTGAAATCAAGGCAGAATTGCAGGAAACAGATTTCAGGAGGTAGATTCGAATCGCCTTTAAATCACATGAAAAGCAGAAAATCGTTGACAATGATGCCCTTGGCCAAAAAGGGCGTATGCGTTTTTTCCTGAATATATTCAGGAAAAAACGCATACGCCCTTTTTGGCCAACCAAGCAACCTGGAAAGGCAAATCAGCGCTACAAACAAGTCTCGCTTCCCATCGGTCAAAAGGGCCATGCTGAAAAAAATGTCAAAACCAGAAATGCAGGACAGGCCATGGAGAAATGGGAGCCTTCCTATACTGATGGGCGGGATGTAAATTGCCAACAGCCACTCTGCAGAAGTGTACGGTGTGTCCTGAAACATCTAAAAAACACAGCTTAGAGAGCATAGGGCACTTCCACTCATGGGGGTATAAATTGGGAAAATTAAAAATCAGCAAGACACAAGAACCCCAAAGTTTAGGGCTGCTCTGTTGACAAGGACCTCCACTTCATTCCACCTTCAATATCCCAGGAAAGAGAAAAATGGATAAAGAAGTTGTGGTCCTTATGTACAATGGAATATCACTCAGCCGTGAAATCAATGTCATAAGGCTAGTAGCAGCATGATGAGTGGATTTAGGTACAACGACTCTAAGTGAAATAAGTCACACAGAAAAGGACACTTCTCATAAGGTATCACTGATAGAGGGAATGTAAAAACCGTTACACTTGAACTGAATTACAAAACAGAACAGAGTCACACATGCAGAAAACACACTATGGCTGCTTAACGGGAAAGGTGAGGTGGGGTGATACATAAAACAAGGGTTTCAAATTAGCTCAGATACCGTTCCATAAAACCAATATGTAATAGACAAGACCTACTCCTTGCTCAGAGAACTGGACTCAACACGCCCTATTCACCGCACAAGAATATATCTGAATAGTAATAATCTTAAAACCTATGTATTGATATCTCTCTGTTAGTGTGTCAAGTGGGTGAAAAGCGGCATAAACACAGCAGTGAAAAGCAGCTAAACCCATTTATAAAAATAAATTACTTTGAAAAACCCATGAAACAAAGACAGTGAAAGAGAGAGAAATTCTTACACAATGCGTTCACGGGCTGTGATGCAACCTGGATTGACCATATCTAGACCCACAGCTGGATGAGACATAAGGGTGGACACTGTTGCGGCTGAGAGGTTTGGTGAGGTTGGGTGAGCAAACGCAGACCTTTTAAAGTAATACTGCGTGGTACCCATCGCATGGGTCCCAAATCTCCAGGTTCAAGGGCATCTTCCTACATCGAAAACATGCATGAGATACCCAGAAGATGGTACACCGTATGATGGGGAAAGGTTTCTAAAACGCACCTCATTTCTCATCTGCTTGTGCCCGGGTTCGCCATTCCAGCCACTTTACTAGCAATCTCCCTCCTTGGAGCATCAGCACTTTTAACCTCCTGTTCCGTACAGGTTGCAATTTGTACTGAGGATGAACGGGAAGACGTGGAAGCAATGAAAGACTAGCTCTTGGTGTTGGGACAGGCACAGGTCACTCTATTTTCCCATCAGGAAGAAGAATTAACCACAGGCTCAGCCTGCCCCCCGGAACAAGAAGAGGGCCTGAAGCCATCCTGCGCTTTTGCGGCCATCTCCCAAAAACGCGAGTTGTAAAATGGAGGTTCAGGGCACTGCAATTCACAAACCTGCAGAGTTATAAATGATAACTCTCGTCCACAAATATATTGAGGGTAGGCAAAGAAGAGGATTTGAAATCAAGGCAGAATTGCAGGAAACATATTTCAGGAGGTAGATTCGAATCGCCTTTAAAGCACATGAAAAGCGGCAAAACGTTGACAATGATGCCCTTGGCCAAAAAGGGCGTATGCGTTTTTTCCTGAATATATTCAGGAAAAAACGCATACGCCCTTTTTGGCCAACCAAGCAACCTGGAAAGGCAAATCAGCGCTACAAAGATGTCTCGCTTCCCATCGGTTAAAAAGGCCATGCTGAATAAAGTGTCAAAACCAGAAATGCAGGACAGGCCATGGAGAAATGGGAGCCTTGCTACACTGATGGGCGGGATGTAAATTGCCAACAGCCACTCTGGAGAAGTGTACGGTGAGTCCTGAAACATCTAAAAAACAAAGCTTAGAGAGCATAGGGCACTTCCACTCATGGGGTTATAAATTGGGAAAATGAAAAATCAGCAAGACACAAGCACCCCAAAGTTTAGGGCTGCTCTGTTGACAAGGACCTCCACTTCATTCCACCTTCAATATCCCAGGAAAGAGAAAAATGGATAAAGAAGTTGTGGTCCTTATGTACAATGGAATATCACTCAGCCGTGAAATCAATGTCATAAGGCTAGTACCAGCATGATGAGTGGATTTAGGTACGACGACTCTAAGTGAAATAAGTCACACAGAAAAGGGCACTTCTCATAAGGTATCACTTATAGAGGGAATGTAAAAACCGTTACACTTGAACTGAATTACAAAACAGAACAGAGTCACACATGCAGAATACACACTATGGCTGCTTAACGGGAAAGGTGAGGTGGGGTGATACATAAAACAAGGGTTTCAAATTAGCTCAGATACCGTTCCATAAAACCAATATGTAATAGACAAGACCTACTCCTTGCTCAGAGAACTGGACTCAACACGCCCTATTCACCGCACAAGAATACATCTGACTAGTAATAATCTTAAAAAATATGTACTGATATCTCTCTGTTAGTGTGTCAAGTGGTTAAAAAGCGGCATAAACACAGCAGTGAAAAGCAGCTAAACCCCATTATAAAAATAAATTCTTTGAAAAACCCATGAAACAAAGACAGTGAAAGAGAGAGAAATTCTTACACAATGCGTTCAGGGGCTGTGATGCAACCTGGATTGACCATATCTAGACCCACAGCTGGATGAGACATAAGGGTGGACACTGTTGCGGCTGAGAGGTTTGGTGAGGTTGGGTGAGCAAACGCAGACCCTTTAAAGTAATACTGCGTGGTACCCATCGCATGGGTCCCAAATCTCCAGGTTCAAGGGCATCTTCCTACATCGAAAACATGCATGAGAAACCCAGAAGATGGTACACCGTGTGATGGGGAAAGGTTTCTAAAACGCACCTCATTTCTCATCTGCTTGTGCCCGGGTTCGCCATTCCAGCCACTTTACTAGCAATCTCCCTCCTTGGAGCATCAGCACCTTTAACCTCCTCTTCCGTACAGGTTGCAATTTGTCCTGAGGATGAACTGGAAGACGTGGAACCAATGAGAGACTAGCTCTTGGTGTTGGGACAGGCACAGGTCACTCTATTTTCCCATCAGGAAGAAGAATTAACCACAGGCTCAGCCTGCCACCCGGAACCAGAACAGGGCCTGAAGCCATCCTGTGCTATTGCGGCCAGCTCCCTAAAAAGCGAGTTGTAAAATGGAGGTTCAGGGCACTGCAATTCACAAACCTGCAGACTTATAAATGATAACTCTCGTCCACAAATATATTGAGGGAAGGCAAAGAAGAGGATTTGAAATCAAGGCAGAATTGCAGGAAACAGATTTCAGGAGGTAGATTCGAATCGCCTTTAAAGCACATGAAAAGCGGCAAAACGTTGACAATGATGCCCTTGGCCAAATAGGGCGTATGCGTTTTTTCCTGAATATATTCAGGAAAAAACGCATACGCCCTTTTTGGCCAACCAAGCAACCTGGAAAGGCAAATCAGCGCTACAAAGATGTCTCGCTTCCCATCGGTCAAAAGGGCCATGCTGAAAAAAGTGTCAAAACCAGAAATGCAGGACAGGCCATGGAGAAATGGGAGCCTTGCTACAGTGATGGGCGGGATGTAAATTGTCAACAGCCACTCTGGAGAAGTGTACGGTGAGTCCTGAAACTTCTAAAAAGCAAAGCTAAGAGAGCATAGGGCACATCCACTCATGGGGGTATAAATTGGGAAAATTAAAAATCAGCAAGACACAAGCAACCCAAAGTTTAGGGCTGCTCTGTTGACAAGGACCTCCACTTCATTCCACCTTCAATATCCCAGGAAAGAGAAAAATGGATAAAGAAGTTGTGGTCCTTATGTACAATGGAATATCACTCAGCCGTGAAATCACTGTCATAAGGCTAGTAGCAGCATGATGAGTGGATTTAGGTACGACGATTCTAAGTGAAATAAGTCAAACAGAAAAGGACACTTCTCATAAGGTATCACTGATAGAGGGAATGTAAAAACCGTTACACTTGAACTGAATTACAAAACAGAACAGAGTCACACATGCAGAAAACACACTATGGCTGCTTAACGGGAATGGTGAGGTGGCGTGATACATAAAACAAGGGTTTCAAATTAGCTCAGATACCGTTCCATAAACCCAATATGTAATAGACAAGACCTATTCCTTGCTCAGAGAACTGGACTCAACACGCCCTATTCACCGCACAAGAATATATCTGACTAGTAATAATCTTAAAACCTATGTATTGATATCTCTCTGTTAGTGTGTCAAGTGGGTAAAAAGCGGCATAAACACAGCAGTGAAAAGCAGCTAAACCCCATTATAAAAATAAATTACTTTGAAAAACCCATGAAACAAAGACAGTGAAAGAGAGAGAAATTCTTACACAATGCGTTCAGGGGCTGTGATGCAACCTGGATTGACCATATCTAGACCCACAGCTGGATGAGACATAAGGGTGGACACTGTTGCGGCTGAGAAGTTTGGTGAGGTTGGGTGAGCAAACGCAGACCCTTTAAAGTAATACTGCGTGGTACCCATCGCATGGGTCCCAAATCTCCAGGTTCAAGGGCATCTTCCTACATCGAAAACATGCATGAGATACCCAGAAGATGGTACACCGTGTGATGGGGAAAGGTTTCTAAAACGCACCTCATTTCTCATCTGCTTGTGCCCGGGTTCGCCATTCCAGCCACTTTACTAGAAATCTCCCTCCTTGGAGCATCAGCACCTTTAACCTCCTGTTCCGTACAGGTTGCAATTTGTCCTGAGGATGAACGGGAAGACGGGGAACCAACGAGAGACTAGCTCTTGGTGTTGGGACAGGCACAGGTCACTCTATTTTCCCATCAGGAAGAAGAATTAACCACAGGCTCAGCCTGCCCCCCGGAACCAGAACCGGGCCTGAAGCCATCCTGCGCTTTTGCGGCCAGCTCCCTAAAAAGCGAGTTGTAAAATGGAGGTTCAGGGCACTGCAATTCACAAACCTGCAGAGTTATAAATGATAACTCTCGTCCACAAATATATTGAGGGAAGGCAAAGAAGAGGATTTGAAATCAAGGCAGAATTGCAGGAAACAGATTTCAGGAGGTAGATTCGAATCGCCTTTAAATCACATGAAAAGCAGAAAATCGTTGACAATGATGCCCTTGGCCAAAAAGGGCGTATGCGTTTTTTCCTGAATATATTCAGGAAAAAACGCATACGCCCTTTTTGGCCAACCAAGCAACCTGGAAAGGCAAATCAGCGCTACAAACAAGTCTCGCTTCCCATCGGTCAAAAGGGCCATGCTGAAAAAAATGTCAAAACCAGAAATGCAGGACAGGCCATGGAGAAATGGGAGCCTTCCTATACTGATGGGCGGGATGTAAATTGCCAACAGCCACTCTGCAGAAGTGTACGGTGTGTCCTGAAACATCTAAAAAACACAGCTTAGAGAGCATAGGGCACTTCCACTCATGGGGGTATAAATTGGGAAAATTAAAAATCAGCAAGACACAAGAACCCCAAAGTTTAGGGCTGCTCTGTTGACAAGGACCTCCACTTCATTCCACCTTCAATATCCCAGGAAAGAGAAAAATGGATAAAGAAGTTGTGGTCCTTATGTACAATGGAATATCACTCAGCCGTGAAATCAATGTCATAAGGCTAGTAGCAGCATGATGAGTGGATTTAGGTACAACGACTCTAAGTGAAATAAGTCACACAGAAAAGGACACTTCTCATAAGGTATCACTGATAGAGGGAATGTAAAAACCGTTACACTTGAACTGAATTACAAAACAGAACAGAGTCACACATGCAGAAAACACACTATGGCTGCTTAACGGGAAAGGTGAGGTGGGGTGATACATAAAACAAGGGTTTCAAATTAGCTCAGATACCGTTCCATAAAACCAATATGTAATAGACAAGACCTACTCCTTGCTCAGAGAACTGGACTCAACACGCCCTATTCACCGCACAAGAATATATCTGAATAGTAATAATCTTAAAACATATGTATTGATATCTCTCTGTTAGTGTGTCAAGTGGGTGAAAAGCGGCATAAACACAGCAGTGAAAAGCAGCTAAACCCATTTATAAAAATAAATTACTTTGAAAAACCCATGAAACAAAGACAGTGAAAGAGAGAGAAATTCTTACACAATGCGTTCACGGGCTGTGATGCAACCTGGATTGACCATATCTAGACCCACAGCTGGATGAGACATAAGGGTGGACACTGTTGCGGCTGAGAGGTTTGGTGAGGTTGGGTGAGCAAACGCAGACCCTTTAAAGTAATACTGCGTGGTACCCATCGCATGGGTCCCAAATCTCCAGGTTCAAGGGCATCTTCCTACATCGAAAACATGCATGAGATACCCAGAAGATGATACACCGTATGATGGGGAAAGGTTTCTAAAACGCACCTCATTTCTCATCTGTTTGTGCCCGGGTTCGCCATTCCAGCCACTTTACTAGCAATCTCCCTCCTTGGAGCATCAGCACCTTTAACCTCCTGTTCCGTACAGGTTGCAATTTGTCCTGAGGATGAACGGGAAGACGTGGAACCAACGAGAGACTAGCTCTTGGTGTTGGGACAGGCACAGGTCACTCTATTTTCCCATCAGGAAGAAGAATTAACCACAGGCTCAGCCTGCCCCCCGGAACAAGAAGAGGGCCTGAAGCCATCCTGCGCTTTTGCGGCCATCTCCCAAAAACGCGAGTTGTAAAATGGAGGTTCAGGGCACTGCAATTCACAAACCTGCAGAGTTATAAATGATAACTCTCGTCCACAAATATATTGAGGGAAGGCAAAGAAGAGGATTTGAAATCAAGGCAGAATTGCAGGAAACAGATTTCAGGAGGTAGATTCGAATCGCCTTTAAAGCACATGAAAAGCGGCAAAACGTTGACAATGATGCCCTTGGCCAAAAAGGGCGTATGCGTTTTTTCCTGAATATATTCAGGAAAAAACGCATACGCCCTTTTTGGCCAACCAAGCAACCTGGAAAGGCAAATCAGCGCTACAAAGATGTCTCGCTTCCCATCGGTTAAAAAGGCCATGCTGAATAAAGTGTCAAAACCAGAAATGCAGGACAGGCCATGGAGAAATGGGAGCCTTGCTACACTGATGGGCGGGATGTAAATTGCCAACAGCCACTCTGGAGAAGCGTACGGTGAGTCCTGAAACATCTAAAAAACAAAGCTTAGAGAGCATAGGGCACTTCCACTCATGGGGTTATAAATTGGGAAAATTAAAAATCAGCAAGACACAAGCACCCCAAAGTTTAGGGCTGCTCTGTTGACAAGGACCTCCACTTCATTCCACCTTCAATATCCCAGGAAAGAGAAAAATGGATAAAGAAGTTGTGGTCCTTATGTACAATGGAATATCACTCAGCCGTGAAATCAATGTCATAAGGCTAGTACCAGCATGATGAGTGGATTTAGGTACGACGACTCTAAGTGAAATAAGTCACACAGAAAAGGGCACTTCTCATAAGGTATCACTTATAGAGGGAATGTAAAAACCGTTACACTTGAACTGAATTACAAAACAGAACAGAGTCACACATGCAGAAAACACACTATGGCTGCTTAACGGGAAAGGTGAGGTGGGGTGATACATAAAACAAGGGTTTCAAATTAGCTCAGATACCGTTCCATAAACCCAATATGTAATAGACAAGACCTACTCCTTGCTCAGAGAACTGGACTCAACACGCCCTATTCACCGCACAAGAATATATCTGACTAGTAATAATCTTAAAACCTATGTATTGATATCTCTCTGTTAGTGTGTCAAGTGGGTGTAAAGCGGCATAAACACAGCAGTGAAAAGCAGCTAAACCCCATTATAAAAATAAATTTCTTTGAAAAACCCATGAAACAAAGACAGTGAAAGAGAGAGAAATTCTTACACAATGCGTTCAGGGGCTGTGATGCAAACTGGATTGACCATATCTAGACCCACAGCTGGATGAGACATAAGGGTGGACACTGTTGCGGCTGAGAGGTTTGGTGAGGTTGGGTGAGCAAACACAGACCCTTTAAAGTAATACTGCGTGGTACCCATCGCATGGGTCCCAAATCTCCAGGTTCAAGGGCATCTTCCTACATCGAAAACATGCATGAGATACCCAGAAGATGGTACACCGTGTGATGGGGAAAGGTTTCTAAAACGCACCTCATTTCTCATCTGCTTGTGCCCGGGTTCGCCATTCCAGCCACTTTACTAGCAATCTCCCTCCTTGGAGCATCAGCACCTTTAACCTCCTGTTCCGTACAGGTTGCAATTTGTCCTGAGGATGAACGGGAAGACGTGGAACCAACGAGAGACTAGCTCTTGGTGTTGGGACAGGCACAGGTCACTCTATTTTCCCATCAGGAAGAAGAATTAACCACAGGATCAGCCTGCCCCCCGGAACCAGAACCGGGCCTGAAGCCATCCTGCGCTTTTGCGGCCAGCTCCCTAAAAAGCGAGTTGTAAAATGGAGGTTCAGGGCACTGCAATTCACAAACCTGCAGAGTTATAAATGATAACTCTCATCCACAAATATATTGAGGGAAGGCAAAGAAGAGGATTTGAAATCAAGGCAGAATTGCAGGAAACAGATTTCAGGAGGTAGATTCGAATCGCCTTTAAATCACATGAAAAGCAGAAAATCGTTGACAATGATGCCCTTGGCCAAAAAGGGCGTATGCGTTTTTTCCTGAATATATTCAGGAAAAAACGCATACGCCCTTTTTGGCCAACCAAGCAACCTGGAAAGGCAAATCAGCGCTACAAACAAGTCTCGCTTCCCATCGGTCAAAAGGGCCATGCTGAAAAAAATGTCAAAACCAGAAATGCAGGACAGGCCATGGAGAAATGGGAGCCTTCCTATACTGATGGGCGGGATGTAAATTGCCAACAGCCACTCTGCAGAAGTGTACGGTGTGTCCTGAAACATCTAAAAAACACAGCTTAGAGAGCATAGGGCACTTCCAATCATGGGGGTATAAATTGGGAAAATTAAAAATCAGCAAGACACAAGCACCCCAAAGTTTAGGGCTGCTCTGTTGACAAGGACCTCCACTTCATTCCACCTTCAATATCCCAGGAAAGAGAAAAATGGATAAAGAAGTTGTGGTCCTTATGTACAATGGAATATCACTCAGCCATGAAATCAATGTCATAAGGCTAGTAGCAGCATGATGAGTGGATTTAGGTACGACGATTCTAAGTGAAATAAGTCACAGAGAAAAGGACACTTCTCATAAGGTATCACTTATAGAGGGAATGTAAAAACCGTTACACTTGAACTGAATCAGAAAACAGAACAGAGTCACACATGCAGAAAACACACTATGGCTGCTTAACGGGAAAGGTGAGGTGGGGTGATACATAAAACAAGGGATTCAAATTAGCTCAGATACAGTTCCATAAACCCAATATGTAATAGCCAAGACCTACTCCTTGCTCAGAGAACTGGACTCAACACGCCCTATTCACCACACAAGAATATATCTGACTAGTAATAATCTTAAAACCTATGTATTGATATCTCTCTGTTAGTGTGTCAAGTGGGTAAAAAGCGGCATAAACACAGCAGTGAAAAGCAGCTAAACCCCATTATAAAAATAAATTATTTTGAAAAACCCATGAAACAAAGACAGTGAAAGAGAGAGAAATTCTTACACAATGCGTTCAGGGGCTGTGATGCAACCTGGATTGACCATATCTAGACCCACAGCTGGATGAGACATAAAGGTGGACACTGTTGCGGCTGAGAGGTTTGGTGAGGTTGGGTGAGCAAACGCAGACCCTTTAAAGTAATACTGCGTGGTACCCATCGCATGGGTCCCAAATCTCCAGGTTCAAGGGCATCTTCCTACATCGAAAACATGCATGAGATACCCAGAAGATGGTACACCGTGTGATGGGGAAAGGTTTCTAAAACGCACCTCATTTCTCATCTGCTTGTGCCCGGGTTCGCCATTCCAGCCACTTTACTAGAAATCTCCCTCCTTGGAGCATCAGCACCTTTAACCTCCTGTTCCGTACAGGTTGCAATTTGTACTGAGGATGAACGGGAAGACGTGGAACCAATGAAAGACTAGCTCTTGGTGTTGGGACAGGCACAGGTCACTCTATTTTCCCATCAGGAAGAAGAATTAACCACAGGCTCAGCCTGCCCCCCGGAACAAGAACAGGGCCTGAAGCCATCCTGCGCTTTTGCGGCCATCTCCCAAAAACGCGAGTTATAAAATGGAGGTTCAGGGCACTGCAATTCACAAACCTGCAGAGTTATAAATGATAACTCTCGTCCACAAATATATTGAGGGAAGGCAAAGAAGAGGATTTGAAATCAAGGCAGAATTGCAGGAAACATATTTCAGGAGGTAGATTCGAATCGCCTTTAAAGCACATGAAAAGCGGCAAAACGTTGACAATGATGCCCTTGGCCAAAAAGGGCGTATGCGTTTTTTCCTGAATATATTCAGGAAAAAACGCATACGCCCTTTTTGGCCAACCAAGCAACCTGGAAAGGCAAATCAGCGCTACAAAGATGTCTCGCTTCCCATCGGTTAAAAAGGCCATGCTGAATAAAGTGTCAAAACCAGAAATGCAGGACAGGCCATGGAGAAATGGGAGCCTTGCTACACTGATGGGCGGGATGTAAATTGCCAACAGCCACTCTGCAGAAGCGTACGGTGAGTCCTGAAACATCTAAAAAACAAAGCTTAGAGAGCATAGGGCACTTCCACTCATGGGGTTATAAATTGGGAAAATTAAAAATCAGCAAGACACAAGCACCCCAAAGTTTAGGGCTGCTCTGTTGACAAGGACCTCCACTTCATTCCACCTTCAATATCCCAGGAAAGAGAAAAATGGATAAAGAAGTTGTGGTCCTTATGTACAATGGAATATCACTCAGCCGTGAAATCAATGTCATAAGGCTAGTACCAGCATGATGAGTGGATTTAGGTACGACGACTCTAAGTGAAATAAGTCACACAGAAAAGGGCACTTCTCATAAGGTATCACTTATAGAGGGAATGTAAAAACCGTTACACTTGAACTGAATTACAAAACAGAACAGAGTCACACATGCAGAAAACACACTATGGCTGCTTAACGGGAAAGGTGAGGTGGGGTGATACATAAAACAAGGGTTTCAAATTAGCTCAGATACCGTTCCATAAACCCAATATGTAATAGACAAGACCTACTCCTTGCTCAGAGAACTGGACTCAACACGCCCTATTCACCGCACAAGAATATATCTGACTAGTAATAATCTTAAAACCTATGTATTGATATCTCTCTGTTAGTGTGTCAAGTGGGTAAAAAGCGGCATAAACACAGCAGTGAAAAGCAGCTAAACCCCATTATAAAAATAAATTACTTTGAAAAACCCATGAAACAAAGACAGTGAAAGAGAGAGAAATTCTTACACAATGCGTTCAGGGGCTGTGATGCAACCTGGATTGACCATATCTAGACCCACAGCTGGATGAGACATAAGGGTGGACACTGTTGCGGCTGAGAGGTTTGGTGAGGTTGGGTGAGCAAACACAGACCCTTTAAAGTAATACTGCGTGGTACCCATCGCATGGGTCCCAAATCTCCAGGTTCAAGGGCATCTTCCTACATCGAAAACATGCATGAGATACCCAGAAGATGGTACACCGTGTGATGGGGAAAGGTTTCTAAAACGCACCTCATTTCTCATCTGCTTGTGCCCGGGTTCGCCATTCCAGCCACTTTACTAGCAATCTCCCTCCTTGGAGCATCAGCACCTTTAACCTCCTGTTCCGTACAGGTTGCAATTTGTCCTGAGGATGAACGGGAAGACGTGGAACCAACGAGAGACTAGCTCTTGGTGTTGGGACAGGCACAGGTCACTCTATTTTCCCATCAGGAAGAAGAATTAACCACAGGATCAGCCTGCCCCCCAGAACCAGAACCGGGCCTGAAGCCATCCTGCGCTTTTGCGGCCAGCTCCCTAAAAAGCGAGTTGTAAAATGGAGGTTCAGGGCACTGCAATTCACAAACCTGCAGAGTTATAAATGATACCTCTCATCCACAAATATTTTGAGGGAAGGCAAAGAAGAGGATTTGAAATCAAGGCAGAATTGCAGGAAACAGATTTCAGGAGGTAGATTCGAATCGCCTTTAAATCACATGAAAAGCAGAAAATCGTTGACAATGATGCCCTTGGCCAAAAAGGGCGTATGCGTTTTTTCCTGAATATATTCAGGAAAAAACGCATACGCCCTTTTTGGCCAACCAAGCAACCTGGAAAGGCAAATCAGCGCTACAAACAAGTCTCGCTTCCCATCGGTCAAAAGGGCCATGCTGAAAACAATGTCAAAACCAGAAATGCAGGACAGGCCATGGAGAAATGGGAGCCTTCCTATACTGATGGGCGGGATGTAAATTGCCAACAGCCACTCTGCAGAAGTGTACGGTGTGTCCTGAAACATCTAAAAAACACAGCTTAGAGAGCATAGGGCACTTCCACTCATGGGGGTATAAATTGGGAAAATTAAAAATCAGCAAGACACAAGCACCCCAAAGTTTAGGGCTGCTCTGTTGACAAGGACCTCCACTTCATTCCACCTTCAATATCCCAGGAAAGAGAAAAATGGATAAAGAAGTTGTGGTCCTTATGTACAATGGAATATCACTCAGCCATGAAATCAATGTCATAAGGCTAGTAGCAGCATGATGAGTGGATTTAGGTACGACGATTCTAAGTGAAATAAGTCACAGAGAAAAGGACACTTCTCATAAGGTATCACTTATAGAGGGAATGTAAAAACCGTTACACTTGAACTGAATCAGAAAACAGAACAGAGTCACACATGCAGAAAACACACTATGGCTGCTTAACGGGAAAGGTGAGGTGGGGTGATACATAAAACAAGGGATTCAAATTAGCTCAGATACAGTTCCATAAACCCAATATGTAATAGCCAAGACCTACTCCTTGCTCAGAGAACTGGACTCAACACGCCGTATTCACCACACAAGAATATATCTGACTAGTAATAATCTTAAAACCTATGTATTGATATCTCTCTGTTAGTGTGTCAAGTGGGTAAAAAGCGGCATAAACACAGCAGTGAAAAGCAGCTAAACCCCATTATAAAAATAAATTATTTTGAAAAACCCATGAAACAAAGACAGTGAAAGAGAGAGAAATTCTTACACAATGCGTTCAGGGGCTGTGATGCAACCTGGATTGACCATATCTAGACCCACAGCTGGATGAGACATAAAGGTGGACACTGTTGCGGCTGAGAGGTTTGGTGAGGTTGGGTGAGCAAACGCAGACCCTTTAAAGTAATACTGCGTGGTACCCATCGCATGGGTCCCAAATCTCCAGGTTCAAGGGCATCTTCCTACATCGAAAACATGCATGAGATACCCAGAAGATGGTACACCGTATGATGGGGAAAGGTTTCTAAAACGCACCTCATTTCTCATCTGCTTGTGCCCGGGTTCGCCATTCCAGCCACTTTACTAGCAATCTCCCTCCTTGGAGCATCAGCACCTTTAACCTCCTGTTCCGTACAGGTTGCAATTTGTACTGAGGATGAACGGGAAGACGTGGAAGCAATGAAAGACTAGCTCTTGGTGTTGGGACAGGCACAGGTCACTCTATTTTCCCATCAGGAAGAAGAATTAACCACAGGCTCAGCCTGCCCCCCGGAACAAGAACAGGGCCTGAAGCCATCCTGCGCTTTTGCGGCCATCTCCCAAAAACGCGAGTTATAAAATGGAGGTTCAGGGCACTGCAATTCACAAACCTGCAGAGTTATAAATGATAACTCTCGTCCACAAATATATTGAGGGAAGGCAAAGAAGAGGATTTGAAATCAAGGCAGAATTGCAGGAAACATATTTCAGGAGGTAGATTCGAATCGCCTTTAAAGCACATGAAAAGCGGCAAAACGTTGACAATGATGCCCTTGGCCAAAAAGGGCGTATGCGTTTTTTCCTGAATATATTCAGGAAAAAACGCATACGCCCTTTTTGGCCAACCAAGCAACCTGGAAAGGCAAATCAGTGCTACAAAGATGTCTCGCTTCCCATCGGTTAAAAAGGCCATGCTGAATAAAGTGTCAAAACCAGAAATGCAGGACAGGCCATGGAGAAATGGGAGCCTTGCTACACTGATGGGCGGGATGTAAATTGCCAACAGCCACTCTGGAGAAGCGTACGGTGAGTCCTGAAACATCTAAAAAACAAAGCTTAGAGAGCATAGGGCACTTCCACTCATGGGGTTATAAATTGGGAAAATTAAAAATCAGCAAGACACAAGCACCCCAAAGTTTAGGGCTGCTCTGTTGACAAGGACCTCCACTTCATTCCACCTTCAATATCCCAGGAAAGAGAAAAATGGATAAAGAAGTTGTGGTCCTTATGTACAATGGAATATCACTCAGCCGTGAAATCAATGTCATAAGGCTAGTACCAGCATGATGAGTGGATTTAGGTACGACGACTCTAAGTGAAATAAGTCACACAGAAAAGGGCACTTCTCATAAGGTATCACTTATAGAGGGAATGTAAAAACCGTTACACTTGAACTGAATTACAAAACAGAACAGAGTCACACATGCAGAAAACACACTATGGCTGCTTAACGGGAAAGGTGAGGTGGGGTGATACATAAAACAAGGGTTTCAAATTAGCTCAGATACCGTTCCATAAACCCAATATGTAATAGACAAGACCTACTCCTTGCTCAGAGAACTGGACTCAACACGCCCTATTCACCGCACAAGAATATATCTGACTAGTAATAATCTTAAAACCTATGTATTGATATCTCTCTGTTAGTGTGTCAAGTGGGTAAAAAGCGGCATAAACACAGCAGTGAAAAGCAGCTAAACCCCATTATAAAAATAAATTACTTTGAAAAACCCATGAAACAAAGACAGTGAAAGAGAGAGAAATTCTTACACAATGCGTTCAGGGGCTGTGATGCAACCTGGATTGACCATATCTAGACCCACAGCTGGATGAGACATAAGGGTGGACACTGTTGCGGCTGAGAGGTTTGGTGAGGTTGGGTGAGCAAACACAGACCCTTTAAAGTAATACTGCGTGGTACCCATCGCATGGGTCCCAAATCTCCAGGTTCAAGGGCATCTTCCTACATCGAAAACATGCATGAGATACCCAGAAGATGGTACACCGTGTGATGGGGAAAGGTTTCTAAAACGCACCTCATTTCTCATCTGCTTGTGCCCGGGTTCGCCATTCCAGCCACTTTACTAGCAATCTCCCTCCTTGGAGCATCAGCACCTTTAACCTCCTGTTCCGTACAGGTTGCAATTTGTCCTGAGGATGAACGGGAAGACGTGGAACCAACGAGAGACTAGCTCTTGGTGTTGGGACAGGCACAGGTCACTCTATTTTCCCATCAGGAAGAAGAATTAACCACAGGATCAGCCTGCCCCCCAGAACCAGAACCGGGCCTGAAGCCATCCTGCGCTTTTGCGGCCAGCTCCCTAAAAAGCGAGTTGTAAAATGGAGGTTCAGGGCACTGCAATTCACAAACCTGCAGAGTTATAAATGATACCTCTCATCCACAAATATTTTGAGGGAAGGCAAAGAAGAGGATTTGAAATCAAGGCAGAATTGCAGGAAACAGATTTCAGGAGGTAGATTCGAATCGCCTTTAAATCACATGAAAAGCAGAAAATCGTTGACAATGATGCCCTTGGCCAAAAAGGGCGTATGCGTTTTTTCCTGAATATATTCAGGAAAAAACGCATACGCCCTTTTTGGCCAACCAAGCAACCTGGAAAGGCAAATCAGCGCTACAAACAAGTCTCGCTTCCCATCGGTCAAAAGGGCCATGCTGAAAACAATGTCAAAACCAGAAATGCAGGACAGGCCATGGAGAAATGGGAGCCTTCCTATACTGATGGGCGGGATGTAAACTGCCAACAGCCACTCTGCAGAAGTGTACGGTGTGTCCTGAAACATCTAAAAAACACAGCTTAGAGAGCATAGGGCACTTCCACTCAAGGGGGTATAAATTGGCAAAATGAAAAATCAGCAAGACACAAGCACCCCAAAGTTTAGGGCTGCTCTGTTGACAAGGACCTCCACTTCATTCCACCTTCAATATCCCAGGAAAGAGAAAAATGGATAAAGAAGTTGTGGTCCTTATGTACAATGGAATATCACTCAGCCATGAAATCAATGTCATAAGGCTAGTAGCAGCATGATGAGTGGATTTAGGTACGACGATTCTAAGTGAAATAAGTCACACAGAAAAGGACACTTCTCATACGGTATCACTTATAGAGGGAATGTAAAAACCGTTACACTTGAACTGAATCAGAAAACAGAACAGAGTCACACATGCAGAAAACACACTATGGCTGCTTAACGGGAAAGGTGAGGTGGGGTGATACATAAAACAAGGGATTCAAATTAGCTCAGATACCGTTCCATAAACCCAATATGTAATAGACAAGACCTACTCCTTGCTCAGAGAACTGGACTCAACACGCCCTATTCACCGCACAAGAATATATCTGACTAGTAATAATCTTAAAACCTATGTATTGATATCTCTCTGTTAGTGTGTCAAGTGGGTAAAAAGCGGCATAAACACAGCAGTGAAAAGCAGCTAAACCCCATTATAAAAATAAATTATTTTGAAAAACCCATGAAACAAAGACAGTGAAAGAGAGAGAAATTCTTACACAATGCGTTCAGGGGCTGTGATGCAACCTGGATTGACCATATCTAGACCCACAGCTGGATGAGACATAAGGGTGGACACTGTTGCGGCTGAGAGGTTTGGTGAGGTTGGGTGAGCAAACGCAGACCCTTTAAAGTAATACTGCGTGGTACCCATCGCATGGGTCCCAAATCTCCAGGTTCAAGGGCATCTTCCTACATCGAAAACATGCATGAGATACCCAGAAGATGGTACACCGTGTGATGGGGAAAGGTTTCTAAAACGCACCTCATTTCTCATCTGCTTGTGCCCGGGTTCGCCATTCCAGCCACTTTACTAGCAATCTCCCTCCTTGGAGCATCAGCACCTTTAACCTCCTGTTCCATACAGGTTGCAATTTGTACTGAGGATGAACGGGAAGACGTGGAACCAATGAAAGACTAGCTCTTGGTGTTGGGACAGGCACAGGTCACTCTATTTTCCCATCAGGAAGAAGAATTAACCACAGGATCAGCCTGCCCCCCGGAACCAGAACCGGGCCTGAAGCCATCCTGCGCTTTTGCGGCCAGCTCCCTAAAAAGCGAGTTGTAAAATGGAGGTTCAGGGCACTGCAATTCACAAACCTGCAGAGTTATAAATGATAACTCTCATCCACAAATATATTGAGGGAAGGCAAAGAAGAGGATTTGAAATCAAGGCAGAATTGCAGGAAACAGATTTCAGGAGGTAGATTCGAATCGCCTTTAAAGCACATGAAAACGGCAAAACGTTGACAATGATGCCCTTGGCCAAAAAGGGCGTATGCGTTTTTTCCTGAATATATTCAGGAAAAAACACATACGCCCTTTTTGGCCAACCAAGCAACCTGGAAAGGCAAATCAGTGCTAGAAAGATGTCTCGCTTCCCATCGGTCAAAAGGGCCATGCTGAAAAAAGTGTCAAAACCAGAAATGCAGGACAGGCCATGGAGAAATGGGAGCCTCGCTACACTGATGGGCGGGATGTAAATTGTCAACAGCCACTCTGGAGAAGTGTACGGTGAGTCCTGAAACGTCTAAAAAGCAAAGCTTAGAGAGCATAGGGCACTTCCACTCATGGGGGTATAAATTGGGAAAATGAAAAATCAGCAAGACACAAGCACCCCAAAGTTTAGGGCTGCTCTGTTGACAAGGACCTCCACTTCATTCCACCTTCAATATCCCAGGAAAGAGAAAAATGGATAAAGAAGTTGTGGTCCTTATGTACAATGGAATATCACTCAGCCATGAAATCAATGTCATAAGGCTAGTAGCAGCATGATGAGTGGATTTAGGTACGACGACTCTAAGTGAAATAAGTCACACAGAAAAGGACACTTCTCATAAGGTATCACTGATAGAGGGAATGTAAAAACCGTTACACTTGAACTGAATTACAAAACAGAACAGAGTCACACATGCAGAAAACACACTATGGCTGCTTAACGGGAAAGGTGAGGTGGGGTGATACATAAAACAAGGGTTTCAAATTAGCTCAGATACCGTTCCATAAACCCAATATGTAATAGACAAGACCTACTCCTTGCTCAGAGAACTGGACTCAACACGCCCTATTCACCGCACAAGAATATATCTGACTAGTAATAATCTTAAAACCTATGTATTGATATCTCTCTGTTAATGTGTCAAGTGGGTAAAAAGCGGCATAAACACAGCAGTGAAAAGCAGCTAAACCCCATTATAAAAATAAATTACTTTGAAAAACCCATGAAACAAAGACAGTGAAAGAGAGAGAAATTCTTACACAATGCGTTCACGGGCTGTGATGCAACCTGGATTGACCATATCTAGACCCACAGCTGGATGAGACATAAGGGTGGACACTGTTGCGGCTGAGAGGTTTGGTGAGGTTGGGTGAGCAAACGCAGACCCTTTAAAGTAATACTGCGTGGTACCCATCGCATGGGTCCCAAATCTCCAGGTTCAAGGGCATCTTCCTACATCGAAAACATGCATGAGATACCCAGAAGATGGTACACCGTGTGATGGGGAAAGGTTTCTAAAACGCACCTCATTTCTCATCTGCTTGTGCCCGGGTTTGCCATTCCAGCCACTTTACTAGCAATCTCCCTCCTTGGAGCATCAGCACCTTTAACCTCCTGTTCCGTACAGGTTGCAATTTGTCCTGAGGATGAACGGGAAGACGTGGAACCAACGAGAGACTAGCTCTTGGTGTTGGGACAGGCACAGGTCACTCTATTTTCCCATCAGGAAGAAGAATTAACCACAGGATCAGCCTGCCCCCCGGAACCAGAACCGGGCCTGAAGCCATCCTGCGCTTTTGCGGCCAGCTCCCTAAAAAGCGAGTTGTAAAATGGAGGTTCAGGGCACTGCAATTCACAAACCTGCAGAGTTATAAATGATAACTCTCGTCCACAAATATATTGAGGGAAGGCAAAGAAGAGGATTTGAAATCAAGGCAGAATTGCAGGAAACAGATTTCAGGAGGTAGATTCGAATCGCCTTTAAAGCACATGAAAAGCGGCAAAACGTTGACAATGATGCCCTTGGCCAAAAAGGGCGTATGCGTTTTTTCCTGAATATATTCAGGAAAAAACGCATACGCCCTTTTTGGCCAACCAAGCAACCTGGAAAGGCAAATCAGCGCTACAAAGATGTCTCGCTTCCCATCGGTTAAAAAGGCCATGCTGAATAAAGTGTCAAAACCAGAAATGCAGGACAGGCCATGGAGAAATGGGAGCCTTGCTACACTGATGGGCGGGATGTAAATTGCCAACAGCCACTCTGGAGAAGCGTACGGTGAGTCCTGAAACATCTAAAAAACAAAGCTTAGAGAGCATAGGGCACTTCCACTCATGGGGTTATAAATTGGGAAAATGAAAAATCAGCAAGACACAAGCACCCCAAAGTTTAGGGCTGCTCTGTTGACAAGGACCTCCACTTCATTCCACCTTCAATATCCCAGGAAAGAGAAAAATGGATAAAGAAGTTGTGGTCCTTATGTACAATGGAATATCACTCAGCCGTGAAATCAATGTCATAAGGCTAGTAGCAGCATGATGAGTGGATTTAGGTACAACGACTCTAAGTGAAATAAGTCACACAGAAAAGGACACTTCTCATAAGGTATCACTGATAGAGGGAATGTAAAAACCGTTACACTTGAACTGAATTACAAAACAGAACAGAGTCACACATGCAGAAAACACACTATGGCTGCTTAACGGGAAAGGTGAGGTGGGGTGATACATAAAACAAGGGTATCAAATTAGCTCAGATACCGTTCCATAAACCCAATATGTAATAGACAAGACCTACTCCTTGCTCAGAGAACTGGACTCAACACGCCCTATTCACCGCACAAGAATATATCTGACTAGTAATAATCTTAAAACCTATGTATTGATATCTCTCTGTTAGTGTGTCAAGTGGGTGAAAAGCGGCATAAACACAGCAGTGAAAAGCAGCTAAACCCATTTATAAAAATAAATTACTTTGAAAAACCCATGAAACAAAGACAGTGAAAGAGAGCGAAATTCTTACACAATGCGTTCACGGGCTGTGATGCAAAGTGGATTGACCATATCTAGACCCACAGCTGGATGAGACATAAGGGTGGACACTGTTGCGGCTGAGAGGTTTGGTGAGGTTGGGTGAGCAAACGCAGACCCTTTAAAGTAATACTGCGTGGTACCCATCGCATGGGTCCCAAATCTCCAGGTTCAAGGGCATCTTCCTACATCGAAAACATGCATGAGATACCCAGAAGATGGTACACCGTATGATGGGGAAAGGTTTCTAAAACGCACCTCATTTCTCATCTGCTTGTGCCCGGGTTCGCCATTCCAGCCACTTTACTAGCAATCTCCCTCCTTGGAGCATCAGCACCTTTAACCTCCTGTTCCGTACAGGTTGCAATTTGTACTGAGGATGAACGGGAAGACGTGGAACCAATGAAAGACTAGCTCTTGGTGTTGGGACAGGCACAGGTCACTCTATTTTCCCATCAGGAAGAAGAATTAACCACAGGCTCAGCCTGCCCCCCGGAACAAGAACAGGGCCTGAAGCCATCCTGTGCTTTTGCGGCCATCTCCCAAAAACGCGAGTTGTAAAATGGAGGTTCAGGGCACTGCAATTCACAAACCTGCAGAGTTATAAATGATAACTCTCGTCCACAAATATATTGAGGGAAGGCAAAGAAGAGGATTTGAAATCAAGGCAGAATTGCAGGAAACAGATTTCAGGAGGTAGATTCGAATCGCCTTTAAAGCACATGAAAAGCGGCAAAACGTTGACAATGATGCCCTTGGCCAAAAAGGGCGTATGCGTTTTTTCCTGAATATATTCAGGAAAAAACGCATACGCCCTTTTTGGCCAACCAAGCAACCTGGAAAGGCAAATCAGCGCTACAAAGATGTCTCGCTTCCCATCGGTTAAAAAGGCCATGCTGAATAAAGTGTCAAAACCAGAAATGCAGGACAGGCCATGGAGAAATGGGAGCCTTGCTACACTGATGGGCGGGATGTAAATTGCCAACAGCCACTCTGGAGAAGCGTACGGTGAGTCCTGAAACATCTAAAAAACAAAGCTTAGAGAGCATAGGGCACTTCCACTCATGGGGTTATAAATTGGGAAAATTAAAAATCAGCAAGACACAAGCACCCCAAAGTTTAGGGCTGCTCTGTTGACAAGGACCTCCACTTCATTCCACCTTCAATATCCCAGGAAAGAGAAAAATGGATAAAGAAGTTGTGGTCCTTATGTACAATGGAATATCACTCAGCCGTGAAATCAATGTCATAAGGCTAGTACCAGCATGATGAGTGGATTTAGGTACGATGATTCTAAGTGAAATAAGTCACACAGAAAAGGGCACTTCTCATAAGGTATCACTTATAGAGGGAATGTAAAAACCGTTACACTTGAACTGAATTACAAAACAGAACAGAGTCACACATGCAGAAAACACACTATGCCTGCTTAACGGGAAAGGTGAGGTGGGGTGATACATAAAACAAGGGTTTCAAATTAGCTCAGATACCGTTCCATAAACCCAATATGTAATAGACAAGACCTACTCCTTGCTCAGAGAACTGGACTCAACACGCCCTATTCACCGCACAAGAATATATCTGACTAGTAATAATCTTAAAACCTATGTATTGATATCTCTCTGTTAGTGTGTCAAGTGGGTAAAAAGCGGCATAAACACAGCAGTGAAAAGCAGCTAAACCCCATTATAAAAATAAATTACTTTGAAAAACCCATGAAACAAAGACAGTGAAAGAGAGAGAAATTCTTACACAATGCGTTCAGGGGCTGTGATGCAACCTGGATTGACCATATCTAGACCCACAGCTGGATGAGACATAAGGGTGGACACTGTTGCGGCTGAGAGGTTTGGTGAGGTTGGGTGAGCAAACGCAGACCCTTTAAAGTAATACTGCGTGGTACCCATCGCATGGGTCCCAAATCTCCAGGTTCAAGGGCATCTTCCTACATCGAAAACATGCATGAGATACCCAGAAGATGGTACACCGTGTGATGGGGAAAGGTTTCTAAAACGCACCTCATTTCTCATCTGCTTGTGCCCGGGTTCGCCATTCCAGCCACTTTACTAGCAATCTCCCTCCTTGGAGCATCAGCACCTTTAACCTCCTGTTCCGTACAGGTTGCAATTTGTCCTGAGGATGAACGGGAAGACGTGGAACCAACGAGAGACTAGCTCTTGGTGTTGGGACAGGCACAGGTCACTCTATTTTCCCATCAGGAAGAAGAATTAACCACAGGATCAGCCTGCCCCCCGGAACCAGAACCGGGCCTGAAGCCATCCTGCGCTTTTGCGGCCAGCTCCCTAAAAAGCGAGTTGTAAAATGGAGGTTCAGGGCACTGCAATTCACAAACCTGCAGAGTTATAAATGATAACTCTCGTCCACAAATATATTGAGGGAAGGCAAAGAAGAGGATTTGAAATCAAGGCAGAATTGCAGGAAACAGATTTCAGGAGGTAGATTCGAATCGCCTTTAAATCACATGAAAAGCAGAAAATCGTTGACAATGATGCCCTTGGCCAAAAAGGGCGTATGCGTTTTTTCCTGAATATATTCAGGAAAAAACGCATACGCCCTTTTTGGCCAACCAAGCAACCTGGAAAGGCAAATCAGCGCTACAAACAAGTCTCGCTTCCCATCGGTCAAAAGGGCCATGCTGAAAAAAATGTCAAAACCAGAAATGCAGGACAGGCCATGGAGAAATGGGAGCCTTCCTATACTGATGGGCGGGATGTAAATTGCCAACAGCCACTCTGCAGAAGTGTACGGTGTGTCCTGAAACATCTAAAAAACACAGCTTAGAGAGCATAGGGCACTTCCACTCATGGGGGTATAAATTGGGAAAATTAAAAATCAGCAAGACACAAGCACCCCAAAGTTTAGGGCTGCTCTGTTGACAAGGACCTCCACTTCATTCCACCTTCAATATCCCAGGAAAGAGAAAAATGGATAAAGAAGTTGTGGTCCTTATGTACAATGGAATATCACTCAGCCGTGAAATCAATGTCATAAGGCTAGTAGCAGCATGATGAGTGGATTTAGGTACAACGACTCTAAGTGAAATAAGTCACACAGAAAAGGACACTTCTCATAAGGTATCACTGATAGAGGGAATGTAAAAACCGTTACACTTGAACTGAATTACAAAACAGAACAGAGTCACACATGCAGAAAACACACTATGGCTGCTTAACGGGAAAGGTGAGGTGGGGTGATACATAAAACAAGGGTTTCAAATTAGCTCAGATACCGTTCCGTAAAACCAATATGTAATAGACAAGACCTACTCCTTGCTCAGAGAACTGGACTCAACACGCCCTATTCACCGCACAAGAATATATCTGAATAGTAATAATCTTAAAACCTATGTATTGATATCTCTCTGTTAGTGTGTCAAGTGGGTGAAAAGCGGCATAAACACAGCAGTGAAAAGCAGCTAAACCCATTTATAAAAATAAATTACTTTGAAAAACCCATGAAACAAAGACAGTGAAAGAGAGAGAAATTCTTACACAATGCGTTCACGGGCTGTGATGCAACCTGGATTGACCATATCTAGACCCACAGCTGGATGAGACATAAGGGTGGACACTGTTGCGGCTGAGAGGTTTGGTGAGGTTGGGTGAGCAAACGCAGACCTTTTAAAGTAATACTGCGTGGTACCCATCGCATGGGTCCCAAATCTCCAGGTTCAAGGGCATCTTCCTACATCGAAAACATGCATGAGATACCCAGAAGATGGTACACCGTATGATGGGGAAAGGTTTCTAAAACGCACCTCATTTCTCATCTGCTTGTGCCCGGGTTCGCCATTCCAGCCACTTTACTAGCAATCTCCCTCCTTGGAGCATCAGCACCTTTAACCTCCTGTTCCGTACAGGTTGCAATTTGTACTGAGGATGAACGGGAAGACGTGGAACCAATGAAAGACTAGCTCTTGGTGTTGGGACAGGCACAGGTCACTCTATTTTCCCATCAGGAAGAAGAATTAACCACAGGCTCAGCCTGCCCCCCGGAACAAGAAGAGGGCCTGAAGCCATCCTGCGCTTTTGCGGCCATCTCCCAAAAACGCGAGTTGTAAAATGGAGGTTCAGGGCACTGCAATTCACAAACCTGCAGAGTTATAAATGATAACTCTCGTCCACAAATATATTGAGGGTAGGCAAAGAAGAGGATTTGAAATCAAGGCAGAATTGCAGGAAACATATTTCAGGAGGTAGATTCGAATCGCCTTTAAAGCACATGAAAAGCGGCAAAACGTTGACAATGATGCCCTTGGCCAAAAAGGGCGTATGCGTTTTTTCCTGAATATATTCAGGAAAAAACGCATACGCCCTTTTTGGCCAACCAAGCAACCTGGAAAGGCAAATCAGCGCTACAAAGATGTCTCGCTTCCCATCGGTTAAAAAGGCCATGCTGAATAAAGTGTCAAAACCAGAAATGCAGGACAGGCCATGGAGAAATGGGAGCCTTGTTACACTGATGGGCGGGATGTAAATTGCCAACAGCCACTCTGGAGAAGTGTACGGTGAGTCCTGAAACATCTAAAAAACAAAGCTTAGAGAGCATAGGGCACTTCCACTCATGGGGTTATAAATTGGGAAAATTAAAAATCAGCAAGACACAAGCACCCCAAAGTTTAGGGCTGCTCTGTTGACAAGGACCTCCACTTCATTCCACCTTCAATATCCCAGGAAAGAGAAAAATGGATAAAGAAGTTGTGGTCCTTATGTACAATGGAATATCACTCAGCCGTGAAATCAATGTCATAAGGCTAGTACCAGCATGATGAGTGGATTTAGGTACGACGACTCTAAGTGAAATAAGTCACACAGAAAAGGGCACTTCTCATAAGGCATCACTTATAGAGGGAATGTAAAAACCGTTACACTTGAACTGAATTACAAAACAGAACAGAGTCACACATGCAGAATACACACTATGGCTGCTTAACGGGAAAGGTGAGGTGGGGTGATACATAAAACAAGGGTTTCAAATTAGCTCAGATACCGTTCCATAAAACCAATATGTAATAGACAAGACCTACTCCTTGCTCAGAGAACTGGACTCAACACGCCCTATTCACCGCACAAGAATACATCTGACTAGTAATAATCTTAAAAAATATGTACTGATATCTCTCTGTTAGTGTGTCAAGTGGTTAAAAAGCGGCATAAACACAGCAGTGAAAAGCAGCTAAACCCCATTATAAAAATAAATTCTTTGAAAAACCCATGAAACAAAGACAGTGAAAGAGAGAGAAATTCTTACACAATGCGTTCAGGGGCTGTGATGCAACCTGGATTGACCATATCTAGACCCACAGCTGGATGAGACATAAGGGTGGACACTGTTGCGGCTGAGAGGTTTGGTGAGGTTGGGTGAGCAAACGCAGACCCTTTAAAGTAATACTGCGTGGTACCCATCGCATGGGTCCCAAATCTCCAGGTTCAAGGGCATCTTCCTACATCGAAAACATGCATGAGAAACCCAGAAGATGGTACACCGTGTGATGGGGAAAGGTTTCTAAAACGCACCTCATTTCTCATCTGCTTGTGCCCGGGTTCGCCATTCCAGCCACTTTACTAGCAATCTCCCTCCTTGGAGCATCAGCACCTTTAACCTCCTCTTCCGTACAGGTTGCAATTTGTCCTGAGGATGAACTGGAAGACGTGGAACCAATGAGAGACTAGCTCTTGGTGTTGGGACAGGCACAGGTCACTCTATTTTCCCATCAGGAAGAAGAATTAACCACAGGCTCAGCCTGCCACCCGGAACCAGAACAGGGCCTGAAGCCATCCTGTGCTATTGCGGCCAGCTCCCTAAAAAGCGAGTTGTAAAATGGAGGTTCAGGGCACTGCAATTCACAAACCTGCAGACTTATAAATGATAACTCTCGTCCACAAATATATTGAGGGAAGGCAAAGAAGAGGATTTGAAATCAAGGCAGAATTGCAGGAAACAGATTTCAGGAGGTAGATTCGAATCGCCTTTAAAGCACATGAAAAGCGGCAAAACGTTGACAATGATGCCCTTGGCCAAATAGGGCGTATGCGTTTTTTCCTGAATATATTCAGGAAAAAACGCATACGCCCTTTTTGGCCAACCAAGCAACCTGGAAAGGCAAATCAGCGCTACAAAGATGTCTCGCTTCCCATCGGTCAAAAGGGCCATGCTGAAAAAAGTGTCAAAACCAGAAATGCAGGACAGGCCATGGAGAAATGGGAGCCTTGCTACAGTGATGGGCGGGATGTAAATTGTCAACAGCCACTCTGGAGAAGTGTACGGTGAGTCCTGAAACTTCTAAAAAGCAAAGCTAAGAGAGCATAGGGCACATCCACTCATGGGGGTATAAATTGGGAAAATTAAAAATCAGCAAGACACAAGCAACCCAAAGTTTAGGGCTGCTCTGTTGACAAGGACCTCCACTTCATTCCACCTTCAATATCCCAGGAAAGAGAAAAATGGATAAAGAAGTTGTGGTCCTTATGTACAATGGAATATCACTCAGCCATGAAATCACTGTCATAAGGCTAGTAGCAGCATGATGAGTGGATTTAGGTACGACGATTCTAAGTGAAATAAGTCAAACAGAAAAGGACACTTCTCATAAGGTATCACTGATAGAGGGAATGTAAAAACCGTTACACTTGAACTGAATTACAAAACAGAACAGAGTCACACATGCAGAAAACACACTATGGCTGCTTAACGGGAATGGTGAGGTGGCGTGATACATAAAACAAGGGTTTCAAATTAGCTCAGATACCGTTCCATAAACCCAATATGTAATAGACAAGACCTATTCCTTGCTCAGAGAACTGGACTCAACACGCCCTATTCACCGCACAAGAATATATCTGACTAGTAATAATCTTAAAACCTATGTATTGATATCTCTCTGTTAGTGTGTCAAGTGGGTAAAAAGCGGCATAAACACAGCAGTGAAAAGCAGCTAAACCCCATTATAAAAATAAATTACTTTGAAAAACCCATGAAACAAAGACAGTGAAAGAGAGAGAAATTCTTACACAATGCGTTCAGGGGCTGTGATGCAACCTGGATTGACCATATCTAGACCCACAGCTGGATGAGACATAAGGGTGGACACTGTTGCGGCTGAGAAGTTTGGTGAGGTTGGGTGAGCAAACGCAGACCCTTTAAAGTAATACTGCGTGGTACCCATCGCATGGGTCCCAAATCTCCAGGTTCAAGGGCATCTTCCTACATCGAAAACATGCATGAGATACCCAGAAGATGGTACACCGTGTGATGGGGAAAGGTTTCTAAAACGCACCTCATTTCTCATCTGCTTGTGCCCGGGTTCGCCATTCCAGCCACTTTACTAGAAATCTCCCTCCTTGGAGCATCAGCACCTTTAACCTCCTGTTCCGTACAGGTTGCAATTTGTCCTGAGGATGAACGGGAAGACGGGGAACCAACGAGAGACTAGCTCTTGGTGTTGGGACAGGCACAGGTCACTCTATTTTCCCATCAGGAAGAAGAATTAACCACAGGCTCAGCCTGCCCCCCGGAACCAGAACCGGGCCTGAAGCCATCCTGCGCTTTTGCGGCCAGCTCCCTAAAAAGCGAGTTGTAAAATGGAGGTTCAGGGCACTGCAATTCACAAACCTGCAGAGTTATAAATGATAACTCTCGTCCACAAATATATTGAGGGAAGGCAAAGAAGAGGATTTGAAATCAAGGCAGAATTGCAGGAAACAGATTTCAGGAGGTAGATTCGAATCGCCTTTAAATCACATGAAAAGCAGAAAATCGTTGACAATGATGCCCTTGGCCAAAAAGGGCGTATGCGTTTTTTCCTGAATATATTCAGGAAAAAACGCATACGCCCTTTTTGGCCAACCAAGCAACCTGGAAAGGCAAATCAGCGCTACAAACAAGTCTCGCTTCCCATCGGTCAAAAGGGCCATGCTGAAAAAAATGTCAAAACCAGAAATGCAGGACAGGCCATGGAGAAATGGGAGCCTTCCTATACTGATGGGCGGGATGTAAATTGCCAACAGCCACTCTGCAGAAGTGTACGGTGTGTCCTGAAACATCTAAAAAACACAGCTTAGAGAGCATAGGGCACTTCCACTCATGGGGGTATAAATTGGGAAAATGAAAAATCAGCAAGACACAAGAACCCCAAAGTTTAGGGCTGCTCTGTTGACAAGGACCTCCACTTCATTCCACCTTCAATATCCCAGGAAAGAGAAAAATGGATAAAGAAGTTGTGGTCCTTATGTACAATGGAATATCACTCAGCCGTGAAATCAATGTCATAAGGCTAGTAGCAGCATGATGAGTGGATTTAGGTACAACGACTCTAAGTGAAATAAGTCACACAGAAAAGGACACTTCTCATAAGGTATCACTGATAGAGGGAATGTAAAAACCGTTACACTTGAACTGAATTACAAAACAGAACAGAGTCACACATGCAGAAAACACACTATGGCTGCTTAACGGGAAAGGTGAGGTGGGGTGATACATAAAACAAGGGTTTCAAATTAGCTCAGATACCGTTCCATAAAACCAATATGTAATAGACAAGACCTACTCCTTGCTCAGAGAACTGGACTCAACACGCCCTATTCACCGCACAAGAATATATCTGAATAGTAATAATCTTAAAACATATGTATTGATATCTCTCTGTTAGTGTGTCAAGTGGGTGAAAAGCGGCATAAACACAGCAGTGAAAAGCAGCTAAACCCATTTATAAAAATAAATTACTTTGAAAAACCCATGAAACAAAGACAGTGAAAGAGAGAGAAATTCTTACACAATGCGTTCACGGGCTGTGATGCAACCTGGATTGACCATATCTAGACCCACAGCTGGATGAGACATAAGGGTGGACACTGTTGCGGCTGAGAGGTTTGGTGAGGTTGGGTGAGCAAACGCAGACCCTTTAAAGTAATACTGCGTGGTACCCATCGCATGGGTCCCAAATCTCCAGGTTCAAGGGCATCTTCCTACATCGAAAACATGCATGAGATACCCAGAAGATGATACACCGTATGATGGGGAAAGGTTTCTAAAACGCACCTCATTTCTCATCTGCTTGTGCCCGGGTTCGCCATTCCAGCCACTTTACTAGCAATCTCCCTCCTTGGAGCATCAGCACCTTTAACCTCCTGTTCCGTACAGGTTGCAATTTGTACTGAGGATGAACGGGAAGACGTGGAAGCAATGAAAGACTAGCTCTTGGTGTTGGGACAGGCACAGGTCACTCTATTTTCCCATCAGGAAGAAGAATTAACCACAGGCTCAGCCTGCCCCCCGGAACAAGAAGAGGGCCTGAAGCCATCCTGCGCTTTTGCGGCCATCTCCCAAAAACGCGAGTTGTAAAATGGAGGTTCAGGGCACTGCAATTCACAAACCTGCAGAGTTATAAATGATAACTCTCGTCCACAAATATATTGAGGGAAGGCAAAGAAGAGGATTTGAAATCAAGGCAGAATTGCAGGAAACAGATTTCAGGAGGTAGATTCGAATCGCCTTTAAAGCACATGAAAAGCGGCAAAACGTTGACAATGATGCCCTTGGCCAAAAAGGGCGTATGCGTTTTTTCCTGAATATATTCAGGAAAAAACGCATACGCCCTTTTTGGCCAACCAAGCAACCTGGAAAGGCAAATCAGCGCTACAAAGATGTCTCGCTTCCCATCGGTTAAAAAGGCCATGCTGAATAAAGTGTCAAAACCAGAAATGCAGGACAGGCCATGGAGAAATGGGAGCCTTGCTACACTGATGGGCGGGATGTAAATTGCCAACAGCCACTCTGGAGAAGCGTATGGTGAGTCCTGAAACATCTAAAAAACAAAGCTTAGAGAGCATAGGGCACTTCCACTCATGGGGTTATAAATTGGGAAAATTAAAAATCAGCAAGACACAAGCACCCCAAAGTTTAGGGCTGCTCTGTTGACAAGGACCTCCACTTCATTCCACCTTCAATATCCCAGGAAAGAGAAAAATGGATAAAGAAGTTGTGGTCCTTATGTACAATGGAATATCACTCAGCCGTGAAATCAATGTCATAAGGCTAGTACCAGCATGATGAGTGGATTTAGGTACGACGACTCTAAGTGAAATAAGTCACACAGAAAAGGGCACTTCTCATAAGGTATCACTTATAGAGGGAATGTAAAAACCGTTACACTTGAACTGAATTACAAAACAGAACAGAGTCACACATGCAGAAAACACACTATGGCTGCTTAACGGGAAAGGTGAGGTGGGGTGATACATAAAACAAGGGTTTCAAATTAGCTCAGATACCGTTCCATAAACCCAATATGTAATAGACAAGACCTACTCCTTGCTCAGAGAACTGGACTCAACACGCCCTATTCACCGCACAAGAATATATCTGACTAGTAATAATCTTAAAACCTATGTATTGATATCTCTCTGTTAGTGTGTCAAGTGGGTGTAAAGCGGCATAAACACAGCAGTGAAAAGCAGCTAAACCCCATTATAAAAATAAATTTCTTTGAAAAACCCATGAAACAAAGACAGTGAAAGAGAGAGAAATTCTTACACAATGCGTTCAGGGGCTGTGATGCAAACTGGATTGACCATATCTAGACCCACAGCTGGATGAGACATAAGGGTGGACACTGTTGCGGCTGAGAGGTTTGGTGAGGTTGGGTGAGCAAACACAGACCCTTTAAAGTAATACTGCGTGGTACCCATCGCATGGGTCCCAAATCTCCAGGTTCAAGGGCATCTTCCTACATCGAAAACATGCATGAGATACCCAGAAGATGGTACACCGTGTGATGGGGAAAGGTTTCTAAAACGCACCTCATTTCTCATCTGCTTGTGCCCGGGTTCGCCATTCCAGCCACTTTACTAGCAATCTCCCTCCTTGGAGCATCAGCACCTTTAACCTCCTGTTCCGTACAGGTTGCAATTTGTCCTGAGGATGAACGGGAAGACGTGGAACCAACGAGAGACTAGCTCTTGGTGTTGGGACAGGCACAGGTCACTCTATTTTCCCATCAGGAAGAAGAATTAACCACAGGATCAGCCTGCCCCCCGGAACCAGAACCGGGCCTGAAGCCATCCTGCGCTTTTGCGGCCAGCTCCCTAAAAAGCGAGTTGTAAAATGGAGGTTCAGGGCACTGCAATTCACAAACCTGCAGAGTTATAAATGATAACTCTCATCCACAAATATATTGAGGGAAGGCAAAGAAGAGGATTTGAAATCAAGGCAGAATTGCAGGAAACAGATTTCAGGAGGTAGATTCGAATCGCCTTTAAATCACATGAAAAGCAGAAAATCGTTGACAATGATGCCCTTGGCCAAAAAGTGCGTATGCGTTTTTTCCTGAATATATTCAGGAAAAAACGCATACGCCCTTTTTGGCCAACCAAGCAACCTGGAAAGGCAAATCAGCGCTACAAACAAGTCTCGCTTCCCATCGGTCAAAAGGGCCATGCTGAAAAAAATGTCAAAACCAGAAATGCAGGACAGGCCATGGAGAAATGGGAGCCTTCCTATACTGATGGGCGGGATGTAAATTGCCAACAGCCACTCTGCAGAAGTGTACGGTGTGTCCTGAAACATCTAAAAAACACAGCTTAGAGAGCATAGGGCACTTCCAATCATGGGGGTATAAATTGGGAAAATTAAAAATCAGCAAGACACAAGCACCCCAAAGTTTAGGGCTGCTCTGTTGACAAGGACCTCCACTTCATTCCACCTTCAATATCCCAGGAAAGAGAAAAATGGATAAAGAAGTTGTGGTCCTTATGTACAATGGAATATCACTCAGCCATGAAATCAATGTCATAAGGCTAGTAGCAGCATGATGAGTGGATTTAGGTACGACGATTCTAAGTGAAATAAGTCACAGAGAAAAGGACACTTCTCATAAGGTATCACTTATAGAGGGAATGTAAAAACCGTTACACTTGAACTGAATCAGAAAACAGAACAGAGTCACACATGCAGAAAACACACTATGGCTGCTTAACGGGAAAGGTGAGGTGGGGTGATACATAAAACAAGGGATTCAAATTAGCTCAGATACAGTTCCATAAACCCAATATGTAATAGCCAAGACCTACTCCTTGCTCAGAGAACTGGACTCAACACGCCGTATTCACCACACAAGAATATATCTGACTAGTAATAATCTTAAAACCTATGTATTGATATCTCTCTGTTAGTGTGTCAAGTGGGTAAAAAGCGGCATAAACACAGCAGTGAAAAGCAGCTAAACCCCATTATAAAAATAAATTATTTTGAAAAACCCATGAAACAAAGACAGTGAAAGAGAGAGAAATTCTTACACAATGCGTTCAGGGGCTGTGATGCAACCTGGATTGACCATATCTAGACCCACAGCTGGATGAGACATAAAGGTGGACACTGTTGCGGCTGAGAGGTTTGGTGAGGTTGGGTGAGCAAACGCAGACCCTTTAAAGTAATACTGCGTGGTACCCATCGCATGGGTCCCAAATCTCCAGGTTCAAGGGCATCTTCCTACATCGAAAACATGCATGAGATACCCAGAAGATGGTACACCGTATGATGGGGAAAGGTTTCTAAAACGCACCTCATTTCTCATCTGCTTGTGCCCGGGTTCGCCATTCCAGCCACTTTACTAGCAATCTCCCTCCTTGGAGCATCAGCACCTTTAACCTCCTGTTCCGTACAGGTTGCAATTTGTACTGAGGATGAACGGGAAGACGTGGAACCAATGAAAGACTAGCTCTTGGTGTTGGGACAGGCACAGGTCACTCTATTTTCCCATCAGGAAGAAGAATTAACCACAGGCTCAGCCTGCCCCCCGGAACAAGAACAGGGCCTGAAGCCATCCTGCGCTTTTGCGGCCATCTCCCAAAAACGCGAGTTATAAAATGGAGGTTCAGGGCACTGCAATTCACAAACCTGCAGAGTTATAAATGATAACTCTCGTCCACAAATATATTGAGGGAAGGCAAAGAAGAGGATTTGAAATCAAGGCAGAATTGCAGGAAACATATTTCAGGAGGTAGATTCGAATCGCCTTTAAAGCACATGAAAAGCGGCAAAACGTTGACAATGATGCCCTTGGCCAAAAAGGGCGTATGCGTTTTTTCCTGAATATATTCAGGAAAAAACGCATACGCCCTTTTTGGCCAACCAAGCAACCTGGAAAGGCAAATCAGCGCTACAAAGATGTCTCGCTTCCCATCGGTTAAAAAGGCCATGCTGAATAAAGTGTCAAAACCAGAAATGCAGGACAGGCCATGGAGAAATGGGAGCCTTGCTACACTGATGGGCGGGATGTAAATTGCCAACAGCCACTCTGGAGAAGCGTACGGTGAGTCCTGAAACATCTAAAAAACAAAGCTTAGAGAGCATAGGGCACTTCCACTCATGGGGTTATAAATTGGGAAAATTAAAAATCAGCAAGACACAAGCACCCCAAAGTTTAGGGCTGCTCTGTTGACAAGGACCTCCACTTCATTCCACCTTCAATATCCCAGGAAAGAGAAAAATGGATAAAGAAGTTGTGGTCCTTATGTACAATGGAATATCACTGAGCCGTGAAATCAATGTCATAAGGCTAGTACCAGCATGATGAGTGGATTTAGGTACGACGACTCTAAGTGAAATAAGTCACACAGAAAAGGGCACTTCTCATAAGGTATCACTTATAGAGGGAATGTAAAAACCGTTACACTTGAACTGAATTACAAAACAGAACAGAGTCACACATGCAGAAAACACACTATGGCTGCTTAACGGGAAAGGTGAGGTGGGGTGATACATAAAACAAGGGTTTCAAATTAGCTCAGATACCGTTCCATAAACCCAATATGTAATAGACAAGACCTACTCCTTGCTCAGAGAACTGGACTCAACACGCCCTATTCACCGCACAAGAATATATCTGACTAGTAATAATCTTAAAACCTATGTATTGATATCTCTCTGTTAGTGTGTCAAGTGGGTGTAAAGCGGCATAAACACAGCAGTGAAAAGCAGCTAAACCCCATTATAAAAATAAATTTCTTTGAAAAACCCATGAAACAAAGACAGTGAAAGAGAGAGAAATTCTTACACAATGCGTTCAGGGGCTGTGATGCAAACTGGATTGACCATATCTAGACCCACAGCTGGATGAGACATAAGGGTGGACACTGTTGCGGCTGAGAGGTTTGGTGAGGTTGGGTGAGCAAACACAGACCCTTTAAAGTAATACTGCGTGGTACCCATCGCATGGGTCCCAAATCTCCAGGTTCAAGGGCATCTTCCTACATCGAAAACATGCATGAGATACCCAGAAGATGGTACACCGTGTGATGGGGAAAGGTTTCTAAAACGCACCTCATTTCTCATCTGCTTGTGCCCGGGTTCGCCATTCCAGCCACTTTACTAGCAATCTCCCTCCTTGGAGCATCAGCACCTTTAACCTCCTGTTCCGTACAGGTTGCAATTTGTCCTGAGGATGAACGGGAAGACGTGGAACCAACGAGAGACTAGCTCTTGGTGTTGGGACAGGCACAGGTCACTCTATTTTCCCATCAGGAAGAAGAATTAACCACAGGATCAGCCTGCCCCCCGGAACCAGAACCGGGCCTGAAGCCATCCTGCGCTTTTGCGGCCAGCTCCCTAAAAAGCGAGTTGTAAAATGGAGGTTCAGGGCACTGCAATTCACAAACCTGCAGAGTTATAAATGATAACTCTCATCCACAAATATATTGAGGGAAGGCAAAGAAGAGGATTTGAAATCAAGGCAGAATTGCAGGAAACAGATTTCAGGAGGTAGATTCGAATCGCCTTTAAATCACATGAAAAGCAGAAAATCGTTGACAATGATGCCCTTGGCCAAAAAGGGCGTATGCGTTTTTTCCTGAATATATTCAGGAAAAAACGCATACGCCCTTTTTGGCCAACCAAGCAACCTGGAAAGGCAAATCAGCGCTACAAACAAGTCTCGCTTCCCATCGGTCAAAAGGGCCATGCTGAAAAAAATGTCAAAACCAGAAATGCAGGACAGGCCATGGAGAAATGGGAGCCTTCCTATACTGATGGGCGGGATGTAAATTGCCAACAGCCACTCTGCAGAAGTGTACGGTGTGTCCTGAAACATCTAAAAAACACAGCTTAGAGAGCATAGGGCACTTCCACTCATGGGGGTATAAATTGGGAAAATTAAAAATCAGCAAGACACAAGCACCCCAAAGTTTAGGGCTGCTCTGTTGACAAGGACCTCCACTTCATTCCACCTTCAATATCCCAGGAAAGAGAAAAATGGATAAAGAAGTTGTGGTCCTTATGTACAATGGAATATCACTCAGCCATGAAATCAATGTCATAAGGCTAGTAGCAGCATGATGAGTGGATTTAGGTACGACGATTCTAAGTGAAATAAGTCACAGAGAAAAGGACACTTCTCATAAGGTATCACTTATAGAGGGAATGTAAAAACCGTTACACTTGAACTGAATCAGAAAACAGAACAGAGTCACACATGCAGAAAACACACTATGGCTGCTTAACGGGAAAGGTGAGGTGGGGTGATACATAAAACAAGGGATTCAAATTAGCTCAGATACAGTTCCATAAACCCAATATGTAATAGCCAAGACCTACTCCTTGCTCAGAGAACTGGACTCAACACGCCGTATTCACCACACAAGAATATATCTGACTAGTAATAATCTTAAAACCTATGTATTGATATCTCTCTGTTAGTGTGTCAAGTGGGTAAAAAGCGGCATAAACACAGCAGTGAAAAGCAGCTAAACCCCATTATAAAAATAAATTATTTTGAAAAACCCATGAAACAAAGACAGTGAAAGAGAGAGAAATTCTTACACAATGCGTTCAGGGGCTGTGATGCAACCTGGATTGACCATATCTAGACCCACAGCTGGATGAGACATAAAGGTGGACACTGTTGCGGCTGAGAGGTTTGGTGAGGTTGGGTGAGCAAACGCAGACCCTTTAAAGTAATACTGCGTGGTACCCATCGCATGGGTCCCAAATCTCCAGGTTCAAGGGCATCTTCCTACATCGAAAACATGCATGAGATACCCAGAAGATGGTACACCGTATGATGGGGAAAGGTTTCTAAAACGCACCTCATTTCTCATCTGCTTGTGCCCGGGTTCGCCATTCCAGCCACTTTACTAGCAATCTCCCTCCTTGGAGCATCAGCACCTTTAACCTCCTGTTCCGTACAGGTTGCAATTTGTACTGAGGATGAACGGGAAGACGTGGAAGCAATGAAAGACTAGCTCTTGGTGTTGGGACAGGCACAGGTCACTCTATTTTCCCATCAGGAAGAAGAATTAACCACAGGCTCAGCCTGCCCCCCGGAACAAGAACAGGGCCTGAAGCCATCCTGCGCTTTTGCGGCCATCTCCCAAAAACGCGAGTTATAAAATGGAGGTTCAGGGCACTGCAATTCACAAACCTGCAGAGTTATAAATGATAACTCTCTTCCACAAATATATTGAGGGAAGGCAAAGAAGAGGATTTGAAATCAAGGCAGAATTGCAGGAAACATATTTCAGGAGGTAGATTCGAATCGCCTTTAAAGCACATGAAAAGCGGCAAAACGTTGACAATGATGCCCTTGGCCAAAAAGGGCGTATGCGTTTTTTCCTGAATATATTCAGGAAAAAACGCATACGCCCTTTTTGGCCAACCAAGCAACCTGGAAAGGCAAATCAGTGCTACAAAGATGTCTCGCTTCCCATCGGTTAAAAAGGCCATGCTGAATAAAGTGTCAAAACCAGAAATGCAGGACAGGCCATGGAGAAATGGGAGCCTTGCTACACTGATGGGCGGGATGTAAATTGCCAACAGCCACTCTGGAGAAGCGTACGGTGAGTCCTGAAACATCTAAAAAACAAAGCTTAGAGAGCATAGGGCACTTCCACTCATGGGGTTATAAATTGGGAAAATTAAAAATCAGCAAGACACAAGCACCCCAAAGTTTAGGGCTGCTCTGTTGACAAGGACCTCCACTTCATTCCACCTTCAATATCCCAGGAAAGAGAAAAATGGATAAAGAAGTTGTGGTCCTTATGTACAATGGAATATCACTCAGCCGTGAAATCAATGTCATAAGGCTAGTACCAGCATGATGAGTGGATTTAGGTACGACGACTCTAAGTGAAATAAGTCACACAGAAAAGGGCACTTCTCATAAGGTATCACTTATAGAGGGAATGTAAAAACCGTTACACTTGAACTGAATTACAAAACAGAACAGAGTCACACATGCAGAAAACACACTATGGCTGCTTAACGGGAAAGGTGAGGTGGGGTGATACATAAAACAAGGGTTTCAAATTAGCTCAGATACCGTTCCATAAACCCAATATGTAATAGACAAGACCTACTCCTTGCTCAGAGAACTGGACTCAACACGCCCTATTCACCGCACAAGAATATATCTGACTAGTAATAATCTTAAAACCTATGTATTGATATCTCTCTGTTAGTGTGTCAAGTGGGTAAAAAGCGGCATAAACACAGCAGTGAAAAGCAGCTAAACCCCATTATAAAAATAAATTACTTTGAAAAACCCATGAAACAAAGACAGTGAAAGAGAGAGAAATTCTTACACAATGCGTTCAGGGGCTGTGATGCAACCTGGATTGACCATATCTAGACCCACAGCTGGATGAGACATAAGGGTGGACACTGTTGCGGCTGAGAGGTTTGGTGAGGTTGGGTGAGCAAACGCAGACCCTTTAAAGTAATACTGCGTGGTACCCATCGCATGGGTCCCAAATCTCCAGGTTCAAGGGCATCTTCCTACATCGAAAACATGCATGAGATACCCAGAAGATGGTACACCGTGTGATGGGGAAAGGTTTCTAAAACGCACCTCATTTCTCATCTGCTTGTGCCCGGGTTCGCCATTCCAGCCACTTTACTAGCAATCTCCCTCCTTGGAGCATCAGCACCTTTAACCTCCTGTTCCGTACAGGTTGCAATTTGTCCTGAGGATGAACGGGAAGACGTGGAACCAACGAGAGACTAGCTCTTGGTGTTGGGACAGGCACAGGTCACTCTATTTTCCCATCAGGAAGAAGAATTAACCACAGGATCAGCCTGCCCCCCGGAACCAGAACCGGGCCTGAAGCCATCCTGCGCTTTTGCGGCCAGCTCCCTAAAAAGCGAGTTGTAAAATGGAGGTTCAGGGCACTGCAATTCACAAACCTGCAGAGTTATAAATGATAACTCTCGTCCACAAATATATTGAGGGAAGGCAAAGAAGAGGATTTGAAATCAAGGCAGAATTGCAGGAAACAGATTTCAGGAGGTAGATTCGAATCGCCTTTAAATCACATGAAAAGCAGAAAATCGTTGACAATGATGCCCTTGGCCAAAAAGGGCGTATGCGTTTTTTCCTGAATATATTCAGGAAAAAACGCATACGCCCTTTTTGGCCAACCAAGCAACCTGGAAAGGCAAATCAGCGCTACAAACAAGTCTCGCTTCCCATCGGTCAAAAGGGCCATGCTGAAAAAAATGTCAAAACCAGAAATGCAGGACAGGCCATGGAGAAATGGGAGCCTTCCTATACTGATGGGCGGGATGTAAATTGCCAACAGCCACTCTGCAGAAGTGTACGGTGTGTCCTGAAACATCTAAAAAACACAGCTTAGAGAGCATAGGGCACTTCCACTCATGGGGGTATAAATTGGGAAAATTAAAAATCAGCAAGACACAAGCACCCCAAAGTTTAGGGCTGCTCTGTTGACAAGGACCTCCACTTCATTCCACCTTCAATATCCCAGGAAAGAGAAAAATGGATAAAGAAGTTGTGGTCCTTATGTACAATGGAATATCACTCAGCCGTGAAATCAATGTCATAAGGCTAGTAGCAGCATGATGAGTGGATTTAGGTACAACGATTCTAAGTGAAATAAGTCACACAGAAAAGGACACTTCTCATAAGGTATCACTGATAGAGGGAATGTAAAAACCGTTACACTTGAACTGAATTACAAAACAGAACAGAGTCACACATGCAGAAAACACACTATGGCTGCTTAACGGGAAAGGTGAGGTGGGGTGATACATAAAACAAGGGTATCAAATTAGCTCAGATACCGTTCCATAAACCCAATATGTAATAGACAAGACCTACTCCTTGCTCAGAGAACTGGACTCAACACGCCCTATTCACCGCACAAGAATATATCTGACTAGTAATAATCTTAAAACCTATGTATTGATATCTCTCTGTTAGTGTGTCAAGTGGGTGAAAAGCGGCATAAACACAGCAGTGAAAAGCAGCTAAACCCATTTATAAAAATAAATTACTTTGAAAAACCCATGAAACAAAGACAGTGAAAGAGAGAGAAATTCTTACACAATGCGTTCACGGGCTGTGATGCAACCTGGATTGACCATATCTAGACCCACAGCTGGATGAGACATAAGGGTGGACACTGTTGCGGCTGAGAGGTTTGGTGAGGTTGGGTGAGCAAACGCAGACCCTTTAAAGTAATACTGCGTGGTACCCATCGCATGGGTCCCAAATCTCCAGGTTCAAGGGCATCTTCCTACATCGAAAACATGCATGAGATACCCAGAAGATGGTACACCGTATGATGGGGAAAGGTTTCTAAAACGCACCTCATTTCTCATCTGCTTGTGCCCGGGTTCGCCATTCCAGCCACTTTATTAGCAATCTCCCTCCTTGGAGCATCAGCACCTTTAACCTCCTGTTCCGTACAGGTTGCAATTTGTACTGAGGATGAACGGGAAGACGTGGAACCAATGAAAGACTAGCTCTTGGTGTTGGGACAGGCACAGGTCACTCTATTTTCCCATCAGGAAGAAGAATTAACCACAGGCTCAGCCTGCCCCCCGGAACAAGAAGAGGGCCTGAAGCCATCCTGCGCTTTTGCGGCCATCTCCCAAAAACGCGAGTTGTAAAATGGAGGTTCAGGGCACTGCAATTCACAAACCTGCAGAGTTATAAATGATAACTCTCGTCCACAAATATATTGAGGGAAGGCAAAGAAGAGGATTTGAAATCAAGGCAGAATTGCAGGAAACTGATTTCAGGAGGTAGATTCGAATCGCCTTTAAAGCACATGAAAAGCGGCAAAACGTTGACAATGATGCCCTTGGCCAAAAAGGGCGTATGCGTTTTTTCCTGAATATATTCAGGAAAAAACGCATACGCCCTTTTTGGCCAACCAAGCAACCTGGAAAGGCAAATCAGCGCTACAAAGATGTCTCGCTTCCCATCGGTTAAAAAGGCCATGCTGAATAAAGTGTCAAAACCAGAAATGCAGGACAGGCCATGGAGAAATGGGAGCCTTGCTACACTGATGGGCGGGATGTAAATTGCCAACAGCCACTCTGGAGAAGCGTACGGTGAGTCCTGAAACATCTAAAAAACAAAGCTTAGAGAGCATAGGGCACTTCCACTCATGGGGTTATAAATTGGGAAAATTAAAAATCAGCAAGACACAAGCACCCCAAAGTTTAGGGCTGCTCTGTTGACAAGGACCTCCACTTCATTCCACCTTCAATATCCCAGGAAAGAGAAAAATGGATAAAGAAGTTGTGGTCCTTATGTACAATGGAATATCACTCAGCCGTGAAATCAATGTCATAAGGCTAGTAGCAGCATGATGAGTGGATTTAGGTACAACGACTCTAAGTGAAATAAGTCACACAGAAAAGGACACTTCTCATAAGGTATCACTGATAGAGGGAATGTAAAAACCGTTACACTTGAACTGAATTACAAAACAGAACAGAGTCACACATGCAGAAAACACACTATGGCTGCTTAACGGGAAAGGTGAGGTGGGGTGATACATAAAACAAGGGTATCAAATTAGCTCAGATACCGTTCCATAAACCCAATATGTAATAGACAAGACCTACTCCTTGCTCAGAGAACTGGACTCAACACGCCCTATTCACCGCACAAGAATATATCTGACTAGTAATAATCTTAAAACCTATGTATTGATATCTCTCTGTTAGTGTGTCAAGTGGGTGAAAAGCGGCATAAACACAGCAGTGAAAAGCAGCTAAACCCATTTATAAAAATAAATTACTTTGAAAAACCCATGAAACAAAGACAGTGAAAGAGAGCGAAATTCTTACACAATGCGTTCACGGGCTGTGATGCAAAGTGGATTGACCATATCTAGACCCACAGCTGGATGAGACATAAGGGTGGACACTGTTGCGGCTGAGAGGTTTGGTGAGGTTGGGTGAGCAAACGCAGACCCTTTAAAGTAATACTGCGTGGTACCCATCGCATGGGTCCCAAATCTCCAGGTTCAAGGGCATCTTCCTACATCGAAAACATGCATGAGATACCCAGAAGATGGTACACCGTATGATGGGGAAAGGTTTCTAAAACGCACCTCATTTCTCATCTGCTTGTGCCCGGGTTCGCCATTCCAGCCACTTTACTAGCAATCTCCCTCCTTGGAGCATCAGCACCTTTAACCTCCTGTTCCGTACAGGTTGCAATTTGTACTGAGGATGAACGGGAAGACGTGGAACCAATGAAAGACTAGCTCTTGGTGTTGGGACAGGCACAGGTCACTCTATTTTCCCATCAGGAAGAAGAATTAACCACAGGCTCAGCCTGCCCCCCGGAACAAGAACAGGGCCTGAAGCCATCCTGTGCTTTTGCGGCCATCTCCCAAAAACGCGAGTTGTAAAATGGAGGTTCAGGGCACTGCAATTCACAAACCTGCAGAGTTATAAATGATAACTCTCGTCCACAAATATATTGAGGGAAGGCAAAGAAGAGGATTTGAAATCAAGGCAGAATTGCAGGAAACATATTTCAGGAGGTAGATTCGAATCGCCTTTAAAGCACATGAAAAGCGGCAAAACGTTGACAATGATGCCCTTGGCCAAAAAGGGCGTATGCGTTTTTTCCTGAATATATTCAGGAAAAAACGCATACGCCCTTTTTGGCCAACCAAGCAACCTGGAAAGGCAAATCAGCGCTACAAAGATGTCTCGCTTCCCATCGGTTAAAAAGGCCATGCTGAATAAAGTGTCAAAACCAGAAATGCAGGACAGGCCATGGAGAAATGGGAGCCTTGCTACACTGATGGGCGGGATGTAAATTGCCAACAGCCACTCTGGAGAAGCGTACGGTGAGTCCTGAAACATCTAAAAAACAAAGCTTAGAGAGCATAGGGCACTTCCACTCATGGGGTTATAAATTGGGAAAATTAAAAATCAGCAAGACACAAGCACCCCAAAGTTTAGGGCTGCTCTGTTGACAAGGACCTCCACTTCATTCCACCTTCAATATCCCAGGAAAGAGAAAAATGGATAAAGAAGTTGTGGTCCTTATGTACAATGGAATATCACTCAGCCGTGAAATCAATGTCATAAGGCTAGTACCAGCATGATGAGTGGATTTAGGTACGATGATTCTAAGTGAAATAAGTCACACAGAAAAGGGCACTTCTCATAAGGTATCACTTATAGAGGGAATGTAAAAACCGTTACACTTGAACTGAATTACAAAACAGAACAGAGTCACACATGCAGAAAACACACTATGCCTGCTTAACGGGAAAGGTGAGGTGGGGTGATACATAAAACAAGGGTTTCAAATTAGCTCAGATACCGTTCCATAAACCCAATATGTAATAGACAAGACCTACTCCTTGCTCAGAGAACTGGACTCAACACGCCCTATTCACCGCACAAGAATATATCTGACTAGTAATAATCTTAAAACCTATGTATTGATATCTCTCTGTTAGTGTGTCAAGTGGGTAAAAAGCGGCATAAACACAGCAGTGAAAAGCAGCTAAACCCCATTATAAAAATAAATTACTTTGAAAAACCCATGAAACAAAGACAGTGAAAGAGAGAGAAATTCTTACACAATGCGTTCAGGGGCTGTGATGCAACCTGGATTGACCATATCTAGACCCACAGCTGGATGAGACATAAGGGTGGACACTGTTGCGGCTGAGAGGTTTGGTGAGGTTGGGTGAGCAAACGCAGACCCTTTAAAGTAATACTGCGTGGTACCCATCGCATGGGTCCCAAATCTCCAGGTTCAAGGGCATCTTCCTACATCGAAAACATGCATGAGATACCCAGAAGATGGTACACCGTGTGATGGGGAAAGGTTTCTAAAACGCACCTCATTTCTCATCTGCTTGTGCCCGGGTTCGCCATTCCAGGCACTTTACTAGCAATCTCCCTCCTTGGAGCATCAGCACCTTTAACCTCCTGTTCCGTACAGGTTGCAATTTGTCCTGAGGATGAACGGGAAGACGTGGAACCAACGAGAGACTAGCTCTTGGTGTTGGGACAGGCACAGGTCACTCTATTTTCCCATCAGGAAGAAGAATTAACCACAGGATCAGCCTGCCCCCCGGAACCAGAACCGGGCCTGAAGCCATCCTGCGCTTTTGCGGCCAGCTCCCTAAAAAGCGAGTTGTAAAATGGAGGTTCAGGGCACTGCAATTCACAAACCTGCAGAGTTATAAATGATAACTCTCGTCCACAAATATATTGAGGGAAGGCAAAGAAGAGGATTTGAAATCAAGGCAGAATTGCAGGAAACAGATTTCAGGAGGTAGATTCGAATCGCCTTTAAATCACATGAAAAGCAGAAAATCGTTGACAATGATGCCCTTGGCCAAAAAGGGCGTATGCGTTTTTTCCTGAATATATTCAGGAAAAAACGCATACGCCCTTTTTGGCCAACCAAGCAACCTGGAAAGGCAAATCAGCGCTACAAACAAGTCTCGCTTCCCATCGGTCAAAAGGGCCATGCTGAAAAAAATGTCAAAACCAGAAATGCAGGACAGGCCATGGAGAAATGGGAGCCTTCCTATACTGATGGGCGGGATGTAAATTGCCAACAGCCACTCTGCAGAAGTGTACGGTGTGTCCTGAAACATCTAAAAAACACAGCTTAGAGAGCATAGGGCACTTCCACTCATGGGGGTATAAATTGGGAAAATGAAAAATCAGCAAGACACAAGAACCCCAAAGTTTAGGGCTGCTCTGTTGACAAGGACCTCCACTTCATTCCACCTTCAATATCCCAGGAAAGAGAAAAATGGATAAAGAAGTTGTGGTCCTTATGTACAATGTAATATCACTCAGCCGTGAAATCAATGTCATAAGGCTAGTAGCAGCATGATGAGTGGATTTAGGTACAACGACTCTAAGTGAAATAAGTCACACAGAAAAGGACACTTCTCATAAGGTATCACTGATAGAGGGAATGTAAAAACCGTTACACTTGAACTGAATTACAAAACAGAACAGAGTCACACATGCAGAAAACACACTATGGCTGCTTAACGGGAAAGGTGAGGTGGGGTGATACATAAAACAAGGGTATCAAATTAGCTCAGATACCGTTCCGTAAACCCAATATGTAATAGACAAGACCTACTCCTTGCTCAGAGAACTGGACTCAACACGCCCTATTCACCGCACAAGAATATATCTGACTAGTAATAATCTTAAAACCTATGTATTGATATCTCTCTGTTAGTGTGTCAAGTGGGTGAAAAGCGGCATAAACACAGCAGTGAAAAGCAGCTAAACCCATTTATAAAAATAAATTACTTTGAAAAACCCATGAAACAAAGACAGTGAAAGAGAGAGAAATTCTTACACAATGCGTTCACGGGCTGTGATGCAACCTGGATTGACCATATCTAGACCCACAGCTGGATGAGACATAAGGGTGGACACTGTTGCGGCTGAGAGGTTTGGTGAGGTTGGGTGAGCAAACGCAGACCCTTTAAAGTAATACTGCGTGGTACCCATCGCATGGGTCCCAAATCTCCAGGTTCAAGGGCATCTTCCTACATCGAAAACATGCATGAGATACCCAGAAGATGGTAAACCGTATGATGGGGAAAGGTTTCTAAAACGCACCTCATTTCTCATCTGCTTGTGCCCGGGTTCGCCATTCCAGCCACTTTATTAGCAATCTCCCTCCTTGGAGCATCAGCACCTTTAACCTCCTGTTCCGTACAGGTTGCAATTTGTACTGAGGATGAACGGGAAGACGTGGAACCAATGAAAGACTAGCTCTTGGTGTTGGGACAGGCACAGGTCACTCTATTTTGCCATCAGGAAGAAGAATTAACCACAGGCTCAGCCTGCCCCCCGGAACAAGAACAGGGCCTGAAGCCATCCTGCGCTTTTGCGGCCATCTCCCAAAAACGCGAGTTGTAAAATGGAGGTTCAGGGCACTGCAATTCACAAACCTGCAGAGTTATAAATGATAACTCTCGTCCACAAATATATTGAGGGAAGGCAAAGAAGAGGATTTGAAATCAAGGCAGAATTGCAGGAAACATATTTCAGGAGGTAGATTCGAATCGCCTTTAAAGCACATGAAAAGCGGCAAAACGTTGACAATGATGCCCTTGGCCAAAAAGGGCGTATGCGTTTTTTCCTGAATATATTCAGGAAAAAACGCATACGCCCTTTTTGGCCAACCAAGCAACCTGGAAAGGCAAATCAGCGCTACAAAGATGTCTCGCTTCCCATCGGTTAAAAAGGCCATGCTGAATAAAGTGTCAAAACCAGAAATGCAGGACAGGCCATGGAGAAATGGGAGCCTTGCTACACTGATGGGCGGGATGTAAATTGCCAGCAGCCACTCTGGAGAAGCGTACGGTGAGTCCTGAAACATCTAAAAAACAAAGCTTAGAGAGCATAGGGCACTTCCACTCATGGGGTTATAAATTGGGAAAATTAAAAATCAGCAAGACACAAGCACCCCAAAGTTTAGGGCTGCTCTGTTGACAAGGACCTCCACTTCATTCCACCTTCAATATCCCAGGAAAGAGAAAAATGGATAAAGAAGTTGTGGTCCTTATGTACAATGGAATATCACTCAGCCGTGAAATCAATGTCATAAGGCTAGTAGCAGCATGATGAGTGGATTTAGGTACAACGACTCTAAGTGAAATAAGTCACACAGAAAAGGACACTTCTCATAAGGTATCACTGATAGAGGGAATGTAAAAACCGTTACACTTGAACTGAATTACAAAACAGAACAGAGTCACACATGCAGAAAACACACTATGGCTGCTTAACGGGAAAGGTGAGGTGGGGTGATACATAAAACAAGGGTATCAAATTAGCTCAGATACCGTTCCATAAACCCAATATGTAATAGACAAGACCTACTCCTTGCTCAGAGAACTGGACTCAACACGCCCTATTCACCGCACAAGAATATATCTGACTAGTAATAATCTTAAAACCTATGTATTGATATCTCTCTGTTAGTGTGTCAAGTGGGTGAAAAGCGGCATAAACACAGCAGTGAAAAGCAGCTAAACCCATTTATAAAAATAAATTACTTTGAAAAACCCATGAAACAAAGACAGTGAAAGAGAGCGAAATTCTTACACAATGCGTTCACGGGCTGTGATGCAAAGTGGATTGACCATATCTAGACCCACAGCTGGATGAGACATAAGGGTGGACACTGTTGCGGCTGAGAGGTTTGGTGAGGTTGGGTGAGCAAACGCAGACCCTTTAAAGTAATACTGCGTGGTACCCATCGCATGGGTCCCAAATCTCCAGGTTCAAGGGCATCTTCCTACATCGAAAACATGCATGAGATACCCAGAAGATGGTACACCGTATGATGGGGAAAGGTTTCTAAAACGCACCTCATTTCTCATCTGCTTGTGCCCGGGTTCGCCATTCCAGCCACTTTACTAGCAATCTCCCTCCTTGGAGCATCAGCACCTTTAACCTCCTGTTCCGTACAGGTTGCAATTTGTACTGAGGATGAACGGGAAGACGTGGAACCAATGAAAGACTAGCTCTTGGTGTTGGGACAGGCACAGGTCACTCTATTTTCCCATCAGGAAGAAGAATTAACCACAGGCTCAGCCTGCCCCCCGGAACCAGAACAGGGCCTGAAGCCATCCTGCGCTTTTGCGGCCATCTCCCCAAAACGCGAGTTGTAAAATGGAGGTTCAGGGCACTGCAATTCACAAACCTGCAGAGTTATAAATGATAACTCTCGTCCACAAATATATTGAGGGAAGGCAAAGAAGAGGATTTGAAATCAAGGCAGAATTGCAGGAAACAGATTTCAGGAGGTAGATTCGAATCGCCTTTAAAGCACATGAAAAGCGGCAAAACGTTGACAATGATGCCCTTGGCCAAAAAGGGCGTATGCGTTTTTTCCTGAATATATTCAGGAAAAAACGCATACGCCCTTTTTGGCCAACCAAGCAACCTGGAAAGGCAAATCAGCGCTACAAAGATGTCTCGCTTCCCATCGGTTAAAAAGGCCATGCTGAATAAAGTGTCAAAACCAGAAATGCAGGACAGGCCATGGAGAAATGGGAGCCTTGCTACACTGATGGGCGGGATGTAAATTGCCAACAGCCACTCTGGAGAAGCGTACGGTGAGTCCTGAAACATCTAAAAAACAAAGCTTAGAGAGCATAGGGCACTTCCACTCATGGGGTTATAAATTGGGAAAATTAAAAATCAGCAAGACACAAGCACCCCAAAGTTTAGGGCTGCTCTGTTGACAAGGACCTCCACTTCATTCCACCTTCAATATCCCAGGAAAGAGAAAAATGGATAAAGAAGTTGTGGTCCTTATGTACAATGGAATATCACTCAGCCGTGAAATCAATGTCATAAGGCTAGTAGCAGCATGATGAGTGGATTTAGGTACGACGATTCTAAGTGAAATAAGTCACACAGAAAAGGGCACTTCTCATAAGGTATCACTTATAGAGGGAATGTAAAAACCGTTACACTTGAACTGAATTACAAAACAGAACAGAGTCACACATGCAGAAAACACACTATGGCTGCTTAACGGGAAAGGTGAGGTGGGGTGATACATAAAACAAGGGTTTCAAATTAGCTCAGATACCGTTCCATAAACCCAATATGTAATAGACAAGACCTACTCCTTGCTCAGAGAACTGGACTCAACACGCCCTATTCACCGCACAAGAATATATCTGACTAGTAATAATCTTAAAACCTATGTATTGATATCTCTCTGTTAGTGTGTCAAGTGGGTAAAAAGCGGCATAAACACAGCAGTGAAAAGCAGCTAAACCCCATTATAAAAATAAATTACTTTGAAAAACCCATGAAACAAAGACAGTGAAAGAGAGAGAAATTCTTACACAATGCGTTCAGGGGCTGTGATGCAACCTGGATTGACCATATCTAGACCCACAGCTGGATGAGACATAAGGGTGGACACTGTTGCGGCTGAGAGGTTTGGTGAGGTTGGGTGAGCAAACGCAGACCCTTTAAAGTAATACTGCGTGGTACCCATCGCATGGGTCCCAAATCTCCAGGTTCAAGGGCATCTTCCTACATCGAAAACATGCATGAGATACCCAGAAGATGGTACACCGTGTGATGGGGAAAGGTTTCTAAAACGCACCTCATTTCTCATCTGCTTGTGCCCGGGTTCGCCATTCCAGCCACTTTACTAGCAATCTCCCTCCTTGGAGCATCAGCACCTTTAACCTCCTGTTCCGTACAGGTTGCAATTTGTCCTGAGGATGAACGGGAAGACGTGGAACCAACGAGAGACTAGCTCTTGGTGTTGGGACAGGCACAGGTCACTCTATTTTCCCATCAGGAAGAAGAATTAACCACAGGATCAGCCTGCCCCCCGGAACCAGAACCGGGCCTGAAGCCATCCTGCGCTTTTGCGGCCAGCTCCCTAAAAAGCGAGTTGTAAAATGGAGGTTCAGGGCACTGCAATTCACAAACCTGCAGAGTTATAAATGATAACTCTCATCCACAAATATATTGAGGGAAGGCAAAGAAGAGGATTTGAAATCAAGGCAGAATTGCAGGAAACAGATTTCAGGAGGTAGATTCGAATCGCCTTTAAATCACATGAAAAGCAGAAAATCGTTGACAATGATGCCCTTGGCCAAAAAGGGCGTATGCGTTTTTTCCTGAATATATTCAGGAAAAAACGCATACGCCCTTTTTGGCCAACCAAGTAACCTGGAAAGGCAAATCAGCGCTACAAACAAGTCTCGCTTCCCATCGGTCAAAAGGGCCATGCTGAAAAAAATGTCAAAACCAGAAATGCAGGACAGGCCATGGAGAAATGGGAGCCTTCCTATACTGATGGGCGGGATGTAAATTGCCAACAGCCACTCTGCAGAAGTGTACGGTGTGTCCTGAAACATCTAAAAAACACAGCTTAGAGAGCATAGGGCACTTCCACTCATGGGGGTATAAATTGGGAAAATGAAAAATTAGCAAGACACAAGCACCCCAAAGTTTAGGGCTGCTCTGTTGACAAGGACCTCCACTTCATTCCACCTTCAATATCCCAGGAAAGAGAAAAATGGATAAAGAAGTTGTGGTCCTTATGTACAATGGAATATCACTCAGCCATGAAATCAATGTCATAAGGCTAGTAGCAGCATGATGAGTGGATTTACGTACGACGATTCTAAGTGAAATAAGTCACACAGAAAAGGACACTTCTCATAAGGTATCACTTATAGAGGGAATGTAAAAACCGTTACACTTGAACTGAATCAGAAAACAGAACAGAGTCACACATGCAGAAAACACACTATGGCTGCTTAACGGGAAAGGTGAGGTGGGGTGATACATAAAACAAGGGATTCAAATTAGCTCAGATACCGTTCCATAAACCCAATATGTAATAGACAAGACCTACTCCTTGCTCAGAGAACTGGACTCAACACGCCCTATTCACCGCACAAGAATATATCTGACTAGTAATAATCTTAAAACCTATGTATTGATATCTCTCTGTTAGTGTGTCAAGTGGGTAAAAAGCGGCATAAACACAGCAGTGAAAAGCAGCTAAACCCCATTATAAAAATAAATTACTTTGAAAAACCCATGAAACAAAGACAGTGAAAGAGAGAGAAATTCTTACACAATGCGTTCAGGGGCTGTGATGCAACCTGGATTGACCATATCTAGACCCACAGCTGGATGAGACATAAGGGTGGACACTGTTGCGGCTGAGAGGTTTGGTGAGGTTGGGTGAGCAAACGCAGACCCTTTAAAGTAATACTGCGTGGTACCCATCGCATGGGTCCCAAATCTCCAGGTTCAAGGGCATCTTCCTACATCGAAAACATGCATGAGATACCCAGAAGATGGTACACCGTGTGATGGGGAAAGGTTTCTAAAACGCACCTCATTTCTCATCTGCTTGTGCCCGGGTTCGCCATTCCAGCCACTTTACTAGCAATCTCCCTCCTTGGAAAATCAGCACCTTTAACCTCCTGTTCCGTACAGGTTGCAATTTGTCCTGAGGATGAACGGGAAGACGTGGAACCAACGAGAGACTAGCTCTTGGTGTTGGGACAGGCACAGGTCACTCTATTTTCCCATCAGGAAGAAGAATTAACCACAGGATCAGCCTGCCCCCCGGAACCAGAACCGGGCCTGAAGCCATCCTGCGCTTTTGCGGCCAGCTCCCTAAAAAGCGAGTTGTAAAATGGAGGTTCAGGGCACTGCAATTCACAAACCTGCAGAGTTATAAATGATAACTCTCATCCACAAATATATTGAGGGAAGGCAAAGAAGAGGATTTGAAATCAAGGCAGAATTGCAGGAAACAGATTTCAGGAGGTAGATTCGAATCGCCTTTAAATCACATGAAAAGCAGAAAATCGTTGACAATGATGCCCTTGGCCAAAAAGGGCGTATGCGTTTTTTCCTGAATATATTCAGGAAAAAACGCATACGCCCTTTTTGGCCAACCAAGTAACCTGGAAAGGCAAATCAGCGCTACAAACAAGTCTCGCTTCCCATCGGTCAAAAGGGCCATGCTGAAAAAAATGTCAAAACCAGAAATGCAGGACAGGCCATGGAGAAATGGGAGCCTTCCTATACTGATGGGCGGGATGTAAATTGCCAACAGCCACTCTGCAGAAGTGTACGGTGTGTCCTGAAACATCTAAAAAACACAGCTTAGAGAGCATAGGGCACTTCCACTCATGGGGGTATAAATTGGGAAAATGAAAAATTAGCAAGACACAAGCACCCCAAAGTTTAGGGCTGCTCTGTTGACAAGGACCTCCACTTCATTCCACCTTCAATATCCCAGGAAAGAGAAAAATGGATAAAGAAGTTGTGGTCCTTATGTACAATGGAATATCACTCAGCCATGAAATCAATGTCATAAGGCTAGTAGCAGCATGATGAGTGGATTTACGTACGACGATTCTAAGTGAAATAAGTCACACAGAAAAGGACACTTCTCATAAGGTATCACTTATAGAGGGAATGTAAAAACCGTTACACTTGAACTGAATCAGAAAACAGAACAGAGTCACACATGCAGAAAACACACTATGGCTGCTTAACGGGAAAGGTGAGGTGGGGTGATACATAAAACAAGGGATTCAAATTAGCTCAGATACCGTTCCATAAACCCAATATGTAATAGACAAGACCTACTCCTTGCTCAGAGAACTGGACTCAACACGCCCTATTCACCACACAAGAATATATCTGACTAGTAATAATCTTAAAACCTATGTATTGATATCTCTCTGTTAGTGTGTCAAGTGGGTAAAAAGCGGCATAAACACAGCAGTGAAAAGCAGCTAAACCCCATTATAAAAATAAATTACTTTGAAAAACCCATGAAACAAAGACAGTGAAAGAGAGAGAAATTCTTACACAATGCGTTCAGGGGCTGTGATGCAACCTGGATTGACCATATCTAGACCCACAGCTGGATGAGACATAAGGGTGGACACTGTTGCGGCTGAGAGGTTTGGTGAGGTTGGGTGAGCAAACGCAGACCCTTTAAAGTAATACTGCGTGGTACCCATCGCATGGGTCCCAAATCTCCAGGTTCAAGGGCATCTTCCTACATCGAAAACATGCATGAGATACCCAGAAGATGGTACACCGTGTGATGGGGAAAGGTTTCTAAAACGCACCTCATTTCTCATCTGCTTGTGCCCGGGTTCGCCATTCCAGCCACTTTACTAGCAATCTCCCTCCTTGGAAAATCAGCACCTTTAACCTCCTGTTCCGTACAGGTTGCAATTTGTCCTGAGGATGAACGGGAAGACGTGGAACCAACGAGAGACTAGCTCTTGGTGTTGGGACAGGCACAGGTCACTCTATTTTCCCATCAGGAAGAAGAATTAACCACAGGATCAGCCTGCCCCCCGGAACCAGAACCGGGCCTGAAGCCATCCTGCGCTTTTGCGGCCAGCTCCCTAAAAAGCGAGTTGTAAAATGGAGGTTCAGGGCACTGCAATTCACAAACCTGCAGAGTTATAAATGATAACTCTCATCCACAAATATATTGAGGGAAGGCAAAGAAGAGGATTTGAAATCAAGGCAGAATTGCAGGAAACAGATTTCAGGAGGTAGATTCGAATCGCCTTTAAATCACATGAAAAGCAGAAAATCGTTGACAATGATGCCCTTGGCCAAAAAGGGCGTATGCGTTTTTTCCTGAATATATTCAGGAAAAAACGCATACGCCCTTTTTGGCCAACCAAGTAACCTGGAAAGGCAAATCAGCACTACAAACAAGTCTCGCTTCCCATCGGTCAAAAGGGCCATGCTGAAAAAAATGTCAAAACCAGAAATGCAGGACAGGCCATGGAGAAATGGGAGCCTTCCTATACTGATGGGCGGGATGTAAATTGCCAACAGCCACTCTGCAGAAGTGTACGGTGTGTCCTGAAACATCTAAAAAACACAGCTTAGAGAGCATAGGGCACTTCCACTCATGGGGGTATAAATTGGGAAAATGAAAAATTAGCAAGACACAAGCACCCCAAAGTTTAGGGCTGCTCTGTTGACAAGGACCTCCACTTCATTCCACCTTCAATATCCCAGGAAAGAGAAAAATGGATAAAGAAGTTGTGGTCCTTATGTACAATGGAATATCACTCAGCCATGAAATCAATGTCATAAGGCTAGTAGCAGCATGATGAGTGGATTTACGTACGACGATTCTAAGTGAAATAAGTCACACAGAAAAGGACACTTCTCATAAGGTATCACTTATAGAGGGAATGTAAAAACCGTTACACTTGAACTGAATCAGAAAACAGAACAGAGTCACACATGCAGAAAACACACTATGGCTGCTTAACGGGAAAGGTGAGGTGGGGTGATACATAAAACAAGGGATTCAAATTAGCTCAGATACCGTTCCATAAACCCAATATGTAATAGACAAGACCTACTCCTTGCTCAGAGAACTGGACTCAACACGCCCTATTCACCACACAAGAATATATCTGACTAGTAATAATCTTAAAACCTATGTATTGATATCTCTCTGTTAGTGTGTCAAGTGGGTAAAAAGCGGCATAAACACAGCAGTGAAAAGCAGCTAAACCCCATTATAAAAATAAATTATTTTGAAAAACCCATGAAACAAAGACAGTGAAAGAGAGAGAAATTCTTACACAATGCGTTCAGGGGCTGTGATGCAACCTGGATTGACCATATCTAGACCCACAGCTGGATGAGACATAAGGGTGGACACTGTTGCGGCTGAGAGGTTTGGTGAGGTTGGGTGAGCAAACGCAGACCCTTTAAAGTAATACTGCGTGGTACCCATCGCATGGGTCCCAAATCTCCAGGTTCAAGGGCATCTTCCTACATCGAAAACATGCATGAGATACCCAGAAGATGGTACACCGTGTGATGGGGAAAGGTTTCTAAAACGCACCTCATTTCTCATCTGCTTGTGCCCGGGTTCGCCATTCCAGCCACTTTACTAGCAATCTCCCTCCTTGGAGCATCAGCACCTTTAACCTCCTGTTCCGTACAGGTTGCAATTTGTACTGAGGATGAACGGGAAGACGTGGAACCAATGAGAGACTAGCTCTTGGTGTTGGGACAGGCACAGGTCACTCTATTTTCCCATCAGGAAGAAGAATTAACCACAGGCTCAGCCTGCCCCTCAGAACCAGAACAGGGCCTGAAGCCATCCTGCGCTTTTGCGGCCAGCTCCCTAAAAAGCGAGTTGTAAAATGGAGGTTCAGGGCACTGCAATTCACAAACCTGCAGAGTTATAAATGATAACTCTCACCCACAAATATATTGAGGGAAGGCAAAGAAGAGGATTTGAAATCAAGGCAGAATTGCAGGAAACAGATTTCAGGAGGTAGATTCGAATCGCCTTTAAAGCACATGAAAAGCGGCAAAACGTTGACAATGATGCCCTTGGCCAAAAAGGGCGTATGCGTTTTTTCCTGAATATATTCAGGAAAAAACGCATACGCCCTTTTTGGCCAACCAAGCAACCTGGAAAGGCAAATCAGCGCTACAAAGATGTCTCGCTTCCCATCGGTCAAAAGGGCCATGCTGAAAAAAGTGTCAAAACCAGAAATGCAGGACAGGCCATGGAGAAATGGGAGCCTTGCTACACTGATGGGCGGGATGTAAATTGTCAACAGCCACTCTGGAGAAGTGTACGGTGAGTCCTGAAACGTCTAAAAAGCAAAGCTTAGAGAGCATAGGGCACTTCCACTCATGGGGGTATAAATTGGGAAAATGAAAAATCAGCAAGACACAAGCACCCCAAAGTTTAGGGCTGCTCTGTTGACAAGGACCTCCACTTCATTCCACCTTCAATATCCCAGGAAACAGAAAAATGGATAAAGAAGTTGTGGTCCTTATGTACAATGGAATATCACTCAGCCATGAAATCAATGTCATAAGGCTAGTAGCAGCATGATGAGTGGATTTAGGTACGACGACACTAAGTGAAATAAGTCACACAGAAAAGGGCACTTCTCATAAGGTATCACTTATAGAGGGAATGTAAAAACCGTTACACTTGAACTGAATTACAAAACAGAACAGAGTCACACATGCAGAAAACACACTATGGCTGCTTAACGGGAAAGGTGAGGTGGGGTGATACATAAAACAAGGGTTTCAAATTAGCTCAGATACCGTTCCATAAACCCAATATGTAATAGACAAGACCTACTCCTTGCTCAGAGAACTGGACTCAACACGCCCTATTCACCGCACAAGAATATATCTGACTAGTAATAATCTTAAAACCTATGTATTGATATCTCTCTGTTAGTGTGTCAAGTGGGTAAAAAGCGGCATAAACACAGCAGTGAAAAGCAGCTAAACCCCATTATAAAAATGAATTACTTTGAAAAACCCATGAAACAAAGACAGTGAAAGAGAGAGAAATTCTTACACAATGCGTTCAGGGGCTGTGATGCAACCTGGATTGACCATATCTAGACCCACAGCTGGATGAGACATAAGGGTGGACACTGTTGCGGCTGAGAAGTTTAGTGAGGTTGGGTGAGCAAACGCAGACCCTTTAAAGTAATACTGCGTGGTACCCATCGCATGGGTCCCAAATCTCCAGGTTCAAGGTCATCTTCCTACATCGAAAACATGCATGAGATACCCAGAAGATGGTACACCGTGTGATGGGGAAAGGTTTCTAAAACGCACCTCATTTCTCATCTGCTTGTGCCCGGGTTCGCCATTCCAGCCACTTTACTAGCAATCTCCCTCCTTGGAGCATCAGCACCTTTAACCTCCTGTTCCGTACAGGTTGCAATTTGTACTGAGGATGAACGGGAAGACGTGGAACCAATGAGAGACTAGCTCTTGGTGTTGGGACAGGCACAGGTCACTCTATTTTCCCATCAGGAAGAAGAATTAACCACAGGCTCAGCCTGCCCCTCAGAACCAGAACAGGGCCTGAAGCCATCCTGCGCTTTTGCGGCCAGCTCCCTAAAAAGCGAGTTGTAAAATGGAGGTTCAGGGCACTGCAATTCACAAACCTGCAGAGTTATAAATGATAACTCTCATCCACAAATATATTGAGGGAAGGCAAAGAAGAGGATTTGAAATCAAGGCAGAATTGCAGGAAACAGATTTCAGGAGGTAGATTCGAATCGCCTTTAAAGCACATGAAAAGCAGAAAATCGTTGACAATGATGCCCTTGGCCAAAAAGGGCGTATGCGTTTTTTCCTGAATATATTCAGGAAAAAACGCATACGCCCTTTTTGGCCAACCAAGTAACCTGGAAAGGCAAATCAGCGCTACAAACAAGTCTCGCTTCCCATCGGTCAAAAGGGCCATGCTGAAAAAAATGTCAAAACCAGAAATGCAGGACAGGCCATGGAGAAATGGGAGCCTTCCTATACTGATGGGCGGGATGTAAATTGCCAACAGCCACTCTGCAGAAGTGTACGGTGTGTCCTGAAACATCTAAAAAACACAGCTTAGAGAGCATAGGGCACTTCCACTCATGGGGGTATAAATTGGGAAAATGAAAAATTAGCAAGACACAAGCACCCCAAAGTTTAGGGCTGCTCTGTTGACAAGGACCTCCACTTCATTCCACCTTCAATATCCCAGGAAAGAGAAAAATGGATAAAGAAGTTGTGGTCCTTATGTACAATGGAATATCACTCAGCCATGAAATCAATGTCATAAGGCTAGTAGCAGCATGATGAGTGGATTTACGTACGACGATTCTAAGTGAAATAAGTCACACAGAAAAGGACACTTCTCATAAGGTATCACTTATAGAGGGAATGTAAAAACCGTTACACTTGAACTGAATCAGAAAACAGAACAGAGTCACACATGCAGAAAACACACTATGGCTGCTTAACGGGAAAGGTGAGGTGGGGTGATACATAAAACAAGGGATTCAAATTAGCTCAGATACCGTTCCATAAACCCAATATGTAATAGACAAGACCTACTCCTTGCTCAGAGAACTGGACTCAACACGCCCTATTCACCACACAAGAATATATCTGACTAGTAATAATCTTAAAACCTATGTATTGATATCTCTCTGTTAGTGTGTCAAGTGGGTAAAAAGCGGCATAAACACAGCAGTGAAACGCAGCTAAACCCCATTATAAAAATTAATTATTTTGAAAAACCCATGAAACAAAGACAGTGAAAGAGAGAGAAATTCTTACACAATGCGTTCAGGGGCTGTGATGCAACCTGGATTGACCATATCTAGACCCACAGCTGGATGAGACATAAGGGTGGACACTGTTGCGGCTGAGAGGTTTGGTGAGGTTGGGTGAGCAAACGCAGACCCTTTAAAGTAATACTGCGTGGTACCCATCGCATGGGTCCCAAATCTCCAGGTTCAAGGGCATCTTCCTACATCGAAAACATGCATGAGATACCCAGAAGATGGTACACCGTGTGATGGGGAAAGGTTTCTAAAACGCACCTCATTTCTCATCTGCTTGTGCCCGGGTTCGCCATTCCAGCCACTTTACTAGCAATCTCCCTCCTTGGAGCATCAGCACCTTTAACCTCCTGTTCCGTACAGGTTGCAATTTGTACTGAGGATGAACGGGAAGACGTGGAACCAATGAGAGACTAGCTCTTGGTGTTGGGACAGGCACAGGTCACTCTATTTTCCCATCAGGAAGAAGAATTAACCACAGGCTCAGCCTGCCCCTCAGAACCAGAACAGGGCCTGAAGCCATCCTGCGCTTTTGCGGCCAGCTCCCTAAAAAGCGAGTTGTAAAATGGAGGTTCAGGGCACTGCAATTCACAAACCTGCAGAGTTATAAATGATAACTCTCACCCACAAATATATTGAGGGAAGGCAAAGAAGAGGATTTGAAATCAAGGCAGAATTGCAGGAAACAGATTTCAGGAGGTAGATTCGAATCGCCTTTAAAGCACATGAAAAGCGGCAAAACGTTGACAATGATGCCCTTGGCCAAAAAGGGCGTATGCGTTTTTTCCTGAATATATTCAGGAAAAAACGCATACGCCCTTTTTGGCCAACCAAGCAACCTGGAAAGGCAAATCAGCGCTACAAAGATGTCTCGCTTCCCATCGGTCAAAAGGGCCATGCTGAAAAAAGTGTCAAAACCAGAAATGCAGGACAGGCCATGGAGAAATGGGAGCCTTGCTACACTGATGGGCGGGATGTAAATTGTCAACAGCCACTCTGGAGAAGTGTACGGTGAGTCCTGAAACGTCTAAAAAGCAAAGCTTAGAGAGCATAGGGCACTTCCACTCATGGGGGTATAAATTGGGAAAATGAAAAATCAGCAAGACACAAGCACCCCAAAGTTTAGGGCTGCTCTGTTGACAAGGACCTCCACTTCATTCCACCTTCAATATCCCAGGAAACAGAAAAATGGATAAAGAAGTTGTGGTCCTTATGTACAATGGAATATCACTCAGCCATGAAATCAATGTCATAAGGCTAGTAGCAGCATGATGAGTGGATTTAGGTACGACGACACTAAGTGAAATAAGTCACACAGAAAAGGGCACTTCTCATAAGGTATCACTTATAGAGGGAATGTAAAAACCGTTACACTTGAACTGAATTACAAAACAGAACAGAGTCACACATGCAGAAAACACACTATGGCTGCTTAACGGGAAAGGTGAGGTGGGGTGATACATAAAACAAGGGTTTCAAATTAGCTCAGATACCGTTCCATAAAACCAATATGTAATAGACAAGACCTACTCCTTGCTCAGAGAACTGGACTCAACACGCCCTATTCACCGCACAAGAATATATCTGACTAGTAATAATCTTAAAACCTATGTATTGATATCTCTCTGTTAGTGTGTCAAGTGGGTAAAAAGCGGCATAAACACAGCAGTGAAAAGCAGCTAAACCCCATTATAAAAATGAATTACTTTGAAAAACCCATGAAACAAAGACAGTGAAAGAGAGAGAAATTCTTACACAATGCGTTCAGGGGCTGTGATGCAACCTGGATTGACCATATCTAGACCCACAGCTGGATGAGACATAAGGGTGGACACTGTTGCGGCTGAGAAGTTTAGTGAGGTTGGGTGAGCAAACGCAGACCCTTTAAAGTAATACTGCGTGGTACCCATCGCATGGGTCCCAAATCTCCAGGTTCAAGGTCATCTTCCTACATCGAAAACATGCATGAGATACCCAGAAGATGGTACACCGTGTGATGGGGAAAGGTTTCTAAAACGCACCTCATTTCTCATCTGCTTGTGCCCGGGTTCGCCATTCCAGCCACTTTACTAGCAATCTCCCTCCTTGGAGCATCAGCACCTTTAACCTCCTGTTCCGTACAGGTTGCAATTTGTACTGAGGATGAACGGGAAGACGTGGAACCAATGAGAGACTAGCTCTTGGTGTTGGGACAGGCACAGGTCACTCTATTTTCCCATCAGGAAGAAGAATTAACCACAGGCTCAGCCTGCCCCTCAGAACCAGAACAGGGCCTGAAGCCATCCTGCGCTTTTGCGGCCAGCTCCCTAAAAAGCGAGTTGTAAAATGGAGGTTCAGGGCACTGCAATTCACAAACCTGCAGAGTTATAAATGATAACTCTCATCCACAAATATATTGAGGGAAGGCAAAGAAGAGGATTTGAAATCAAGGCAGAATTGCAGGAAACAGATTTCAGGAGGTAGATTCGAATCGCCTTTAAAGCACATGAAAAGCAGAAAATCGTTGACAATGATGCCCTTGGCCAAAAAGGGCGTATGCGTTTTTTCCTGAATATATTCAGGAAAAAACGCATACGCCCTTTTTGGCCAACCAAGCAACCTGGAAAGGCAAATCAGCGCTACAAACAAGTCTCGCTTCCCATCGGTCAAAAGGGCCATGCTGAAAAAAATGTCAAAACCAGAAATGCAGGACAGGCCATGGAGAAATGGGAGCCTTCCTATACTGATGGGCGGGATGTACATTGCCAACAGCCACTCTGCAGAAGTGTACGGTGTGTCCTGAAACATCTAAAAAACACAGCTTAGAGAGCATAGGGCACTTCCACTCATGGGGGTATAAATTGGGAAAATGAAAAATCAGCAAGACACAAGCACCCCAAAGTTTAGGGCTGCTCTGTTGACAAGGACCTCCACTTCATTCCACCTTCAATATCCCAGGAAAGAGAAAAATGGATAAAGAAGTTGTGGTCCTTATGTACAATGGAATATCACTCAGCCGTGAAATCAATGTCATAAGGCTAGTAGCAGCATGATGAGTGGATTTAGGTACAACGACTCTAAGTGTAATAAGTCACACAGAAAAGGACACTTCTCATAAGGTATCACTGATAGAGGGAATGTAAAAACCGTTACACTTGAACTGAATTACAAAACAGAACAGAGTCACACATGCAGAAAACACACTATGGCTGCTTAACGGGAAAGGTGAGGTGGGGTGATACATAAAACAAGGGTTTCAAATTAGCTCAGATACCGTTCCATAAAACCAATATGTAATAGACAAGACCTACTCCTTGCTCAGAGAACTGGACTCAACACGCCCTATTCACCGCACAAGAATATATCTGACTAGTAATAATCTTAAAACCTATGTATTGATATCTCTCTGTTAGTGTGTCAAGTGGGTGAAAAGCGGCATAAACACAGCAGTGAAAAGCAGCTAAACCCATTTATAAAAATAAATTACTTTGAAAAACCCATGAAACAAAGACAGTGAAAGAGAGAGAAATTCTTACACAATGCGTTCACGGGCTGTGATGCAACCTGGATTGACCATATCTAGACCCACAGCTGGATGAGACATAAGGGTGGACACTGTTGCGGCTGAGAGGTTTGGTGAGGTTGGGTGAGCAAACGCAGACCCTTTAAAGTAATACTGCGTGGTACCCATCGCATGGGTCCCAAATCTCCAGGTTCAAGGGCATCTTCCTACATCGAAAACATGCATGAGATACCCAGAAGATGGTACACCGTATGATGGGGAAAGGTTTCTAAAACGCACCTCATTTCTCATCTGCTTGTGCCCGGGTTCGCCATTCCAGCCACTTTACTAGCAATCTCCCTCCTTGGAGCATCAGCACTTTTAACCTCCTGTTCCGTACAGGTTGCAATTTGTACTGAGGATGAACGGGAAGACGTGGAACCAATGAAAGACTAGCTCTTGGTGTTGGGACAGGCACAGGTCACTCTATTTTCCCATCAGGAAGAAGAATTAACCACAGGCTCAGCCTGCCCCCCGGAACAAGAACAGGGCCTGAAGCCATCCTGCGCTTTTGCGGCCATCTCCCAAAAACGCGAGTTGTAAAATGGAGGTTCAGGGCACTGCAATTCACAAACCTGCAGAGTTATAAATGATAACTCTCATCCACAAATATATTGAGGGAAGGCAAAGAAGAGGATTTGAAATCAAGGCAGAATTGCAGGAAACATATTTCAGGAGGTAGATTCGAATCGCCTTTAAAGCACATGAAAAGCGGCAAAACGTTGACAATGATGCCCTTGGCCAAAAAGGGCGTATGCGTTTTTTCCTGAATATATTCAGGAAAAAACGCATACGCCCTTTTTGGCCAACCAAGCAACCTGGAAAGGCAAATCAGCGCTACAAAGATGTCTCGCTTCCCATTGGTCAAAAGGGCCATGCTGAAAAAAGTGTCAAAACCAGAAATGCAGGACAGGCCATGGAGAAATGGGAGCCTTGCTACACTGATGGGCGGGATGTAAATTGTCAACAGCCACTCTGGAGAAGTGTACGGTGAGTCCTGAAACGTCTAAAAAGCAAAGCTTAGAGAGCATAGGGCACTTCCACTCATGGGGTTATAAATTGGGAAATTTAAAAATCAGCAAGACACAAGCACCCCAAAGTTTAGGACTGCTCTGTTGACAAGGACCTCCACTTCATTCCACCTTCAATATCCCAGGAAAGAGAAAAATGGATAAAGAAGTTGTGGTCCTTATGTACAATGGAATATCACTCAGTCGTGAAATCAATGTCATAAGGCTAGTACCAGCATGATGAGTGGATTTAGCTACGACGACTCTAAGTGAAATAAGTCACACAGAAAAGGGCACTTCTCATAAGGTATCACTGATAGAGGGAATGTAAAAACCGTTTCACTTGAACTGAATTACAAAACAGAACAGAGTCACACATGCAGAAAACACACTATGGCTGCTTAACGGGAAAGGTGAGGTGGGGTGATACATAAAACAAGGGTTTCAAATTAGCTCAGATACCGTTCCATAAACCCAATATGTAATAGACAAGACCTACTCCTTGCTCAGAGAACTGGACTCAACACGCCCTATTCACCGCACAAGAATATATCTGACTAGTAATAATCTTAAAACCTATGTATTGATATCTCTCTGTTAGTGTGTCAAGTGGGTAAAAAGCGGCATAAACACAGCAGTGAAAAGCAGCTAAACCCCATTATAAAAATAAATTACTTTGAAAAACCCATGAAACAAAGACAGTGAAAGAGAGAGAAATTCTTACACAATGCGTTCAGGGGCTGTGATGCAACCTGGATTGACCATATCTAGACCCACAGCTGGATGAGACATAAGGGTGGACACTGTTGCGGCTGAGAAGTTTGGTGAGGTTGGGTGAGCAAACGCAGACCCTTTAAAGTAATAATGCGTGGTACCCATCGTATGGGTCCCAAATCTCCAGGTTCAAGGGCATCTTCCTACATCGAAAACATGCATGAGATACCCAGAAGATGGTACACCGTGTGATGGGGAAAGGTTTCTAAAACGCACCTCATTTCTCATCTGCTTGTGCCCGGGTTCGCCATTCCAGCCACTTTACTAGCAATCTCCCTCCTTGGAGCATCAGCACCTTTAACCTCCTGTTCCGTACAGGTTGCAATTTGTCCTGAGGATGAACGGGAAGACGTGGAACCAACGAGAGACTAGCTCTTGGTGTTGGGACAGGCACAGGTCACTCTATTTTCCCATCAGGAAGAAGAATTAACCACAGGATCAGCCTGCCCCCCGGAACCAGAACCGGGCCTGAAGCCATCCTGCGCTTTTGCGGCCAGCTCCCTAAAAAGCGAGTTGTAAAATGGAGGTTCAGGGCACTGCAATTCACAAACCTGCAGAGTTATAAATGATAACTCTCGTCCACAAATATATTGAGGGAAGGCAAAGAAGAGGATTTGAAATCAAGGCAGAATTGCAGGAAACAGATTTCAGGAGGTAGATTCGAATCGCCTTTAAATCACATGAAAAGCGGCAAAACGTTGACAATGATGCCCTTGGCCAAAAAGGGCGTATGCGTTTTTTCCTGAATATATTCAGGAAAAAACGCATACGCCCTTTTTGGCCAACCAAGCAACCTGGAAAGGCAAATCAGCGCTACAAAGATGTCTCGCTTCCCATCGGTTAAAAAGGCCATGCTGAATAAAGTGTCAAAACCAGAAATGCAGGACAGGCCATGGAGAAATGGGAGCCTTGCTACACTGATGGGTGGGATGTAAATTGCCAACAGCCACTCTGGAGAAGCGTACGGTGAGTCCTGAAACATCTAAAAAACAAAGCTTAGAGAGCATAGGGCACTTCCACTCATGGGGTTATAAATTGGGAAAATTAAAAATCAGCAAGACACAAGCACCCCAAAGTTTAGGGCTGCTCTGTTGACAAGGACCTCCACTTCATTCCACCTTCAATATCCCAGGAAAGAGAAAAATGGATAAAGAAGTTGTGGTCCTTATGTACAATGGAATATCACTCAGCCGTGAAATCAATGTCATAAGGCTAGTACCAGCATGATGAGTGGATTTAGGTACGACGACTCTAAGTGAAATAAGTCACACAGAAAAGGGCACTTCTCATAAGGTATCACTTATAGAGGGAATGTAAAAACCGTTACACTTGAACTGAATCAGAAAACAGAACAGAGTCACACATGCAGAAAACACACTATGGCTGCTTAACGGGAAAGGTGAGGTGGGGTGATACATAAAACAAGGGATTCAAATTAGCTCAGATACCGTTCCATAAACCCAATATGTAATAGACAAGACCTACTTGCTCAGAGAACTGGACTCAACACGCCCTATTCACCACACAAGAATATATCTGACTAGTAATAATCTTAAAACCTATGTATTGATATCTCTCTGTTAGTGTGTCAAGTGGGTAAAAAGCGGCATAAACACAGCAGTGAAAAGCAGCTAAACCCCATTATAAAATTAAATTATTTTGAAAAACCCATGAAACAAAGACAGTGAAAGAGAGAGAAATTCTTACACAATGCGTTCAGGGGCTGTGATGCAACCTGGATTGACCATATCTAGACCCACAGCTGGATGAGACATAAGGGTGGACACTCTTGCGGCTGAGAGGTTTGGTGAGGTTGGGTGAGCAAACGCAGACCCTTTAAAGTAATACTGCGTGGTACCCATCGCATGGGTCCCAAATCTCCAGGTTCAAGGGCATCTTCCTACATCGAAAACATGCATGAGATACCCAGAAGATGGTACACCGTGTGATGGGGAAAGGTTTCTAAAACGCACCTCATTTCTCATCTGCTTGTGCCCGGGTTCGCCATTCCAGCCACTTTACTAGCAATCTCCCTCCTTGGAGCATCAGCACCTTTAACCTCCTGTTCCGTACAGGTTGCAATTTGTCCTGAGGATGAACGGGAAGACGTGGAACCAACGAGAGACTAGCTCTTGGTGTTGGGACAGGCACAGGTCACTCTATTTTCCCATCAGGAAGAAGAATTAACCACAGGATCAGCCTGCCCCCCGGAACCAGAACCGGGCCTGAAGCCATCCTGCGCTTTTGCGGCCAGCTCCCTAAAAAGCGAGTTGTAAAATGGAGGTTCAGGGCACTGCAATTCACAAACCTGCAGAGTTATAAATGATAACTCTCATCCACAAATATATTGAGGGAAGGCAAAGAAGAGGATTTGAAATCAAGGCAGAATTGCAGGAAACAGATTTCAGGAGGTAGATTCGAATCGCCTTTAAAGCACATGAAAAGCAGAAAATCGTTGACAATGATGCCCTTGGCCAAAAAGGGCGTAGGCGTTTTTTCCTGAATATATTCAGGAAAAAACGCATACGCCCTTTTTGGCCAACCAAGTAACCTGGAAAGGCAAATCAGCGCTACAAACAAGTCTCGCTTCCCATCGGTCAAAAGGGCCATGCTGAAAAAAATGTCAAAACCAGAAATGCAGGACAGGCCATGGAGAAATGGGAGCCTTCCTATACTGATGGGCGGGATGTAAATTGCCAACAGCCACTCTGCAGAGGTGTACGGTGAGTCCTGAAACGTCTAAAAAGCAAAGCTTAGAGAGCATAGGGCACTTCCACTCATGGGGTTATAAATTGGGAAAATTAAAAATCAGCAAGACACAAGCACCCCAAAGTTTAGGGCTGCTCTGTTGCCAAGGACCTCCACTTCATTCCACCTTCAATATCCCAGGAAAGAGAAAAATGGATAAAGAAGTTGTGGTCCTTATGTACAATGGAATATCACTCAGCCGTGAAATCAAAGTCATAAGGCTAGTACCAGCATGATGAGTGGATTTAGGTACGACGACTCTAAGTGAAATAAGTCACACAGAAAAGGGCACTTCTCATAAGGTATCACTTATAGAGGGAATGTAAAAACCGTTACACTTGAACTGAATTACAAAACAGAACAGAGTCACACATGCAGAAAACACACTATGGCTGCTTAACGGGAAAGGTGAGGTGGGGTGATACATAAAACAAGGGATTCAAATTAGCTCAGATACCGTTCCATAAACCCAATATGTAATAGACAAGACCTACTCCTTGCTCAGAGAACTGGACTCAACACGCCCTATTCACCACACAAGAATATATCTGACTAGTAATAATCTTAAGACCTATGTATTGATATCTCTGTGTTAGTGTGTCAAGTGGGTAAAAAGCGGCATAAACACAGCAGTGAAAAGCAGCTAAACCCCATTATAAAAATAAATTACTTTGAAAAACCCATGAAACAAAGACAGTGAAAGAGAGAGAAATTCTTACACAATGCGTTCAGGGGCTGTGATGCAACCTGGATTGACCATATCTAGACCCACAGCTGGATGAGACATAAGGGTGGACACTGTTGCGGCTGAGAAGTTTGGTGAGGTTGGGTGAGCAAACGCAGACCCTTTAAAGTAATACTGCGTGGTACCCATCGCATGGGTCCCAAATCTCCAGGTTCAAGGGCATCTTCCTACATCGAAAACATGCATGAGATACCCAGAAGATGGTACACCGTATGATGGGGAAAGGTTTCTAAAACGCACCTCATTTCTCATCTGCTTGTGCCCGGGTTCGCCATTCCAGCCACTTTACTAGCAATCTCCCTCCTTGGAGCATCAGCACCTTTAACCTCCTGTTCCGTACAGGTTGCAATTTGTACTGAGGATGAACGGGAAGACGTGGAACCAATGAAAGACTAGCTCTTGGTGTTGGGACAGGCACAGGTCACTCTATTTTCCCATCAGGAAGAAGAATTAACCACAGGCTCAGCCTGCCCCCCGGAACCAGAACAGGGCCTGAAGCCATCCTGCGCTTTTGCGGCCAGCTCCCCAAAACGCGAGTTGTAAAATGGAGGTTCAGGGCACTGCAATTCACAAACCTGCAGAGTTATAAATGATAACTCTCGTCCACAAATATATTGAGGGAAGGCAAAGAAGAGGATTTGAAATCAAGGCAGAATTGCAGGAAACATATTTCAGGAGGTAGATTCGAATCGCCTTTAAAGCACATGAAAAGCAGCAAAACGTTGACAATGATGCCCTTGGCCAAAAAGGGCGTATGCGTTTTTTCCTGAATATATTCAGGAAAAAACGCATACGCCCTTTTTGGCCAACCAAGCAACCTGGAAAGGCAAATCAGCGCTACAAAGATGTCTCGCTTCCCATCGGTTAAAAAGGCCATGCTGAATAAAGTGTCAAAACCAGAAATGCAGGACAGGCCATGGAGAAATGGGAGCCTTGCTACACTGATGGGCGGGATGTAAATTGCCAACAGCCACTCTGGAGAAGCGTACGGTGAGTCCTGAAACATCTAAAAAACAAAGCTTAGAGAGCATAGGGCACTTCCACTCATGGGGTTAAAAATTGGGAAAATTAAAAATCAGCAAGACACAAGCACCCCAAAGTTTAGGGCTGCTCTGTTGACAAGGACCTCCACTTCATTCCACCTTCAATATCCCAGGAAAGAGAAAAATGGATAAAGAAGTTGTGGTCCTTATGTACAATGGAATATCACTCAGCCGTGAAATCAATGTCATAAGGCTAGTACCAGCATGATGAGTGGATTTAGGTACGACGACTCTAAGTGAAATAAGTCACACAGAAAAGGGCACTTCTCATAAGGTATCACTTATAGAGGGAATGTAAAAACCGTTACACTTGAACTGAATTACAAAACAGAACAGAGTCACACATGCAAAAAACACACTATGGCTGCTTAACGGGAAAGGTGAGGTGGGGTGATACATAAAACAAGGGTTTCAAATTAGCTCAGATACCATTCCATAAACCCAATATGTAATAGACAAGACCTACTCCTTGCTCAGAGAACTGGACTCAACACGCCCTATTCACCACACAAGAATATATCTGACTAGTAATAATCTTAAAACCTATGTATTGATATCTCTCTGTTAGTGTGTCAAGTGGGTAAAAAGCGGCATAAACACAGCAGTGAAAAGCAGCTAAACCCCATTATAAAAATAAATTATTTTGAAAAACCCATGAAACAAAGACAGTGAAAGAGAGCGAAATTCTTACACAATGCGTTCAGGGGCTGTGATGCAACCTGGATTGACCATATCTAGACCCACAGCTGGATGAGACATAAGGGTGGACACTGTTGCGGCTGAGAGGTTTGGTGAGGTTGGGTGAGCAAACGCAGACCCTTTAAAGTAATACTGCGTGGTACCCATCGCATGGGTCCCAAATCTCCAGGTTCAAGGTCATCTTCCTACATCGAAAACATGCATGAGATACCCAGAAGATGGTACACCGTGTGATGGGGAAAGGTTTCTAAAACGCACCTCATTTCTCATCTGCTTGTGCCCGGGTTCGCCATTCCAGCCACTTTACTAGCAATCTCCCTCCTTGGAGCATCAGCACCTTTAACCTCCTGTTCCGTACAGGTTGCAATTTGTACTGAGGATGAACGGGAAGACGTGGAACCAATGAAAGACTAGCTCTTGGTGTTGGGACAGGCACAGGTCACTCTATTTTCCCATCAGGAAGAAGAATTAACCACAGGCTCAGCCTGCCCCCCGGAACCAGAACAGGGCCTGAAGCCATCCTGCGCTTTTGCGGCCAGCTCCCTAAAAAGCGAGTTGTAAAATGGAGGTTCAGGGCACTGCAATTCACAAACCTGCAGAGTTATAAATGATAACTCTCATCCACAAATATATTGAGGGAAGGCAAAGAAGAGGATTTGAAATCAAGGCAGAATTGCAGGAAACAGATTTCAGGAGGTAGATTCGAATCGCCTTTAAAGCACATGAAAAGCGGCAAAACGTTGACAATGATGCCCTTGGCCAAAAAGGGCGTATGCGTTTTTTCCTGAATATATTCAGGAAAAAACGCATACGCCCTTTTTGGCCAACCAAGCAACCTGGAAAGGCAAATCAGCGCTACAAAGATGTCTCGCTTCCCATCGGTCAAAAGGACCATGCTGAAAAAAGTGTCAAAACCAGAAATGCAGGACAGGCCATGGAGAAATGGGAGCCTTGCTACACTGATGGGCGGGATGTAAATTGTCAACAGCCACTCTGGAGAAGTGTACGGTGAGTCCTGAAACGTCTAAAAAGCAAAGCTTAGAGAGCATAGGGCACTTCCACTCATGGGGGTATAAATTGGGAAAATGAAAAATCAGCAAGACACAAGCACCCCAAAGTTTAGGGCTGCTCTGTTGACAAGGACCTCCACTTCATTCCACCTTCAATATCCCAGGAAAGAGAAAAATGGATAAAGAAGTTGTGGTCCTTATGTACAATGGAATATCACTCAGCCGTGAAATCAATGTCATAAGGCTAGTAGCAGCATGATGAGTTGGTTTAGGTACGACGACTCTAAGTGAAATAAGTCACACAGAAAAGGACACTTCTCATAAGGTATCACTGATAGAGGGAATGTAAAAACCGTTACACTTGAACTGAATTACAAAACAGAACAGAGTCACACATGCAGAAAACACACTATGGCTGCTTAACGGGAAAGGTGAGGTGGGGTGATACATAAAACAAGGGATTCAAATTAGCTCAGATACCGTTCCATAAACCCAATATGTAATAGACAAGACCTACTCCTTGCTCAGAGAACTGGACTCAACACGCCCTATTCACCACACAAGAATATATCTGACTAGTAATAATCTTAAGACCTATGTATTGATATCTCTGTGTTAGTGTGTCAAGTGGGTAAAAAGCGGCATAAACACAGCAGTGAAAAGCAGCTAAACCCCATTATAAAAATAAATTACTTTGAAAAACCCATGAAACAAAGACAGTGAAAGAGAGAGAAATTCTTACACAATGCGTTCAGGGGCTGTGATGCAACCTGGATTGACCATATCTAGACCCACAGCTGGATGAGACATAAGGGTGGACACTGTTGCGGCTGAGAAGTTTGGTGAGGTTGGGTGAGCAAACGCAGACCCTTTAAAGTAATACTGCGTGGTACCCATCGCATGGGTCCCAAATCTCCAGGTTCAAGGGCATCTTCCTACATCGAAAACATGCATGAGATACCCAGAAGATGGTACACCGTATGATGGGGAAAGGTTTCTAAAACGCACCTCATTTCTCATCTGCTTGTGCCCGGGTTCGCCATTCCAGCCACTTTACTAGCAATCTCCCTCCTTGGAGCATCAGCACCTTTAACCTCCTGTTCCGTACAGGTTGCAATTTGTACTGAGGATGAACGGGAAGACGTGGAACCAATGAAAGACTAGCTCTTGGTGTTGGGACAGGCACAGGTCACTCTATTTTCCCATCAGGAAGAAGAATTAACCACAGGCTCAGCCTGCCCCCCGGAACCAGAACAGGGCCTGAAGCCATCCTGCGCTTTTGCGGCCAGCTCCCCAAAACGCGAGTTGTAAAATGGAGGTTCAGGGCACTGCAATTCACAAACCTGCAGAGTTATAAATGATAACTCTCGTCCACAAATATATTGAGGGAAGGCAAAGAAGAGGATTTGAAATCAAGGCAGAATTGCAGGAAACATATTTCAGGAGGTAGATTCGAATCGCCTTTAAAGCACATGAAAAGCAGCAAAACGTTGACAATGATGCCCTTGGCCAAAAAGGGCGTATGCGTTTTTTCCTGAATATATTCAGGAAAAAACGCATACGCCCTTTTTGGCCAACCAAGCAACCTGGAAAGGCAAATCAGCGCTACAAAGATGTCTCGCTTCCCATCGGTTAAAAAGGCCATGCTGAATAAAGTGTCAAAACCAGAAATGCAGGACAGGCCATGGAGAAATGGGAGCCTTGCTACACTGATGGGCGGGATGTAAATTGCCAACAGCCACTCTGGAGAAGCGTACGGTGAGTCCTGAAACATCTAAAAAACAAAGCTTAGAGAGCATAGGGCACTTCCACTCATGGGGTTAAAAATTGGGAAAATTAAAAATCAGCAAGACACAAGCACCCCAAAGTTTAGGGCTGCTCTGTTGACAAGGACCTCCACTTCATTCCACCTTCAATATCCCAGGAAAGAGAAAAATGGATAAAGAAGTTGTGGTCCTTATGTACAATGGAATATCACTCAGCCGTGAAATCAATGTCATAAGGCTAGTACCAGCATGATGAGTGGATTTAGGTACGACGACTCTAAGTGAAATAAGTCACACAGAAAAGGGCACTTCTCATAAGGTATCACTTATAGAGGGAATGTAAAAACCGTTACACTTGAACTGAATTACAAAACAGAACAGAGTCACACATGCAAAAAACACACTATGGCTGCTTAACGGGAAAGGTGAGGTGGGGTGATACATAAAACAAGGGTTTCAAATTAGCTCAGATACCATTCCATAAACCCAATATGTAATAGACAAGACCTACTCCTTGCTCAGAGAACTGGACTCAACACGCCCTATTCACCACACAAGAATATATCTGACTAGTAATAATCTTAAAACCTATGTATTGATATCTCTCTGTTAGTGTGTCAAGTGGGTAAAAAGCGGCATAAACACAGCAGTGAAAAGCAGCTAAACCCCATTATAAAAATAAATTATTTTGAAAAACCCATGAAACAAAGACAGTGAAAGAGAGCGAAATTCTTACACAATGCGTTCAGGGGCTGTGATGCAACCTGGATTGACCATATCTAGACCCACAGCTGGATGAGACATAAGGGTGGACACTGTTGCGGCTGAGAGGTTTGGTGAGGTTGGGTGAGCAAACGCAGACCCTTTAAAGTAATACTGCGTGGTACCCATCGCATGGGTCCCAAATCTCCAGGTTCAAGGTCATCTTCCTACATCGAAAACATGCATGAGATACCCAGAAGATGGTACACCGTGTGATGGGGAAAGGTTTCTAAAACGCACCTCATTTCTCATCTGCTTGTGCCCGGGTTCGCCATTCCAGCCACTTTACTAGCAATCTCCCTCCTTGGAGCATCAGCACCTTTAACCTCCTGTTCCGTACAGGTTGCAATTTGTACTGAGGATGAACGGGAAGACGTGGAACCAATGAAAGACTAGCTCTTGGTGTTGGGACAGGCACAGGTCACTCTATTTTCCCATCAGGAAGAAGAATTAACCACAGGCTCAGCCTGCCCCCCGGAACCAGAACAGGGCCTGAAGCCATCCTGCGCTTTTGCGGCCAGCTCCCTAAAAAGCGAGTTGTAAAATGGAGGTTCAGGGCACTGCAATTCACAAACCTGCAGAGTTATAAATGATAACTCTCATCCACAAATATATTGAGGGAAGGCAAAGAAGAGGATTTGAAATCAAGGCAGAATTGCAGGAAACAGATTTCAGGAGGTAGATTCGAATCGCCTTTAAAGCACATGAAAAGCGGCAAAACGTTGACAATGATGCCCTTGGCCAAAAAGGGCGTATGCGTTTTTTCCTGAATATATTCAGGAAAAAACGCATACGCCCTTTTTGGCCAACCAAGCAACCTGGAAAGGCAAATCAGCGCTACAAAGATGTCTCGCTTCCCATCGGTCAAAAGGGCCATGCTGAAAAAAGTGTCAAAACCAGAAATGCAGGACAGGCCATGGAGAAATGGGAGCCTTGCTACACTGATGGGCGGGATGTAAATTGTCAACAGCCACTCTGGAGAAGTGTACGGTGAGTCCTGAAACGTCTAAAAAGCAAAGCTTAGAGAGCATAGGGCACTTCCACTCATGGGGGTATAAATTGGGAAAATGAAAAATCAGCAAGACACAAGCACCCCAAAGTTTAGGGCTGCTCTGTTGACAAGGACCTCCACTTCATTCCACCTTCAATATCCCAGGAAAGAGAAAAATGGATAAAGAAGTTGTGGTCCTTATGTACAATGGAATATCACTCAGCCGTGAAATCAATGTCATAAGGCTAGTAGCAGCATGATGAGTGGATTTAGGTACGACGACTCTAAGTGAAATAAGTCACACAGAAAAGGACACTTCTCATAAGGTATCACTGATAGAGGGAATGTAAAAACCGTTACACTTGAACTGAATTACAAAACAGAACAGAGTCACACATGCAGAAAACACACTATGGCTGCTTAACGGGAAAGGTGAGGTGGGGTGATACATAAAACAAGGGTTTCAAATTAGCTCAGATACCGTTCCATAAAACCAATATGTAATAGACAAGACCTACTCCTTGCTCAGAGAACTGGACTCAACACGCCCTATTCACCGCACAAGAATATATCTGACTAGTAATAATCTTAAAACCTATGTATTGATATCTCTCTGTTAGTGTGTCAAGTGGGTGTAAAGCGGCATAAACACAGCAGTGAAAAGCAGCTAAACCCCATTATAAAAATAAATTACTTTGAAAAACCCGTGAAACAAAGACAGTGAAAGAGAGCGAAATACTTACACAATGCGTTCAGGGGCTGTGATGCAACCTGGATTGACCATATCTAGACCCACAGCTGGATGAGACCTAAGGGTGGACACTGTTGCGGCTGAGAGGTTTGGTGAGGTTGGGTGAGCAAACGCAGACCCTTTAAAGTAATACTGCGTGGTACCCATCGCATGGGTCCCAAATCTCCAGGTTCAAGGGCATCTTCCTACATCGAAAACATGCATGAGATACCCAGAAGATGGTACACCGTGTGATGGGGAAAGGTTTCTAAAACGCAACTCATTTCTCATTTGCTTGTGCCCGGGTTCGCCATTCCAGCCACTTTACTAGCAATCTCCCTCCTTGGAGCATCAGCACCTTTAACCTCCTGTTCCGTACAGGTTGCAATTTGTACTGAGGATGAACGGGAAGACGTGGAACCAATGAAAGACTAGCTCTTGGTGTTGGGACAGGCACAGGTCACTCTATTTTCCCATCAGGAAGAAGAATTAACCACAGGCTCAGCCTGCCCCCCGGAACCAGAACAGGGCCTGAAGCCATCCTGCGCTTTTGCGGCCAGCTCCCTAAAAAGCGAGTTGTAAAATGGAGGTTCAGGGCACTGCAATTCACAAACCTGCAGAGTTATAAATGATAACTCTCATCCACAAATATATTGAGGGAAGGCAAAGAAGAGGATTTGAAATCAAGGCAGAATTGCAGGAAACAGATTTCAGGAGGTAGATTCGAATCGCCTTTAAAGCACATGAAAAGCGGCAAAACGTTGACAATGATGCCCTTGGCCAAAAAGGGCGTATGCGTTTTTTCCTGAATATATTCAGGAAAAAACGCATACGCCCTTTTTGGCCAACCAAGCAACCTGGAAAGGCAAATCAGCGCTACAAAGATGTCTCGCTTCCCATTGGTCAAAAGGGCCATGCTGAAAAAAGTGTCAAAACCAGAAATGCAGGACAGGCCATGGAGAAATGGGAGCCTTGCTACACTGATGGGCGGGATGTAAATTGTCAACAGCCACTCTGGAGAAGTGTACGGTGAGTCCTGAAACGTCTAAAAAGCAAAGCTTAGAGAGCATAGGGCACTTCCACTCATGGGGTTATAAATTGGGAAAATGAAAAATCAGCAAGACACAAGCACCCCAAAGTTTAGGGCTGCTCTGTTGACAAGGACCTCCACTTCATTCCACCTTCAATATCCCAGGAAAGAGAAAAATGGATAAAGAAGTTGTGGTCCTTATGTACAATGGAATATCACTCAGCCGTGAAATCAATGTCATAAGGCTAGTAGCAGCATGATGAGTGGATTTAGGTACGACGACTCTAAGTGAAATAAGTCACACAGAAAAGGGCACTTCTCATAAGGTATCACTTATACAGGGAATGTAAAAACCGTTACACTTGAACTGAATCAGAAAACAGAACAGAGTCACACATGCAGAAAACACACTATGGCTGCTTAACGGGAAAGGTGAGGTGGGGTGATACATAAAACAAAGGTTTCAAATTAGCTCAGGTACCGTTCCATAAACCCAATATGTAATAGACAAGACCTACTCCTTGCTCAGAGAACTGGACTCAACACGCCCTATTCACCGCACAAGAATATATCTGACTAGTAATAATTTTAAAACCTATGTATTGATATCTCTCTGTTAGTGTGTCAAGTGGGTGTAAAGCGGCATAAACACAGCAGTGAAAAGCAGCTAAACCCCATTATAAAAATAAATTACTTTGAAAAACCCATGAAACAAAGACAGTGAAAGAGAACGAAATTCTTACACAATGCGTTCAGGGGCTGTGATGCAACCTGGTTTGACCATATCTAGACCCACAGCTGGATGAGACCTAAGGGTGGACACTGTTGCGGCTGAGAGGTTTGGTGAGGTTGGGTGAGCAAACGCAGACCCTTTAAAGTAATACTGCGTGGTACCCATCGCATGGGTCCCAAATCTCCAGGTTCAAGGGCATCTTCCTACATTGAAAACATGCATGAGATACCCAGAAGATGGTACACCGTGTGATGGGGAAAGGTTTCTAAAACGCACCTCATTTCTCATTTGCTTGTGCCCGGGTTCGCCATTCCAGCCACTTTACTAGCAATCTCCCTCCTTGGAGCATCAGCACCTTTAACCTCCTGTTCCGTACAGGTTGCAAATTGTACTGAGGATGAACGGGAAGACGTGGAACCAATGAAAGACTAGCTCTTGGTGTTGGGACAGGCACAGGTCACTCTATTTTCCCATCAGGAAGAAGAATTAACCACAGGCTCAGCCTGCCCCCCGGAACCAGAACAGGGGCTGAAGCCATCCTGCGCTTTTGCGGCCAGCTCCCTAAAAAGCGAGTTGTAAAATGGAGGTTCAGGGCACTGCAATTCACAAACCTGCAGAGTTATAAATGATAACTCTCACCCACAAATATATTGAGGGAAGGCAAAGAAGAGGATTTGAAATCAAGGCAGAATTGCAGGAAACAGATTTCAGGAGGTAGATTCGAATCGCCTTTAAAGCACATGAAAAGCGGCAAAACGTTGACAATGATGCCCTTGGCCAAAAAGGGCGTATGCGTTTTTTCCTGAATATATTCAGGAAAAAACGCATACGCCCTTTTTGGCCAACCAAGCAACCTAGAAAGGCAAATCAGCGCTACAAAGATGTCTCGCTTCCCATTGGTCAAAAGGGCCATGCTGAAAAAAGTGTCAAAACCAGAAATGCAGGACAGGCCATGGAGAAATGGGAGCCTTGCTACACTGAAGGGCGGGATGTAAATTGTCAACAGCCACTCTGGAGAAGTGTACGGTGAGTCCTGAAACGTCTAAAAAGCAAAGCTTAGAGAGCATAGGGCACTTCCACTCATGGGGGTATAAATTGGGAAAATGAAAAATCAGCAAGACACAAGCACCCCAAAGTTTAGGGCTGCTCTGTTGACAAGGACCTCCACTTCATTCCACCTTCAATATCCCAGGAAAGAGAAAAATGGATAAAGAAGTTGTGGTCTTTATGTACAATGGAATATCACTCAGCCGTGAAATCAATGTCATAAGGCTAGTAGCAGCATGATGAGTGGATTTAGGTACGACGACTCTAAGTGAAATAAGTCACACAGCAAAGGACACTTCTCATAAGGTATCACTTATAGAGGGAATGTAAAAACCGTTACACTTGAACTGAATTACAAAACAGAACAGAGTCACACATGCAGAAAACACACTATGGCTGCTTCACGGGAAAGGTGAGGTGGGGTGATACATAAAACAAGGGTTTCAAATTAGCTCAGATACCGTTCCATAAACCCAATATGTAATAGACAAGACCTACTCCTTGCTCAGAGAACTGGACTCAACACGCCCTATTCACCGCACAAGAATATATCTGACTAGTAATAATCTTAAAACCTATGTATTGATATCTCTCTGTTAGTGTGTCAAGTGGGTAAAAAGCGGCATAAACACAGCAGTGAAAAGCAGCTAAACCCCATTATAAAAATAAATTACTTTGAAAAACCCATGAAACAAAGACAGTGAAAGAGAGAGAAATTCTTACACAATGCGTTCAGGGGCTGTGATGCAACCTGGATTGACCATATCTAGACCCACAGCTGGATGAGACCTAAGGGTGGACACTGTTGCGGCTGAGAGGTTTGGTGAGGTTGGGTGAGCAAACGCAGACCCTTTAAAGTAATACTGCGTGGTACCCATCGCATGGGTCCCAAATCTCCAGATTCAAGGGCATCTTCCTACATCGAAAACATGCATGAGATACCCAGAAGATGGTACACCGTGTGATGGGGAAAGGTTTCTAAAACGCACCTCATTTCTCATCTGCTTGTGCCTAGGTTCGCCATTCCAGCCACTTTACTAGCAATCTCCCTCCTTGGAGCATCAGCACCTTTAACCTCCTGTTCCGTACAGGTTGCAATTTGTACTGAGGATGAACGGGAAGACGTGGAACCAATGAAAGACTAGCTCTTGGTGTTGGGACAGGCACAGGTCACTCTATTTTCCCATCAGGAAGAAGAATTAACCACAGGCTCAGCCTGCCCCCCGGAACCAGAACAGGGGCTGAAGCCATCCTGCGCTTTTGCGGCCAGCTCCCTAAAAAGCGAGTTGTAAAATGGAGGTTCAGGGCACTGCAATTCACAAACCTGCAGAGTTATAAATGATAACTCTCATCCACAAATATATTGAGGGAAGGCAAAGAAGAGGATTTGAAATCAAGGCAGAATTGCAGGAAACAGATTTCAGGAGGTAGATTCGAATCGCCTTTAAAGCACATGAAAAGCGGCAAAACGTTGACAATGATGCCCTTGGCCAAAAAGGGCGTATGCGTTTTTTCCTGAATATATTCAGGAAAAAACGCATACGCCCTTTTTGGCCAACCAAGCAACCTGGAAAGGCAAATCAGCGCTACAAAGATGTCTCGCTTCCCATTGGTCAAAAGGGCCATGCTGAAAAAAGTGTCAAAACCAGAAATGCAGGACAGGCCATGGAGAAATGGGAGCCTTGCTACACTGATGGGCGGGATGTAAATTGTCAACAGCCACTCTGGAGAAGTGTACGGTGAGTCCTGAAACGTCTAAAAAGCAAAGCTTAGAGAGCATAGGGCACTTCCACTCATGGGGTTATAAATTGGGAAAATTAAAAATCAGCAAGACACAAGCACCCCAAAGTTTAGGGCTGCTCTGTTGACAAGGACCTCCACTTCATTCCACCTTCAATATCCCAGGAAAGAGAAAAATGGATAAAGAAGTTGTGGTCCTTATGTACAATGGAATATCACTCAGCCGTGAAATCAATGTCATAAGGCTAGTAGCAGCATGATGAGTGGATTTAGGTACGACGACTCTAAGTGAAATAAGTCACACAGAAAAGGGCACTTCTCATAAGGTATCACTTATAGAGGGAATGTAAAAACCGTTACACTTGAACTGAATCAGAAAACAGAACAGAGTCACACATGCAGAAAACACACTATGGCTGCTTAACGGGAAAGGTGAGGTGGGGTGATACATAAAACAAAGGTTTCAAATTAGCTCAGGTACCGTTCCATAAACCCAATATGTAATAGACAAGACCTACTCCTTGCTCAGAGAACTGGACTCAACACGCCCTATTCACCGCACAAGAATATATCTGACTAGTAATAATCTTAAAACCTATGTATTGATATCTCTCTGTTAGTGTGTCAAGTGGGTGTAAAGCGGCATAAACACAGCAGTGAAAAGCAGCTAAACCCCATTATAAAAATAAATTACTTTGAAAAACCCGTGAAACAAAGACAGTGAAAGAGAGCGAAATTCTTACACAATGCGTTCAGGGGCTGTGATGCAACCTGGATTGACCATATCTAGACCCACAGCTGGATGAGACATAAGGGTGGACACTCTTGGGGCTGAGAGGTTTGGTGAGGTTTGGTGAGCAAACGCAGACCCTTTAAAGTAATACTGCATGGTACCCATCGCATGGGTTACAAATCTCCAGGTTCAAGGGCATCTTCCTACATCGAAAACATGCATGAGAAACCCAGAAGATGGTACACCGTGTGATGGGGAAAGGTTTCTAAAACGCACCTCATTTCTCATTTGCTTGTGACCGGGTTCGCCATTCCAGCCACTTTACTAGCAATCTCCCTCCTTGGAGCATCAGCACCTTTAACCTCCTGTTCCGTACAGGTTGCAATTTGTACTGAGGATGAACGGGAAGACGTGGAACCAATGAAAGACTAGCTCTTGGTGTTGGGACAGGCACAGGTCACTCTATTTTCCCATCAGGAAGAAGAATTAACCACAGGCTCAGCCTGCCCCCCGGAACCAGAACAGGGCCTGAAGCCATCCTGCGCTTTTGCGGCCAGCTCCCTAAAAAGCGAGTTGTAAAATGGAGGTTCAGGGCACTGCAATTCACAAACCTGCAGAGTTATAAATGATAACTCTCACCCACAAATATATTGAGGGAAGGCAAAGAAGAGGATTTGAAATCAAGGCAGAATTGCAGGAAACAGATTTCAGGAGGTAGATTCGAATCGCCTTTAAAGCACATGAAAAGCGGCAAAACGTTGACAATGATGCCCTTGGCCAAAAAGGGCGTATGCGTTTTTTCCTGAATATATTCAGGAAAAAACGCATACGCCCTTTTTGGCCAACCAAGCAACCTGGAAAGGCAAATCAGCGCTACAAAGATGTCTCGCTTCCCATCGGTCAAAAGGGCCATGCTGAAAAAAGTGTCAAAACCAGAAATGCAGGACAGGCCATGGAGAAATGGGAGCCTTGCTACACTGATGGGCGGGATGTAAATTGTCAACAGCCACTCTGGAGAAGTGTACGGTGAGTCCTGAAACGTCTAAAAAGCAAAGCTTAGAGAGCATAGGGCACTTCCACTCATGGGGGTATAAATTGGGAAAATGAAAAATCAGCAAGACACAAGCACCCCAAAGTTTAGGGCTGCTCTGTTGACAAGGACCTTCACTTCATTCCACCTTCAATATCCCAGGAAAGAGAAAAATGGATAAAGAAGTTGTGGTCCTTATGTACAATGGAATATCACTCAGCCGTGAAATCAATGTCATAAGGCTAGTAGCAGCATGATGAGTGGATTTAGGTACGACAACTCTAAGTGAAATAAGTCACACAGCAAAGGACACTTCTCATAAGGTATCACTTATAGAGGGAATGTAAAAACCGTTACACTTGAACTGAATTACAAAACAGAACAGAGTCACACATGCAGAAAACACACTATGGCTGCTTAACGGGAAAGGTGAGGTGGGGTGATACATAAAACAAGGGTTTCAAATTAGCTCAGATACCGTTCCATAAACCCAATATGTAATAGACAAGACCTACTCCTTGCTCAGAGAACTGGACTCAACACGCCCTATTCACCGCACAAGAATATATCTGACTAGTAATAATCTTAAAACCTATGTATTGATATCTCTCTGTTAGTGTGTCAAGTGGGTAAAAAGCGGCATAAACACAGCAGTGAAAAGCAGCTAAACCCCATTATAAAAATAAATTACTTTGAAAAACCCATGAAACAAAGACAGTGAAAGAGAACGAAATTCTTACACAATGCGTTCAGGGGCTGTGATGCAACCTGGTTTGACCATATCTAGACCCACAGCTGGATGAGACCTAAGGGTGGACACTGTTGCGGCTGAGAGGTTTGGTGAGGTTGGGTGAGCAAACGCAGACCCTTTAAAGTAATACTGCGTGGTACCCATCGCATGGGTCCCAAATCTCCAGGTTCAAGGGCATCTTCCTACATTGAAAACATGCATGAGATACCCAGAAGATGGTACACCGTGTGATGGGGAAAGGTTTCTAAAACGCACCTCATTTCTCATTTGCTTGTGCCCGGGTTCGCCATTCCAGCCACTTTACTAGCAATCTCCCTCCTTGGAGCATCAGCACCTTTAACCTCCTGTTCCGTACAGGTTGCAATTTGTACTGAGGATGAACGGGAAGACGTGGAACCAATGAAAGACTAGCTCTTGGTGTTGGGACAGGCACAGGTCACTCTATTTTCCCATCAGGAAGAAGAATTAACCACAGGCTCAGCCTGCCCCCCGGAACCAGAACAGGGGCTGAAGCCATCCTGCGCTTTTGCGGCCAGCTCCCTAAAAAGCGAGTTGTAAAATGGAGGTTCAGGGCACTGCAATTCACAAACCTGCAGATTTATAAATGATAACTCTCATCCACAAATATATTGAGGGAAGGCAAAGAAGAGGATTTGAAATCAAGGCAGAATTGCAGGAAACAGATTTCAGGAGGTAGATTCGAATCGCCTTTAAAGCACATGAAAAGCGGCAAAACGTTGACAATGATGCCCTTGGCCAAAAAGGGCGTATGCGTTTTTTCCTGAATATATTCAGGAAAAAACGCATACGCCCTTTTTGGCCAACCAAGCAACCTAGAAAGGCAAATCAGCGCTACAAAGATGTCTCGCTTCCCATTGGTCAAAAGGGTCATGCTGAAAAAAGTGTCAAAACCAGAAATGCAGGACAGGCCATGGAGAAATGGGAGCCTTGCTACACTGAAGGGCGGGATGTAAATTGTCAACAGCCACTCTGGAGAAGTGTACGGTGAGTCCTGAAACGTCTAAAAAGCAAAGCTTAGAGAGCATAGGGCACTTCCACTCATGGGGGTATAAATTGGGAAAATGAAAAATCAGCAAGACACAAGCACCCCAAAGTTTAGGGCTGCTCTGTTGACAAGGACCTCCACTTCATTCCACCTTCAATATCCCAGGAAAGAGAAAAATGGATAAAGAAGTTGTGGTCTTTATGTACAATGGAATATCACTCAGCCGTGAAATCAATGTCATAAGGCTAGTAGCAGCATGATGAGTGGATTTAGGTACGACGACTCTAAGTGAAATAAGTCACACAGCAAAGGACACTTCTCATAAGGTATCACTTATAGAGGGAATGTAAAAACCGTTACACTTGAACTGAATTACAAAACAGAACAGAGTCACACATGCAGAAAACACACTATGGCTGCTTAACGGGAAAGGTGAGGTGGGGTGATACATAAAACAAGGGTTTCAAATTAGCTCAGATACCGTTCCATAAACCCAATATGTAATAGACAAGACCTACTCCTTGCTCAGAGAACTGGACTCAACACGCCCTATTCACCGCACAAGAATATATCTGACTAGTAATAATCTTAAAACCTATGTATTGATATCTCTCTGTTAGTGTGTCAAGTGGGTAAAAAGCGGCATAAACACAGCAGTGAAAAGCAGCTAAACCCCATTATAAAAATAAATTACTTTGAAAAACCCATGAAACAAAGACAGTGAAAGAGAGAGAAATTCTTACACAATGCGTTCAGGGGCTGTGATGCAACCTGGATTGACCATATCTAGACCCACAGCTGGATGAGACCTAAGGGTGGACACTGTTGCGGCTGAGAGGTTTGGTGAGGTTGGGTGAGCAAACGCAGACCCTTTAAAGTAATACTGCGTGGTACCCATCGCATGGGTCCCAAATCTCCAGGTTCAAGGGCATCTTCCTACATCGAAAACATGCATGAGATACCCAGAAGATGGTACACCGTGTGATGGGGAAAGGTTTCTAAAACGCACCTCATTTCTCATTTGCTTGTGCCCGGGTTCGCCATTCCAGCCACTTTACTAGCAATCTCCCTCCTTGGAGCATCAGCACCTTTAACCTCCTGTTCCGTACAGGTTGCAATTTGTACTGAGGATGAACGGGAAGACGTGGAACCAATGAAAGACTAGCTCTTGGTGTTGGGACAGGCACAGGTCACTCTATTTTCCCATCAGGAAGAAGAATTAACCACAGGCTCAGCCTGCCCCCCGGAACCAGAACAGGGGCTGAAGCCATCCTGCGCTTTTGCGGCCAGCTCCCTAAAAAGCGAGTTGTAAAATGGAGGTTCAGGGCACTGCAATTCACAAACCTGCAGAGGTATAAATGATAACTCTCACCCACAAATATATTGAGGGAAGGCAAAGAAGAGGATTTGAAATCAAGGCAGAATTACAGGAAACAGATTTCAGGAGGTAGATTCGAATCGCCTTTAAAGCACATGAAAAGCGGCAAAACGTTGACAATGATGCCCTTGGCCAAAAAGGGCGTATGCGTTTTTTCCTGAATATATTCAGGAAAAAACGCATACGCCCTTTTTGGCCAACCAAGCAACCTGGAAAGGCAAATCAGCGCTACAAAGATGTCTCGCTTCCCATCGGTCAAAAGGGCCATGCTGAAAAAAGTGTCAAAACCAGAAATGCAGGACAGGCCATGGAGAAATGGGAGCCTTGCTACACTGATGGGCGGGATGTAAATTGTCAACAGCCACTCTGGAGAAGTGTACGGTGAGTCCTGAAACGTCTAAAAAGCAAAGCTTAGAGAGCATAGGGCACTTCCACTCATGGGGGTATAAATTGGGAAAATGAAAAATCAGCAAGACACAAGCACCCCAAAGTTTAGGGCTGCTCTGTTGACAAGGACCTCCACTTCATTCCACCTTCAATATCCCAGGAAAGAGAAAAATGGATAAAGAAGTTGTGGTCCTTATGTACAATGGAATATCACTCAGCCGTGAAATCAATGTCATAAGGCTAGTAGCAGCATGATGAGTGGATTTAGGTACGACAACTCTAAGTGAAATAAGTCACACAGCAAAGGACACTTCTCATAAGGTATCACTGATAGAGGGAATGTAAAAACCGTTACACTTGAACTGAATTACAAAACAGAACAGAGTCACACATGCAGAAAACACACTATGGCTGCTTAACGGGAAAGGTGAGGTGGGGTGATACATAAAACAAGGGTTTCAAATTAGCTCAGATACCGTTCCATAAACCCAATATGTAATAGACAAGACCTACTCCTTGCTCAGAGAACTGGACTCAACACGCCCTATTCACCGCACAAGAATATATCTGACTAGTAATAATCTTAAAACCTATGTATTGATATCTCTCTGTTAGTGTGTCAAGTGGGTAAAAAGCGGCATAAACACAGCAGTGAAAAGCAGCTAAACCCCATTATAAAAATAAATTACTTTGAAAAACCCATGAAACAAAGACAGTGAAAGAGAGCGAAATTCTTACACAATGCGTTCAGGGGCTGTGATGCAACCTGGTTTGACCATATCTAGACCCACAGCTGGATGAGACCTAAGGGTGGACACTGTTGCGGCTGAGAGGTTTGGTGAGGTTGGGTGAGCAAACGCAGACCCTTTAAAGTAATACTGCGTGGTATCCATCGCATGGGTCCCAAATCTCCAGGTTCAAGGGCATCTTCCTACATCGAAAACATGCATGAGATACCCAGAAGATGGTACACCGTGTGATGGGGAAAGGTTTCTAAAACGCACCTCATTTCTCATTTGCTTGTGCCCGGGTTCGCCATTCCAGCCACTTTACTAGCAATCTCCCTCCTTGGAGCATCAGCACCTTTAACCTCCTGTTCCGTACAGGTTGCAATTTGTACTGAGGATGAACGGGAAGACGTGGAACCAATGAAAGACTAGCTCTTGGTGTTGGGACAGGCACAGGTCACTCTATTTTCCCATCAGGAAGAAGAATTAACCACAGGCTCAGCCTGCCCCCCGGAACCAGAACAGGGGCTGAAGCCATCCTGCGCTTTTGCGGCCAGCTCCCTAAAAAGCGAGTTGTAAAATGGAGGTTCAGGGCACTGCAATTCACAAACCTGCAGAGTTATAAATGATAATTCTCACCCACAAATATATTGAGGGAAGGCAAAGAAGAGGATTTGAAATCAAGGCAGAATTGCAGGAAACAGATTTCAGGAGGTAGATTCGAATCGCCTTTAAAGCACATGAAAAGCGGCAAAACGTTGACAATGATGCCCTTGGCCAAAAAGGGCGTATGCGTTTTTTCCTGAATATATTCAGGAAAAAACGCATACGCCCTTTTTGGCCAACCAAGCAACCTAGAAAGGCAAATCAGCGCTACAAAGATGTCTCGCTTCCCATTGGTCAAAAGGGCCATGCTGAAAAAAGTGTCAAAACCAGAAATGCAGGACAGGCCATGGAGAAATGGGAGCCTTGCTACACTGATGGGCGGGATGTAAATTGTCAACAGCCACTCTGGAGAAGTGTATGGTGAGTCCTGAAACGTCTAAAAAGCAAAGCTTAGAGAGCATAGGGCACTTCCACTCATGGGGGTATAAATTGGGAAAATGAAAAATCAGCAAGACACAAGCACCCCAAAGTTTAGGGCTGCTCTGTTGACAAGGACCTCCACTTCATTCCACCTTCAATATCCCAGGAAAGAGAAAAATGGATAAAAAAGTTGTGGTCCTTATGTACAATGGAATATCACTCAGCCGTGAAATCAATGTCATAAGGCTAGTAGCAGCATGATGAGTGGATTTAGGTACGACGACTCTAAGTGAAATAAGTCACACAGCAAAGGACACTTCTCATAAGGTATCACTTATAGAGGGAATGTAAAAACCGTTACACTTGAACTGAATTACAAAACAGAACAGAGTCACACATGCAGAAAACACACTATGGCTGCTTAACGGGAAAGGTGAGGTGGGGTGATACATAAAACAAGGGTTTCAAATTAGCTCAGATACCGTTCCATAAACCCAATATGTAATAGACAAGACCTACTCCTTGCTCAGAGAACTGGACTCAACACGCCCTATTCACCGCACAAGAATATATCTGACTAGTAATAATCTTAAAACCTATGTATTGATATCTCTCTGTTAGTGTGTCAAGTGGGTAAAAAGCGGCATAAACACAGCAGTGAAAAGCAGCTAAACCCCATTATAAAAATAAATTACTTTGAAAAACCCATGAAACAAAGACAGTGAAAGAGAGAGAAATTCTTACACAGTGCGTTCAGGGGCTGTGATGCAACCTGGATTGACCATATCTAGACCCACAGCTGGATGAGACCTAAGGGTGGACACTGTTGCGGCTGAGAGGTTTGGTGAGGTTGGGTGAGCAAACGCAGACCCTTTAAAGTAATACTGCGTGGTACCCATCGCATGGGTCCCAAATCTCCAGGTTCAAGGGCATCTTCCTACATCGAAAACATGCATGAGATACCCAGAAGATGGTACACTGTGTGATGGGGAAAGGTTTCTAAAACGCACCTCATTTCTCATCTGCTTGTGCCCAGGTTCGCCATTCCAGCCACTTTACTAGCAATCTCCCTCCTTGGAGCATCAGCACCTTTAACCTCCTGTTCCGTACAGGTTGCAATTTGTACTGAGGATGAACGGGAAGACGTGGAACCAATGAAAGACTAGCTCTTGGTGTTGGGACAGGCACAGGTCACTCTATTTTCCCATCAGGAAGAAGAATTAACCACAGGCTCAGCCTGCCCCCCGGAACCAGAACAGGGGCTGAAGCCATCCTGCGCTTTTGCGGCCAGCTCCCTAAAAAGCGAGTTGTAAAATGGAGGTTCAGGGCACTGCAATTCACAAACCTGCAGAGTTATAAATGATAACTCTCATCCACAAATATATTGAGGGAAGGCAAAGAAGAGGATTTGAAATCAAGGCAGAATTGCAGGAAACAGATTTCAGGAGGTAGATTCTAATCGCCTTTAAAGCACATGAAAAGCGGCAAAACGTTGACAATGATGCCCTTGGCCAAAAAGGGCGTATGCGTTTTTTCCTGAATATATTCAGGAAAAAACGCATACGCCCTTTTTGGCCAACCAAGCAACCTGGAAAGGCAAATCAGCGCTACAAAGATGTCTCGCTTCCCATCGGTCAAAAGGGCCATGCTGAAAAAAGTGTCAAAACCAGAAATGCAGGACAGGCCATGGAGAAATGGGAGCCTTGCTACACTGATGGGCGGGATGTAAATTGTCAACAGCCACTCTGGAGAAGTGTACGGTGAGTCCTGAAACGTCTAAAAAGCAAAGCTTAGAGAGCATAGGGCACTTCCACTCATGGGGGTATAAATTGGGAAAATGAAAAATCAGCAAGACACAAGCACCCCAAAGTTTAGGGCTGCTCTGTTGACAAGGACCTCCACTTCATTCCACCTTCAATATCCCAGGAAAGAGAAAAATGGATAAAGAAGTTGTGGTCCTTATGTACAATGGAATATCACTCAGCCGTGAAATCAATGTCATAAGGCTAGTAGCAGCATGATGAGTGGATTTAGGTACGACGACACTAAGTGAAATAAGTCACACAGAAAAGGACACTTCTCATAAGGTATCACTTATAGAGGGAATGTAAAAACCGTTACACTTGAACTGAATTACAAAACAGAACAGAGTCACACATGCAGAAAACACACTATGGCTGCTTAACGGGAAAGGTGAGTTAGGGTGATACATAAAACAAGGGTTTCAAATTAGCTCAGATACCGTTCCATAAACCCAATATGTAATAGACAAGACCTACTCCTTGCTCAGAGAACTGGACTCAACACGCCCTATTCACCGCACAAGAATATATCTGACTAGTAATAATCTTAAAACCTATGTATTGATATCTCTCTGTTAGTGTGTCAAGTGGGTAAAAAGCGGCATAAACACAGCAGTGAAAAGCAGCTAAACCCCATTATAAAAATAAATTACTTTGAAAAACCCATGAAACAAAGACAGTGAAAGAGAGAGAAATTCTTACACAATGCGTTCAGGGGCTGTGATGCAACCTGGATTGACCATATCTAGACCCACAGCTGGATGAGACATAAGGGTGGACACTGTTGCGGCTGAGAGGTTTGGTGAGGTTGGGTGAGCAAACGCAGACCCTTTAAAGTAATACTGCGTGGTACCCATCGCATGGGTCCCAAATCTCCAGGTTCAAGGGCATCTTCCTACATCGAAAACATGCATGAGATACCCAGAAGATGGTACACTGTGTGATGGGGAAAGGTTTCTAAAACGCACCTCATTTCTCATCTGCTTGTGCCCAGGTTCGCCATTCCAGCCACTTTACTAGCAATCTCCCTCCTTGGAGCATCAGCACCTTTAACCTCCTGTTCCGTACAGGTTGCAATTTGTACTGAGGATGAACGGGAAGACGTGGAACCAATGAAAGACTAGCTCTTGGTGTTGGGACAGGCACAGGTCACTCTATTTTCCCATCAGGAAGAAGAATTAACCACAGGCTCAGCCTGCCCCCCGGAACCAGAACAGGGCCTGAAGCCATCCTGCGCTTTTGCGGCCAGCTCCCTAAAAAGCGAGTTGTAAAATGGAGGTTCAGGGCACTGCAATTCACAAACCTGCAGAGTTATAAATGATAACTCTCATCCACAAATATATTGAGGGAAGGCAAAGAAGAGGATTTGAAATCAAGGCAGAATTGCAGGAAACAGATTTCAGGAGGTAGATTCGAATCGCCTTTAAAGCACATGAAAAGCGGCAAAACGTTGACAATGATGCCCTTGGCCAAAAAGGGCGTATGCGTTTTTTCCTGAATATATTCAGGAAAAAACGCATACGCCCTTTTTGGCCAACCAAGCAACCTGGAAAGGCAAATCAGCGCTACAAAGATGTCTCGCTTCCCATTGGTCAAAAGGGCCATGCTGACAAAAGTGTCAAAACCAGAAATGCAGGACAGGCCATGGAGAAATGGGAGCCTTGCTACACTGATGGGCGGGATGTAAATTGTCAACAGCCACTCTGGAGAAGTGTACGGTGATTCCTGAAACGTCTAAAAAGCAAAGCTTAGAGAGCATAGGGCACTTCCACTCATGGGGTTATAAATTGGGAAAATGAAAAATCAGCAAGACACAAGCACCCCAAAGTTTAGGGCTGCTCTGTTGACAAGGACCTCCACTTCATTCCACCTTCAATATCCCAGGAAAGAGAAAAATGGATAAAGAAGTTGTGGTCCTTATGTACAATGGAATATCACTCAGCCGTGAAATCAATGTCATAAGGCTAGTACCAGCATGATGAGTGGATTTAGGTACGACGACTCTAAGTGAAATAAGTCACACAGAAAAGGGCACTTCTCATAAGGTATCACTTATAGAGGGAATGTAAAAACCGTTACACTTGAACTGAATTACAAAACAGAACAGAGTCACACATGCAGAAAACACACTATGGCTGCTTAACGGGAAAGGTGAGGTGGGGTGATACATAAAACAAGGGTTTCAAATTAGCTCAGATACCGTTCCATAAAACCAATATGTAATAGACAAGACCTACTCCTTGCTCAGAGAACTGGACTCAACACGCCCTATTCACCGCACAAGAATATATCTGACTAGTAATAATCTTAAAACCTATGTATTGATATCTCTCTGTTAGTGTGTCAAGTGGGTAAAAAGCGGCATAAACACAGCAGTGAAAAGCAGCTAAACCCCATTATAAAAATAAATTACTTTGAAAAACCCATGAAACAAAGACAGTGAAAGAGAGAGAAATTCTTACACAATGCGTTCAGGGGCTGTGATGCAACCTGGATTGACCATATCTAGACCCACAGCTGGATGAGACATAAGGGTGGACACTGTTGTGGCTGAGAAGTTTGGTGAGGTTGGCTGAGCAAACGCAGACCCTTTAAAGTAATACTGCGTGGTACCCATCGCATGGGTCCCAAATCTCCAGGTTCAAGGGCATCTTCCTACATCGAAAACATGCATGAGATACCCAGAAGATGGTACACCGTGTGATGGGGAAAGGTTTCTAAAACGCACCTCATTTCTCATCTGCTTGTGCCCGGGTTCGCCATTCCAGCCACTTTACTAGCAATCTCCCTCCTTGGAGCATCAGCACCTTTAACCTCCTGTTCCGTACAGGTTGCAATTTGTCCTGAGGATGAACGGGAAGACGTGGAACCAACGAGAGACTAGCTCTTGGTGTTGGGACAGGCACAGGTCACTCTATTTTCCCATCAGGAAGAAGAATTAACCACAGGCTCAGCCTGCCCCCCGGAACCAGAACCGGGCCTGAAGCCATCCTGCGCTTTTGCGGCCAGCTCCCTAAAAAGCGAGTTGTAAAATGGAGGTTCAGGGCACTGCAATTCACAAACATGCAGAGTTATAAATGATAACTCTCATCCACAAATATATTGAGGGAAGGCAAAGAAGAGGATTTGAAATCAAGGCAGAATTGCAGGAAACAGATTTCAGGAGGTAGATTCGAATCGCCTTTAAAGCACATGAAAAGCGGCAAAACGTTGACAATGATGCCCTTGGCCAAAAAGGGCGTATGCGTTTTTTCCTGAATATATTCAGGAAAAAACGCATACGCCCTTTTTGGCCAACCAAGCAACCTGGAAAGGCAAATCAGCGCTACAAAGAAGTCTCGCTTCCCATCGGTTAAAAGGGCCATGCTGAAAAAAGTGTCAAAACCAGAAATGCAGGACAGGCCATGGAGAAATGGGAGCCTTGCTACACTGATGGGCGGGATGTAAATTGTCAACAGCCACTCTGGAGAAGTGTACGGTGAGTCCTGAAACGTCTAAAAAGCAAAGCTTAGAGAGCATAGGGCACTTCCACTCATGGGGTTATAAATTGGGAAAATGAAAAATCAGCAAGACACAAGCACCCCAAAGTTTAGGGCTGCTCTGTTGACAAGGACCTCCACTTCATTCCACCTTCAATATCCCAGGAAAGAGAAAAATGGATAAAGAAGTTGTGGTCCTTATGTACAATGGAATATCACTCAGCCGTGAAATCAATGTCATAAGGCTAGTACCAGCATGATGAGTGGATTTAGGTACGACGACTCTAAGTGAAATAAGTCACACAGAAAAGGGCACTTCTCATAAGGTATCACTTATAGAGGGAATGTAAAAACCGTTACACTTGAACTGAATTACAAAACAGAACAGAGTCACACATGCAGAAAACACACTATGGCTGCTTAACGGGAAAGGTGAGGTGGGGTGATACATAAAACAAGGGTTTCAAATTAGCTCAGATACCGTTCCATAAAACCAATATGTAATAGACAAGACCTACTCCTTGCTCAGAGAACTGGACTCAACACGCCCTATTCACCGCACAAGAATATATCTGACTAGTAATAATCTTAAAACCTATGTATTGATATCTCTCTGTTAGTGTGTCAAGTGGGTAAAAAGCGGCATAAACACAGCAGTGAAAAGCAGCTAAACCCCATTATAAAAATAAATTACTTTGAAAAACCCATGAAACAAAGACAGTGAAAGAGAGAGAAATTCTTACACAATGCGTTCAGGGGCTGTGATGCAACCTGGATTGACCATATCTAGACCCACAGCTGGATGAGACATAAGGGTGGACACTGTTGCGGCTGAGAAGTTTGGTGAGGTTGGGTGAGCAAACGCAGACCCTTTAAAGTAATACTGCGTGGTACCCATCGCATGGGTCCCAAATCTCCAGGTTCAAGGGCATCTTCCTACATCGAAAACATGCATGAGATACCCAGAAGATGGTACACCGTGTGATGGGGAAAGGTTTCTAAAACGCACCTCATTTCTCATCTGCTTGTGCCCGGGTTCGCCATTCCAGCCACTTTACTAGCAATCTCCCTCCTTGGAGCATCAGCACCTTTAACCTCCTGTTCCGTACAGGTTGCAATTTGTCCTGAGGATGAACGGGAAGACGTGGAACCAACGAGAGACTAGCTCTTGGTGTTGGGACAGGCACAGGTCACTCTATTTTCCCATCAGGAAGAAGAATTAACCACAGGCTCAGCCTGCCCCCCGGAACCAGAACAGGGGCTGAAGCCATCCTGCGCTTTTGCGGCCAGCTCCCTAAAAAGCGAGTTGTAAAATGGAGGTTCAGGGCACTGCAATTCACAAACCTGCAGAGTTATAAATGATAACTCTCATCCACAAATATATTGAGGGAAGGCAAAGAAGAGGATTTGAAATCAAGGCAGAATTGCAGGAAACAGATTTCAGGAGGTAGATTCTAATCGCCTTTAAAGCACATGAAAAGCGGCAAAACGTTGACAATGATGCCCTTGGCCAAAAAGGGCGTATGCGTTTTTTCCTGAATATATTCAGGAAAAAACGCATACGCCCTTTTTGGCCAACCAAGCAACCTGGAAAGGCAAATCAGCGCTACAAAGATGTCTCGCTTCCCATCGGTCAAAAGGGCCATGCTGAAAAAAGTGTCAAAACCAGAAATGCAGGACAGGCCATGGAGAAATGGGAGCCTTGCTACACTGATGGGCGGGATGTAAATTGTCAACAGCCACTCTGGAGAAGTGTACGGTGAGTCCTGAAACGTCTAAAAAGCAAAGCTTAGAGAGCATAGGGCACTTCCACTCATGGGGGTATAAATTGGGAAAATGAAAAATCAGCAAGACACAAGCACCCCAAAGTTTAGGGCTGCTCTGTTGACAAGGACCTCCACTTCATTCCACCTTCAATATCCCAGGAAAGAGAAAAATGGATAAAGAAGTTGTGGTCCTTATGTACAATGGAATATCACTCAGCCGTGAAATCAATGTCATAAGGCTAGTAGCAGCATGATGAGTGGATTTAGGTACGACGACACTAAGTGAAATAAGTCACACAGAAAAGGACACTTCTCATAAGGTATCACTTATAGAGGGAATGTAAAAACCGTTACACTTGAACTGAATTACAAAACAGAACAGAGTCACACATGCAGAAAACACACTATGGCTGCTTAACGGGAAAGGTGAGTTAGGGTGATACATAAAACAAGGGTTTCAAATTAGCTCAGATACCGTTCCATAAACCCAATATGTAATAGACAAGACCTACTCCTTGCTCAGAGAACTGGACTCAACACGCCCTATTCACCGCACAAGAATATATCTGACTAGTAATAATCTTAAAACCTATGTATTGATATCTCTCTGTTAGTGTGTCAAGTGGGTAAAAAGCGGCATAAACACAGCAGTGAAAAGCAGCTAAACCCCATTATAAAAATAAATTACTTTGAAAAACCCATGAAACAAAGACAGTGAAAGAGAGAGAAATTCTTACACAATGCGTTCAGGGGCTGTGATGCAACCTGGATTGACCATATCTAGACCCACAGCTGGATGAGACATAAGGGTGGACACTGTTGCGGCTGAGAGGTTTGGTGAGGTTGGGTGAGCAAACGCAGACCCTTTAAAGTAATACTGCGTGGTACCCATCGCATGGGTCCCAAATCTCCAGGTTCAAGGGCATCTTCCTACATCGAAAACATGCATGAGATACCCAGAAGATGGTACACTGTGTGATGGGGAAAGGTTTCTAAAACGCACCTCATTTCTCATCTGCTTGTGCCCAGGTTCGCCATTCCAGCCACTTTACTAGCAATCTCCCTCCTTGGAGCATCAGCACCTTTAACCTCCTGTTCCGTACAGGTTGCAATTTGTACTGAGGATGAACGGGAAGACGTGGAACCAATGAAAGACTAGCTCTTGGTGTTGGGACAGGCACAGGTCACTCTATTTTCCCATCAGGAAGAAGAATTAACCACAGGCTCAGCCTGCCCCCCGGAACCAGAACAGGGCCTGAAGCCATCCTGCGCTTTTGCGGCCAGCTCCCTAAAAAGCGAGTTGTAAAATGGAGGTTCAGGGCACTGCAATTCACAAACCTGCAGAGTTATAAATGATAACTCTCATCCACAAATATATTGAGGGAAGGCAAAGAAGAGGATTTGAAATCAAGGCAGAATTGCAGGAAACAGATTTCAGGAGGTAGATTCGAATCGCCTTTAAAGCACATGAAAAGCGGCAAAACGTTGACAATGATGCCCTTGGCCAAAAAGGGCGTATGCGTTTTTTCCTGAATATATTCAGGAAAAAACGCATACGCCCTTTTTGGCCAACCAAGCAACCTGGAAAGGCAAATCAGCGCTACAAAGATGTCTCGCTTCCCATTGGTCAAAAGGGCCATGCTGACAAAAGTGTCAAAACCAGAAATGCAGGACAGGCCATGGAGAAATGGGAGCCTTGCTACACTGATGGGCGGGATGTAAATTGTCAACAGCCACTCTGGAGAAGTGTACGGTGATTCCTGAAACGTCTAAAAAGCAAAGCTTAGAGAGCATAGGGCACTTCCACTCATGGGGTTATAAATTGGGAAAATGAAAAATCAGCAAGACACAAGCACCCCAAAGTTTAGGGCTGCTCTGTTGACAAGGACCTCCACTTCATTCCACCTTCAATATCCCAGGAAAGAGAAAAATGGATAAAGAAGTTGTGGTCCTTATGTACAATGGAATATCACTCAGCCGTGAAATCAATGTCATAAGGCTAGTACCAGCATGATGAGTGGATTTAGGTACGACGACTCTAAGTGAAATAAGTCACACAGAAAAGGGCACTTCTCATAAGGTATCACTTATAGAGGGAATGTAAAAACCGTTACACTTGAACTGAATTACAAAACAGAACAGAGTCACACATGCAGAAAACACACTATGGCTGCTTAACGGGAAAGGTGAGGTGGGGTGATACATAAAACAAGGGTTTCAAATTAGCTCAGATACCGTTCCATAAAACCAATATGTAATAGACAAGACCTACTCCTTGCTCAGAGAACTGGACTCAACACGCCCTATTCACCGCACAAGAATATATCTGACTAGTAATAATCTTAAAACCTATGTATTGATATCTCTCTGTTAGTGTGTCAAGTGGGTAAAAAGCGGCATAAACACAGCAGTGAAAAGCAGCTAAACCCCATTATAAAAATAAATTACTTTGAAAAACCCATGAAACAAAGACAGTGAAAGAGAGAGAAATTCTTACACAATGCGTTCAGGGGCTGTGATGCAACCTGGATTGACCATATCTAGACCCACAGCTGGATGAGACATAAGGGTGGACACTGTTGTGGCTGAGAAGTTTGGTGAGGTTGGCTGAGCAAACGCAGACCCTTTAAAGTAATACTGCGTGGTACCCATCGCATGGGTCCCAAATCTCCAGGTTCAAGGGCATCTTCCTACATCGAAAACATGCATGAGATACCCAGAAGATGGTACACCGTGTGATGGGGAAAGGTTTCTAAAACGCACCTCATTTCTCATCTGCTTGTGCCCGGGTTCGCCATTCCAGCCACTTTACTAGCAATCTCCCTCCTTGGAGCATCAGCACCTTTAACCTCCTGTTCCGTACAGGTTGCAATTTGTCCTGAGGATGAACGGGAAGACGTGGAACCAACGAGAGACTAGCTCTTGGTGTTGGGACAGGCACAGGTCACTCTATTTTCCCATCAGGAAGAAGAATTAACCACAGGCTCAGCCTGCCCCCCGGAACCAGAACCGGGCCTGAAGCCATCCTGCGCTTTTGCGGCCAGCTCCCTAAAAAGCGAGTTGTAAAATGGAGGTTCAGGGCACTGCAATTCACAAACATGCAGAGTTATAAATGATAACTCTCATCCACAAATATATTGAGGGAAGGCAAAGAAGAGGATTTGAAATCAAGGCAGAATTGCAGGAAACAGATTTCAGGAGGTAGATTCGAATCGCCTTTAAAGCACATGAAAAGCGGCAAAACGTTGACAATGATGCCCTTGGCCAAAAAGGGCGTATGCGTTTTTTCCTGAATATATTCAGGAAAAAACGCATACGCCCTTTTTGGCCAACCAAGCAACCTGGAAAGGCAAATCAGCGCTACAAAGAAGTCTCGCTTCCCATCGGTTAAAAGGGCCATGCTGAAAAAAGTGTCAAAACCAGAAATGCAGGACAGGCCATGGAGAAATGGGAGCCTTGCTACACTGATGGGCGGGATGTAAATTGTCAACAGCCACTCTGGAGAAGTGTACGGTGAGTCCTGAAACGTCTAAAAAGCAAAGCTTAGAGAGCATAGGGCACTTCCACTCATGGGGTTATAAATTGGGAAAATGAAAAATCAGCAAGACACAAGCACCCCAAAGTTTAGGGCTGCTCTGTTGACAAGGACCTCCACTTCATTCCACCTTCAATATCCCAGGAAAGAGAAAAATGGATAAAGAAGTTGTGGTCCTTATGTACAATGGAATATCACTCAGCCGTGAAATCAATGTCATAAGGCTAGTACCAGCATGATGAGTGGATTTAGGTACGACGACTCTAAGTGAAATAAGTCACACAGAAAAGGGCACTTCTCATAAGGTATCACTTATAGAGGGAATGTAAAAACCGTTACACTTGAACTGAATTACAAAACAGAACAGAGTCACACATGCAGAAAACACACTATGGCTGCTTAACGGGAAAGGTGAGGTGGGGTGATACATAAAACAAGGGTTTCAAATTAGCTCAGATACCGTTCCATAAAACCAATATGTAATAGACAAGACCTACTCCTTGCTCAGAGAACTGGACTCAACACGCCCTATTCACCGCACAAGAATATATCTGACTAGTAATAATCTTAAAACCTATGTATTGATATCTCTCTGTTAGTGTGTCAAGTGGGTAAAAAGCGGCATAAACACAGCAGTGAAAAGCAGCTAAACCCCATTATAAAAATAAATTACTTTGAAAAACCCATGAAACAAAGACAGTGAAAGAGAGAGAAATTCTTACACAATGCGTTCAGGGGCTGTGATGCAACCTGGATTGACCATATCTAGACCCACAGCTGGATGAGACATAAGGGTGGACACTGTTGCGGCTGAGAAGTTTGGTGAGGTTGGGTGAGCAAACGCAGACCCTTTAAAGTAATACTGCGTGGTACCCATCGCATGGGTCCCAAATCTCCAGGTTCAAGGGCATCTTCCTACATCGAAAACATGCATGAGATACCCAGAAGATGGTACACCGTGTGATGGGGAAAGGTTTCTAAAACGCACCTCATTTCTCATCTGCTTGTGCCCGGGTTCGCCATTCCAGCCACTTTACTAGCAATCTCCCTCCTTGGAGCATCAGCACCTTTAACCTCCTGTTCCGTACAGGTTGCAATTTGTCCTGAGGATGAACGGGAAGACGTGGAACCAACGAGAGACTAGCTCTTGGTGTTGGGACAGGCACAGGTCACTCTATTTTCCCATCAGGAAGAAGAATTAACCACAGGATCAGCCTGCCCCCCGGAACCAGAACCGGGCCTGAAGCCATCCTGCGCTTTTGCGGCCAGCTCCCTAAAAAGCGAGTTGTAAAATGGAGGTTCAGGGCACTGCAATTCACAAACCTGCAGAGTTATAAATGATAACTCTCATCCACAAATATATTGAGGGAAGGCAAAGAAGAGGATTTGAAATCAAGGCAGAATTGCAGGAAACAGATTTCAGGAGGTAGATTCGAATCGCCTTTAAAGCACATGAAAAGCGGCAAAACGTTGACAATGATGCCCTTGGCCAAAAAGGGCGTATGCGTTTTTTCCTGAATATATTCAGGAAAAAACGCATACGCCCTTTTTGGCCAACCAAGCAACCTGGAAAGGCAAATCAGCGCTACAAAGAAGTCTCGCTTCCCATCGGTTAAAAGGGCCATGCTGAAAAAAGTGTCAAAACCAGAAATGCAGGACAGGCCATGGAGAAATGGGAGCCTTGCTACACTGATGGGCGGGATGTAAATTGTCAACAGCCACTCTGGAGAAGTGTACGGTGAGTCCTGAAACGTCTAAAAACCAAAGCTTAGAGAGCATAGGGCACTTCCACTCATGGGGGTATAAATTGGGAAAATGAAAAATCAGCAAGACACAAGCACCCCAAAGTTTAGGGCTGCTCTGTTGACAAGGACCTCCACTTCATTCCACCTTCAATATCCCAGGAAAGAGAAAAATGGATAAAGAAGTTGTGGTCCTTATGTACAATGGAATATCACTCAGCCGTGAAATCAATGTCATAAGGCTAGTAGCAGCATGATGAGTGGATTTAGGTACGACGACTCTAAGTGAAATAAGTCACACAGAAAAGGACACTTCTCATAAGGTATCACTGATAGAGGGAATGTAAAAACCGTTACACTTGAACTGAATTACAAAACAGAACAGAGTCACACATGCAGAAAACACATTATGGCTGCTTAACGGGAAAGGTGAGGTGGGGTGATACATAAAACAAGGGTTTCAAATTAGCTCAGATACCGTTCCATAAAACCAATATGTAATAGACAAGACCTACTCCTTGCTCAGAGAACTGGATTCAACACGCCCTATTCACCGCACAAGATTATATCTGACTAGTAATAATCTTAAAACCTATGTATTGATATCTCTCTGTTAGTGTGTCAAGTGGGTGTAAAGCGGCATAAACACAGCAGTGAAAAGCAGCTAAACCCCATTATAAAAATAAATTACTTTGAAAAACCCGTGAAACAAAGACAGTGAAAGAGAGCGAAATTCTTACACAATGCGTTCAGGGGCTGTGATGCAACCTGGATTGACCATATCTAGACCCACAGCTGGATGAGACCTAAGGGTGGACACTGTTGCGGCTGAGAGGTTTGGTGAGGTTGGGTGAGCAAACGCAGACCCTTTAAAGTAATACTGCGTGGTACCCATCGCATGGGTCCCAAATCTCCAGGTTCAAGGGCATCTTCCTACATCGAAAACATGCATGAGATACCCAGAAGATGGTACACTGTGTGATGGGGAAAGGTTTCTAAAACGCACCTCATTTCTCATTTGCTTGTGCCCGGGTTCGCCATTCCAGCCACTTTACTAGCAATCTCCCTCCTTGGAGCATCAGCACCTTTAACCTCCTGTTCCGTACAGGTTGCAATTTGTACTGAGGATGAACGGGAAGACGTGGAACCAATGAAAGACTAGCTCTTGGTGTTGGGACAGGCACAGGTCACTCTATTTTCCCATCAGGAAGAAGAATTAACCACAGGCTCAGCCTGCCCCCCGCAACCAGAACAGGGGCTGAAGCCATCCTGCGCTTTTGCGGCCAGCTCCCTAAAAAGCGAGTTGTAAAATGGAGGTTCAGGGCACTGCAATTCACAAACCTGCAGAGTTATAAATGATAACTCTCATCCACAAATATATTGAGGGAAGGCAAAGAAGAGGATTTGAAATCAAGGCAGAATTGCAGGAAACAGATTTCAGGAGGTAGATTCGAATCGCCTTTAAAGCACATGAAAAGCGGCAAAACGTTGACAATGATGCCCTTGGCCAAAAAGGGCGTATGCGTTTTTTCCTGAATATATTCAGGAAAAAACGCATATGCCCTTTTTGGCCAACCAAGCAACCTGGAAAGGCAAATCAGCGCTACAAAGATGTCTCGCTTCCCATTGGTCAAAAGGGCCATGCTGAAAAAAGTGTCAAAACCAGAAATGCAGGACAGGCCATGGAGAAATGGGAGCCTTGCTACACTGATGGGCGGGATGTAAATTGTCAACAGCCACTCTGGAGAAGTGTACGGTGAGTCCTGAAACGTCTAAAAAGCAAAGCTTAGAGAGCATAGGGCACTTCCACTCATGGGGTTATAAATTGGGAAAATGAAAAATCAGCAAGACACAAGCACCCCAAAGTTTAGGGCTGCTCTGTTGACAAGGACCTCCACTTCATTCCACCTTCAATATCCCAGGAAAGAGAAAAATGGATAAAGAAGTTGTGGTCCTTATGTACAATGGAATATCACTCAGCCGTGAAATCAATGTCATAAGGCTAGTACCAGCATGATGAGTGGATTTAGGTACGATGACTCTAAGTGAAATAAGTCACACAGAAAAGGGCACTTCTCATAAGGTATCACTGATAGAGGGAATGTAAAAACCGTTACACTTGAACTGAATTACAAAACAGAACAGAGTCACACATGCAGAAAACACACTATGGCTGCTTAACGGGAAAGGTGAGGTGGGGTGATACATAAAACAAGGGTTTCAAATTAGCTCAGATACCGTTCCATAAAACCAATATGTAATAGACAAGACCTACTCCTTGCTCAGAGAACTGGACTCAACACGCCCTATTCACCGCACAAGAATATATCTGACTAGTAATAATCTTAAAACCTATGTATTGATATCTCTCTGTTAGTGTGTCAAGTGGGTGTAAAGCGGCATAAACACAGCAGTGAAAAGCAGCTAAACCCCATTATAAAAATAAATTACTTTGAAAAACCCGTGAAACAAAGACAGTGAAAGAGAGCGAAATTCTTACACAATGCGTTCAGGGGCTGTGATGCAACCTGGATTGACCATATCTAGACCCACAGCTGGATGAGACATAAGGGTGTACACTGTTGCGGCTGAGAGGTTTGGTGAGGTTGGGTGAGCAAACGCAGACCCTTTAAAGTAATACTGCGTGGTACCCATCGCATGGGTCCCAAATCTCCAGGTTCAAGGGCATCTTCCTACATCGAAAACATGCATGAGATACCCAGAAGATGGTACACCGTGTGATGGGGAAAGGTTTCTAAAACGCATCTCATTTCTCATCTGCTTGTGCCCCGGTTCGCCATTCCAGCCACTTTACTAGCAATCTCCCTCCTTGGAGCATCAGCACCTTTAACCTCCTGTTCCGTACAGGTTGCAATTTGTCCTGAGGATGAACGGGAAGACGTGGAACCAATGAAAGACTAGCTCTTGGTGTTGGGACAGGCACAGGTCACTCTATTTTCCCATCAGGAAGAAGAATTAACCACAGGCTCAGCCTGCCCCCCGCAACCAGAACAGGGGCTGAAGCCATCCTGCGCTTTTGCGGCCAGCTCCCTAAAAAGCGAGTTGTAAAATGGAGGTTCAGGGCACTGCAATTCACAAACCTGCAGAGTTATAAATGATAACTCTCATCCACAAATATATTGAGGGAAGGCAAAGAAGAGGATTTGAAATCAAGGCAGAATTGCAGGAAACAGATTTCAGGAGGTAGATTCGAATCGCCTTTAAAGCACATGAAAAGCGGCAAAACGTTGACAATGATGCCCTTGGCCAAAAAGGGCGTATGCGTTTTTTCCTGAATATATTCAGGAAAAAACGCATACGCCCTTTTTGGCCAACCAAGCAACCTGGAAAGGCAAATCAGCGCTACAAAGAAGTCTCGCTTCCCATCGGTTAAAAGGGCCATGCTGAAAAAAGTGTCAAAACCAGAAATGCAGGACAGGCCATGGAGAAATGGGAGCCTTGCTACACTGATGGGCGGGATGTAAATTGTCAACAGCCACTCTGGAGAAGTGTACGGTGATTCCTGAAACGTCTAAAAAGCAAAGCTTAGAGAGCATAGGGCACTTCCACTCATGGGGGTATAAATTGGGAAAATGAAAAATCAGCAAGACACAAGCACCCCAAAGTTTAGGGCTGCTCTGTTGACAAGGACCTCCACTTCATTCCACCTTCAATATCCCAGGAAAGAGAAAAATGGATAAAGAAGTTGTGGTCCTTATGTACAATGGAATATCACTCAGCCGTGAAATCAATGTCATAAGGCTAGTAGCAGCATGATGAGTGGATTTAGGTACAACGACTCTAAGTGAAATAAGTCACACAGAAAAGGACACTTCTCATAAGGTATCACTGATAGAGGGAATGTAAAAACCGTTACACTTGAACTGAATTACAAAACAGAACAGAGTCACACATGCAGAAAACACACTATGGCTGCTTAACGGGAAAGGTGAGGTGGGGTGATACATAAAACAAGGGTTTCAAATGAGCTCAGATACCGTTCCATAAAACCAATATGTAATAGACAAGACCTACTCCTTGCTCAGAGAACTGGACTCAACACGCCCTATTCACCGCACAAGAATATATCTGACTAGTAATAATCTTAAAACTTATGTATTGATATCTCTCTGTTAGTGTGTCAAGTGGGTGTAAAGCGGCATAAACACAGCAGTGAAAAGCAGCTAAACCCCATTATAAAAATAAATTACTTTGAAAAACCCGTGAAACAAAGACAGTGAAAGAGAGCGAAATTCTTACACAATGCGTTCACGGGCTGTGATGCAACCTGGATTGACCATATCTAGACCCACAGCTGGATGAGACCTAAGGGTGGACACTGTTGCGGCTGAGAGGTTTGGTGAGGTTGGGTGAGCAAACGCAGACCCTTTAAAGTAATACTGCGTGGTACCCATCGCATGGGTCCCAAATCTCCAGGTTCAAGGGCATCTTCCTACATCGAAAACATGCATGAGATACCCAGAAGATGGTACACCGTGTGATGGGGAAAGGTTTCTAAAACGCAACTCATTTCTCATTTGCTTGTGCCCGGGTTCGCCATTCCAGCCACTTTACTAGCAATCTCCCTCCTTGGAGCATCAGCACCTTTAACCTCCTGTTCCGTACAGGTTGCAATTTGTACTGAGGATGAACGGGAAGACGTGGAACCAATGAAAGACTAGCTCTTGGTGTTGGGACAGGCACAGGTCACTCTATTTTCCCATCAGGAAGAAGAATTAACCACAGGCTCAGCCTGCCCCCCGGAACCAGAACAGGGGCTGAAGCCATCCTGCGCTTTTGCGGCCAGCTCCCTAAAAAGCGAGTTGTAAAATGGAGGTTCAGGGCACTGCAATTCACAAACCTGCAGAGTTATAAATGATAACTCTCATCCACAAATATATTGAGGGAAGGCAAAGAAGAGGATTTGAAATCAAGGCAGAATTGCAGGAAACAGATTTCAGGAGGTAGATTCGAATCGCCTTTAAAGCACATGAAAAGCGGCAAAACGTTGACAATGATGCCCTTGGCCAAAAAGGGCGTATGCGTTTTTTCCTGAATATATTCAGGAAAAAACGCATACGCCCTTTTTGGCCAACCAAGCAACCTGAAAAGGCAAATCAGCGCTACAAAGAAGTCTCGCTTCCCATCGGTTAAAAGGGCCATGCTGAAAAAAGTGTCAAAACCAGAAATGCAGGACAGGCCATGGAGAAATGGGAGCCTTGCTACACTGATGGGCGGGATGTAAATTGTCAACAGCCACTCTGGAGAAGTGTACGGTGAGTCCTGAAACGTCTAAAAAGCAAAGCTTAGAGAGCATAGGGCACTTCCACTCATGGGGGTATAAATTGGGAAAATGAAAAATCAGCAAGACACAAGCACCCCAAAGTTTAGGGCTGCTCTGTTGACAAGGACCTCCACTTCATTCCACCTTCAATATCCCAGGAAAGAGAAAAATGGATAAAGAAGTTGTGGTCCTTATGTACAATGGAATATCACTCAGCCGTGAAATCAATGTCATAAGGCTAGTAGCAGCATGATGAGTGGATTTAGGTACAACGACTCGAAGTGAAATAAGTCACACAGAAAAGGACACTTCTCATAAGGTATCACTTATAGAGGGAATGTAAAAACCGTTACACTTGAACTGAATTACAAAACAGAACAGAGTCACACATGCAGAAAACACACTATGGCTGCTTAACGGGAAAGGTGAGGTGGGGTGATACATAAAACAAGGGTTTCAAATTAGCTCAGATACCGTTCCATTAAACCAATATGTAATAGACAAGACCTACTCCTTGCTCAGAGAACTGGACTCAACACGCCCTATTCACCACACAAGAATATATCTGACTAGTAAAAATCTTATAACTTATGTATTGATATCTCTCTGTTAGTGTGTCAAGTGGGTGTAAAGCGGCATAAACACAGCAGTGAAAAGCAGCTAAACCCCATTATAAAAATAAATTACTTTGAAAAACCCATGAAACAAAGACAGTGAAAGAGATAGAAATTCTTACACAATGCGTTCAGGGGCTGTGATGCAACCTGGATTGACCATATCTAGACCCACAGCTGGATGAGACATAAGGGTGGACACTCTTGAGGCTGAGAGGTTTGGTGAGGTTGGGTGAGCAAACGCAGACCCTTTAAAGTAATACTTCATGGTACCCATCGCATGGGTCCCAAATCGCCAGGTTCCAGGGCATCTTCCTACATCGAAAACATGCATGAGAAACCCAGAAGATGGTACACCGTGTGATGTGGAAAGGTTTCTAAAACGCACCTCATTTCTCATCTCCTTGTGCCCGGGTTCGCTATTCCAGCCGCTTTACTAGCAATCTCCCTACTTGGAGCATCAGCACCTTTAACCTCCTGTTCCGTACAGGTTGCAATTTGTCCTGAGGATGAACGGGAAGACGTGGAACCAATGAGAGACTAGCTCTTGGTGTAGGGACACGCACAGGTTACTCTATTTTCCCATCAGGAAGAAGAATTAACCACAGGCTCAGCCTGCCCCCCGGAACCAGAACAGGGCCTGAAGCCATCCTGCGCTTTTGCGGCCAGCTCCCTAAAAAGCGAGTTGTAAAATGGAGGTTCAGGGCACTGCAATTCACAAACCTGCAGACTTATAAATGATAACTCTCATCCACAAATATATTGAGGGAAGGCAAAGAAGAGGATTTGAAATCAAGGCAGAATTGCAGGAAACAGATTTCAGGAGGTAGATTCGAATCGCCTTTAAAACACATGAAAAGCGGCAAAACGTTGACAATGATGCCCTTGGCCAAAAAGGGCGTATGCGTTTTTTCCTGAATATATTCAGGAAAAAACGCATACGCCCTTTTTGGCCAACCAAGCAACCTGGAAAGGCAAATCAGCGCTACAAAGAAGTCTCGCTTCCCATCGGTCAAAAGGGCCATGCTGAAAAAAGTGTCAAAACCAGAAATGCAGGACAGGCCATGGAGAAATGGGAGCCTTGCTACACTGATGGGCGGGATGAAAATTGTCAACAGCCACTCTGGAGAAGTGTACGGTGAGTCCTGAAACGTCTAAAAAGCAAAGCTTAGAGAGCATAGGGCACTTCCACTCATGGGGGTATAAATTGGGAAAAGGAAAAATCAGCAAGACACAAGCACCCCAAAGTTTAGGGCTGCTCTGTTGAGAAGGACCTCCACTTCATTCCACATTCAATATCCCAGGAAAGAGAAAAATGGATAAAGAAGTTGTGGTCCTTATGTACAATGGAATATCACTCAGCCGTGAAATCAATGTCATAAGGCTAGTAGCAGCATGATGAGTGGATTTAGGTACAACGACTCTAAGTGAAATAAGTCACACAGAAAAGGACACTTCTCATAAGGTATCACTGATAGAGGGAATGTAAAAACCGTTACACTTGAACTGAATTACAAAACAGAACAGAGTCACACATGCAGAAAACACACTATGGCTGCTTAACGGGAAAGGTGAGGTGGGGTGATACATAAAACAAGGGTTTCAAATTAGCTCAGATACCGTTCCATAAAACCAATATGTAATAGACAAGACCTACTCCTTGCTCAGAGAACTGGACTCAACACGCCCTATTCACCGCACAAGAATATATCTGACTAGTAATAATCTTATAACTTATGTATTGATATCTCTCTGTTAGTGTGTCAAGTGGGTGTAAAGCGGCATAAACACAGCAGTGAAAAGCAGCTAAACCCCATTATAAAAATAAATTACTTTGAAAAACCCATGAAACAAAGACAGTGAAAGAGATAGAAATTCTTACACAATGCGTTCAGGGGCTGTGATGCAACCTGGATTGACCATATCTAGACCCACAGCTGGATGAGACATAAGGGTGGACACTCTTGGGGCTGAGAGGTTTGGTGAGGTTGGGTGAGCAAACGCAGACCCTTTAAAGTAATACTGCATGGTACCCATCGCATGGGTCCCAAATCGCCAGGTTCAAGGGCATCTTCCTACATCCAAAACATGCATGAGAAACACAGAAGATGGTACACCGTGTGATGTGGAAAGGTTTCTAAAACGCACCTCATTTCTCATCTCCTTGTGCCCGGATTCGCTATTCCAGCCGCTTTACTAGCAATCTCCCTACTTGGAGCATCAGCACCTTTATCCTCCTGTTCAGTACAGGTTGCAATTTGTCCTGAGGATGAACGGGAAGACGTGGAACCAATGCGAGACTAGCTCTTGGTGTTGGGACAGGCACAGGTTACTCTATTTTCCCATCAGGAAGAAGAATTAACCACAGGCTCAGCCTGCCCCCCGGAACCAGAACAGGGCCTGAAGCCATCCTGCGCTTTTGCGGCCAGCTCCCTAAAAAGCGAGTTGTAAAATGGAGGTTCAGGGCACTGCAATTCACAAACCTGCAGAGTTATAAATGATAACTCTCATCCACAAATATATTGAGGGAAGCCAAAGAAGAGGATTTGAAATCAAGGCAGAATTGCAGGAAACAGATTTCAGGAGGTAGATTCGAATCGCCTTTAAAGCACATGAAAAGCGGCAAAACGTTGACAATGATGCCCTTGGCCAAAAAGGGCGTATGCGTTTTTTCCTGAATATATTCAGGAAAAAACGCATACGCCCTTTTTGGCCAACCAAGCAACCTGGAAAGGCAAATCAGCGCTACAAAGAAGTCTCGCTTCCCATCGGTCAAAAGGGCCATGCTGAAAAAAGTGTCAAAACCAGAAATGCAGGACAGGCCATGGAGAAATGGGAGCCTTGCTACACTGATGGGCGGGATGTAAATTGTCAACAGCCACTCTGGAGAAGTGTACGGTGAGTCCTGAAACGTCTAAAAAGCAAAGCTTAGAGAGCATAGGGCACTTCCACTCATGGGGGTATAAATTGGGAAAAGGAAAAATCAGCAAGACACAAGCACCCCAAAGTTTAGGGCTGCTCTGTTGACAAGGACCTCCACTTCATTCCACCTTCAATATCCCAGGAAAGAGAAAAATGGATAAAGAAGTTGTGGTCCTTATGTACAATGGAATATCACTCAGCCATGAAATCAATGTCATAAGGCTAGTAGCAGCATGATGAGTGGATTTAGGTACGACGATTCTAAGTGAAATAAGTCACACAGAAAAGGACACTTCTCATAAGGTATCACTGATAGAGGGAATGTAAAAACCGTTACACTTGAACTGAATTACAAAACAGAACAGAGTCACACATGCAGAAAACACACTATGGCTGCTTAACGGGAAAGGTGAGGTGGGGTGATACATAAAACAAGGGTTTCAAATTAGCTCAGATACCGTTCCATAAAACCAATATGTAATAGACAAGACCTACTCCTTGCTCAGAGAACTGGACTCAACACGCCCTATTCACCGCACAAGAATATATCTGACTAGTAATAATCTTATAACTTATGTATTGATATCTCTCTGTTAGTGTGTCAAGTGGGTGTAAAGCGGCATAAACACAGCAGTGAAAAGCAGCTAAACCCCATTATAAAAATAAATTACTTTGAAAAACCCATGAAACAAAGACAGTGAAAGAGATAGAAATTCTTACACAATGCGTTCAGGGGCTGTGATGCAACCTGGATTGACCATATCTAGACCCACAGCTGGATGAGACATAAGGGTGGACACTCTTGGGGCTGAGAGGTTTGGTGAGGTTGGGTGAGCAAACGCAGACCCTTTAAAGTAATACTGCATGGTACCCATCGCATGGGTCCCAAATCGCCAGGTTCAAGGGCATCTTCCTACATCCAAAACATGCATGAGAAACACAGAAGATGGTACACCGTGTGATGTGGAACGGTTTCTAAAACGCACCTCATTTCTCATCTCCTTGTGCCCGGGTTCGCTATTCCAGCCGCTTTACTAGCAATCTCCCTACTTGGAGCATCAGCACCTTTATCCTCCTGTTCAGTACAGGTTGCAATTTGTCCTGAGGATGAACGGGAAGACGTGGAACCAATGCGAGACTAGCTCTTGGTGTTGGGACAGGCACAGGTTACTCTATTTTCCCATCAGGAAGAAGAATTAACCACAGGCTCAGCCTGCCCCCCGGAACCAGAACAGGGCCTGAAGCCATCCTGCGCTTTTGCGGCCAGCTCCCTAAAAAGCGAGTTGTAAAATGGAGGTTCAGGGCACTGCAATTCACAAACCTGCAGAGTTATAAATGATAACTCTCATCCACAAATATATTGAGGGAAGGCAAAGAAGAGGATTTGAAATCAAGGCAGAATTGCAGGAAACAGATTTCAGGAGGTAGATTCGAATCGCCTTTAAAGCACATGAAAAGCGGCAAAACGTTGACAATGATGCCCTTGGCCAAAAAGGGCGTATGCGTTTTTTCCTGAATATATTCAGGAAAAAACGCATACGCCCTTTTTGGCCAACCAAGCAACCTGGAAAGGCAAATCAGCGCTACAAAGAAGTCTCGCTTCCCATCGGTCAAAAGGGCCATGCTGAAAAAAGTGTCAAAACCAGAAATGCAGGACAGGCCATGGAGAAATGGGAGCCTTGCTACACTGATGGGCGGGATGTAAATTGTCAACAGCCACTCTGGAGAAGTGTACGGTGAGTCCTGAAACGTCTAAAAAGCAAAGCTTAGAGAGCATAGGGCACTTCCACTCATGGGGGTATAAATTGGGAAAAGGAAAAATCAGCAAGACACAAGCACCCCAAAGTTTAGGGCTGCTCTGTTGACAAGGACCTCCACTTCATTCCACCTTCAATATCCCAGGAAAGAGAAAAATGGATAAAGAAGTTGTGGTCCTTATGTACAATGGAATATCACTCAGCCATGAAATCAATGTCATAAGGCTAGTAGCAGCATGATGAGTGGATTTAGGTACGACGATTCTAAGTGAAATAAGTCACACAGAAAAGGACACTTCTCATAAGGTATCACTGATAGAGGGAATGTAAAAACCGTTACACTTGAACTGAATTACAAAACAGAACAGAGTCACACATGCAGAAAACACACTATGGCTGCTTAACGGGAAAGGTGAGGTGGGGTGATACATAAAACAAGGGTTTCAAATTAGCTCAGATACCGTTCCATAAAACCAATATGTAATAGACAAGACCTACTCCTTGCTCAGAGAACTGGACTCAACACGCCCTATTCACCGCACAAGAATATATCTGACTAGTAATAATCTTAAAACCTATGTATTGATATCTCTCTGTTAGTGTGTCAAGTGGGTGTAAAGCGGCATAAACACAGCAGTGAAAAGCAGCTAAACCCCATTATAAAAATAAATTACTTTGAAAAACCCGTGAAACAAAGACAGTGAAAGAGAGCGAAATTCTTACACAATGCGTTCAGGGGCTGTGATGCAACCTGGATTGACCATATCTAGACCCACAGCTGAATGAGACCTAAGGGTGGACACTGTTGCGGCTGAGAGGTTTGGTGAGGTTGGGTGAGCAAACGCAGACCCTTTAAAGTAATACTGCGTGGTACCCATCGCATGGGTCCCAAATCTCCAGGTTCAAGGGCATCTTCCTACATCGAAAACATGCATGAGATACCCAGAAGATGGTACACTGTGTGATGGGGAAAGGTTTCTAAAACGCACCTCATTTCTCATTTGCTTGTGCCCGGGTTCGCCATTCCAGCCACTTTACTAGCAATCTCCCTCCTTGGAGCATCAGCACCTTTAACCTCCTGTTCCGTACAGGTTGCAATTTGTACTGAGGATGAACGGGAAGACGTGGAACCAATGAAAGACTAGCTCTTGGTGTTGGGACAGGCACAGGTCACTCTATTTTCCCATCAGGAAGAAGAATTAACCACAGGCTCAGCCTGCCCCCCGGAACCAGAACAGGGGCTGAAGCCATCCTGCGCTTTTGCGGCCAGCTCCCTAAAAAGCGAGTTGTAAAATGGAGGTTCAGGGCACTGCAATTCACAAACCTGCAGAGTTATAAATGATAACTCTCACCCACAAATATATTGAGGGAAGGCAAAGAAGAGGATTTGAAATCAAGGCAGAATTGCAGGAAACAGATTTCAGGAGGTAGATTCGAATCGCCTTTAAAGCACATGAAAAGCGGCAAAACGTTGACAATGATGCCCTTGGCCAAAAAGGGCGTATGCGTTTTTTCCTGAATATATTCAGGAAAAAACGCATACGCCCTTTTTGGCCAACCAAGCAACCTGGAAAGGCAAATCAGCGCTACAAAGATGTCTCGCTTCCCATTGGTCAAAAGGGCCATGCTGAAAAAAGTGTCAAAACCAGAAATGCAGGACAGGCCATGGAGAAATGGGAGCCTTGCTACACTGATGGGCGGGATGTAAATTGTCAACAGCCACTCTGGAGAAGTGTACGGTGAGTCCTGAAACGTCTAAAAAGCAAAGCTTAGAGAGCATAGGGCACTTCCACTCATGGGGGTATAAATTGGGAAAATGAAAAATCAGCAAGACACAAGCACCCCAAAGTTTAGGGCTGCTCTGTTGACAAGGACCTCCACTTCATTCCACCTTCAATATCCCAGGAAAGAGAAAAATGGATAAAGAAGTTGTGGTCCTTATGTACAATGGAATATCACTCAGCCGTGAAATCAATGTCATAAGGCTAGTAGCAGCATGATGAGTGGATTTAGGTACGACGACTCTAAGTGAAATAAGTCACACAGCAAAGGACACTTCTCATAAGGTATCACTTATAGAGGGAATGTAAAAACCGTTACACTTGAACTGAATTACAAAACAGAACAGAGTCACACATGCAGAAAACACACTATGGCTGCTTAACGGGAAAGGTGAGGTGGGGTGATACATAAAACAAGGGTTTCAAATTAGCTCAGATACCGTTCCATAAACCCAATATGTAATAGACAAGACCTACTCCTTGCTCAGAGAACTGGACTCAACACGCCCTATTCACCGCACAAGAATATATCTGACTAGTAATAATCTTAAAACCTATGTATTGATATCTCTCTATTAGTGTGTCAAGTGGGTAAAAAGCGGCATAAACACAGCAGTGAAAAGCAGCTAAACCCCATTATAAAAATAAATTACTTTGAAAAACCCATGAAACAAAGACAGTGAAAGAGAGAGAAATTCTTACACAATGCGTTCAGGGGCTGTGATGCAACCTGGATTGACCATATCTAGACCCACAGCTGGATGAGACCTAAGGGTGGACACTGTTGCGGCTGAGAGGTTTGGTGAGGTTGGGTGAGCAAACGCAGACCCTTTAAAGTAATACTGCGTGGTACCCATCGCATGGGTCCCAAATCTCCAGGTTCAAGGGCATCTTCCTACATCGAAAACATGAATGAGATACCCAGAAGATGGTACACTGTGTGATGGGGAAAGGTTTCTAAAACGCACCTCATTTCTCATCTGCTTGTGCCCGGGTTCGCCATTCCAGCCACTTTACTAGCAATCTCCCTCCTTGGAGCATCAGCACCTTTAACCTCCTGTTCCGTACAGGTTGCAATTTGTACTGAGGATGAACGGGAAGACGTGGAACCAATGAAAGACTAGCTCTTGGTGTTGGGACAGGCACAGGTCACTCTATTTTCCCATCAGGAAGAAGAATTAACCACAGGCTCAGCCTGCCCCCCGGAACCAGAACAGGGGCTGAAGCCATCCTGCGCTTTTGCGGCCAGCTCCCTAAAAAGCGAGTTGTAAAATGGAGGTTCAGGGCACTGCAATTCACAAACCTGCAGAGTTATAAATGATAACTCTCATCCACAAATATATTGAGGGAAGGCAAAGAAGAGGATTTGAAATCAAGGCAGAATTGCTGGAAACAGATTTCAGGAGGTAGATTCGAATCGCCTTTAAAGCACATGAAAAGCGGCAAAACGTTGACAATGATGCCCTTGGCCAAAAAGGGCGTATGCGTTTTTTCCTGAATATATTCAGGAAAAAACGCATACGCCCTTTTTGGCCAACCAAGCAACCTGGAAAGGCAAATCAGCGCTACAAAGAAGTCTCGCTTCCCATCGGTCAAAAGGGCCATGCTGAAAAAAGTGTCAAAACCAGAAATGCAGGACAGGCCATGGAGAAATGGGAGCCTTGCTACACTGATGGGCGGGATGTAAATTGTCAACAGCCACTCTGGAGAAGTGTACGGTGAGTCCTGAAACGTCTAAAAAGCAAAGCTTAGAGAGCATAGGGCACTTCCACTCATGGGGGTATAAATTGGGAAAATTAAAAATCAGCAAGACACAAGCACCCCAAAGTTTAGGGCTGCTCTGTTGACAAGGACCTCCACTTCATTCCACCTTCAATATCCCAGGAAAGAGAAAAATGGATAAAGAAGTTGTGGTCCTTATGTACAATGGAATATCACTCAGCCATGAAATCAATGTCATAAGGCTAGTAGCAGCATGATGAGTGGATTTAGGTACGACGATTCTAAGTGAAATAAGTCACACAGAAAAGGACACTTCTCATAAGGTATCACTGATAGAGGGAATGTAAAAACCGTTACACTTGAACTGAATTACAAAACAGAACAGAGTCACACATGCAGAAAACACACTATGGCTGCTTAACGGGAAAGGTGAGGTGGGGTGATACATAAAACAAGGGTTTCAAATTAGCTCAGATACCGTTCCATAAAACCAATATGTAATAGACAAGACCTACTCCTTGCTCAGAGAACTGGACTCAACACGCCCTATTCACCGCACAAGAATATATCTGACTAGTAATAATCTTAAAACCTATGTATTGATATCTCTCTGTTAGTGTGTCAAGTGGGTGTAAAGCGGCATAAACACAGCAGTGAAAAGCAGCTAAACCCCATTATAAAAATAAATTACTTTGAAAAACCCGTGAAACAAAGACAGTGAAAGAGAGCGAAATTCTTACACAATGCGTTCAGGGGCTGTGATGCAACCTGGATTGACCATATCTAGACCCACAGCTGGATGAGACATAAGGGTGTACACTGTTGCGGCTGAGAGGTTTGGTGAGGTTGGGTGAGCAAACGCAGACCCTTTAAAGTAATACTGCGTAGTACCCATCGCATGGGTCCCAAATCTCCAGGTTCAAGGGCATCTTCCTACATCGAAAACATGCATGAGATACCCAGAAGATGGTACACCGTGTGATGGGGAAAGGTTTCTAAAACGCATCTCATTTCTCATCTGCTTGTGCCCCGGTTCGCCATTCCAGCCACTTTACTAGCAATCTCCCTCCTTGGAGCATCAGCACCTTTAACCTCCTGTTCCGTACAGGTTGCAATTTGTCCTGAGGATGAACGGGAAGACGTGGAACCAATGAAAGACTAGCTCTTGGTGTTGGGACAGGCACAGGTCACTCTATTTTCCCATCAGGAAGAAGAATTAACCACAGGCTCAGCCTGCCCCCCGCAACCAGAACAGGGGCTGAAGCCATCCTGCGCTTTTGCGGCCAGCTCCCTAAAAAGCGAGTTGTAAAATGGAGGTTCAGGGCACTGCAATTCACAAACCTGCAGAGTTATAAATGATAACTCTCATCCACAAATATATTGAGGGAAGGCAAAGAAGAGGATTTGAAATCAAGGCAGAATTGCAGGAAACAGATTTCAGGAGGTAGATTCGAATCGCCTTTAAAGCACATGAAAAGCGGCAAAACGTTGACAATGATGCCCTTGGCCAAAAAGGGCGTATGCGTTTTTTCCTGAATATATTCAGGAAAAAACGCATACGCCCTTTTTGGCCAACCAAGCAACCTGGAAAGGCAAATCAGCGCTACAAAGAAGTCTCGCTTCCCATCGGTTAAAAGGGCCATGCTGAAAAAAGTGTCAAAACCAGAAATGCAGGACAGGCCATGGAGAAATGGGAGCCTTGCTACACTGATGGGCGGGATGTAAATTGTCAACAGCCACTCTGGAGAAGTGTACGGTGATTCCTGAAACGTCTAAAAAGCAAAGCTTAGAGAGCATAGGGCACTTCCACTCATGGGGGTATAAATTGGGAAAATGAAAAATCAGCAAGACACAAGCACCCCAAAGTTTAGGGCTGCTCTGTTGACAAGGACCTCCACTTCATTCCACCTTCAATATCCCAGGAAAGAGAAAAATGGATAAAGAAGTTGTGGTCCTTATGTACAATGGAATATCACTCAGCCGTGAAATCAATGTCATAAGGCTAGTAGCAGCATGATGAGTGGATTTAGGTACAACGACTCTAAGTGAAATAAGTCACACAGAAAAGGACACTTCTCATAAGGTATCACTGATAGAGGGAATGTAAAAACCGTTACACTTGAACTGAATTACAAAACAGAACAGAGTCACACATGCAGAAAACACACTATGGCTGCTTAACGGGAAAGGTGAGGTGGGGTGATACATAAAACAAGGGTTTCAAATGAGCTCAGATACCGTTCCATAAAACCAATATGTAATAGACAAGACCTACTCCTTGCTCAGAGAACTGGACTCAACACGCCCTATTCACCGCACAAGAATATATCTGACTAGTAATAATCTTAAAACTTATGTATTGATATCTCTCTGTTAGTGTGTCAAGTGGGTGTAAAGCGGCATAAACACAGCAGTGAAAAGCAGCTAAACCCCATTATAAAAATAAATTACTTTGAAAAACCCGTGAAACAAAGACAGTGAAAGAGAGCGAAATTCTTACACAATGCGTTCACGGGCTGTGATGCAACCTGGATTGACCATATCTAGACCCACAGCTGGATGAGACCTAAGGGTGGACACTGTTGCGGCTGAGAGGTTTGGTGAGGTTGGGTGAGCAAACGCAGACCCTTTAAAGTAATACTGCGTGGTACCCATCGCATGGGTCCCAAATCTCCAGGTTCAAGGGCATCTTCCTACATCGAAAACATGCATGAGATACCCAGAAGATGGTACACCGTGTGATGGGGAAAGGTTTCTAAAACGCAACTCATTTCTCATTTGCTTGTGCCCGGGTTCGCCATTCCAGCCACTTTACTAGCAATCTCCCTCCTTGGAGCATCAGCACCTTTAACCTCCTGTTCCGTACAGGTTGCAATTTGTACTGAGGATGAACGGGAAGACGTGGAACCAATGAAAGACTAGCTCTTGGTGTTGGGACAGGCACAGGTCACTCTATTTTCCCATCAGGAAGAAGAATTAACCACAGGCTCAGCCTGCCCCCCGGAACCAGAACAGGGGCTGAAGCCATCCTGCGCTTTTGCGGCCAGCTCCCTAAAAAGCGAGTTGTAAAATGGAGGTTCAGGGCACTGCAATTCACAAACCTGCAGAGTTATAAATGATAACTCTCATCCACAAATATATTGAGGGAAGGCAAAGAAGAGGATTTGAAATCAAGGCAGAATTGCAGGAAACAGATTTCAGGAGGTAGATTCGAATCGCCTTTAAAGCACATGAAAAGCGGCAAAACGTTGACAATGATGCCCTTGGCCAAAAAGGGCGTATGCGTTTTTTCCTGAATATATTCAGGAAAAAACGCATACGCCCTTTTTGGCCAACCAAGCAACCTGAAAAGGCAAATCAGCGCTACAAAGAAGTCTCGCTTCCCATCGGTTAAAAGGGCCATGCTGAAAAAAGTGTCAAAACCAGAAATGCAGGACAGGCCATGGAGAAATGGGAGCCTTGCTACACTGATGGGCGGGATGTAAATTGTCAACAGCCACTCTGGAGAAGTGTACGGTGAGTCCTGAAACGTCTAAAAAGCAAAGCTTAGAGAGCATAGGGCACTTCCACTCATGGGGGTATAAATTGGGAAAATGAAAAATCAGCAAGACACAAGCACCCCAAAGTTTAGGGCTGCTCTGTTGACAAGGACCTCCACTTCATTCCACCTTCAATATCCCAGGAAAGAGAAAAATGGATAAAGAAGTTGTGGTCCTTATGTACAATGGAATATCACTCAGCCGTGAAATCAATGTCATAAGGCTAGTAGCAGCATGATGAGTGGATTTAGGTACAACGACTCGAAGTGAAATAAGTCACACAGAAAAGGACACTTCTCATAAGGTATCACTTATAGAGGGAATGTAAAAACCGTTACACTTGAACTGAATTACAAAACAGAACAGAGTCACACATGCAGAAAACACACTATGGCTGCTTAACGGGAAAGGTGAGGTGGGGTGATACATAAAACAAGGGTTTCAAATTAGCTCAGATACCGTTCCATTAAACCAATATGTAATAGACAAGACCTACTCCTTGCTCAGAGAACTGGACTCAACACGCCCTATTCACCACACAAGAATATATCTGACTAGTAAAAATCTTATAACTTATGTATTGATATCTCTCTGTTAGTGTGTCAAGTGGGTGTAAAGCGGCATAAACACAGCAGTGAAAAGCAGCTAAACCCCATTATAAAAATAAATTACTTTGAAAAACCCATGAAACAAAGACAGTGAAAGAGATAGAAATTCTTACACAATGCGTTCAGGGGCTGTGATGCAACCTGGATTGACCATATCTAGACCCACAGCTGGATGAGACATAAGGGTGGACACTCTTGAGGCTGAGAGGTTTGGTGAGGTTGGGTGAGCAAACGCAGACCCTTTAAAGTAATACTTCATGGTACCCATCGCATGGGTCCCAAATCGCCAGGTTCCAGGGCATCTTCCTACATCGAAAACATGCATGAGAAACCCAGAAGATGGTACACCGTGTGATGTGGAAAGGTTTCTAAAACGCACCTCATTTCTCATCTCCTTGTGCCCGGGTTCGCTATTCCAGCCGCTTTACTAGCAATCTCCCTACTTGGAGCATCAGCACCTTTAACCTCCTGTTCCGTACAGGTTGCAATTTGTCCTGAGGATGAACGGGAAGACGTGGAACCAATGAGAGACTAGCTCTTGGTGTAGGGACACGCACAGGTTACTCTATTTTCCCATCAGGAAGAAGAATTAACCACAGGCTCAGCCTGCCCCCCGGAACCAGAACAGGGCCTGAAGCCATCCTGCGCTTTTGCGGCCAGCTCCCTAAAAAGCGAGTTGTAAAATGGAGGTTCAGGGCACTGCAATTCACAAACCTGCAGAGTTATAAATGATAACTCTCATCCACAAATATATTGAGGGAAGGCAAAGAAGAGGATTTGAAATCAAGGCAGAATTGCAGGAAACAGATTTCAGGAGGTAGATTCGAATCGCCTTTAAAACACATGAAAAGCGGCAAAACGTTGACAATGATGCCCTTGGCCAAAAAGGGCGTATGCGTTTTTTCCTGAATATATTCAGGAAAAAACGCATACGCCCTTTTTGGCCAACCAAGCAACCTGGAAAGGCAAATCAGCGCTACAAAGAAGTCTCGCTTCCCATCGGTCAAAAGGGCCATGCTGAAAAAAGTGTCAAAACCAGAAATGCAGGACAGGCCATGGAGAAATGGGAGCCTTGCTACACTGATGGGCGGGATGAAAATTGTCAACAGCCACTCTGGAGAAGTGTACGGTGAGTCCTGAAACGTCTAAAAAGCAAAGCTTAGAGAGCATAGGGCACTTCCACTCATGGGGGTATAAATTGGGAAAAGGAAAAATCAGCAAGACACAAGCACCCCAAAGTTTAGGGCTGCTCTGTTGAGAAGGACCTCCACTTCATTCCACATTCAATATCCCAGGAAAGAGAAAAATGGATAAAGAAGTTGTGGTCCTTATGTACAATGGAATATCACTCAGCCGTGAAATCAATGTCATAAGGCTAGTAGCAGCATGATGAGTGGATTTAGGTACAACGACTCTAAGTGAAATAAGTCACACAGAAAAGGACACTTCTCATAAGGTATCACTGATAGAGGGAATGTAAAAACCGTTACACTTGAACTGAATTACAAAACAGAACAGAGTCACACATGCAGAAAACACACTATGGCTGCTTAACGGGAAAGGTGAGGTGGGGTGATACATAAAACAAGGGTTTCAAATTAGCTCAGATACCGTTCCATAAAACCAATATGTAATAGACAAGACCTACTCCTTGCTCAGAGAACTGGACTCAACACGCCCTATTCACCGCACAAGAATATATCTGACTAGTAATAATCTTATAACTTATGTATTGATATCTCTCTGTTAGTGTGTCAAGTGGGTGTAAAGCGGCATAAACACAGCAGTGAAAAGCAGCTAAACCCCATTATAAAAATAAATTACTTTGAAAAACCCATGAAACAAAGACAGTGAAAGAGATAGAAATTCTTACACAATGCGTTCAGGGGCTGTGATGCAACCTGGATTGACCATATCTAGACCCACAGCTGGATGAGACATAAGGGTGGACACTCTTGGGGCTGAGAGGTTTGGTGAGGTTGGGTGAGCAAACGCAGACCCTTTAAAGTAATACTGCATGGTACCCATCGCATGGGTCCCAAATCGCCAGGTTCAAGGGCATCTTCCTACATCCAAAACATGCATGAGAAACACAGAAGATGGTACACCGTGTGATGTGGAAAGGTTTCTAAAACGCACCTCATTTCTCATCTCCTTGTGCCCGGATTCGCTATTCCAGCCGCTTTACTAGCAATCTCCCTACTTGGAGCATCAGCACCTTTATCCTCCTGTTCAGTACAGGTTGCAATTTGTCCTGAGGATGAACGGGAAGACGTGGAACCAATGCGAGACTAGCTCTTGGTGTTGGGACAGGCACAGGTTACTCTATTTTCCCATCAGGAAGAAGAATTAACCACAGGCTCAGCCTGCCCCCCGGAACCAGAACAGGGCCTGAAGCCATCCTGCGCTTTTGCGGCCAGCTCCCTAAAAAGCGAGTTGTAAAATGGAGGTTCAGGGCACTGCAATTCACAAACCTGCAGAGTTATAAATGATAACTCTCATCCACAAATATATTGAGGGAAGCCAAAGAAGAGGATTTGAAATCAAGGCAGAATTGCAGGAAACAGATTTCAGGAGGTAGATTCGAATCGCCTTTAAAGCACATGAAAAGCGGCAAAACGTTGACAATGATGCCCTTGGCCAAAAAGGGCGTATGCGTTTTTTCCTGAATATATTCAGGAAAAAACGCATACGCCCTTTTTGGCCAACCAAGCAACCTGGAAAGGCAAATCAGCGCTACAAAGAAGTCTCGCTTCCCATCGGTCAAAAGGGCCATGCTGAAAAAAGTGTCAAAACCAGAAATGCAGGACAGGCCATGGAGAAATGGGAGCCTTGCTACACTGATGGGCGGGATGTAAATTGTCAACAGCCACTCTGGAGAAGTGTACGGTGAGTCCTGAAACGTCTAAAAAGCAAAGCTTAGAGAGCATAGGGCACTTCCACTCATGGGGGTATAAATTGGGAAAAGGAAAAATCAGCAAGACACAAGCACCCCAAAGTTTAGGGCTGCTCTGTTGACAAGGACCTCCACTTCATTCCACCTTCAATATCCCAGGAAAGAGAAAAATGGATAAAGAAGTTGTGGTCCTTATGTACAATGGAATATCACTCAGCCATGAAATCAATGTCATAAGGCTAGTAGCAGCATGATGAGTGGATTTAGGTACGACGATTCTAAGTGAAATAAGTCACACAGAAAAGGACACTTCTCATAAGGTATCACTGATAGAGGGAATGTAAAAACCGTTACACTTGAACTGAATTACAAAACAGAACAGAGTCACACATGCAGAAAACACACTATGGCTGCTTAACGGGAAAGGTGAGGTGGGGTGATACATAAAACAAGGGTTTCAAATTAGCTCAGATACCGTTCCATAAAACCAATATGTAATAGACAAGACCTACTCCTTGCTCAGAGAACTGGACTCAACACGCCCTATTCACCGCACAAGAATATATCTGACTAGTAATAATCTTATAACTTATGTATTGATATCTCTCTGTTAGTGTGTCAAGTGGGTGTAAAGCGGCATAAACACAGCAGTGAAAAGCAGCTAAACCCCATTATAAAAATAAATTACTTTGAAAAACCCATGAAACAAAGACAGTGAAAGAGATAGAAATTCTTACACAATGCGTTCAGGGGCTGTGATGCAACCTGGATTGACCATATCTAGACCCACAGCTGGATGAGACATAAGGGTGGACACTCTTGGGGCTGAGAGGTTTGGTGAGGTTGGGTGAGCAAACGCAGACCCTTTAAAGTAATACTGCATGGTACCCATCGCATGGGTCCCAAATCGCCAGGTTCAAGGGCATCTTCCTACATCCAAAACATGCATGAGAAACACAGAAGATGGTACACCGTGTGATGTGGAACGGTTTCTAAAACGCACCTCATTTCTCATCTCCTTGTGCCCGGGTTCGCTATTCCAGCCGCTTTACTAGCAATCTCCCTACTTGGAGCATCAGCACCTTTATCCTCCTGTTCAGTACAGGTTGCAATTTGTCCTGAGGATGAACGGGAAGACGTGGAACCAATGCGAGACTAGCTCTTGGTGTTGGGACAGGCACAGGTTACTCTATTTTCCCATCAGGAAGAAGAATTAACCACAGGCTCAGCCTGCCCCCCGGAACCAGAACAGGGCCTGAAGCCATCCTGCGCTTTTGCGGCCAGCTCCCTAAAAAGCGAGTTGTAAAATGGAGGTTCAGGGCACTGCAATTCACAAACCTGCAGAGTTATAAATGATAACTCTCATCCACAAATATATTGAGGGAAGGCAAAGAAGAGGATTTGAAATCAAGGCAGAATTGCAGGAAACAGATTTCAGGAGGTAGATTCGAATCGCCTTTAAAGCACATGAAAAGCGGCAAAACGTTGACAATGATGCCCTTGGCCAAAAAGGGCGTATGCGTTTTTTCCTGAATATATTCAGGAAAAAACGCATACGCCCTTTTTGGCCAACCAAGCAACCTGGAAAGGCAAATCAGCGCTACAAAGAAGTCTCGCTTCCCATCGGTCAAAAGGGCCATGCTGAAAAAAGTGTCAAAACCAGAAATGCAGGACAGGCCATGGAGAAATGGGAGCCTTGCTACACTGATGGGCGGGATGTAAATTGTCAACAGCCACTCTGGAGAAGTGTACGGTGAGTCCTGAAACGTCTAAAAAGCAAAGCTTAGAGAGCATAGGGCACTTCCACTCATGGGGGTATAAATTGGGAAAAGGAAAAATCAGCAAGACACAAGCACCCCAAAGTTTAGGGCTGCTCTGTTGACAAGGACCTCCACTTCATTCCACCTTCAATATCCCAGGAAAGAGAAAAATGGATAAAGAAGTTGTGGTCCTTATGTACAATGGAATATCACTCAGCCATGAAATCAATGTCATAAGGCTAGTAGCAGCATGATGAGTGGATTTAGGTACGACGATTCTAAGTGAAATAAGTCACACAGAAAAGGACACTTCTCATAAGGTATCACTGATAGAGGGAATGTAAAAACCGTTACACTTGAACTGAATTACAAAACAGAACAGAGTCACACATGCAGAAAACACACTATGGCTGCTTAACGGGAAAGGTGAGGTGGGGTGATACATAAAACAAGGGTTTCAAATTAGCTCAGATACCGTTCCATAAAACCAATATGTAATAGACAAGACCTACTCCTTGCTCAGAGAACTGGACTCAACACGCCCTATTCACCGCACAAGAATATATCTGACTAGTAATAATCTTAAAACCTATGTATTGATATCTCTCTGTTAGTGTGTCAAGTGGGTGTAAAGCGGCATAAACACAGCAGTGAAAAGCAGCTAAACCCCATTATAAAAATAAATTACTTTGAAAAACCCGTGAAACAAAGACAGTGAAAGAGAGCGAAATTCTTACACAATGCGTTCAGGGGCTGTGATGCAACCTGGATTGACCATATCTAGACCCACAGCTGAATGAGACCTAAGGGTGGACACTGTTGCGGCTGAGAGGTTTGGTGAGGTTGGGTGAGCAAACGCAGACCCTTTAAAGTAATACTGCGTGGTACCCATCGCATGGGTCCCAAATCTCCAGGTTCAAGGGCATCTTCCTACATCGAAAACATGCATGAGATACCCAGAAGATGGTACACTGTGTGATGGGGAAAGGTTTCTAAAACGCACCTCATTTCTCATTTGCTTGTGCCCGGGTTCGCCATTCCAGCCACTTTACTAGCAATCTCCCTCCTTGGAGCATCAGCACCTTTAACCTCCTGTTCCGTACAGGTTGCAATTTGTACTGAGGATGAACGGGAAGACGTGGAACCAATGAAAGACTAGCTCTTGGTGTTGGGACAGGCACAGGTCACTCTATTTTCCCATCAGGAAGAAGAATTAACCACAGGCTCAGCCTGCCCCCCGGAACCAGAACAGGGGCTGAAGCCATCCTGCGCTTTTGCGGCCAGCTCCCTAAAAAGCGAGTTGTAAAATGGAGGTTCAGGGCACTGCAATTCACAAACCTGCAGAGTTATAAATGATAACTCTCACCCACAAATATATTGAGGGAAGGCAAAGAAGAGGATTTGAAATCAAGGCAGAATTGCAGGAAACAGATTTCAGGAGGTAGATTCGAATCGCCTTTAAAGCACATGAAAAGCGGCAAAACGTTGACAATGATGCCCTTGGCCAAAAAGGGCGTATGCGTTTTTTCCTGAATATATTCAGGAAAAAACGCATACGCCCTTTTTGGCCAACCAAGCAACCTGGAAAGGCAAATCAGCGCTACAAAGATGTCTCGCTTCCCATTGGTCAAAAGGGCCATGCTGAAAAAAGTGTCAAAACCAGAAATGCAGGACAGGCCATGGAGAAATGGGAGCCTTGCTACACTGATGGGCGGGATGTAAATTGTCAACAGCCACTCTGGAGAAGTGTACGGTGAGTCCTGAAACGTCTAAAAAGCAAAGCTTAGAGAGCATAGGGCACTTCCACTCATGGGGGTATAAATTGGGAAAATGAAAAATCAGCAAGACACAAGCACCCCAAAGTTTAGGGCTGCTCTGTTGACAAGGACCTCCACTTCATTCCACCTTCAATATCCCAGGAAAGAGAAAAATGGATAAAGAAGTTGTGGTCCTTATGTACAATGGAATATCACTCAGCCGTGAAATCAATGTCATAAGGCTAGTAGCAGCATGATGAGTGGATTTAGGTACGACGACTCTAAGTGAAATAAGTCACACAGCAAAGGACACTTCTCATAAGGTATCACTTATAGAGGGAATGTAAAAACCGTTACACTTGAACTGAATTACAAAACAGAACAGAGTCACACATGCAGAAAACACACTATGGCTGCTTAACGGGAAAGGTGAGGTGGGGTGATACATAAAACAAGGGTTTCAAATTAGCTCAGATACCGTTCCATAAACCCAATATGTAATAGACAAGACCTACTCCTTGCTCAGAGAACTGGACTCAACACGCCCTATTCACCGCACAAGAATATATCTGACTAGTAATAATCTTAAAACCTATGTATTGATATCTCTCTATTAGTGTGTCAAGTGGGTAAAAAGCGGCATAAACACAGCAGTGAAAAGCAGCTAAACCCCATTATAAAAATAAATTACTTTGAAAAACCCATGAAACAAAGACAGTGAAAGAGAGAGAAATTCTTACACAATGCGTTCAGGGGCTGTGATGCAACCTGGATTGACCATATCTAGACCCACAGCTGGATGAGACCTAAGGGTGGACACTGTTGCGGCTGAGAGGTTTGGTGAGGTTGGGTGAGCAAACGCAGACCCTTTAAAGTAATACTGCGTGGTACCCATCGCATGGGTCCCAAATCTCCAGGTTCAAGGGCATCTTCCTACATCGAAAACATGAATGAGATACCCAGAAGATGGTACACTGTGTGATGGGGAAAGGTTTCTAAAACGCACCTCATTTCTCATCTGCTTGTGCCCGGGTTCGCCATTCCAGCCACTTTACTAGCAATCTCCCTCCTTGGAGCATCAGCACCTTTAACCTCCTGTTCCGTACAGGTTGCAATTTGTACTGAGGATGAACGGGAAGACGTGGAACCAATGAAAGACTAGCTCTTGGTGTTGGGACAGGCACAGGTCACTCTATTTTCCCATCAGGAAGAAGAATTAACCACAGGCTCAGCCTGCCCCCCGGAACCAGAACAGGGGCTGAAGCCATCCTGCGCTTTTGCGGCCAGCTCCCTAAAAAGCGAGTTGTAAAATGGAGGTTCAGGGCACTGCAATTCACAAACCTGCAGAGTTATAAATGATAACTCTCATCCACAAATATATTGAGGGAAGGCAAAGAAGAGGATTTGAAATCAAGGCAGAATTGCTGGAAACAGATTTCAGGAGGTAGATTCGAATCGCCTTTAAAGCACATGAAAAGCGGCAAAACGTTGACAATGATGCCCTTGGCCAAAAAGGGCGTATGCGTTTTTTCCTGAATATATTCAGGAAAAAACGCATACGCCCTTTTTGGCCAACCAAGCAACCTGGAAAGGCAAATCAGCGCTACAAAGAAGTCTCGCTTCCCATCGGTCAAAAGGGCCATGCTGAAAAAAGTGTCAAAACCAGAAATGCAGGACAGGCCATGGAGAAATGGGAGCCTTGCTACACTGATGGGCGGGATGTAAATTGTCAACAGCCACTCTGGAGAAGTGTACGGTGAGTCCTGAAACGTCTAAAAAGCAAAGCTTAGAGAGCATAGGGCACTTCCACTCATGGGGGTATAAATTGGGAAAATTAAAAATCAGCAAGACACAAGCACCCCAAAGTTTAGGGCTGCTCTGTTGACAAGGACCTCCACTTCATTCCACCTTCAATATCCCAGGAAAGAGAAAAATGGATAAAGAAGTTGTGGTCCTTATGTACAATGGAATATCACGCAGCCGTGAAATCAATGTCATAAGGCTAGTAGCAGCATGATGAGTGGATTTAGGTACAACGACTCGAAGTGAAATAAGTCACACAGAAAAGGACACTTCTCATAAGGTATCACTTATAGAGGGAATGTAAAAACCGTTACACTTGAACTGAATTACAAAACAGAACAGAGTCACACATGCAGAAAACACACTATGGCTGCTTAACGGGAAAGGTGAGGTGGGGTGATACATAAAACAAGGGTTTCAAATTAGCTCAGATACCGTTCCATTAAACCAATATGTAATAGACAAGACCTACTCCTTGCTCAGAGAACTGGACTCAACACGCCCTATTCACCACACAAGAATATATCTGACTAGTAAAAATCTTATAACTTATGTATTGATATCTCTCTGTTAGTGTGTCAAGTGGGTGTAAAGCGGCATAAACACAGCAGTGAAAAGCAGCTAAACCCCATTATAAAAATAAATTACTTTGAAAAACCCATGAAACAAAGACAGTGAAAGAGATAGAAATTCTTACACAATGCGTTCAGGGGCTGTGATGCAACCTGGATTGACCATATCTAGACCCACAGCTGGATGAGACATAAGGGTGGACACTCTTGAGGCTGAGAGGTTTGGTGAGGTTGGGTGAGCAAACGCAGACCCTTTAAAGTAATACTTCATGGTACCCATCGCATGGGTCCCAAATCGCCAGGTTCCAGGGCATCTTCCTACATCGAAAACATGCATGAGAAACCCAGAAGATGGTACACCGTGTGATGTGGAAAGGTTTCTAAAACGCACCTCATTTCTCATCTCCTTGTGCCCGGGTTCGCTATTCCAGCCGCTTTACTAGCAATCTCCCTACTTGGAGCATCAGCACCTTTAACCTCCTGTTCCGTACAGGTTGCAATTTGTCCTGAGGATGAACGGGAAGACGTGGAACCAATGAGAGACTAGCTCTTGGTGTAGGGACACGCACAGGTTACTCTATTTTCCCATCAGGAAGAAGAATTAACCACAGGCTCAGCCTGCCCCCCGGAACCAGAACAGGGCCTGAAGCCATCCTGCGCTTTTGCGGCCAGCTCCCTAAAAAGCGAGTTGTAAAATGGAGGTTCAGGGCACTGCAATTCACAAACCTGCAGAGTTATAAATGATAACTCTCATCCACAAATATATTGAGGGAAGGCAAAGAAGAGGATTTGAAATCAAGGCAGAATTGCAGGAAACAGATTTCAGGAGGTAGATTCGAATCGCCTTTAAAACACATGAAAAGCGGCAAAACGTTGACAATGATGCCCTTGGCCAAAAAGGGCGTATGCGTTTTTTCCTGAATATATTCAGGAAAAAACGCATACGCCCTTTTTGGCCAACCAAGCAACCTGGAAAGGCAAATCAGCGCTACAAAGAAGTCTCGCTTCCCATCGGTCAAAAGGGCCATGCTGAAAAAAGTGTCAAAACCAGAAATGCAGGACAGGCCATGGAGAAATGGGAGCCTTGCTACACTGATGGGCGGGATGAAAATTGTCAACAGCCACTCTGGAGAAGTGTACGGTGAGTCCTGAAACGTCTAAAAAGCAAAGCTTAGAGAGCATAGGGCACTTCCACTCATGGGGGTATAAATTGGGAAAAGGAAAAATCAGCAAGACACAAGCACCCCAAAGTTTAGGGCTGCTCTGTTGAGAAGGACCTCCACTTCATTCCACATTCAATATCCCAGGAAAGAGAAAAATGGATAAAGAAGTTGTGGTCCTTATGTACAATGGAATATCACTCAGCCGTGAAATCAATGTCATAAGGCTAGTAGCAGCATGATGAGTGGATTTAGGTACAACGACTCTAAGTGAAATAAGTCACACAGAAAAGGACACTTCTCATAAGGTATCACTGATAGAGGGAATGTAAAAACCGTTACACTTGAACTGAATTACAAAACAGAACAGAGTCACACATGCAGAAAACACACTATGGCTGCTTAACGGGAAAGGTGAGGTGGGGTGATACATAAAACAAGGGTTTCAAATTAGCTCAGATACCGTTCCATAAAACCAATATGTAATAGACAAGACCTACTCCTTGCTCAGAGAACTGGACTCAACACGCCCTATTCACCGCACAAGAATATATCTGACTAGTAATAATCTTATAACTTATGTATTGATATCTCTCTGTTAGTGTGTCAAGTGGGTGTAAAGCGGCATAAACACAGCAGTGAAAAGCAGCTAAACCCCATTATAAAAATAAATTACTTTGAAAAACCCATGAAACAAAGACAGTGAAAGAGATAGAAATTCTTACACAATGCGTTCAGGGGCTGTGATGCAACCTGGATTGACCATATCTAGACCCACAGCTGGATGAGACATAAGGGTGGACACTCTTGGGGCTGAGAGGTTTGGTGAGGTTGGGTGAGCAAACGCAGACCCTTTAAAGTAATACTGCATGGTACCCATCGCATGGGTCCCAAATCGCCAGGTTCAAGGGCATCTTCCTACATCCAAAACATGCATGAGAAACACAGAAGATGGTACACCGTGTGATGTGGAAAGGTTTCTAAAACGCACCTCATTTCTCATCTCCTTGTGCCCGGATTCGCTATTCCAGCCGCTTTACTAGCAATCTCCCTACTTGGAGCATCAGCACCTTTATCCTCCTGTTCAGTACAGGTTGCAATTTGTCCTGAGGATGAACGGGAAGACGTGGAACCAATGCGAGACTAGCTCTTGGTGTTGGGACAGGCACAGGTTACTCTATTTTCCCATCAGGAAGAAGAATTAACCACAGGCTCAGCCTGCCCCCCGGAACCAGAACAGGGCCTGAAGCCATCCTGCGCTTTTGCGGCCAGCTCCCTAAAAAGCGAGTTGTAAAATGGAGGTTCAGGGCACTGCAATTCACAAACCTGCAGAGTTATAAATGATAACTCTCATCCACAAATATATTGAGGGAAGCCAAAGAAGAGGATTTGAAATCAAGGCAGAATTGCAGGAAACAGATTTCAGGAGGTAGATTCGAATCGCCTTTAAAGCACATGAAAAGCGGCAAAACGTTGACAATGATGCCCTTGGCCAAAAAGGGCGTATGCGTTTTTTCCTGAATATATTCAGGAAAAAACGCATACGCCCTTTTTGGCCAACCAAGCAACCTGGAAAGGCAAATCAGCGCTACAAAGAAGTCTCGCTTCCCATCGGTCAAAAGGGCCATGCTGAAAAAAGTGTCAAAACCAGAAATGCAGGACAGGCCATGGAGAAATGGGAGCCTTGCTACACTGATGGGCGGGATGTAAATTGTCAACAGCCACTCTGGAGAAGTGTACGGTGAGTCCTGAAACGTCTAAAAAGCAAAGCTTAGAGAGCATAGGGCACTTCCACTCATGGGGGTATAAATTGGGAAAAGGAAAAATCAGCAAGACACAAGCACCCCAAAGTTTAGGGCTGCTCTGTTGACAAGGACCTCCACTTCATTCCACCTTCAATATCCCAGGAAAGAGAAAAATGGATAAAGAAGTTGTGGTCCTTATGTACAATGGAATATCACTCAGCCATGAAATCAATGTCATAAGGCTAGTAGCAGCATGATGAGTGGATTTAGGTACGACGATTCTAAGTGAAATAAGTCACACAGAAAAGGACACTTCTCATAAGGTATCACTGATAGAGGGAATGTAAAAACCGTTACACTTGAACTGAATTACAAAACAGAACAGAGTCACACATGCAGAAAACACACTATGGCTGCTTAACGGGAAAGGTGAGGTGGGGTGATACATAAAACAAGGGTTTCAAATTAGCTCAGATACCGTTCCATAAAACCAATATGTAATAGACAAGACCTACTCCTTGCTCAGAGAACTGGACTCAACACGCCCTATTCACCGCACAAGAATATATCTGACTAGTAATAATCTTATAACTTATGTATTGATATCTCTCTGTTAGTGTGTCAAGTGGGTGTAAAGCGGCATAAACACAGCAGTGAAAAGCAGCTAAACCCCATTATAAAAATAAATTACTTTGAAAAACCCATGAAACAAAGACAGTGAAAGAGATAGAAATTCTTACACAATGCGTTCAGGGGCTGTGATGCAACCTGGATTGACCATATCTAGACCCACAGCTGGATGAGACATAAGGGTGGACACTCTTGGGGCTGAGAGGTTTGGTGAGGTTGGGTGAGCAAACGCAGACCCTTTAAAGTAATACTGCATGGTACCCATCGCATGGGTCCCAAATCGCCAGGTTCAAGGGCATCTTCCTACATCCAAAACATGCATGAGAAACACAGAAGATGGTACACCGTGTGATGTGGAACGGTTTCTAAAACGCACCTCATTTCTCATCTCCTTGTGCCCGGGTTCGCTATTCCAGCCGCTTTACTAGCAATCTCCCTACTTGGAGCATCAGCACCTTTATCCTCCTGTTCAGTACAGGTTGCAATTTGTCCTGAGGATGAACGGGAAGACGTGGAACCAATGCGAGACTAGCTCTTGGTGTTGGGACAGGCACAGGTTACTCTATTTTCCCATCAGGAAGAAGAATTAACCACAGGCTCAGCCTGCCCCCCGGAACCAGAACAGGGCCTGAAGCCATCCTGCGCTTTTGCGGCCAGCTCCCTAAAAAGCGAGTTGTAAAATGGAGGTTCAGGGCACTGCAATTCACAAACCTGCAGAGTTATAAATGATAACTCTCATCCACAAATATATTGAGGGAAGGCAAAGAAGAGGATTTGAAATCAAGGCAGAATTGCAGGAAACAGATTTCAGGAGGTAGATTCGAATCGCCTTTAAAGCACATGAAAAGCGGCAAAACGTTGACAATGATGCCCTTGGCCAAAAAGGGCGTATGCGTTTTTTCCTGAATATATTCAGGAAAAAACGCATACGCCCTTTTTGGCCAACCAAGCAACCTGGAAAGGCAAATCAGCGCTACAAAGAAGTCTCGCTTCCCATCGGTCAAAAGGGCCATGCTGAAAAAAGTGTCAAAACCAGAAATGCAGGACAGGCCATGGAGAAATGGGAGCCTTGCTACACTGATGGGCGGGATGTAAATTGTCAACAGCCACTCTGGAGAAGTGTACGGTGAGTCCTGAAACGTCTAAAAAGCAAAGCTTAGAGAGCATAGGGCACTTCCACTCATGGGGGTATAAATTGGGAAAAGGAAAAATCAGCAAGACACAAGCACCCCAAAGTTTAGGGCTGCTCTGTTGACAAGGACCTCCACTTCATTCCACCTTCAATATCCCAGGAAAGAGAAAAATGGATAAAGAAGTTGTGGTCCTTATGTACAATGGAATATCACTCAGCCATGAAATCAATGTCATAAGGCTAGTAGCAGCATGATGAGTGGATTTAGGTACGACGATTCTAAGTGAAATAAGTCACACAGAAAAGGACACTTCTCATAAGGTATCACTGATAGAGGGAATGTAAAAACCGTTACACTTGAACTGAATTACAAAACAGAACAGAGTCACACATGCAGAAAACACACTATGGCTGCTTAACGGGAAAGGTGAGGTGGGGTGATACATAAAACAAGGGTTTCAAATTAGCTCAGATACCGTTCCATAAAACCAATATGTAATAGACAAGACCTACTCCTTGCTCAGAGAACTGGACTCAACACGCCCTATTCACCGCACAAGAATATATCTGACTAGTAATAATCTTAAAACCTATGTATTGATATCTCTCTGTTAGTGTGTCAAGTGGGTGTAAAGCGGCATAAACACAGCAGTGAAAAGCAGCTAAACCCCATTATAAAAATAAATTACTTTGAAAAACCCGTGAAACAAAGACAGTGAAAGAGAGCGAAATTCTTACACAATGCGTTCAGGGGCTGTGATGCAACCTGGATTGACCATATCTAGACCCACAGCTGAATGAGACCTAAGGGTGGACACTGTTGCGGCTGAGAGGTTTGGTGAGGTTGGGTGAGCAAACGCAGACCCTTTAAAGTAATACTGCGTGGTACCCATCGCATGGGTCCCAAATCTCCAGGTTCAAGGGCATCTTCCTACATCGAAAACATGCATGAGATACCCAGAAGATGGTACACTGTGTGATGGGGAAAGGTTTCTAAAACGCACCTCATTTCTCATTTGCTTGTGCCCGGGTTCGCCATTCCAGCCACTTTACTAGCAATCTCCCTCCTTGGAGCATCAGCACCTTTAACCTCCTGTTCCGTACAGGTTGCAATTTGTACTGAGGATGAACGGGAAGACGTGGAACCAATGAAAGACTAGCTCTTGGTGTTGGGACAGGCACAGGTCACTCTATTTTCCCATCAGGAAGAAGAATTAACCACAGGCTCAGCCTGCCCCCCGGAACCAGAACAGGGGCTGAAGCCATCCTGCGCTTTTGCGGCCAGCTCCCTAAAAAGCGAGTTGTAAAATGGAGGTTCAGGGCACTGCAATTCACAAACCTGCAGAGTTATAAATGATAACTCTCACCCACAAATATATTGAGGGAAGGCAAAGAAGAGGATTTGAAATCAAGGCAGAATTGCAGGAAACAGATTTCAGGAGGTAGATTCGAATCGCCTTTAAAGCACATGAAAAGCGGCAAAACGTTGACAATGATGCCCTTGGCCAAAAAGGGCGTATGCGTTTTTTCCTGAATATATTCAGGAAAAAACGCATACGCCCTTTTTGGCCAACCAAGCAACCTGGAAAGGCAAATCAGCGCTACAAAGATGTCTCGCTTCCCATTGGTCAAAAGGGCCATGCTGAAAAAAGTGTCAAAACCAGAAATGCAGGACAGGCCATGGAGAAATGGGAGCCTTGCTACACTGATGGGCGGGATGTAAATTGTCAACAGCCACTCTGGAGAAGTGTACGGTGAGTCCTGAAACGTCTAAAAAGCAAAGCTTAGAGAGCATAGGGCACTTCCACTCATGGGGGTATAAATTGGGAAAATGAAAAATCAGCAAGACACAAGCACCCCAAAGTTTAGGGCTGCTCTGTTGACAAGGACCTCCACTTCATTCCACCTTCAATATCCCAGGAAAGAGAAAAATGGATAAAGAAGTTGTGGTCCTTATGTACAATGGAATATCACTCAGCCGTGAAATCAATGTCATAAGGCTAGTAGCAGCATGATGAGTGGATTTAGGTACGACGACTCTAAGTGAAATAAGTCACACAGCAAAGGACACTTCTCATAAGGTATCACTTATAGAGGGAATGTAAAAACCGTTACACTTGAACTGAATTACAAAACAGAACAGAGTCACACATGCAGAAAACACACTATGGCTGCTTAACGGGAAAGGTGAGGTGGGGTGATACATAAAACAAGGGTTTCAAATTAGCTCAGATACCGTTCCATAAACCCAATATGTAATAGACAAGACCTACTCCTTGCTCAGAGAACTGGACTCAACACGCCCTATTCACCGCACAAGAATATATCTGACTAGTAATAATCTTAAAACCTATGTATTGATATCTCTCTATTAGTGTGTCAAGTGGGTAAAAAGCGGCATAAACACAGCAGTGAAAAGCAGCTAAACCCCATTATAAAAATAAATTACTTTGAAAAACCCATGAAACAAAGACAGTGAAAGAGAGAGAAATTCTTACACAATGCGTTCAGGGGCTGTGATGCAACCTGGATTGACCATATCTAGACCCACAGCTGGATGAGACCTAAGGGTGGACACTGTTGCGGCTGAGAGGTTTGGTGAGGTTGGGTGAGCAAACGCAGACCCTTTAAAGTAATACTGCGTGGTACCCATCGCATGGGTCCCAAATCTCCAGGTTCAAGGGCATCTTCCTACATCGAAAACATGAATGAGATACCCAGAAGATGGTACACTGTGTGATGGGGAAAGGTTTCTAAAACGCACCTCATTTCTCATCTGCTTGTGCCCGGGTTCGCCATTCCAGCCACTTTACTAGCAATCTCCCTCCTTGGAGCATCAGCACCTTTAACCTCCTGTTCCGTACAGGTTGCAATTTGTACTGAGGATGAACGGGAAGACGTGGAACCAATGAAAGACTAGCTCTTGGTGTTGGGACAGGCACAGGTCACTCTATTTTCCCATCAGGAAGAAGAATTAACCACAGGCTCAGCCTGCCCCCCGGAACCAGAACAGGGGCTGAAGCCATCCTGCGCTTTTGCGGCCAGCTCCCTAAAAAGCGAGTTGTAAAATGGAGGTTCAGGGCACTGCAATTCACAAACCTGCAGAGTTATAAATGATAACTCTCATCCACAAATATATTGAGGGAAGGCAAAGAAGAGGATTTGAAATCAAGGCAGAATTGCTGGAAACAGATTTCAGGAGGTAGATTCGAATCGCCTTTAAAGCACATGAAAAGCGGCAAAACGTTGACAATGATGCCCTTGGCCAAAAAGGGCGTATGCGTTTTTTCCTGAATATATTCAGGAAAAAACGCATACGCCCTTTTTGGCCAACCAAGCAACCTGGAAAGGCAAATCAGCGCTACAAAGAAGTCTCGCTTCCCATCGGTCAAAAGGGCCATGCTGAAAAAAGTGTCAAAACCAGAAATGCAGGACAGGCCATGGAGAAATGGGAGCCTTGCTACACTGATGGGCGGGATGTAAATTGTCAACAGCCACTCTGGAGAAGTGTACGGTGAGTCCTGAAACGTCTAAAAAGCAAAGCTTAGAGAGCATAGGGCACTTCCACTCATGGGGGTATAAATTGGGAAAATTAAAAATCAGCAAGACACAAGCACCCCAAAGTTTAGGGCTGCTCTGTTGACAAGGACCTCCACTTCATTCCACCTTCAATATCCCAGGAAAGAGAAAAATGGATAAAGAAGTTGTGGTCCTTATGTACAATGGAATATCACTCAGCCATGAAATCAATGTCATAAGGCTAGTAGCAGCATGATGAGTGGATTTAGGTACGACGATTCTAAGTGAAATAAGTCACACAGAAAAGGACACTTCTCATAAGGTATCACTGATAGAGGGAATGTAAAAACCGTTACACTTGAACTGAATTACAAAACAGAACAGAGTCACACATGCAGAAAACACACTATGGCTGCTTAACGGGAAAGGTGAGGTGGGGTGATACATAAAACAAGGGTTTCAAATTAGCTCAGATACCGTTCCATAAAACCAATATGTAATAGACAAGACCTACTCCTTGCTCAGAGAACTGGACTCAACACGCCCTATTCACCGCACAAGAATATATCTGACTAGTAATAATCTTAAAACCTATGTATTGATATCTCTCTGTTAGTGTGTCAAGTGGGTGTAAAGCGGCATAAACACAGCAGTGAAAAGCAGCTAAACCCCATTATAAAAATAAATTACTTTGAAAAACCCGTGAAACAAAGACAGTGAAAGAGAGCGAAATTCTTACACAATGCGTTCAGGGGCTGTGATGCAACCTGGATTGACCATATCTAGACCCACAGCTGGATGAGACCTAAGGGTGGACACTGTTGCGGCTGAGAGGTTTGGTGAGGTTGGGTGAGCAAACGCAGACCCTTTAAAGTAATACTGCGTGGTACCCATCGCATGGGTCCCAAATCTCCAGGTTCAAGGGCATCTTCCTACATCGAAAACATGCATGAGATACCCAGAAGATGGTACACTGTGTGATGGGGAAAGGTTTCTAAAACGCACCTCATTTCTCATTTGCTTGTGCCCGGGTTCGCCATTCCAGCCACTTTACTAGCAATCTCCCTCCTTGGAGCATCAGCACCTTTAACCTCCTGTTCCGTACAGGTTGCAATTTGTACTGAGGATGAACGGGAAGACGTGGAACCAATGAAAGACTAGCTCTTGGTGTTGGGACAGGCACAGGTCACTCTATTTTCCCATCAGGAAGAAGAATTAACCACAGGCTCAGCCTGCCCCCCGGAACCAGAACAGGGGCTGAAGCCATCCTGCGCTTTTGCGGCCAGCTCCCTAAAAAGCGAGTTGTAAAATGGAGGTTCAGGGCACTGCAATTCACAAACCTGCAGAGTTATAAATGATAACTCTCATCCACAAATATATTGAGGGAAGGCAAAGAAGAGGATTTGAAATCAAGGCAGAATTGCAGGAAACAGATTTCAGGAGGTAGATTCGAATCGCCTTTAAAGCACATGAAAAGCGGCAAAACGTTGACAATGATGCCCTTGGCCAAAAAGGGCGTATGCGTTTTTTCCTGAATATATTCAGGAAAAAACGCATACGCCCTTTTTGGCCAACCAAGCAACCTGGAAAGGCAAATCAGCGCTACAAAGATGTCTGGCTTCCCATTGGTCAAAAGGGCCATGCTGAAAAAAGTGTCAAAACCAGAAATGCAGGACAGGCCATGGAGAAATGGGAGCCTTGCTACACTGATGGGCGGGATGTAAATTGTCAACAGCCACTCTGGAGAAGTGTACGGTGAGTCCTGAAACGTCTAAAAACCAAAGCTTAGAGAGCATAGGGCACTTCCACTCATGGGGGTATAAATTGGGAAAATGAAAAATCAGCAAGACACAAGCACCCCAAAGTTTAGGGCTGCTCTGTTGACAAGGACCTCCACTTCATTCCACCTTCAATATCCCAGGAAAGAGAAAAATGGATAAAGAAGTTGTGGTCCTTATGTACAATGGAATATCACTCAGCCGTGAAATCAATGTCATAAGGCTAGTAGCAGCATGATGAGTGGATTTAGGTACGACGACTCTAAGTGAAATAAGTCACACAGCAAAGGACACTTCTCATAAGGTATCACTTATAGAGGGAATGTAAAAACCGTTACACTTGAACTGAATTACAAAACAGAACAGAGTCACACATGCAGAAAACACACTATGGCTGCTTAACGGGAAAGGTGAGGTGGGGTGATACATAAAACAAGGGTTTCAAATTAGCTCAGATACCGTTCCATAAACCCAATATGTAATAGACAAGACCTACTCCTTGCTCAGAGAACTGGACTCAACACGCCCTATTCACCGCACAAGAATATATCTGACTAGTAATAATCTTAAAACCTATGTATTGATATCTCTCTGTTAGTGTGTCAAGTGGGTAAAAAGTGGCATAAACACAGCAGTGAAAAGCAGCTAAACCCCATTATAAAAATAAATTACTTTGAAAAACCCGTGAAACAAAGACAGTGAAAGAGAGCGAAATTCTTACACAATGCGTTCAGGGGCTGTGATGCAACCTGGATTGACCATATCTAGACCCACAGCTGGATGAGACATAAGGGTGTACACTGTTGCGGCTGAGAGGTTTGGTGAGGTTGGGTGAGCAAACGCAGACCCTTTAAAGTAATACTGCGTGGTACCCATCGCATGGGTCCCAAATCTCCAGGTTCAAGGGCATCTTCCTACATCGAAAACATGCATGAGATACCCAGAAGATGGTACACCGTGTGATGGGGAAAGGTTTCTAAAACGCATCTCATTTCTCATCTGCTTGTGCCCCGGTTCGCCATTCCAGCCACTTTACTAGCAATCTCCCTCCTTGGAGCATCAGCACCTTTAACCTCCTGTTCCGTACAGGTTGCAATTTGTCCTGAGGATGAACGGGAAGACGTGGAACCAATGAAAGACTAGCTCTTGGTGTTGGGACAGGCACAGGTCACTCTATTTTCCCATCAGGAAGAAGAATTAACCACAGGCTCAGCCTGCCCCCCGCAACCAGAACAGGGGCTGAAGCCATCCTGCGCTTTTGCGGCCAGCTCCCTAAAAAGCGAGTTGTAAAATGGAGGTTCAGGGCACTGCAATTCACAAACCTGCAGAGTTATAAATGATAACTCTCATCCACAAATATATTGAGGGAAGGCAAAGAAGAGGATTTGAAATCAAGGCAGAATTGCAGGAAACAGATTTCAGGAGGTAGATTCGAATCGCCTTTAAAGCACATGAAAAGCGGCAAAACGTTGACAATGATGCCCTTGGCCAAAAAGGGCGTATGCGTTTTTTCCTGAATATATTCAGGAAAAAACGCATACGCCCTTTTTGGCCAACCAAGCAACCTGGAAAGGCAAATCAGCGCTACAAAGAAGTCTCGCTTCCCATCGGTTAAAAGGGCCATGCTGAAAAAAGTGTCAAAACCAGAAATGCAGGACAGGCCATGGAGAAATGGGAGCCTTGCTACACTGATGGGCGGGATGTAAATTGTCAACAGCCACTCTGGAGAAGTGTACGGTGATTCCTGAAACGTCTAAAAAGCAAAGCTTAGAGAGCATAGGGCACTTCCACTCATGGGGGTATAAATTGGGAAAATGAAAAATCAGCAAGACACAAGCACCCCAAAGTTTAGGGCTGCTCTGTTGACAAGGACCTCCACTTCATTCCACCTTCAATATCCCAGGAAAGAGAAAAATGGATAAAGAAGTTGTGGTCCTTATGTACAATGGAATATCACTCAGCCGTGAAATCAATGTCATAAGGCTAGTAGCAGCATGATGAGTGGATTTAGGTACAACGACTCTAAGTGAAATAAGTCACACAGAAAAGGACACTTCTCATAAGGTATCACTGATAGAGGGAATGTAAAAACCGTTACACTTGAACTGAATTACAAAACAGAACAGAGTCACACATGCAGAAAACACACTATGGCTGCTTAACGGGAAAGGTGAGGTGGGGTGATACATAAAACAAGGGTTTCAAATGAGCTCAGATACCGTTCCATAAAACCAATATGTAATAGACAAGACCTACTCCTTGCTCAGAGAACTGGACTCAACACGCCCTATTCACCGCACAAGAATATATCTGACTAGTAATAATCTTAAAACTTATGTATTGATATCTCTCTGTTAGTGTGTCAAGTGGGTGTAAAGCGGCATAAACACAGCAGTGAAAAGCAGCTAAATCCCATTATAAAAATAAATTACTTTGAAAAACCCGTGAAACAAAGACAGTGAAAGAGAGCGAAATTCTTACACAATGCGTTCACGGGCTGTGATGCAACCTGGATTGACCATATCTAGACCCACAGCTGGATGAGACCTAAGGGTGGACACTGTTGCGGCTGAGAGGTTTGGTGAGGTTGGGTGAGCAAACGCAGACCCTTTAAAGTAATACTGCGTGGTACCCATCGCATGGGTCCCAAATCTCCAGGTTCAAGGGCATCTTCCTACATCGAAAACATGCATGAGATACCCAGAAGATGGTACACCGTGTGATGGGGAAAGGTTTCTAAAACGCAACTCATTTCTCATTTGCTTGTGCCCGGGTTCGCCATTCCAGCCACTTTACTAGCAATCTCCCTCCTTGGAGCATCAGCACCTTTAACCTCCTGTTCCGTACAGGTTGCAATTTGTACTGAGGATGAACGGGAAGACGTGGAACCAATGAAAGACTAGCTCTTGGTGTTGGGACAGGCACAGGTCACTCTATTTTCCCATCAGGAAGAAGAATTAACCACAGGCTCAGCCTGCCCCCCGGAACCAGAACAGGGGCTGAAGCCATCCTGCGCTTTTGCGGCCAGCTCCCTAAAAAGCGAGTTGTAAAATGGAGGTTCAGGGCACTGCAATTCACAAACCTGCAGAGTTATAAATGATAACTCTCATCCACAAATATATTGAGGGAAGGCAAAGAAGAGGATTTGAAATCAAGGCAGAATTGCAGGAAACAGATTTCAGGAGGTAGATTCGAATCGCCTTTAAAGCACATGAAAAGCGGCAAAACGTTGACAATGATGCCCTTGGCCAAAAAGGGCGTATGCGTTTTTTCCTGAATATATTCAGGAAAAAACGCATACGCCCTTTTTGGCCAACCAAGCAACCTGAAAAGGCAAATCAGCGCTACAAAGAAGTCTCGCTTCCCATCGGTTAAAAGGGCCATGCTGAAAAAAGTGTCAAAACCAGAAATGCAGGACAGGCCATGGAGAAATGGGAGCCTTGCTACACTGATGGGCGGGATGTAAATTGTCAACAGCCACTCTGGAGAAGTGTACGGTGAGTCCTGAAACGTCTAAAAAGCAAAGCTTAGAGAGCATAGGGCACTTCCACTCATGGGGGTATAAATTGGGAAAATGAAAAATCAGCAAGACACAAGCACCCCAAAGTTTAGGGCTGCTCTGTTGACAAGGACCTCCACTTCATTCCACCTTCAATATCCCAGGAAAGAGAAAAATGGATAAAGAAGTTGTGGTCCTTATGTACAATGGAATATCACGCAGCCGTGAAATCAATGTCATAAGGCTAGTAGCAGCATGATGAGTGGATTTAGGTACAACGACTCGAAGTGAAATAAGTCACACAGAAAAGGACACTTCTCATAAGGTATCACTTATAGAGGGAATGTAAAAACCGTTACACTTGAACTGAATTACAAAACAGAACAGAGTCACACATGCAGAAAACACACTATGGCTGCTTAACGGGAAAGGTGAGGTGGGGTGATACATAAAACAAGGGTTTCAAATTAGCTCAGATACCGTTCCATTAAACCAATATGTAATAGACAAGACCTACTCCTTGCTCAGAGAACTGGACTCAACACGCCCTATTCACCACACAAGAATATATCTGACTAGTAAAAATCTTATAACTTATGTATTGATATCTCTCTGTTAGTGTGTCAAGTGGGTGTAAAGCGGCATAAACACAGCAGTGAAAAGCAGCTAAACCCCATTATAAAAATAAATTACTTTGAAAAACCCATGAAACAAAGACAGTGAAAGAGATAGAAATTCTTACACAATGCGTTCAGGGGCTGTGATGCAACCTGGATTGACCATATCTAGACCCACAGCTGGATGAGACATAAGGGTGGACACTCTTGAGGCTGAGAGGTTTGGTGAGGTTGGGTGAGCAAACGCAGACCCTTTAAAGTAATACTTCATGGTACCCATCGCATGGGTCCCAAATCGCCAGGTTCCAGGGCATCTTCCTACATCGAAAACATGCATGAGAAACCCAGAAGATGGTACACCGTGTGATGTGGAAAGGTTTCTAAAACGCACCTCATTTCTCATCTCCTTGTGCCCGGGTTCGCTATTCCAGCCGCTTTACTAGCAATCTCCCTACTTGGAGCATCAGCACCTTTAACCTCCTGTTCCGTACAGGTTGCAATTTGTCCTGAGGATGAACGGGAAGACGTGGAACCAATGAGAGACTAGCTCTTGGTGTAGGGACACGCACAGGTTACTCTATTTTCCCATCAGGAAGAAGAATTAACCACAGGCTCAGCCTGCCCCCCGGAACCAGAACAGGGCCTGAAGCCATCCTGCGCTTTTGCGGCCAGCTCCCTAAAAAGCGAGTTGTAAAATGGAGGTTCAGGGCACTGCAATTCACAAACCTGCAGAGTTATAAATGATAACTCTCATCCACAAATATATTGAGGGAAGGCAAAGAAGAGGATTTGAAATCAAGGCAGAATTGCAGGAAACAGATTTCAGGAGGTAGATTCGAATCGCCTTTAAAACACATGAAAAGCGGCAAAACGTTGACAATGATGCCCTTGGCCAAAAAGGGCGTATGCGTTTTTTCCTGAATATATTCAGGAAAAAACGCATACGCCCTTTTTGGCCAACCAAGCAACCTGGAAAGGCAAATCAGCGCTACAAAGAAGTCTCGCTTCCCATCGGTCAAAAGGGCCATGCTGAAAAAAGTGTCAAAACCAGAAATGCAGGACAGGCCATGGAGAAATGGGAGCCTTGCTACACTGATGGGCGGGATGAAAATTGTCAACAGCCACTCTGGAGAAGTGTACGGTGAGTCCTGAAACGTCTAAAAAGCAAAGCTTAGAGAGCATAGGGCACTTCCACTCATGGGGGTATAAATTGGGAAAAGGAAAAATCAGCAAGACACAAGCACCCCAAAGTTTAGGGCTGCTCTGTTGAGAAGGACCTCCACTTCATTCCACATTCAATATCCCAGGAAAGAGAAAAATGGATAAAGAAGTTGTGGTCCTTATGTACAATGGAATATCACTCAGCCGTGAAATCAATGTCATAAGGCTAGTAGCAGCATGATGAGTGGATTTAGGTACAACGACTCTAAGTGAAATAAGTCACACAGAAAAGGACACTTCTCATAAGGTATCACTGATAGAGGGAATGTAAAAACCGTTACACTTGAACTGAATTACAAAACAGAACAGAGTCACACATGCAGAAAACACACTATGGCTGCTTCACGGGAAAGGTGAGGTGGGGTGATACATAAAACAAGGGTTTCAAATTAGCTCAGATACCGTTCCATAAAACCAATATGTAATAGACAAGACCTACTCCTTGCTCAGAGAACTGGACTCAACACGCCCTATTCACCGCACAAGAATATATCTGACTAGTAATAATCTTATAACTTATGTATTGATATCTCTCTGTTAGTGTGTCAAGTGGGTGTAAAGCGGCATAAACACAGCAGTGAAAAGCAGCTAAACCCCATTATAAAAATAAATTACTTTGAAAAACCCATGAAACAAAGACAGTGAAAGAGATAGAAATTCTTACACAATGCGTTCAGGGGCTGTGATGCAACCTGGATTGACCATATCTAGACCCACAGCTGGATGAGACATAAGGGTGGACACTCTTGGGGCTGAGAGGTTTGGTGAGGTTGGGTGAGCAAACGCAGACCCTTTAAAGTAATACTGCATGGTACCCATCGCATGGGTCCCAAATCGCCAGGTTCAAGGGCATCTTCCTACATCCAAAACATGCATGAGAAACACAGAAGATGGTACACCGTGTGATGTGGAAAGGTTTCTAAAACGCACCTCATTTCTCATCTCCTTGTGCCCGGATTCGCTATTCCAGCCGCTTTACTAGCAATCTCCCTACTTGGAGCATCAGCACCTTTATCCTCCTGTTCAGTACAGGTTGCAATTTGTCCTGAGGATGAACGGGAAGACGTGGAACCAATGCGAGACTAGCTCTTGGTGTTGGGACAGGCACAGGTTACTCTATTTTCCCATCAGGAAGAAGAATTAACCACAGGCTCAGCCTGCCCCCCGGAACCAGAACAGGGCCTGAAGCCATCCTGCGCTTTTGCGGCCAGCTCCCTAAAAAGCGAGTTGTAAAATGGAGGTTCAGGGCACTGCAATTCACAAACCTGCAGAGTTATAAATGATAACTCTCATCCACAAATATATTGAGGGAAGCCAAAGAAGAGGATTTGAAATCAAGGCAGAATTGCAGGAAACAGATTTCAGGAGGTAGATTCGAATCGCCTTTAAAGCACATGAAAAGCGGCAAAACGTTGACAATGATGCCCTTGGCCAAAAAGGGCGTATGCGTTTTTTCCTGAATATATTCAGGAAAAAACGCATACGCCCTTTTTGGCCAACCAAGCAACCTGGAAAGGCAAATCAGCGCTACAAAGAAGTCTCGCTTCCCATCGGTCAAAAGGGCCATGCTGAAAAAAGTGTCAAAACCAGAAATGCAGGACAGGCCATGGAGAAATGGGAGCCTTGCTACACTGATGGGCGGGATGTAAATTGTCAACAGCCACTCTGGAGAAGTGTACGGTGAGTCCTGAAACGTCTAAAAAGCAAAGCTTAGAGAGCATAGGGCACTTCCACTCATGGGGGTATAAATTGGGAAAAGGAAAAATCAGCAAGACACAAGCACCCCAAAGTTTAGGGCTGCTCTGTTGACAAGGACCTCCACTTCATTCCACCTTCAATATCCCAGGAAAGAGAAAAATGGATAAAGAAGTTGTGGTCCTTATGTACAATGGAATATCACTCAGCCATGAAATCAATGTCATAAGGCTAGTAGCAGCATGATGAGTGGATTTAGGTACGACGATTCTAAGTGAAATAAGTCACACAGAAAAGGACACTTCTCATAAGGTATCACTGATAGAGGGAATGTAAAAACCGTTACACTTGAACTGAATTACAAAACAGAACAGAGTCACACATGCAGAAAACACACTATGGCTGCTTAACGGGAAAGGTGAGGTGGGGTGATACATAAAACAAGGGTTTCAAATTAGCTCAGATACCGTTCCATAAAACCAATATGTAATAGACAAGACCTACTCCTTGCTCAGAGAACTGGACTCAACACGCCCTATTCACCGCACAAGAATATATCTGACTAGTAATAATCTTATAACTTATGTATTGATATCTCTCTGTTAGTGTGTCAAGTGGGTGTAAAGCGGCATAAACACAGCAGTGAAAAGCAGCTAAACCCCATTATAAAAATAAATTACTTTGAAAAACCCATGAAACAAAGACAGTGAAAGAGATAGAAATTCTTACACAATGCGTTCAGGGGCTGTGATGCAACCTGGATTGACCATATCTAGACCCACAGCTGGATGAGACATAAGGGTGGACACTCTTGGGGCTGAGAGGTTTGGTGAGGTTGGGTGAGCAAACGCAGACCCTTTAAAGTAATACTGCATGGTACCCATCGCATGGGTCCCAAATCGCCAGGTTCAAGGGCATCTTCCTACATCCAAAACATGCATGAGAAACACAGAAGATGGTACACCGTGTGATGTGGAAAGGTTTCTAAAACGCACCTCATTTCTCATCTCCTTGTGCCCGGGTTCGCTATTCCAGCCGCTTTACTAGCAATCTCCCTACTTGGAGCATCAGCACCTTTATCCTCCTGTTCAGTACAGGTTGCAATTTGTCCTGAGGATGAACGGGAAGACGTGGAACCAATGCGAGACTAGCTCTTGGTGTTGGGACAGGCACAGGTTACTCTATTTTCCCATCAGGAAGAAGAATTAACCACAGGCTCAGCCTGCCCCCCGGAACCAGAACAGGGCCTGAAGCCATCCTGCGCTTTTGCGGCCAGCTCCCTAAAAAGCGAGTTGTAAAATGGAGGTTCAGGGCACTGCAATTCACAAACCTGCAGAGTTATAAATGATAACTCTCATCCACAAATATATTGAGGGAAGGCAAAGAAGAGGATTTGAAATCAAGGCAGAATTGCAGGAAACAGATTTCAGGAGGTAGATTCGAATCGCCTTTAAAGCACATGAAAAGCGGCAAAACGTTGACAATGATGCCCTTGGCCAAAAAGGGCGTATGCGTTTTTTCCTGAATATATTCAGGAAAAAACGCATACGCCCTTTTTGGCCAACCAAGCAACCTGGAAAGGCAAATCAGCGCTACAAAGAAGTCTCGCTTCCCATCGGTCAAAAGGGCCATGCTGAAAAAAGTGTCAAAACCAGAAATGCAGGACAGGCCATGGAGAAATGGGAGCCTTGCTACACTGATGGGCGGGATGTAAATTGTCAACAGCCACTCTGGAGAAGTGTACGGTGAGTCCTGAAACGTCTAAAAAGCAAAGCTTAGAGAGCATAGGGCACTTCCACTCATGGGGGTATAAATTGGGAAAATTAAAAATCAGCAAGACACAAGCACCCCAAAGTTTAGGGCTGCTCTGTTGACAAGGACCTCCACTTCATTCCACCTTCAATATCCCAGGAAAGAGAAAAATGGATAAAGATGTTGTGGTCCTTATGTACAATGGAATATCACTCAGCCATGAAATCAATGTCATAAGGCTAGTAGCAGCATGATGAGTGGATTTAGGTACGACGATTCTAAGTGAAATAAGTCACACAGAAAAGGACACTTCTCATAAGGTATCACTGATAGAGGGAATGTAAAAACCGTTACACTTGAACTGAATTACAAAACAGAACAGAGTCACACATGCAGAAAACACACTATGGCTGCTTAACGGGAAAGGTGAGGTGGGGTGATACATAAAACAAGGGTTTCAAATTAGCTCAGATACCGTTCCATAAAACCAATATGTAATAGACAAGACCTACTCCTTGCTCAGAGAACTGGACTCAACACGCCCTATTCACTGCACAAGAATATATCTGACTAGTAATAATCTTAAAACTTATGTATTGATATCTCTCTGTTAGTGTGTCAAGTGGGTGTAAAGCGGCATAAACACAGCAGTGAAAAGCAGCTAAATCCCATTATAAAAATAAATTACTTTGAAAAACCCGTGAAACAAAGACAGTGAAAGAGAGCGAAATTCTTACACAATGCGTTCACGGGCTGTGATGCAACCTGGATTGACCATATCTAGACCCACAGCTGGATGAGACCTAAGGGTGGACACTGTTGCGGCTGAGAGGTTTGGTGAGGTTGGGTGAGCAAACGCAGACCCTTTAAAGTAATACTGCGTGGTACCCATCGCATGGGTCCCAAATCTCCAGGTTCAAGGGCATCTTCCTACATCGAAAACATGCATGAGATACCCAGAAGATGGTACACCGTGTGATGGGGAAAGGTTTCTAAAACGCAACTCATTTCTCATTTGCTTGTGCCCGGGTTCGCCATTCCAGCCACTTTACTAGCAATCTCCCTCCTTGGAGCATCAGCACCTTTAACCTCCTGTTCCGTACAGGTTGCAATTTGTACTGAGGATGAACGGGAAGACGTGGAACCAATGAAAGACTAGCTCTTGGTGTTGGGACAGGCACAGGTCACTCTATTTTCCCATCAGGAAGAAGAATTAACCACAGGCTCAGCCTGCCCCCCGGAACCAGAACAGGGGCTGAAGCCATCCTGCGCTTTTGCGGCCAGCTCCCTAAAAAGCGAGTTGTAAAATGGAGGTTCAGGGCACTGCAATTCACAAACCTGCAGAGTTATAAATGATAACTCTCATCCACAAATATATTGAGGGAAGGCAAAGAAGAGGATTTGAAATCAAGGCAGAATTGCAGGAAACAGATTTCAGGAGGTAGATTCGAATCGCCTTTAAAGCACATGAAAAGCGGCAAAACGTTGACAATGATGCCCTTGGCCAAAAAGGGCGTATGCGTTTTTTCCTGAATATATTCAGGAAAAAACGCATACGCCCTTTTTGGCCAACCAAGCAACCTGAAAAGGCAAATCAGCGCTACAAAGAAGTCTCGCTTCCCATCGGTTAAAAGGGCCATGCTGAAAAAAGTGTCAAAACCAGAAATGCAGGACAGGCCATGGAGAAATGGGAGCCTTGCTACACTGATGGGCGGGATGTAAATTGTCAACAGCCACTCTGGAGAAGTGTACGGTGAGTCCTGAAACGTCTAAAAAGCAAAGCTTAGAGAGCATAGGGCACTTCCACTCATGGGGGTATAAATTGGGAAAATGAAAAATCAGCAAGACACAAGCACCCCAAAGTTTAGGGCTGCTCTGTTGACAAGGACCTCCACTTCATTCCACCTTCAATATCCCAGGAAAGAGAAAAATGGATAAAGAAGTTGTGGTCCTTATGTACAATGGAATATCACGCAGCCGTGAAATCAATGTCATAAGGCTAGTAGCAGCATGATGAGTGGATTTAGGTACAACGACTCGAAGTGAAATAAGTCACACAGAAAAGGACACTTCTCATAAGGTATCACTTATAGAGGGAATGTAAAAACCGTTACACTTGAACTGAATTACAAAACAGAACAGAGTCACACATGCAGAAAACACACTATGGCTGCTTAACGGGAAAGGTGAGGTGGGGTGATACATAAAACAAGGGTTTCAAATTAGCTCAGATACCGTTCCATTAAACCAATATGTAATAGACAAGACCTACTCCTTGCTCAGAGAACTGGACTCAACACGCCCTATTCACCACACAAGAATATATCTGACTAGTAAAAATCTTATAACTTATGTATTGATATCTCTCTGTTAGTGTGTCAAGTGGGTGTAAAGCGGCATAAACACAGCAGTGAAAAGCAGCTAAACCCCATTATAAAAATAAATTACTTTGAAAAACCCATGAAACAAAGACAGTGAAAGAGATAGAAATTCTTACACAATGCGTTCAGGGGCTGTGATGCAACCTGGATTGACCATATCTAGACCCACAGCTGGATGAGACATAAGGGTGGACACTCTTGAGGCTGAGAGGTTTGGTGAGGTTGGGTGAGCAAACGCAGACCCTTTAAAGTAATACTTCATGGTACCCATCGCATGGGTCCCAAATCGCCAGGTTCCAGGGCATCTTCCTACATCGAAAACATGCATGAGAAACCCAGAAGATGGTACACCGTGTGATGTGGAAAGGTTTCTAAAACGCACCTCATTTCTCATCTCCTTGTGCCCGGGTTCGCTATTCCAGCCGCTTTACTAGCAATCTCCCTACTTGGAGCATCAGCACCTTTAACCTCCTGTTCCGTACAGGTTGCAATTTGTCCTGAGGATGAACGGGAAGACGTGGAACCAATGAGAGACTAGCTCTTGGTGTAGGGACACGCACAGGTTACTCTATTTTCCCATCAGGAAGAAGAATTAACCACAGGCTCAGCCTGCCCCCCGGAACCAGAACAGGGCCTGAAGCCATCCTGCGCTTTTGCGGCCAGCTCCCTAAAAAGCGAGTTGTAAAATGGAGGTTCAGGGCACTGCAATTCACAAACCTGCAGAGTTATAAATGATAACTCTCATCCACAAATATATTGAGGGAAGGCAAAGAAGAGGATTTGAAATCAAGGCAGAATTGCAGGAAACAGATTTCAGGAGGTAGATTCGAATCGCCTTTAAAACACATGAAAAGCGGCAAAACGTTGACAATGATGCCCTTGGCCAAAAAGGGCGTATGCGTTTTTTCCTGAATATATTCAGGAAAAAACGCATACGCCCTTTTTGGCCAACCAAGCAACCTGGAAAGGCAAATCAGCGCTACAAAGAAGTCTCGCTTCCCATCGGTCAAAAGGGCCATGCTGAAAAAAGTGTCAAAACCAGAAATGCAGGACAGGCCATGGAGAAATGGGAGCCTTGCTACACTGATGGGCGGGATGAAAATTGTCAACAGCCACTCTGGAGAAGTGTACGGTGAGTCCTGAAACGTCTAAAAAGCAAAGCTTAGAGAGCATAGGGCACTTCCACTCATGGGGGTATAAATTGGGAAAAGGAAAAATCAGCAAGACACAAGCACCCCAAAGTTTAGGGCTGCTCTGTTGAGAAGGACCTCCACTTCATTCCACATTCAATATCCCAGGAAAGAGAAAAATGGATAAAGAAGTTGTGGTCCTTATGTACAATGGAATATCACTCAGCCGTGAAATCAATGTCATAAGGCTAGTAGCAGCATGATGAGTGGATTTAGGTACAACGACTCTAAGTGAAATAAGTCACACAGAAAAGGACACTTCTCATAAGGTATCACTGATAGAGGGAATGTAAAAACCGTTACACTTGAACTGAATTACAAAACAGAACAGAGTCACACATGCAGAAAACACACTATGGCTGCTTAACGGGAAAGGTGAGGTGGGGTGATACATAAAACAAGGGTTTCAAATTAGCTCAGATACCGTTCCATAAAACCAATATGTAATAGACAAGACCTACTCCTTGCTCAGAGAACTGGACTCAACACGCCCTATTCACCGCACAAGAATATATCTGACTAGTAATAATCTTATAACTTATGTATTGATATCTCTCTGTTAGTGTGTCAAGTGGGTGTAAAGCGGCATAAACACAGCAGTGAAAAGCAGCTAAACCCCATTATAAAAATAAATTACTTTGAAAAACCCATGAAACAAAGACAGTGAAAGAGATAGAAATTCTTACACAATGCGTTCAGGGGCTGTGATGCAACCTGGATTGACCATATCTAGACCCACAGCTGGATGAGACATAAGGGTGGACACTCTTGGGGCTGAGAGGTTTGGTGAGGTTGGGTGAGCAAACGCAGACCCTTTAAAGTAATACTGCATGGTACCCATCGCATGGGTCCCAAATCGCCAGGTTCAAGGGCATCTTCCTACATCCAAAACATGCATGAGAAACACAGAAGATGGTACACCGTGTGATGTGGAAAGGTTTCTAAAACGCACCTCATTTCTCATCTCCTTGTGCCCGGATTCGCTATTCCAGCCGCTTTACTAGCAATCTCCCTACTTGGAGCATCAGCACCTTTATCCTCCTGTTCAGTACAGGTTGCAATTTGTCCTGAGGATGAACGGGAAGACGTGGAACCAATGCGAGACTAGCTCTTGGTGTTGGGACAGGCACAGGTTACTCTATTTTCCCATCAGGAAGAAGAATTAACCACAGGCTCAGCCTGCCCCCCGGAACCAGAACAGGGCCTGAAGCCATCCTGCGCTTTTGCGGCCAGCTCCCTAAAAAGCGAGTTGTAAAATGGAGGTTCAGGGCACTGCAATTCACAAACCTGCAGAGTTATAAATGATAACTCTCATCCACAAATATATTGAGGGAAGCCAAAGAAGAGGATTTGAAATCAAGGCAGAATTGCAGGAAACAGATTTCAGGAGGTAGATTCGAATCGCCTTTAAAGCACATGAAAAGCGGCAAAACGTTGACAATGATGCCCTTGGCCAAAAAGGGCGTATGCGTTTTTTCCTGAATATATTCAGGAAAAAACGCATACGCCCTTTTTGGCCAACCAAGCAACCTGGAAAGGCAAATCAGCGCTACAAAGAAGTCTCGCTTCCCATCGGTCAAAAGGGCCATGCTGAAAAAAGTGTCAAAACCAGAAATGCAGGACAGGCCATGGAGAAATGGGAGCCTTGCTACACTGATGGGCGGGATGTAAATTGTCAACAGCCACTCTGGAGAAGTGTACGGTGAGTCCTGAAACGTCTAAAAAGCAAAGCTTAGAGAGCATAGGGCACTTCCACTCATGGGGGTATAAATTGGGAAAAGGAAAAATCAGCAAGACACAAGCACCCCAAAGTTTAGGGCTGCTCTGTTGACAAGGACCTCCACTTCATTCCACCTTCAATATCCCAGGAAAGAGAAAAATGGATAAAGAAGTTGTGGTCCTTATGTACAATGGAATATCACTCAGCCATGAAATCAATGTCATAAGGCTAGTAGCAGCATGATGAGTGGATTTAGGTACGACGATTCTAAGTGAAATAAGTCACACAGAAAAGGACACTTCTCATAAGGTATCACTGATAGAGGGAATGTAAAAACCGTTACACTTGAACTGAATTACAAAACAGAACAGAGTCACACATGCAGAAAACACACTATGGCTGCTTAACGGGAAAGGTGAGGTGGGGTGATACATAAAACAAGGGTTTCAAATTAGCTCAGATACCGTTCCATAAAACCAATATGTAATAGACAAGACCTACTCCTTGCTCAGAGAACTGGACTCAACACGCCCTATTCACCGCACAAGAATATATCTGACTAGTAATAATCTTATAACTTATGTATTGATATCTCTCTGTTAGTGTGTCAAGTGGGTGTAAAGCGGCATAAACACAGCAGTGAAAAGCAGCTAAACCCCATTATAAAAATAAATTACTTTGAAAAACCCATGAAACAAAGACAGTGAAAGAGATAGAAATTCTTACACAATGCGTTCAGGGGCTGTGATGCAACCTGGATTGACCATATCTAGACCCACAGCTGGATGAGACATAAGGGTGGACACTCTTGGGGCTGAGAGGTTTGGTGAGGTTGGGTGAGCAAACGCAGACCCTTTAAAGTAATACTGCATGGTACCCATCGCATGGGTCCCAAATCGCCAGGTTCAAGGGCATCTTCCTACATCCAAAACATGCATGAGAAACACAGAAGATGGTACACCGTGTGATGTGGAAAGGTTTCTAAAACGCACCTCATTTCTCATCTCCTTGTGCCCGGGTTCGCTATTCCAGCCGCTTTACTAGCAATCTCCCTACTTGGAGCATCAGCACCTTTATCCTCCTGTTCAGTACAGGTTGCAATTTGTCCTGAGGATGAACGGGAAGACGTGGAACCAATGCGAGACTAGCTCTTGGTGTTGGGACAGGCACAGGTTACTCTATTTTCCCATCAGGAAGAAGAATTAACCACAGGCTCAGCCTGCCCCCCGGAACCAGAACAGGGCCTGAAGCCATCCTGCGCTTTTGCGGCCAGCTCCCTAAAAAGCGAGTTGTAAAATGGAGGTTCAGGGCACTGCAATTCACAAACCTGCAGAGTTATAAATGATAACTCTCATCCACAAATATATTGAGGGAAGGCAAAGAAGAGGATTTGAAATCAAGGCAGAATTGCAGGAAACAGATTTCAGGAGGTAGATTCGAATCGCCTTTAAAGCACATGAAAAGCGGCAAAACGTTGACAATGATGCCCTTGGCCAAAAAGGGCGTATGCGTTTTTTCCTGAATATATTCAGGAAAAAACGCATACGCCCTTTTTGGCCAACCAAGCAACCTGGAAAGGCAAATCAGCGCTACAAAGAAGTCTCGCTTCCCATCGGTCAAAAGGGCCATGCTGAAAAAAGTGTCAAAACCAGAAATGCAGGACAGGCCATGGAGAAATGGGAGCCTTGCTACACTGATGGGCGGGATGTAAATTGTCAACAGCCACTCTGGAGAAGTGTACGGTGAGTCCTGAAACGTCTAAAAAGCAAAGCTTAGAGAGCATAGGGCACTTCCACTCATGGGGGTATAAATTGGGAAAATTAAAAATCAGCAAGACACAAGCACCCCAAAGTTTAGGGCTGCTCTGTTGACAAGGACCTCCACTTCATTCCACCTTCAATATCCCAGGAAAGAGAAAAATGGATAAAGATGTTGTGGTCCTTATGTACAATGGAATATCACTCAGCCATGAAATCAATGTCATAAGGCTAGTAGCAGCATGATGAGTGGATTTAGGTACGACGATTCTAAGTGAAATAAGTCACACAGAAAAGGACACTTCTCATAAGGTATCACTGATAGAGGGAATGTAAAAACCGTTACACTTGAACTGAATTACAAAACAGAACAGAGTCACACATGCAGAAAACACACTATGGCTGCTTAACGGGAAAGGTGAGGTGGGGTGATACATAAAACAAGGGTTTCAAATTAGCTCAGATACCGTTCCATAAAACCAATATGTAATAGACAAGACCTACTCCTTGCTCAGAGAACTGGACTCAACACGCCCTATTCACCGCACAAGAATATATCTGACTAGTAATAATCTTAAAACCTATGTATTGATATCTCTCTGTTAGTGTGTCAAGTGGGTGTAAAGCGGCATAAACACAGCAGTGAAAAGCAGCTAAACCCCATTATAAAAATAAATTACTTTGAAAAACCCGTGAAACAAAGACAGTGAAAGAGAGCGAAATTCTTACACAATGCGTTCAGGGGCTGTGATGCAACCTGGATTGACCATATCTAGACCCACAGCTGGATGAGACCTAAGGGTGGACACTGTTGCGGCTGAGAGGTTTGGTGAGGTTGGGTGAGCAAACGCAGACCCTTTAAAGTAATACTGCGTGGTACCCATCGCATGGGTCCCAAATCTCCAGGTTCAAGGGCATCTTCCTACATCGAAAACATGCATGAGATACCCAGAAGATGGTACACTGTGTGATGGGGAAAGGTTTCTAAAACGCACCTCATTTCTCATTTGCTTGTGCCCGGGTTCGCCATTCCAGCCACTTTACTAGCAATCTCCCTCCTTGGAGCATCAGCACCTTTAACCTCCTGTTCCGTACAGGTTGCAATTTGTACTGAGGATGAACGGGAAGACGTGGAACCAATGAAAGACTAGCTCTTGGTGTTGGGACAGGCACAGGTCACTCTATTTTCCCATCAGGAAGAAGAATTAACCACAGGCTCAGCCTGCCCCCCGGAACCAGAACAGGGGCTGAAGCCATCCTGCGCTTTTGCGGCCAGCTCCCTAAAAAGCGAGTTGTAAAATGGAGGTTCAGGGCACTGCAATTCACAAACCTGCAGAGTTATAAATGATAACTCTCATCCACAAATATATTGAGGGAAGGCAAAGAAGAGGATTTGAAATCAAGGCAGAATTGCAGGAAACAGATTTCAGGAGGTAGATTCGAATCGCCTTTAAAGCACATGAAAAGCGGCAAAACGTTGACAATGATGCCCTTGGCCAAAAAGGGCGTATGCGTTTTTTCCTGAATATATTCAGGAAAAAACGCATACGCCCTTTTTGGCCAACCAAGCAACCTGGAAAGGCAAATCAGCGCTACAAAGATGTCTGGCTTCCCATTGGTCAAAAGGGCCATGCTGAAAAAAGTGTCAAAACCAGAAATGCAGGACAGGCCATGGAGAAATGGGAGCCTTGCTACACTGATGGGCGGGATGTAAATTGTCAACAGCCACTCTGGAGAAGTGTACGGTGAGTCCTGAAACGTCTAAAAACCAAAGCTTAGAGAGCATAGGGCACTTCCACTCATGGGGGTATAAATTGGGAAAATGAAAAATCAGCAAGACACAAGCACCCCAAAGTTTAGGGCTGCTCTGTTGACAAGGACCTCCACTTCATTCCACCTTCAATATCCCAGGAAAGAGAAAAATGGATAAAGAAGTTGTGGTCCTTATGTACAATGGAATATCACTCAGCCGTGAAATCAATGTCATAAGGCTAGTAGCAGCATGATGAGTGGATTTAGGTACGACGACTCTAAGTGAAATAAGTCACACAGCAAAGGACACTTCTCATAAGGTATCACTTATAGAGGGAATGTAAAAACCGTTACACTTGAACTGAATTACAAAACAGAACAGAGTCACACATGCAGAAAACACACTATGGCTGCTTAACGGGAAAGGTGAGGTGGGGTGATACATAAAACAAGGGTTTCAAATTAGCTCAGATACCGTTCCATAAACCCAATATGTAATAGACAAGACCTACTCCTTGCTCAGAGAACTGGACTCAACACGCCCTATTCACCGCACAAGAATATATCTGACTAGTAATAATCTTAAAACCTATGTATTGATATCTCTCTGTTAGTGTGTCAAGTGGGTAAAAAGTGGCATAAACACAGCAGTGAAAAGCAGCTAAACCCCATTATAAAAATAAATTACTTTGAAAAACCCGTGAAACAAAGACAGTGAAAGAGAGCGAAATTCTTACACAATGCGTTCAGGGGCTGTGATGCAACCTGGATTGACCATATCTAGACCCACAGCTGGATGAGACATAAGGGTGTACACTGTTGCGGCTGAGAGGTTTGGTGAGGTTGGGTGAGCAAACGCAGACCCTTTAAAGTAATACTGCGTGGTACCCATCGCATGGGTCCCAAATCTCCAGGTTCAAGGGCATCTTCCTACATCGAAAACATGCATGAGATACCCAGAAGATGGTACACCGTGTGATGGGGAAAGGTTTCTAAAACGCATCTCATTTCTCATCTGCTTGTGCCCCGGTTCGCCATTCCAGCCACTTTACTAGCAATCTCCCTCCTTGGAGCATCAGCACCTTTAACCTCCTGTTCCGTACAGGTTGCAATTTGTCCTGAGGATGAACGGGAAGACGTGGAACCAATGAAAGACTAGCTCTTGGTGTTGGGACAGGCACAGGTCACTCTATTTTCCCATCAGGAAGAAGAATTAACCACAGGCTCAGCCTGCCCCCCGCAACCAGAACAGGGGCTGAAGCCATCCTGCGCTTTTGCGGCCAGCTCCCTAAAAAGCGAGTTGTAAAATGGAGGTTCAGGGCACTGCAATTCACAAACCTGCAGAGTTATAAATGATAACTCTCATCCACAAATATATTGAGGGAAGGCAAAGAAGAGGATTTGAAATCAAGGCAGAATTGCAGGAAACAGATTTCAGGAGGTAGATTCGAATCGCCTTTAAAGCACATGAAAAGCGGCAAAACGTTGACAATGATGCCCTTGGCCAAAAAGGGCGTATGCGTTTTTTCCTGAATATATTCAGGAAAAAACGCATACGCCCTTTTTGGCCAACCAAGCAACCTGGAAAGGCAAATCAGCGCTACAAAGAAGTCTCGCTTCCCATCGGTTAAAAGGGCCATGCTGAAAAAAGTGTCAAAACCAGAAATGCAGGACAGGCCATGGAGAAATGGGAGCCTTGCTACACTGATGGGCGGGATGTAAATTGTCAACAGCCACTCTGGAGAAGTGTACGGTGATTCCTGAAACGTCTAAAATGCAAAGCTTAGAGAGCATAGGGCACTTCCACTCATGGGGGTATAAATTGGGAAAATGAAAAATCAGCAAGACACAAGCACCCCAAAGTTTAGGGCTGCTCTGTTGACAAGGACCTCCACTTCATTCCACCTTCAATATCCCAGGAAAGAGAAAAATGGATAAAGAAGTTGTGGTCCTTATGTACAATGGAATATCACTCAGCCGTGAAATCAATGTCATAAGGCTAGTAGCAGCATGATGAGTGGATTTAGGTACAACGACTCTAAGTGAAATAAGTCACACAGAAAAGGACACTTCTCATAAGGTATCACTGATAGAGGGAATGTAAAAACCGTTACACTTGAACTGAATTACAAAACAGAACAGAGTCACACATGCAGAAAACACACTATGGCTGCTTAACGGGAAAGGTGAGGTGGGGTGATACATAAAACAAGGGTTTCAAATGAGCTCAGATACCGTTCCATAAAACCAATATGTAATAGACAAGACCTACTCCTTGCTCAGAGAACTGGACTCAACACGCCCTATTCACCGCACAAGAATATATCTGACTAGTAATAATCTTAAAACTTATGTATTGATATCTCTCTGTTAGTGTGTCAAGTGGGTGTAAAGCGGCATAAACACAGCAGTGAAAAGCAGCTAAATCCCATTATAAAAATAAATTACTTTGAAAAACCCGTGAAACAAAGACAGTGAAAGAGAGCGAAATTCTTACACAATGCGTTCACGGGCTGTGATGCAACCTGGATTGACCATATCTAGACCCACAGCTGGATGAGACCTAAGGGTGGACACTGTTGCGGCTGAGAGGTTTGGTGAGGTTGGGTGAGCAAACGCAGACCCTTTAAAGTAATACTGCGTGGTACCCATCGCATGGGTCCCAAATCTCCAGGTTCAAGGGCATCTTCCTACATCGAAAACATGCATGAGATACCCAGAAGATGGTACACCGTGTGATGGGGAAAGGTTTCTAAAACGCAACTCATTTCTCATTTGCTTGTGCCCGGGTTCGCCATTCCAGCCACTTTACTAGCAATCTCCCTCCTTGGAGCATCAGCACCTTTAACCTCCTGTTCCGTACAGGTTGCAATTTGTACTGAGGATGAACGGGAAGACGTGGAACCAATGAAAGACTAGCTCTTGGTGTTGGGACAGGCACAGGTCACTCTATTTTCCCATCAGGAAGAAGAATTAACCACAGGCTCAGCCTGCCCCCCGGAACCAGAACAGGGGCTGAAGCCATCCTGCGCTTTTGCGGCCAGCTCCCTAAAAAGCGAGTTGTAAAATGGAGGTTCAGGGCACTGCAATTCACAAACCTGCAGAGTTATAAATGATAACTCTCATCCACAAATATATTGAGGGAAGGCAAAGAAGAGGATTTGAAATCAAGGCAGAATTGCAGGAAACAGATTTCAGGAGGTAGATTCGAATCGCCTTTAAAGCACATGAAAAGCGGCAAAACGTTGACAATGATGCCCTTGGCCAAAAAGGGCGTATGCGTTTTTTCCTGAATATATTCAGGAAAAAACGCATACGCCCTTTTTGGCCAACCAAGCAACCTGAAAAGGCAAATCAGCGCTACAAAGAAGTCTCGCTTCCCATCGGTTAAAAGGGCCATGCTGAAAAAAGTGTCAAAACCAGAAATGCAGGACAGGCCATGGAGAAATGGGAGCCTTGCTACACTGATGGGCGGGATGTAAATTGTCAACAGCCACTCTGGAGAAGTGTACGGTGAGTCCTGAAACGTCTAAAAAGCAAAGCTTAGAGAGCATAGGGCACTTCCACTCATGGGGGTATAAATTGGGAAAATGAAAAATCAGCAAGACACAAGCACCCCAAAGTTTAGGGCTGCTCTGTTGACAAGGACCTCCACTTCATTCCACCTTCAATATCCCAGGAAAGAGAAAAATGGATAAAGAAGTTGTGGTCCTTATGTACAATGGAATATCACGCAGCCGTGAAATCAATGTCATAAGGCTAGTAGCAGCATGATGAGTGGATTTAGGTACAACGACTCGAAGTGAAATAAGTCACACAGAAAAGGACACTTCTCATAAGGTATCACTTATAGAGGGAATGTAAAAACCGTTACACTTGAACTGAATTACAAAACAGAACAGAGTCACACATGCAGAAAACACACTATGGCTGCTTAACGGGAAAGGTGAGGTGGGGTGATACATAAAACAAGGGTTTCAAATTAGCTCAGATACCGTTCCATTAAACCAATATGTAATAGACAAGACCTACTCCTTGCTCAGAGAACTGGACTCAACACGCCCTATTCACCACACAAGAATATATCTGACTAGTAAAAATCTTATAACTTATGTATTGATATCTCTCTGTTAGTGTGTCAAGTGGGTGTAAAGCGGCATAAACACAGCAGTGAAAAGCAGCTAAACCCCATTATAAAAATAAATTACTTTGAAAAACCCATGAAACAAAGACAGTGAAAGAGATAGAAATTCTTACACAATGCGTTCAGGGGCTGTGATGCAACCTGGATTGACCATATCTAGACCCACAGCTGGATGAGACATAAGGGTGGACACTCTTGAGGCTGAGAGGTTTGGTGAGGTTGGGTGAGCAAACGCAGACCCTTTAAAGTAATACTTCATGGTACCCATCGCATGGGTCCCAAATCGCCAGGTTCCAGGGCATCTTCCTACATCGAAAACATGCATGAGAAACCCAGAAGATGGTACACCGTGTGATGTGGAAAGGTTTCTAAAACGCACCTCATTTCTCATCTCCTTGTGCCCGGGTTCGCTATTCCAGCCGCTTTACTAGCAATCTCCCTACTTGGAGCATCAGCACCTTTAACCTCCTGTTCCGTACAGGTTGCAATTTGTCCTGAGGATGAACGGGAAGACGTGGAACCAATGAGAGACTAGCTCTTGGTGTAGGGACACGCACAGGTTACTCTATTTTCCCATCAGGAAGAAGAATTAACCACAGGCTCAGCCTGCCCCCCGGAACCAGAACAGGGCCTGAAGCCATCCTGCGCTTTTGCGGCCAGCTCCCTAAAAAGCGAGTTGTAAAATGGAGGTTCAGGGCACTGCAATTCACAAACCTGCAGAGTTATAAATGATAACTCTCATCCACAAATATATTGAGGGAAGGCAAAGAAGAGGATTTGAAATCAAGGCAGAATTGCAGGAAACAGATTTCAGGAGGTAGATTCGAATCGCCTTTAAAACACATGAAAAGCGGCAAAACGTTGACAATGATGCCCTTGGCCAAAAAGGGCGTATGCGTTTTTTCCTGAATATATTCAGGAAAAAACGCATACGCCCTTTTTGGCCAACCAAGCAACCTGGAAAGGCAAATCAGCGCTACAAAGAAGTCTCGCTTCCCATCGGTCAAAAGGGCCATGCTGAAAAAAGTGTCAAAACCAGAAATGCAGGACAGGCCATGGAGAAATGGGAGCCTTGCTACACTGATGGGCGGGATGAAAATTGTCAACAGCCACTCTGGAGAAGTGTACGGTGAGTCCTGAAACGTCTAAAAAGCAAAGCTTAGAGAGCATAGGGCACTTCCACTCATGGGGGTATAAATTGGGAAAAGGAAAAATCAGCAAGACACAAGCACCCCAAAGTTTAGGGCTGCTCTGTTGAGAAGGACCTCCACTTCATTCCACATTCAATATCCCAGGAAAGAGAAAAATGGATAAAGAAGTTGTGGTCCTTATGTACAATGGAATATCACTCAGCCGTGAAATCAATGTCATAAGGCTAGTAGCAGCATGATGAGTGGATTTAGGTACAACGACTCTAAGTGAAATAAGTCACACAGAAAAGGACACTTCTCATAAGGTATCACTGATAGAGGGAATGTAAAAACCGTTACACTTGAACTGAATTACAAAACAGAACAGAGTCACACATGCAGAAAACACACTATGGCTGCTTAACGGGAAAGGTGAGGTGGGGTGATACATAAAACAAGGGTTTCAAATTAGCTCAGATACCGTTCCATAAAACCAATATGTAATAGACAAGACCTACTCCTTGCTCAGAGAACTGGACTCAACACGCCCTATTCACCGCACAAGAATATATCTGACTAGTAATAATCTTATAACTTATGTATTGATATCTCTCTGTTAGTGTGTCAAGTGGGTGTAAAGCGGCATAAACACAGCAGTGAAAAGCAGCTAAACCCCATTATAAAAATAAATTACTTTGAAAAACCCATGAAACAAAGACAGTGAAAGAGATAGAAATTCTTACACAATGCGTTCAGGGGCTGTGATGCAACCTGGATTGACCATATCTAGACCCACAGCTGGATGAGACATAAGGGTGGACACTCTTGGGGCTGAGAGGTTTGGTGAGGTTGGGTGAGCAAACGCAGACCCTTTAAAGTAATACTGCATGGTACCCATCGCATGGGTCCCAAATCGCCAGGTTCAAGGGCATCTTCCTACATCCAAAACATGCATGAGAAACACAGAAGATGGTACACCGTGTGATGTGGAAAGGTTTCTAAAACGCACCTCATTTCTCATCTCCTTGTGCCCGGATTCGCTATTCCAGCCGCTTTACTAGCAATCTCCCTACTTGGAGCATCAGCACCTTTATCCTCCTGTTCAGTACAGGTTGCAATTTGTCCTGAGGATGAACGGGAAGACGTGGAACCAATGCGAGACTAGCTCTTGGTGTTGGGACAGGCACAGGTTACTCTATTTTCCCATCAGGAAGAAGAATTAACCACAGGCTCAGCCTGCCCCCCGGAACCAGAACAGGGCCTGAAGCCATCCTGCGCTTTTGCGGCCAGCTCCCTAAAAAGCGAGTTGTAAAATGGAGGTTCAGGGCACTGCAATTCACAAACCTGCAGAGTTATAAATGATAACTCTCATCCACAAATATATTGAGGGAAGCCAAAGAAGAGGATTTGAAATCAAGGCAGAATTGCAGGAAACAGATTTCAGGAGGTAGATTCGAATCGCCTTTAAAGCACATGAAAAGCGGCAAAACGTTGACAATGATGCCCTTGGCCAAAAAGGGCGTATGCGTTTTTTCCTGAATATATTCAGGAAAAAACGCATACGCCCTTTTTGGCCAACCAAGCAACCTGGAAAGGCAAATCAGCGCTACAAAGAAGTCTCGCTTCCCATCGGTCAAAAGGGCCATGCTGAAAAAAGTGTCAAAACCAGAAATGCAGGACAGGCCATGGAGAAATGGGAGCCTTGCTACACTGATGGGCGGGATGTAAATTGTCAACAGCCACTCTGGAGAAGTGTACGGTGAGTCCTGAAACGTCTAAAAAGCAAAGCTTAGAGAGCATAGGGCACTTCCACTCATGGGGGTATAAATTGGGAAAAGGAAAAATCAGCAAGACACAAGCACCCCAAAGTTTAGGGCTGCTCTGTTGACAAGGACCTCCACTTCATTCCACCTTCAATATCCCAGGAAAGAGAAAAATGGATAAAGAAGTTGTGGTCCTTATGTACAATGGAATATCACTCAGCCATGAAATCAATGTCATAAGGCTAGTAGCAGCATGATGAGTGGATTTAGGTACGACGATTCTAAGTGAAATAAGTCACACAGAAAAGGACACTTCTCATAAGGTATCACTGATAGAGGGAATGTAAAAACCGTTACACTTGAACTGAATTACAAAACAGAACAGAGTCACACATGCAGAAAACACACTATGGCTGCTTAACGGGAAAGGTGAGGTGGGGTGATACATAAAACAAGGGTTTCAAATTAGCTCAGATACCGTTCCATAAAACCAATATGTAATAGACAAGACCTACTCCTTGCTCAGAGAACTGGACTCAACACGCCCTATTCACCGCACAAGAATATATCTGACTAGTAATAATCTTATAACTTATGTATTGATATCTCTCTGTTAGTGTGTCAAGTGGGTGTAAAGCGGCATAAACACAGCAGTGAAAAGCAGCTAAACCCCATTATAAAAATAAATTACTTTGAAAAACCCATGAAACAAAGACAGTGAAAGAGATAGAAATTCTTACACAATGCGTTCAGGGGCTGTGATGCAACCTGGATTGACCATATCTAGACCCACAGCTGGATGAGACATAAGGGTGGACACTCTTGGGGCTGAGAGGTTTGGTGAGGTTGGGTGAGCAAACGCAGACCCTTTAAAGTAATACTGCATGGTACCCATCGCATGGGTCCCAAATCGCCAGGTTCAAGGGCATCTTCCTACATCCAAAACATGCATGAGAAACACAGAAGATGGTACACCGTGTGATGTGGAAAGGTTTCTAAAACGCACCTCATTTCTCATCTCCTTGTGCCCGGGTTCGCTATTCCAGCCGCTTTACTAGCAATCTCCCTACTTGGAGCATCAGCACCTTTATCCTCCTGTTCAGTACAGGTTGCAATTTGTCCTGAGGATGAACGGGAAGACGTGGAACCAATGCGAGACTAGCTCTTGGTGTTGGGACAGGCACAGGTTACTCTATTTTCCCATCAGGAAGAAGAATTAACCACAGGCTCAGCCTGCCCCCCGGAACCAGAACAGGGCCTGAAGCCATCCTGCGCTTTTGCGGCCAGCTCCCTAAAAAGCGAGTTGTAAAATGGAGGTTCAGGGCACTGCAATTCACAAACCTGCAGAGTTATAAATGATAACTCTCATCCACAAATATATTGAGGGAAGGCAAAGAAGAGGATTTGAAATCAAGGCAGAATTGCAGGAAACAGATTTCAGGAGGTAGATTCGAATCGCCTTTAAAGCACATGAAAAGCGGCAAAACGTTGACAATGATGCCCTTGGCCAAAAAGGGCGTATGCGTTTTTTCCTGAATATATTCAGGAAAAAACGCATACGCCCTTTTTGGCCAACCAAGCAACCTGGAAAGGCAAATCAGCGCTACAAAGAAGTCTCGCTTCCCATCGGTCAAAAGGGCCATGCTGAAAAAAGTGTCAAAACCAGAAATGCAGGACAGGCCATGGAGAAATGGGAGCCTTGCTACACTGATGGGCGGGATGTAAATTGTCAACAGCCACTCTGGAGAAGTGTACGGTGAGTCCTGAAACGTCTAAAAAGCAAAGCTTAGAGAGCATAGGGCACTTCCACTCATGGGGGTATAAATTGGGAAAATTAAAAATCAGCAAGACACAAGCACCCCAAAGTTTAGGGCTGCTCTGTTGACAAGGACCTCCACTTCATTCCACCTTCAATATCCCAGGAAAGAGAAAAATGGATAAAGATGTTGTGGTCCTTATGTACAATGGAATATCACTCAGCCATGAAATCAATGTCATAAGGCTAGTAGCAGCATGATGAGTGGATTTAGGTACGACGATTCTAAGTGAAATAAGTCACACAGAAAAGGACACTTCTCATAAGGTATCACTGATAGAGGGAATGTAAAAACCGTTACACTTGAACTGAATTACAAAACAGAACAGAGTCACACATGCAGAAAACACACTATGGCTGCTTAACGGGAAAGGTGAGGTGGGGTGATACATAAAACAAGGGTTTCAAATTAGCTCAGATACCGTTCCATAAAACCAATATGTAATAGACAAGACCTACTCCTTGCTCAGAGAACTGGACTCAACACGCCCTATTCACCGCACAAGAATATATCTGACTAGTAATAATCTTAAAACCTATGTATTGATATCTCTCTGTTAGTGTGTCAAGTGGGTGTAAAGCGGCATAAACACAGCAGTGAAAAGCAGCTAAACCCCATTATAAAAATAAATTACTTTGAAAAACCCGTGAAACAAAGACAGTGAAAGAGAGCGAAATTCTTACACAATGCGTTCAGGGGCTGTGATGCAACCTGGATTGACCATATCTAGACCCACAGCTGGATGAGACCTAAGGGTGGACACTGTTGCGGCTGAGAGGTTTGGTGAGGTTGGGTGAGCAAACGCAGACCCTTTAAAGTAATACTGCGTGGTACCCATCGCATGGGTCCCAAATCTCCAGGTTCAAGGGCATCTTCCTACATCGAAAACATGCATGAGATACCCAGAAGATGGTACACTGTGTGATGGGGAAAGGTTTCTAAAACGCACCTCATTTCTCATTTGCTTGTGCCCGGGTTCGCCATTCCAGCCACTTTACTAGCAATCTCCCTCCTTGGAGCATCAGCACCTTTAACCTCCTGTTCCGTACAGGTTGCAATTTGTACTGAGGATGAACGGGAAGACGTGGAACCAATGAAAGACTAGCTCTTGGTGTTGGGACAGGCACAGGTCACTCTATTTTCCCATCAGGAAGAAGAATTAACCACAGGCTCAGCCTGCCCCCCGGAACCAGAACAGGGGCTGAAGCCATCCTGCGCTTTTGCGGCCAGCTCCCTAAAAAGCGAGTTGTAAAATGGAGGTTCAGGGCACTGCAATTCACAAACCTGCAGAGTTATAAATGATAACTCTCATCCACAAATATATTGAGGGAAGGCAAAGAAGAGGATTTGAAATCAAGGCAGAATTGCAGGAAACAGATTTCAGGAGGTAGATTCGAATCGCCTTTAAAGCACATGAAAAGCGGCAAAACGTTGACAATGATGCCCTTGGCCAAAAAGGGCGTATGCGTTTTTTCCTGAATATATTCAGGAAAAAACGCATACGCCCTTTTTGGCCAACCAAGCAACCTGGAAAGGCAAATCAGCGCTACAAAGATGTCTGGCTTCCCATTGGTCAAAAGGGCCATGCTGAAAAAAGTGTCAAAACCAGAAATGCAGGACAGGCCATGGAGAAATGGGAGCCTTGCTACACTGATGGGCGGGATGTAAATTGTCAACAGCCACTCTGGAGAAGTGTACGGTGAGTCCTGAAACGTCTAAAAACCAAAGCTTAGAGAGCATAGGGCACTTCCACTCATGGGGGTATAAATTGGGAAAATGAAAAATCAGCAAGACACAAGCACCCCAAAGTTTAGGGCTGCTCTGTTGACAAGGACCTCCACTTCATTCCACCTTCAATATCCCAGGAAAGAGAAAAATGGATAAAGAAGTTGTGGTCCTTATGTACAATGGAATATCACTCAGCCGTGAAATCAATGTCATAAGGCTAGTAGCAGCATGATGAGTGGATTTAGGTACGACGACTCTAAGTGAAATAAGTCACACAGCAAAGGACACTTCTCATAAGGTATCACTTATAGAGGGAATGTAAAAACCGTTACACTTGAACTGAATTACAAAACAGAACAGAGTCACACATGCAGAAAACACACTATGGCTGCTTAACGGGAAAGGTGAGGTGGGGTGATACATAAAACAAGGGTTTCAAATTAGCTCAGATACCGTTCCATAAACCCAATATGTAATAGACAAGACCTACTCCTTGCTCAGAGAACTGGACTCAACACGCCCTATTCACCGCACAAGAATATATCTGACTAGTAATAATCTTAAAACCTATGTATTGATATCTCTCTGTTAGTGTGTCAAGTGGGTAAAAAGTGGCATAAACACAGCAGTGAAAAGCAGCTAAACCCCATTATAAAAATAAATTACTTTGAAAAACCCGTGAAACAAAGACAGTGAAAGAGAGCGAAATTCTTACACAATGCGTTCAGGGGCTGTGATGCAACCTGGATTGACCATATCTAGACCCACAGCTGGATGAGACATAAGGGTGTACACTGTTGCGGCTGAGAGGTTTGGTGAGGTTGGGTGAGCAAACGCAGACCCTTTAAAGTAATACTGCGTGGTACCCATCGCATGGGTCCCAAATCTCCAGGTTCAAGGGCATCTTCCTACATCGAAAACATGCATGAGATACCCAGAAGATGGTACACCGTGTGATGGGGAAAGGTTTCTAAAACGCATCTCATTTCTCATCTGCTTGTGCCCCGGTTCGCCATTCCAGCCACTTTACTAGCAATCTCCCTCCTTGGAGCATCAGCACCTTTAACCTCCTGTTCCGTACAGGTTGCAATTTGTCCTGAGGATGAACGGGAAGACGTGGAACCAATGAAAGACTAGCTCTTGGTGTTGGGACAGGCACAGGTCACTCTATTTTCCCATCAGGAAGAAGAATTAACCACAGGCTCAGCCTGCCCCCCGCAACCAGAACAGGGGCTGAAGCCATCCTGCGCTTTTGCGGCCAGCTCCCTAAAAAGCGAGTTGTAAAATGGAGGTTCAGGGCACTGCAATTCACAAACCTGCAGAGTTATAAATGATAACTCTCATCCACAAATATATTGAGGGAAGGCAAAGAAGAGGATTTGAAATCAAGGCAGAATTGCAGGAAACAGATTTCAGGAGGTAGATTCGAATCGCCTTTAAAGCACATGAAAAGCGGCAAAACGTTGACAATGATGCCCTTGGCCAAAAAGGGCGTATGCGTTTTTTCCTGAATATATTCAGGAAAAAACGCATACGCCCTTTTTGGCCAACCAAGCAACCTGGAAAGGCAAATCAGCGCTACAAAGAAGTCTCGCTTCCCATCGGTTAAAAGGGCCATGCTGAAAAAAGTGTCAAAACCAGAAATGCAGGACAGGCCATGGAGAAATGGGAGCCTTGCTACACTGATGGGCGGGATGTAAATTGTCAACAGCCACTCTGGAGAAGTGTACGGTGATTCCTGAAACGTCTAAAAAGCAAAGCTTAGAGAGCATAGGGCACTTCCACTCATGGGGGTATAAATTGGGAAAATGAAAAATCAGCAAGACACAAGCACCCCAAAGTTTAGGGCTGCTCTGTTGACAAGGACCTCCACTTCATTCCACCTTCAATATCCCAGGAAAGAGAAAAATGGATAAAGAAGTTGTGGTCCTTATGTACAATGGAATATCACTCAGCCGTGAAATCAATGTCATAAGGCTAGTAGCAGCATGATGAGTGGATTTAGGTACAACGACTCTAAGTGAAATAAGTCACACAGAAAAGGACACTTCTCATAAGGTATCACTGATAGAGGGAATGTAAAAACCGTTACACTTGAACTGAATTACAAAACAGAACAGAGTCACACATGCAGAAAACACACTATGGCTGCTTAACGGGAAAGGTGAGGTGGGGTGATACATAAAACAAGGGTTTCAAATGAGCTCAGATACCGTTCCATAAAACCAATATGTAATAGACAAGACCTACTCCTTGCTCAGAGAACTGGACTCAACACGCCCTATTCACCGCACAAGAATATATCTGACTAGTAATAATCTTAAAACTTATGTATTGATATCTCTCTGTTAGTGTGTCAAGTGGGTGTAAAGCGGCATAAACACAGCAGTGAAAAGCAGCTAAACCCCATTATAAAAATAAATTACTTTGAAAAACCCGTGAAACAAAGACAGTGAAAGAGAGCGAAATTCTTACACAATGCGTTCACGGGCTGTGATGCAACCTGGATTGACCATATCTAGACCCACAGCTGGATGAGACCTAAGGGTGGACACTGTTGCGGCTGAGAGGTTTGGTGAGGTTGGGTGAGCAAACGCAGACCCTTTAAAGTAATACTGCGTGGTACCCATCGCATGGGTCCCAAATCTCCAGGTTCAAGGGCATCTTCCTACATCGAAAACATGCATGAGATACCCAGAAGATGGTACACCGTGTGATGGGGAAAGGTTTCTAAAACGCAACTCATTTCTCATTTGCTTGTGCCCGGGTTCGCCATTCCAGCCACTTTACTAGCAATCTCCCTCCTTGGAGCATCAGCACCTTTAACCTCCTGTTCCGTACAGGTTGCAATTTGTACTGAGGATGAACGGGAAGACGTGGAACCAATGAAAGACTAGCTCTTGGTGTTGGGACAGGCACAGGTCACTCTATTTTCCCATCAGGAAGAAGAATTAACCACAGGCTCAGCCTGCCCCCCGGAACCAGAACAGGGGCTGAAGCCATCCTGCGCTTTTGCGGCCAGCTCCCTAAAAAGCGAGTTGTAAAATGGAGGTTCAGGGCACTGCAATTCACAAACCTGCAGAGTTATAAATGATAACTCTCATCCACAAATATATTGAGGGAAGGCAAAGAAGAGGATTTGAAATCAAGGCAGAATTGCAGGAAACAGATTTCAGGAGGTAGATTCGAATCGCCTTTAAAGCACATGAAAAGCGGCAAAACGTTGACAATGATGCCCTTGGCCAAAAAGGGCGTATGCGTTTTTTCCTGAATATATTCAGGAAAAAACGCATACGCCCTTTTTGGCCAACCAAGCAACCTGAAAAGGCAAATCAGCGCTACAAAGAAGTCTCGCTTCCCATCGGTTAAAAGGGCCATGCTGAAAAAAGTGTCAAAACCAGAAATGCAGGACAGGCCATGGAGAAATGGGAGCCTTGCTACACTGATGGGCGGGATGTAAATTGTCAACAGCCACTCTGGAGAAGTGTACGGTGAGTCCTGAAACGTCTAAAAAGCAAAGCTTAGAGAGCATAGGGCACTTCCACTCATGGGGGTATAAATTGGGAAAATGAAAAATCAGCAAGACACAAGCACCCCAAAGTTTAGGGCTGCTCTGTTGACAAGGACCTCCACTTCATTCCACCTTCAATATCCCAGGAAAGAGAAAAATGGATAAAGAAGTTGTGGTCCTTATGTACAATGGAATATCACTCAGCCGTGAAATCAATGTCATAAGGCTAGTAGCAGCATGATGAGTGGATTTAGGTACAACGACTCGAAGTGAAATAAGTCACACAGAAAAGGACACTTCTCATAAGGTATCACTTATAGAGGGAATGTAAAAACCGTTACACTTGAACTGAATTACAAAACAGAACAGAGTCACACATGCAGAAAACACACTATGGCTGCTTAACGGGAAAGGTGAGGTGGGGTGATACATAAAACAAGGGTTTCAAATTAGCTCAGATACCGTTCCATTAAACCAATATGTAATAGACAAGACCTACTCCTTGCTCAGAGAACTGGACTCAACACACCCTATTCACCACACAAGAATATATCTGACTAGTAAAAATCTTATAACTTATGTATTGATATCTCTCTGTTAGTGTGTCAAGTGGGTGTAAAGCGGCATAAACACAGCAGTGAAAAGCAGCTAAACCCCATTATAAAAATAAATTACTTTGAAAAACCCATGAAACAAAGACAGTGAAAGAGATAGAAATTCTTACACAATGCGTTCAGGGGCTGTGATGCAACCTGGATTGACCATATCTAGACCCACAGCTGGATGAGACATAAGGGTGGACACTCTTGAGGCTGAGAGGTTTGGTGAGGTTGGGTGAGCAAACGCAGACCCTTTAAAGTAATACTTCATGGTACCCATCGCATGGGTCCCAAATCGCCAGGTTCCAGGGCATCTTCCTACATCGAAAACATGCATGAGAAACCCAGAAGATGGTACACCGTGTGATGTGGAAAGGTTTCTAAAACGCACCTCATTTCTCATCTCCTTGTGCCCGGGTTCGCTATTCCAGCCGCTTTACTAGCAATCTCCCTACTTGGAGCATCAGCACCTTTAACCTCCTGTTCCGTACAGGTTGCAATTTGTCCTGAGGATGAACGGGAAGACGTGGAACCAATGAGAGACTAGCTCTTGGTGTAGGGACACGCACAGGTTACTCTATTTTCCCATCAGGAAGAAGAATTAACCACAGGCTCAGCCTGCCCCCCGGAACCAGAACAGGGCCTGAAGCCATCCTGCGCTTTTGCGGCCAGCTCCCTAAAAAGCGAGTTGTAAAATGGAGGTTCAGGGCACTGCAATTCACAAACCTGCAGAGTTATAAATGATAACTCTCATCCACAAATATATTGAGGGAAGGCAAAGAAGAGGATTTGAAATCAAGGCAGAATTGCAGGAAACAGATTTCAGGAGGTAGATTCGAATCGCCTTTAAAACACATGAAAAGCGGCAAAACGTTGACAATGATGCCCTTGGCCAAAAAGGGCGTATGCGTTTTTTCCTGAATATATTCAGGAAAAAACGCATACGCCCTTTTTGGCCAACCAAGCAACCTGGAAAGGCAAATCAGCGCTACAAAGAAGTCTCGCTTCCCATCGGTCAAAAGGGCCATGCTGAAAAAAGTGTCAAAACCAGAAATGCAGGACAGGCCATGGAGAAATGGGAGCCTTGCTACACTGATGGGCGGGATGAAAATTGTCAACAGCCACTCTGGAGAAGTGTACGGTGAGTCCTGAAACGTCTAAAAAGCAAAGCTTAGAGAGCATAGGGCACTTCCACTCATGGGGGTATAAATTGGGAAAAGGAAAAATCAGCAAGACACAAGCACCCCAAAGTTTAGGGCTGCTCTGTTGAGAAGGACCTCCACTTCATTCCACATTCAATATCCCAGGAAAGAGAAAAATGGATAAAGAAGTTGTGGTCCTTATGTACAATGGAATATCACTCAGCCGTGAAATCAATGTCATAAGGCTAGTAGCAGCATGATGAGTGGATTTAGGTACAACGACTCTAAGTGAAATAAGTCACACAGAAAAGGACACTTCTCATAAGGTATCACTGATAGAGGGAATGTAAAAACCGTTACACTTGAACTGAATTACAAAACAGAACAGAGTCACACATGCAGAAAACACACTATGGCTGCTTAACGGGAAAGGTGAGGTGGGGTGATACATAAAACAAGGGTTTCAAATTAGCTCAGATACCGTTCCATAAAACCAATATGTAATAGACAAGACCTACTCCTTGCTCAGAGAACTGGACTCAACACGCCCTATTCACCGCACAAGAATATATCTGACTAGTAATAATCTTATAACTTATGTATTGATATCTCTCTGTTAGTGTGTCAAGTGGGTGTAAAGCGGCATAAACACAGCAGTGAAAAGCAGCTAAACCCCATTATAAAAATAAATTACTTTGAAAAACCCATGAAACAAAGACAGTGAAAGAGATAGAAATTCTTACACAATGCGTTCAGGGGCTGTGATGCAACCTGGATTGACCATATCTAGACCCACAGCTGGATGAGACATAAGGGTGGACACTCTTGGGGCTGAGAGGTTTGGTGAGGTTGGGTGAGCAAACGCAGACCCTTTAAAGTAATACTGCATGGTACCCATCGCATGGGTCCCAAATCGCCAGGTTCAAGGGCATCTTCCTACATCCAAAACATGCATGAGAAACACAGAAGATGGTACACCGTGTGATGTGGAAAGGTTTCTAAAACGCACCTCATTTCTCATCTCCTTGTGCCCGGGTTCGCTATTCCAGCCGCTTTACTAGCAATCTCCCTACTTGGAGCATCAGCACCTTTATCCTCCTGTTCAGTACAGGTTGCAATTTGTCCTGAGGATGAACGGGAAGACGTGGAACCAATGCGAGACTAGCTCTTGGTGTTGGGACAGGCACAGGTTACTCTATTTTCCCATCAGGAAGAAGAATTAACCACAGGCTCAGCCTGCCCCCCGGAACCAGAACAGGGCCTGAAGCCATCCTGCGCTTTTGCGGCCAGCTCCCTAAAAAGCGAGTTGTAAAATGGAGGTTCAGGGCACTGCAATTCACAAACCTGCAGAGTTATAAATGATAACTCTCATCCACAAATATATTGAGGGAAGGCAAAGAAGAGGATTTGAAATCAAGGCAGAATTGCAGGAAACAGATTTCAGGAGGTAGATTCGAATCGCCTTTAAAGCACATGAAAAGCGGCAAAACGTTGACAATGATGCCCTTGGCCAAAAAGGGCGTATGCGTTTTTTCCTGAATATATTCAGGAAAAAACGCATACGCCCTTTTTGGCCAACCAAGCAACCTGGAAAGGCAAATCAGCGCTACAAAGAAGTCTCGCTTCCCATCGGTCAAAAGGGCCATGCTGAAAAAAGTGTCAAAACCAGAAATGCAGGACAGGCCATGGAGAAATGGGAGCCTTGCTACACTGATGGGCGGGATGTAAATTGTCAACAGCCACTCTGGAGAAGTGTACGGTGAGTCCTGAAACGTCTAAAAAGCAAAGCTTAGAGAGCATAGGGCACTTCCACTCATGGGGGTATAAATTGGGAAAAGGAAAAATCAGCAAGACACAAGCACCCCAAAGTTTAGGGCTGCTCTGTTGACAAGGACCTCCACTTCATTCCACCTTCAATATCCCAGGAAAGAGAAAAATGGATAAAGAAGTTGTGGTCCTTATGTACAATGGAATATCACTCAGCCATGAAATCAATGTCATAAGGCTAGTAGCAGCATGATGAGTGGATTTAGGTACGACGATTCTAAGTGAAATAAGTCACACAGAAAAGGACACTTCTCATAAGGTATCACTGATAGAGGGAATGTAAAAACCGTTACACTTGAACTGAATTACAAAACAGAACAGAGTCACACATGCAGAAAACACACTATGGCTGCTTAACGGGAAAGGTGAGGTGGGGTGATACATAAAACAAGGGTTTCAAATTAGCTCAGATACCGTTCCATAAAACCAATATGTAATAGACAAGACCTACTCCTTGCTCAGAGAACTGGACTCAACACGCCCTATTCACCGCACAAGAATATATCTGACTAGTAATAATCTTAAAACCTATGTATTGATATCTCTCTGTTAGTGTGTCAAGTGGGTGTAAAGCGGCATAAACACAGCAGTGAAAAGCAGCTAAACCCCATTATAAAAATAAATTACTTTGAAAAACCCGTGAAACAAAGACAGTGAAAGAGAGCGAAATTCTTACACAATGCGTTCAGGGGCTGTGATGCAACCTGGATTGACCATATCTAGACCCACAGCTAAATGAGACCTAAGGGTGGACACTGTTGCGGCTGAGAGGTTTGGTGAGGTTGGGTGAGCAAACGCAGACCCTTTAAAGTAATACTGCGTGGTACCCATCGCATGGGTCCCAAATCTCCAGGTTCAAGGGCATCTTCCTACATCGAAAACATGCATGAGATACCCAGAAGATGGTACACTGTGTGATGGGGAAAGGTTTTTAAAACGCACCTCATTTCTCATTTGCTTGTGCCCGGGTTCGCCATTCCAGCCACTTTACTAGCAATCTCCCTCCTTGGAGCATCAGCACCTTTAACCTCCTGTTCCGTACAGGTTGCAATTTGTACTGAGGATGAACGGGAAGACGTGGAACCAATGAAAGACTAGCTCTTGGTGTTGGGACAGGCACAGGTCACTCTATTTTCCCATCAGGAAGAAGAATTAACCACAGGCTCAGCCTGCCCCCCGGAACCAGAACAGGGGCTGAAGCCATCCTGCGCTTTTGCGGCCAGCTCCCTAAAAAGCGAGTTGTAAAATGGAGGTTCAGGGCACTGCAATTCACAAACCTGCAGAGTTATAAATGATAACTCTCACCCACAAATATATTGAGGGAAGGCAAAGAAGAGGATTTGAAATCAAGGCAGAATTGCAGGAAACAGATTTCAGGAGGTAGATTCGAATCGCCTTTAAAGCACATGAAAAGCGGCAAAACGTTGACAATGATGCCCTTGGCCAAAAAGGGCGTATGCGTTTTTTCCTGAATATATTCAGGAAAAAACGCATACGCCCTTTTTGGCCAACCAAGCAACCTGGAAAGGCAAATCAGCGCTACAAAGATGTCTCGCTTCCCATTGGTCAAAAGGGCCATGCTGAAAAAAGTGTCAAAACCAGAAATGCAGGACAGGCCATGGAGAAATGGGAGCCTTGCTACACTGATGGGCGGGATGTAAATTGTCAACAGCCACTCTGGAGAAGTGTACGGTGAGTCCTGAAACGTCTAAAAAGCAAAGCTTAGAGAGCATAGGGCACTTCCACTCATGGGGGTATAAATTGGGAAAATGAAAAATCAGCAAGACACAAGCACCCCAAAGTTTAGGGCTGCTCTGTTGACAAGGACCTCCACTTCATTCCACCTTCAATATCCCAGGAAAGAGAAAAATGGATAAAGAAGTTGTGGTCCTTATGTACAATGGAATATCACTCAGCCGTGAAATCAATGTCATAAGGCTAGTAGCAGCATGATGAGTGGATTTAGGTACGACGACTCTAAGTGAAATAAGTCACACAGCAAAGGACACTTCTCATAAGGTATCACTTATAGAGGGAATGTAAAAACCGTTACACTTGAACTGAATTACAAAACAGAACAGAGTCACACATGCAGAAAACACACTATGGCTGCTTAACGGGAAAGGTGAGGTGGGGTGATACATAAAACAAGGGTTTCAAATTAGCTCAGATACCGTTCCATAAACCCAATATGTAATAGACAAGACCTACTCCTTGCTCAGAGAACTGGACTCAACACGCCCTATTCACCGCACAAGAATATATCTGACTAGTAATAATCTTAAAACCTATGTATTGATATCTCTCTATTAGTGTGTCAAGTGGGTAAAAAGCGGCATAAACACAGCAGTGAAAAGCAGCTAAACCCCATTATAAAAATAAATTACTTTGAAAAACCCATGAAACAAAGACAGTGAAAGAGAGAGAAATTCTTACACAATGCGTTCAGGGGCTGTGATGCAACCTGGATTGACCATATCTAGACCCACAGCTGGATGAGACCTAAGGGTGGACACTGTTGCGGCTGAGAGGTTTGGTGAGGTTGGGTGAGCAAACGCAGACCCTTTAAAGTAATACTGCGTGGTACCCATCGCATGGGTCCCAAATCTCCAGGTTCAAGGGCATCTTCCTACATCGAAAACATGAATGAGATACCCAGAAGATGGTACACTGTGTGATGGGGAAAGGTTTCTAAAACGCACCTCATTTCTCATCTGCTTGTGCCCGGGTTCGCCATTCCAGCCACTTTACTAGCAATCTCCCTCCTTGGAGCATCAGCACCTTTAACCTCCTGTTCCGTACAGGTTGCAATTTGTACTGAGGATGAACGGGAAGACGTGGAACCAATGAAAGACTAGCTCTTGGTGTTGGGACAGGCACAGGTCACTCTATTTTCCCATCAGGAAGAAGAATTAACCACAGGCTCAGCCTGCCCCCCGGAACCAGAACAGGGCCTGAAGCCATCCTGCGCTTTTGCGGCCAGCTCCCTAAAAAGCGAGTTGTAAAATGGAGGTTCAGGGCACTGCAATTCACAAACCTGCAGAGTTATAAATGATAACTCTCATCCACAAATATATTGAGGGAAGGCAAAGAAGAGGATTTGAAATCAAGGCAGAATTGCTGGAAACAGATTTCAGGAGGTAGATTCGAATCGCCTTTAAAGCACATGAAAAGCGGCAAAACGTTGACAATGATGCCCTTGGCCAAAAAGGGTGTATGCGTTTTTTCCTGAATATATTCAGGAAAAAACGCATACGCCCTTTTTGGCCAACCAAGCAACCTGGAAAGGCAAATCAGCGCTACAAAGAAGTCTCGCTTCCCATCGGTCAAAAGGGCCATGCTGAAAAAAGTGTCAAAACCAGAAATGCAGGACAGGCCATGGAGAAATGGGAGCCTTGCTACACTGATGGGCGGGATGTAAATTGTCAACAGCCACTCTGGAGAAGTGTACGGTGAGTCCTGAAACGTCTAAAAAGCAAAGCTTAGAGAGCATAGGGCACTTCCACTCATGGGGGTATAAATTGGGAAAATTAAAAATCAGCAAGACACAAGCACCCCAAAGTTTAGGGCTGCTCTGTTGACAAGGACCTCCACTTCATTCCACCTTCAATATCCCAGGAAAGAGAAAAATGGATAAAGAAGTTGTGGTCCTTATGTACAATGGAATATCACTCAGCCATGAAATCAATGTCATAAGGCTAGTAGCAGCATGATGAGTGGATTTAGGTACGACGATTCTAAGTGAAATAAGTCACACAGAAAAGGACACTTCTCATAAGGTATCACTGATAGAGGGAATGTAAAAACCGTTACACTTGAACTGAATTACAAAACAGAACAGAGTCACACATGCAGAAAACACACTATGGCTGCTTAACGGGAAAGGTGAGGTGGGGTGATACATAAAACAAGGGTTTCAAATTAGCTCAGATACCGTTCCATAAAACCAATATGTAATAGACAAGACCTACTCCTTGCTCAGAGAACTGGACTCAACACGCCCTATTCACCGCACAAGAATATATCTGACTAGTAATAATCTTAAAACCTATGTATTGATATCTCTCTGTTAGTGTGTCAAGTGGGTGTAAAGCGGCATAAACACAGCAGTGAAAAGCAGCTAAACCCCATTATAAAAATAAATTACTTTGAAAAACCCGTGAAACAAAGACAGTGAAAGAGAGCGAAATTCTTACACAATGCGTTCAGGGGCTGTGATGCAACCTGGATTGACCATATCTAGACCCACAGCTGGATGAGACCTAAGGGTGGACACTGTTGCGGCTGAGAGGTTTGGTGAGGTTGGGTGAGCAAACGCAGACCCTTTAAAGTAATACTGCGTGGTACCCATCGCATGGGTCCCAAATCTCCAGGTTCAAGGGCATCTTCCTACATCGAAAACATGCATGAGATACCCAGAAGATGGTACACTGTGTGATGGGGAAAGGTTTCTAAAACGCACCTCATTTCTCATTTGCTTGTGCCCGGGTTCGCCATTCCAGCCACTTTACTAGCAATCTCCCTCCTTGGAGCATCAGCACCTTTAACCTCCTGTTCCGTACAGGTTGCAATTTGTACTGAGGATGAACGGGAAGACGTGGAACCAATGAAAGACTAGCTCTTGGTGTTGGGACAGGCACAGGTCACTCTATTTTCCCATCAGGAAGAAGAATTAACCACAGGCTCAGCCTGCCCCCCGGAACCAGAACAGGGGCTGAAGCCATCCTGCGCTTTTGCGGCCAGCTCCCTAAAAAGCGAGTTGTAAAATGGAGGTTCAGGGCACTGCAATTCACAAACCTGCAGAGTTATAAATGATAACTCTCATCCACAAATATATTGAGGGAAGGCAAAGAAGAGGATTTGAAATCAAGGCAGAATTGCAGGAAACAGATTTCAGGAGGTAGATTCGAATCGCCTTTAAAGCACATGAAAAGCGGCAAAACGTTGACAATGATGCCCTTGGCCAAAAAGGGCGTATGCGTTTTTTCCTGAATATATTCAGGAAAAAACGCATACGCCCTTTTTGGCCAACCAAGCAACCTGGAAAGGCAAATCAGCGCTACAAAGATGTCTGGCTTCCCATTGGTCAAAAGGGCCATGCTGAAAAAAGTGTCAAAACCAGAAATGCAGGACAGGCCATGGAGAAATGGGAGCCTTGCTACACTGATGGGCGGGATGTAAATTGTCAACAGCCACTCTGGAGAAGTGTACGGTGAGTCCTGAAACGTCTAAAAACCAAAGCTTAGAGAGCATAGGGCACTTCCACTCATGGGGGTATAAATTGGGAAAATGAAAAATCAGCAAGACACAAGCACCCCAAAGTTTAGGGCTGCTCTGTTGACAAGGACCTCCACTTCATTCCACCTTCAATATCCCAGGAAAGAGAAAAATGGATAAAGAAGTTGTGGTCCTTATGTACAATGGAATATCACTCAGCCGTGAAATCAATGTCATAAGGCTAGTAGCAGCATGATGAGTGGATTTAGGTACGACGACTCTAAGTGAAATAAGTCACACAGCAAAGGACACTTCTCATAAGGTATCACTTATAGAGGGAATGTAAAAACCGTTACACTTGAACTGAATTACAAAACAGAACAGAGTCACACATGCAGAAAACACACTATGGCTGCTTAACGGGAAAGGTGAGGTGGGGTGATACATAAAACAAGGGTTTCAAATTAGCTCAGATACCGTTCCATAAACCCAATATGTAATAGACAAGACCTACTCCTTGCTCAGAGAACTGGACTCAACACGCCCTATTCACCGCACAAGAATATATCTGACTAGTAATAATCTTAAAACCTATGTATTGATATCTCTCTGTTAGTGTGTCAAGTGGGTGAAAAGCGGCATAAGCACAGCAGTGAAAAGCAGCTAAACCCCATTATAAAAATAAATTACTTTGAAAAACCCATGAAACAAAGACAGTGAAAGAGAGAGAAATTCTTACACAATGCGTTCAGGGGCTGTGATGCAACCTGGATTGACCATATCTAGACCCACAGCTGGATGAGACCTAAGGGTGGACACTGTTGCGGCTGAGAGGTTTGGTGAGGTTGGGTGAGCAAACGCAGACCCTTTAAAGTAATACTGCGTGGTACCCATCGCATGGGTCCCAAATCTCCAGGTTCAAGGGCATCTTCCTACATCGAAAACATGCATGAGATACCCAGAAGATGGTACACTGTGTGATGGGGAAAGGTTTCTAAAACGCACCTCATTTCTCATCTGCTTGTGCCCGGGTTCGCCATTCCAGCCACTTTACTAGCAATCTCCCTCCTTGGAGCATCAGCACCTTTAACCTCCTGTTCCGTACAGGTTGCAATTTGTACTGAGGATGAACGGGAAGACGTGGAACCAATGAAAGACTAGCTCTTGGTGTTGGGACAGGCACAGGTCACTCTATTTTCCCATCAGGAAGAAGAATTAACCACAGGCTCAGCCTGCCCCCCGGAACCAGAACAGGGCCTGAAGCCATCCTGCGCTTTTGCGGCCAGCTCCCTAAAAAGCGAGTTGTAAAATGGAGGTTCAGGGCACTGCAATTCACAAACCTGCAGAGTTATAAATGATAACTCTCATCCACAAATATATTGAGGGAAGGCAAAGAAGAGGATTTGAAATCAAGGCAGAATTGCAGGAAACAGATTTCAGGAGGTAGATTCGAATCGCCTTTAAAGCACATGAAAAGCGGCAAAACGTTGACAATGATGCCCTTGGCCAAAAAGGGCGTATGCGTTTTTTCCTGAATATATTCAGGAAAAAACGCATACGCCCTTTTTGGCCAACCAAGCAACCTGGAAAGGCAAATCAGCGCTACAAAGAAGTCTCGCTTCCCATCGGTTAAAAGGGCCATGCTGAAAAAAGTGTCAAAACCAGAAATGCAGGACAGGCCATGGAGAAATGGGAGCCTTGGTACACTGATGGGCGGGATGTAAATTGCCAACAGCCACTCTGGAGGAGAGTACGGTGTGTCCTGAAACATCTAAAAAACACAGCTTAGAGAGCATAGGGCACTTCCACTCATGGGGGTATAAATTGGGAAAATTAAAAATCAGCAAGACACAAGCACCCCAAAGTTTAGGACTGCTCTGTTGACAAGGACCTCCACTTCATTCCACCTTCAATATCCCAGGAAAGAGAAAAATGGATAAAGAAGTTGTGGTCCTTATGTACAATGGAATATCACTCAGCCAGGAAATCAATGTCATAAGGCTAGTAGCAGCATGATGAGTGGATTTAGGTACGACGATTCTAAGTGAAATAAGTCACACAGAAAAGGACACTTCTCATAAAGTATCACTGATAGAGGGAATGTAAAAACCGTTACACTTGAACTGAATTACAAAACAGAACAGAGTCACACATGCAGAAAACACACTATGGCTGCTTAACGGGAAAGGTGAGGTGGGGTGATACATAAAACAAGGGTTTCAAATTAGCTCAGATACCGTTCCATAAAACCAATATGTAATAGACAAGACCTACTCCTTGCTCAGAGAACTGGACTCAACACGCCGTATTCACCGCACAAGAATATATCTGACTAGTAATAATCTTAAAACCTATGTATTGATATCTCTCTGTTAGTGTGTCAAGTGGGTGAAAAGCGGCATAAACACAGCAGTGAAAAGCAGCTAAACCCATTTATAAAAATAAATTACTTTGAAAAACCCATGAAACAAAAACAGTGAAACAGATAGAAATTCTTACACAATGCGTTCACGGGCTGTGATGCAACCTGGATTGACCATATCTAGACCCACAGCTGGATGAGACATAAGGGTGGACACTCTTGGGGCTGAGAGGTTTGGTGAGGTTGGGTGAGCAAACGCAGACCCTTTAAAGTAATACTGCATGGTACCCATCGCATGGGTCCCAAATCGCCAGGTTCCAGGGCATCTTCCTACATCGAAAACATGCATGAGAAACCCAGAAGATGGTACACCGTGTGATGTGGAAAGTTTTCTAAAACGCACCTCATTTCTCATCTCCTTGTGCCCGGGTTCGCTATTCCAGCCGCTTTACTAGCAATCTCCCTACTTGGAGCATCAGCACCTTTAACCTCCTGTTCCGTACAGGTTGCAATTTGTCCTGAGGATGAACGGGAAGACGTGGAACCAATGAGAGACTAGCTCTTGGTGTTGGGACAGGCACAGGTTACTCTATTTTCCCATCAGGAAGAAGAATTAACCACAGGCTCAGCCTGCCCCCCGGAACCAGAACAGGGCCTGAAGCCATCCTGCGCTTTTGCGGCCAGCTCCCTAAAAAGCGAGTTGTAAAATGGAGGTTCAGGGCACTGCAATTCACAAACCTGCAGAGTTATAAATGATAACTCTCATCCACAAATATATTGAGGGAAGGCAAAGAAGAGGATTTGAAATCAAGGCAGAATTGCAGGAAACAGATTTCAGGAGGTAGATTCGAATCGCCTTTAAAGCACATGAAAAGCGGCAAAACGTTGACAATGATGCCCTTGGCCAAAAAGGGCGTATGCGTTTTTTCCTGAATATATTCAGGAAAAAACGCATACGCCCTTTTTGGCCAACCAAGCAACCTGGAAAGGCAAATCAGCGCTACAAAGAAGTCTCGCTTCCCATCGGTCAAAAGGGCCATGCTGAAAAAAGTGTCAAAACCAGAAATGCAGGACAGGCCATGGAGAAATGGGAGCCTTGCTACACTGATGGGCGGGATGTAAATTGTCAACAGCCACTCTGGAGAAGTGTACGGTGAGTCCTGAAACGTCTAAAAAGCAAAGCTTAGAGAGCATAGGGCACTTCCACTCATGGGGGTATAAATTGGGAAAATGAAAAATCAGCAAGACACAAGCACCCCAAAGTTTAGGGCTGCTCTGTTGACAAGGACCTCCACTTCATTCCACCTTCAATATCCCAGGAAAGAGAAAAATGGATAAAGAAGTTGTGGTCCTTATGTACAATGGAATATCACTCAGCCATGAAATCAATGTCATAAGGCTAGTAGCAGCATGATGAGTGGATTTAGGTACGACGATTCTAAGTGAAATAAGTCACACAGAAAAGGACACTTCTCATAAAGTATCACTGATAGAGGGAATGTAAAAACCGTTACACTTGAACTGAATTACAAAACAGAACAGAGTCACACATGCAGAAAACACACTATGGCTGCTTAACGGGAAAGGTGAGGTGGGGTGATACATAAAACAAGGGTTTCAAATTAGCTCAGATACCGTTCCATAAACCCAATATGTAATAGACAAGACCTACTCCTTGCTCAGAGAACTGGACTCAACACGCCCTATTCACCGCACAAGAATATATCTGACTAGTAATAATCTTAAAACCTATGTATTGATATCTCTCTGTTAGTGTGTCAAGTGGGTGAAAAGCGGCATAAGCACAGCAGTGAAAAGCAGCTAAACCCCATTATAAAAATAAATTACTTTGAAAAACCCATGAAACAAAGACAGTGAAAGAGAGAGAAATTCTTACACAATGCGTTCAGGGGCTGTGATGCAACCTGGATTGACCATATCTAGACCCACAGCTGGATGAGACCTAAGGGTGGACACTGTTGCGCCTGAGAGGTTTGGTGAGGTTGGGTGAGCAAACGCAGACCCTTTAAAGTAATACTGCGTGGTACCCATGGCATGGGTCCCAAATCTCCAGGTTCAAGGGCATCTTCCTACATCGAAAACATGCATGAGATACCCAGAAGATGGTACACCGTGTGATGGGGAAAGGTTTCTAAAACGCAACTCATTTCTCATTTGCTTGTGCCCGGGTTCGCCATTCCAGCCACTTTACTAGCAATCTCCCTCCTTGGAGCATCAGCACCTTTAACCTCCTGTTCCGTACAGGTTGCAATTTGTACTGAGGATGAACGGGAAGACGTGGAACCAATGAAAGACTAGCTCTTGGTGTTGGGACAGGCACAGGTCACTCTATTTTCCCATCAGGAAGAAGAATTAACCACAGGCTCAGCCTGCCCCCCGGAACCAGAACAGGGGCTGAAGCCATCCTGCGCTTTTGCAGCCAGCTCCCTAAAAAGCGAGTTGTAAAATGGAGGTTCAGGGCACTGCAATTCACAAACCTGCAGAGTTATAAATGATAACTCTCACCCACAAATATATTGAGGGAAGGCAAAGAAGAGGATTTGAAATCAAGGCAGAATTGCAGGAAACAGATTTCAGGAGGTAGATTCGAATCGCCTTTAAAGCACATGAAAAGCGGCAAAACGTTGACAATGATGCCCTTGGCCAAAAAGGGCGTATGCGTTTTTTCCTGAATATATTCAGGAAAAAACGCATACGCCCTTTTTGGCCAACCAAGCAACCTGGAAAGGCAAATCAGCGCTACAAAGATGTCTCGCTTCCCATTGGTCAAAAGGGCCATGCTGAAAAAAGTGTCAAAACCAGAAATGCAGGACAGGCCATGGAGAAATGGGAGCCTTGCTACACTGATGGGCGGGATGTAAATTGTCAACAGCCACTCTGGAGAAGTGTACGGTGAGTCCTGAAACGTCTAAAAAGCAAAGCTTAGAGAGCATAGGGCACTTCCACTCATGGGGGTATAAATTGGGAAAATGAAAAATCAGCAAGACACAAGCACCCCAAAGTTTAGGGCTGCTCTCTTGACAAGGACCTCCACTTCATTCCACCTTCAATATCCCAGGAAAGAGAAAAATGGATAAAGAAGTTGTGGTCCTTATGTACAATGGAATATCACTCAGCCGTGAAATCAATGTCATAAGGCTAGTAGCAGCATGATGAGTGGATTTAGGTACGACGACTCTAAGTGAAATAAGTCACACAGCAAAGGACACTTCTCATAAGGTATCACTGATAGAGGGAATGTAAAAACCGTTACACTTGAACTGAATTACAAAACAGAACAGAGTCACACATGCAGAAAACACACTATGGCTGCTTAACGGGAAAGGTGAGGTGGGGTGATACATAAAACAAGGGTTTCAAATTAGCTCAGATACCGTTCCATAAAACCAATATGTAATAGACAAGACCTACTCCTTGCTCAGAGAACTGGACTCAACACGCCCTCTTCACCACACAAGAATATATCTGACTAGTAATAATCTTAAAACCTATGTATTGATATCTCTCTGTTAGTGTGTCAAGTGGGTGTAAAGCGGCATAAACACAGCAGTGAAAAGCAGCTAAACCCCATTATAAAAATAAATTACTTTGAAAAACCCGTGAAACAAAGACAGTGAAAGAGAGAGAAATTCTTACACAATGCGTTCAGGGGCTGTGATGCAACCTGGATTGACCATATCTAGACCCACAGCTGGATGAGACCTAAGGGTGGACACTGTTGCGGCTGAGAGGTTTGGTGAGGTTGGGTGAGCAAACGCAGACCCTTTAAAGTAATACTGCGTGGTACCCATCGCATGGGTCCCAAATCTCCAGGTTCAAGGGCATCTTCCTACATCGAAAACATGCATGAGATACCCAGAAGATGGTACACCGTGTGATGGGGAAAGGTTTCTCAAACGCAACTCATTTCTCATTTGCTTGTGCCCGGGTTCGCCATTCCAGCCACTTTACTAGCAATCTCCCTCCTTGGAGCATCAGCACCTTTAACCTCCTGTTCCGTACAGGTTGCAATTTGTACTGAGGATGAACGGGAAGACGTGGAACCAATGAGAGACTAGCTCTTGGTGTTGGGACAGGCACAGGTCACTCTATTTTCCCATCAGGAAGAAGAATAAACCACAGGCTCAGCCTGCCCCCCGGAACCAGAACAGGGCCTGAACCCATCCTGCGCTTTTGCGGCCAGCTCCCTAAAAAGCGAGTTGTAAAATGGAGGTTCAGGGCACTGCAATTCACAAACCTGCAGAGTTATAAATGATAACTCTCACCCACAAATATATTGAGGGAAGGCAAAGAAGAGGATTTGAAATCAAGGCAGAATTGCAGGAAACAGATTTCAGGAGGTAGATTCGAATCACCTTTAAAGCACATGAAAAGCGGCAAAACGTTGACAATGATGCCCTTGGCCAAAAAGGGCGTATGCGTTTTTTCCTGAATATATTCAGGAAAAAACGCATACGCCCTTTTTTGCCAACCAAGCAACCTGGAAAGGCAAATCAGCGCTACAAAGATGTCTCGCTTCCCATTGGTCAAAAGGGCCATGCTGAAAAAAGTGTCAAAACCAGAAATGCAGGACAGGCCATGGAGAAATGGGAGCCTTGCTACACTGATGGGCGGGATGTAAATTGTCAACAGCCACTCTGGAGAAGTGTACGGTGAGTCCTGAAACGTCTAAAAAGCAAAGCTTAGAGAGCATAGGGCACTTCCACTCATGGGGGTATAAATTGGGAAAATGAAAAATCAGCAAGACACAAGCACCCCAAAGTTTAGGGCTGCTCTGTTGACAAGGACCTCCACTTCATTCCACCTTCAATATCCCAGGAAAGAGAAAAATGGATAAAGAAGTTGTGGTCCTTATGTACAATGGAATATCACTCAGCCGTGAAATCAATGTCATAAGGCTAGTAGCAGCATGATGAGTGGATTTAGGTACGACGACTCTAAGTGAAATAAGTCACACAGCAAAGGACACTTCTCATAAGGTATCACTTATAGAGGGAATGTAAAAACCGTTACTCTTGAACTGAATTACAAAACAGAACAGAGTCACACATGCAGAAAACACACTATGGCTGCTTAACGGGAAAGGTGAGGTGGGGTGATACATAAAACAAGGGTTTCAAATTAGCTCAGATACCGTTCCATAAACCCAATATGTAATAGACAAGACCTACTCCTTGCTCAGAGAACTGGACTCAACACGCCCTATTCACCGCACAAGAATATATCTGACTAGTAATAATCTTAAAACCTATGTATTGATATGTCTCTGTTAGTGTGTCAAGTGGGTAAAAAGCGGCATAAACACAGCAGTGAAAAGCAGCTAAACCCCATTATAAAAATAAATTACTTTGAAAAACCCATGAAACAAAGACAGTGAAAGAGAGAGAAATTCTTACACAATGCGTTCAGGGGCTGTGATGCAACCTGGATTGACCATATCTAGACCCACAGCTGGATGAGACCCAAGGGTGGACACTGTTGCGGCTGAGAGGTTTGGTGAGGTTGGGTGAGCAAACGCAGACCCTTTAAAGTAATACTGCGTGGTACCCATCGCATGGGTCCCAAATCTCCAGGTTCAAGGGCATCTTCCTACATCGAAAACATGCATTAGATACCCAGAAGATGGTACACTGTGTGATGGGGAAAGGTTTCTAAAACGCACCTCATTTCTCATCTGCTTGTGCCCGGGTTCGCCATTCCAGCCACTTTACTAGCAATCTCCCTCCTTGGAGCATCAGCACCTTTAACCTCCTGTTCCGTACAGGTTGCAATTTGTACTGAGGATGAACGGGAAGACGTGGAACCAATGAAAGACTAGCTCTTGGTGTTGGGACAGGCACAGGTCACTCTATTTTCCCATCAGGAAGAAGAATTAACCACAGCCTCAGCCTGCCCCCCGGAACCAGAACAGGGCCTGAAGCCATCCTGCGCTTTTGCGGCCAGCTCCCTAAAAAGCGAGTTGTAAAATGGAGGTTCAGGGCACTGCAATTCACAAACCTGCAGAGTTATAAATGATAACTCTCATCCACAAATATATTGAGGGAAGGCAAAGAAGAGGATTTGAAATCAAGGCAGAATTGCAGGAAACAGATTTCAGGAGGTAGATTCGAATCGCCTTTAAAGCACATGAAAAGCGGCAAAACGTTGACAATGATGCCCTTGGCCAGAAAGGGCGTATGCGTTTTTTCCTGAATATATTCAGGAAAAAACGCATACGCCCTTTTTGGCCAACCAAGCAACCTGGAAAGGCAAATCAGCGCTACAAAAAAGTCTCGCTTCCCATCGGTCAAAAGGGCCATGCTGAAAAAAGTGTCAAAACCAGAAATGCAGGACAGGCCATGGAGAAATGGGAGCCTTGCTACACTGATGGGCGGGATGTAAATTGTCAACAGCCACTCTGGAGAAGTGTACGGTGAGTCCTGAAACGTCTAAAAAGCAAAGCTTAGAGAGCATAGGGCACTTCCACTCATGGGGGTATAAATTGGGAAAATGAAAAATCAGCAAGACACAAGCACCCCAAAGTTTAGGGCTGCTCTGTTGACAAGGACCTCCACTTCATTCCACCTTCAATATCCCAGGAAAGAGAAAAATGGATAAAGAAGTTGTGGTCCTTATGTACAATGGAATATCACTCAGCCATGAAATCAATGTCATAAGGCTAGTAGCAGCATGATGAGTGGATTTAGGTACGACGATTCTAAGTGAAATAAGTCACACAGAAAAGGACACTTCTCATAAGGTATCACTGATAGAGGGAATGTAAAAACCGTTACACTTGAACTGAATTACAAAACAGAACAGAGTCACACATGCAGAAAACACACTATGGCTGCTTAACGGGAAAGGTGAGGTGGGGTGATACATAAAACAAGGGTTTCAAATTAGCTCAGATACCGTTCCATAAAACCAATATGTAATAGACAAGACCTACTCCTTGCTCAGAGAACTGGACTCAACACGCCCTATTCACCGCACAAGAATATATCTGACTAGTAATAATCTTAAAACCTATGTATTGATATCTCTCTGTTAGTGTGTCAAGTGGGTGTAAAGCGGCATAAACACAGCAGTGAAAAGCAGCTAAACCCCATTATAAAAATAAATTACTTTGAAAAACCCGTGAAACAAAGACAGTGAAAGAGAGCGAAATTCTTACACAATGCGTTCAGGGGCTGTGATGCAACCTGGATTGACCATATCTAGACCCACAGCTGGATGAGACCTAAGGGTGGACACTGTTGCGGCTGAGAGGTTTGGTGAGGTTGGGTGAGCAAACGCAGACCCTTTAAAGTAATACTGCGTGGTACCCATCGCATGGGTCCCAAATCTCCAGGTTCAAGGGCATCTTCCTACATCGAAAACATGCATGATATACCCAGAAGATGGTACACCATGTGATGGGGAAAGGTTTCTAAAACGCACCTCATTTCTCATCTGCTTGTGCCCGGGTTCGCCATTCCAGCCACTTTACTAGCAATCTCCCTCCTTGGAGCATCAGCACCTTTAACCTCCTGTTCCGTACAGGTTGCAATTTGTACTGAGGATGAACGGGAAGACGTGGAACCAATGAAAGACTAGCTCTTGGTGTTGGGACAGGCACAGGTCACTCTATTTTCCCATCAGGAAGAAGAATTAACCACAGGCTCAGCCTGCCCCCCGGAACCAGAACAGGGCCTGAAGCCATCCTGCGCTTTTGCGGCCAGCTCCCTAAAAAGCGAGTTGTAAAATGGAGGTTCAGGGCACTGCAATTCACAAACCTGCAGAGTTATAAATGATAACTCTCACCCACAAATATATTGAGGGAAGGCAAAGAAGAGGATTTGAAATCAAGGCAGAATGGCAGGAAACAGATTTCAGGAGGTAGATTCGAATCGCCTTTAAAGCACATGAAAAGCGGCAAAACGTTGACAATGATGCCCTTGGCCAAAAAGGGCGTATGCGTTTTTTCCTGAATATATTCAGGAAAAAACGCATACGCCCTTTTTGGCCAACCAAGCAACCTGGAAAGGCAAATCAGCGCTACAAAGATGTCTCGCTTCCCATTGGTCAAAAGGGCCATGCTGAAAAAAGTGTCAAAACCAGAAATGCAGGACAGGCCATGGAGAAATGGGAGCCTTGCTACACTGATGGGCGGGATGTAAATTGTCAACAGCCACTCTGGAGAAGTGTACGGTGAGTCCTGGAACGTCTAAAAACCAAAGCTTAGAGAGCATAGGGCACTTCCACTCATGGGGGTATAAATTGGGAAAATGAAAAATCAGCAAGACACAAGCACCCCAAAGTTTAGGGCTGCTCTCTTGACAAGGACCTCCACTTCATTCCACCTTCAATATCCCAGGAAAGAGAAAAATGGATAAAGAAGTTGTGGTCCTTATGTACAATGGAATATCACTCAGCCGTGAAATCAATGTCATAAGGCTAGTAGCAGCATGATGAGTGGATTTAGGTACGACGATTCTAAGTGAAATAAGTCACACAGAAAAGGACACTTCTCATAAGGTATCACTGATAGAGGGAATGTAAAAACCGTTACACTTGAACTGAATTACAAAACAGAACAGAGTCACACATGCAGAAAACACACTATGGCTGCTTCACGGGAAAGGTGAGGTGGGGTGATGCATAAAACAAGGGTTTCAAATTAGCTCAGATACCGTTCCATAAAACCAATATGTAATAGACAAGACCTACTCCTTGCTCAGAGAACTGGACTCAACACTCCCTATTCACCGCACAAGAATATATCTGACTAGTAATAATCTTAAAACCTATGTATTGATATCTCTCTGTTAGTGTGTCAAGTGGGTGAAAAGCGGCATAAACACAGCAGTGAAAAGCAGCTAAACCCATTTATAAAAATAAATTACTTTGAAAAACCCATGAAACAAAGACAGTGAAAGAGATAGAAATTCTTACACAATGCGTCCACGGGCTGTGATGCAACCTGGATTGACCATATCTAGACCCACAGCTGTATGAGACATAAGGGTGGACACTCTTGGGGCTGAGAGGTTTGGTGAGGTTGGGTGAGCAAACGCAGACCCTTTAAAGTAATACTGCATGGTACCCATCGCATGGGTCCCAAATCGCCATGTTCAAGGGCATCTTCCTACATCGAAAACATGCATGAGAAACCCAGAAGATGGTACACCGTGTGATGTGGAAAGGTTTCTAAAACGCACCTCATTTCTCATCTCCTTGTGCCCGGGTTCGCTATTCCAGCCGCTTTACTAGCAATCTCCCTACTTGGAGCATCAGCACCTTTAACCTCCTGTTCCGTACAGGTTGCAAATTGTCCTGAGGATAAACGGGAAGACGTGGAACCAACGAGAGACTAGCTCTTGGTGTTGGGACAGGCACAGGTCACTCTATTTTCCCATCAGGAAGAAGAATTAACCACAGGCTCAGCCTGCCCCCCGGAACCAGAACCGGGCCTGAAGCCATCCTGCGCTTTTGCGGCCAGCTCCCTAAAAAGCGAGTTGTAAAATGGAGGCTCAGGGCACTGCAATTCACAAACCTGCAGAGTTATAAATGATAACTCTCATCCACAAATATATTGAGGGAAGGCAAAGAAGAGGATTTGAAATCAAGGCAGAATTGCAGGAAACAGATTTCAGGAGGTAGATTCGAATCGCCCTTAAAGCACATGAAAAGCGGCAAAACGTTGACAATGATGCCCTTGGCCAAAAAGGGCGTATGCGTTTTTTCCTGAATATATTCAGGAAAAAACGCATACGCCCTTTTTGGCCAACCAAGCAACCTGGAAAGGCAAATCAGCGCTACAAAGATGTCTCGCTTCCCATTGGTCAAAAGGGCCATGCTGAAAAAAGTGTCGAAACCAGAAATGCAGGACAGGCCATGGAGAAATGGGAGCCTTGCTACACTGATGGGCGGGATGTAAATTGTCAACAGCCACTCTGGAGAAGTGTAGGGTGAGTCCTGAAACGTCTAAAAAGCAAAGCTTAGAGAGCATAGGGCACTTCCACTCATGGGGGTATAAATTGGGAAAATGAAAAATCAGCAAGACACAAGCACCCCAAAGTTTAGGGCTGCTCTCTTGACAAGGACCTCCACTTCATTCCACCTTCAATATCCCAGGAAAGAGAAAACTGGATAAAGAAGTTGTGGTCCTTATGTACAATGGAATATCACTCTGCCGTGAAATCAATGTCATAAGGCTAGTAGCAGCATGATGAGTGGATTTAGGTACGACGACTCTAAGTGAAATAAGTCACCAGAAAAGGACACTTCTCATAAGGTATCACTTATAGAGGGAATGTAAAAACCGTTACACTTGAACTGAATTACAAAACAGAACAGAGTCACACATGCAGAAAACACACTGTGGCTGCTTAACGGGAAAGGTGAGGTGGGGTGATACATAAAACAAGGGTTTCAAATTAGCTCAGATACCGTTCCATAAACCCAATATGTAATAGACAAGACCTACTCCTTGCTCAGAGAACTGGACTCAACACGCCCTATTCACCGCACAAGAATATATCTGACTAGTAATAATCTTAAAACCTATGTATTGATATCTCTCTGTTAGTGTGTCAAGTGGGTAAAAAGCGGCATAAACACAGTAGTGAAAAGCAGCTAAACCCCATTATAAAAATAAATTACTTTGAAAAACCCATGAAACAAAGACAGTGAAAGAGAGAGAAATTCTTACACAATGCGTTCAGGGGCTGTGATGCAACCTGGATTGACCATATCTAGACCCACAGCTGGATGAGACATAAGGGTGGACACTGTTGCGGCTGAGAGGTTTGGTGAGGTTGGGTGAGCAAACGCAGACCCTTTAAAGTAATACTGCGTGGTACCCATCGCATGGGTCCCAAATCTCCAGGTTCAAGGGCATCTTCCTACATCGAAAACATGCATGAGATACCCAGAAGATGGTACACTGTGTGATGGGGAAAGGTTTCTAAAACGCACCTCATTTCTCATCTGCTTGTGCCCGGGTTCGCCATTCCAGCCACTTTACTAGCAATCTCCCTCCTTGGAGCATCAGCACCTTTAACCTCCTGTTCCGTACAGGTTGCAATTTGTACTGAGGATGAACGGGAAGACGTGGAACCAATGAAAGACTAGCTCTTGGTGTTGGGACAGGCACAGGTCACTCTATTTTCCCATCAGGAAGAAGAATTAACCACAGGCTCAGCCTGCCCCCCGGAACCCGAACAGGGCCTGAAGCCATCCTGCGCTTTTGCGGCCAGCTCCCTAAAAAGCGAGTTGTAAAATGGAGGTTCAGGGCACTGCAATTCACAAACCTGCAGAGTTATAAATGATAACTCTCATCCACAAATATATTGAGGGAAGGCAAAGAAGAGGATTTGAAATCAAGGCAGAATTGCAGGAAACAGATTTCAGGAGGTAGATTCGAATCGCCTTTAAAGCACATGAAAAGCGGCAAAACGTTGACAATGATGCCCTTGGCCAAAAAGGGCGTATGCGTTTTTTCCTGAATATATTCAAGAAAAAACGCATACGCCCTTTTTGGCCAACCAAGCAACCTGGAAAGGCAAATCAGCGCTACAAAGAAGTTTCGCTTCCCATCGGTTAAAAGGGCCATGCTGAAAAAAGTGTCAAAACCAGAAATGCAGGACAGGCCATGGAGAAATGGGAGCCTTGCTACACTGATGGGCGGGATGTAAATTGCCAACAGCCACTCTGGAGAAGTGTACGGTGAGTCCTGAAACGTCTAAAAAGCAAAGCTTAGAGAGCATAGGGCACTTCCACTCATGGGGGTATAAATTGGGAAAATGAAAAATCAGCAAGACACAAGCACCCCAAAGTTTAGGGCTGCTCTGTTGACAAGGACCTCCACTTCATTCCACCTTCAATATCCCAGGAAAGAGAAAAATGGATAAAGAAGTTGTGGTCCTTATGTACAATGGAATATCACTCAGCCGTGAAATCAATGTCATAAGGCTAGTAGCAGCATGATGAGTGGATTTAGGTACAACGACTCTAAGTGAAATAAGTCACACAGAAAAGGACACTTCTCATAAGGTATCACTGATAGAGGGAATGTAAAAACCGTTACACTTGAACTGAATTACAAAACAGAACAGAGTCACACATGCAGAAAACACACTATGGCTGCTTCACGGGAAAGGTGAGGTGGGGTGATGCATAAAACAAGGGTTTCAAATTAGCTCAGATACCGTTCCATAAAACCAATATGTAATAGACAAGACCTACTCCTTGCTCAGAGAACTGGACTCAACACGCCCTATTCACCGCACAAGAATATATCTGACTAGTAATAATCTTAAAACCTATGTATTGATATCTCTCTGTTAGTGTGTCAAGTGGGTGAAAAGCGGCATAAACACAGCAGTGAAAAGCAGCTAAACCCATTTATAAAAATAAATTACTTTGAAAAACCCATGAAACAAAGACAGTGAAAGAGATAGAAATTCTTACACAATGCGTCCACGGGCTGTGATGCAACCTGGATTGACCATATCTAGACCCACAGCTGTATGAGACATAAGGGTGGACACTCTTGGGGCTGAGAGGTTTGGTGAGGTTGGGTGAGCAAACGCAGACCCTTTAAAGTAATACTGCATGGTACCCATCGCATGGGTCCCAAATCGCCATGTTCAAGGGCATCTTCCTACATCGAAAACATGCATGAGAAACCCAGAAGATGGTACACCGTGTGATGTGGAAAGGTTTCTAAAACGCACCTCATTTCTCATCTCCTTGTGCCCGGGTTCGCTATTCCAGCCGCTTTACTAGCAATCTCCCTACTTGGAGCATCAGCACCTTTAACCTCCTGTTCCGTACAGGTTGCAAATTGTCCTGAGGATAAACGGGAAGACGTGGAACCAACGAGAGACTAGCTCTTGGTGTTGGGACAGGCACAGGTCACTCTATTTTCCCATCAGGAAGAAGAATTAACCACAGGCTCAGCCTGCCCCCCGGAACCAGAACCGGGCCTGAAGCCATCCTGCGCTTTTGCGGCCAGCTCCCTAAAAAGCGAGTTGTAAAATGGAGGCTCAGGGCACTGCAATTCACAAACCTGCAGAGTTATAAATGATAACTCTCATCCACAAATATATTGAGGGAAGGCAAAGAAGAGGATTTGAAATCAAGGCAGAATTGCAGGAAACAGATTTCAGGAGGTAGATTCGAATCGCCCTTAAAGCACATGAAAAGCGGCAAAACGTTGACAATGATGCCCTTGGCCAAAAAGGGCGTATGCGTTTTTTCCTGAATATATTCAGGAAAAAACGCATACGCCCTTTTTGGCCAACCAAGCAACCTGGAAAGGCAAATCAGCGCTACAAAGATGTCTCGCTTCCCATTGGTCAAAAGGGCCATGCTGAAAAAAGTGTCGAAACCAGAAATGCAGGACAGGCCATGGAGAAATGGGAGCCTTGCTACACTGATGGGCGGGATGTAAATTGTCAACAGCCACTCTGGAGAAGTGTAGGGTGAGTCCTGAAACGTCTAAAAAGCAAAGCTTAGAGAGCATAGGGCACTTCCACTCATGGGGGTATAAATTGGGAAAATGAAAAATCAGCAAGACACAAGCACCCCAAAGTTTAGGGCTGCTCTCTTGACAAGGACCTCCACTTCATTCCACCTTCAATATCCCAGGAAAGAGAAAACTGGATAAAGAAGTTGTGGTCCTTATGTACAATGGAATATCACTCTGCCGTGAAATCAATGTCATAAGGCTAGTAGCAGCATGATGAGTGGATTTAGGTACGACGACTCTAAGTGAAATAAGTCACCAGAAAAGGACACTTCTCATAAGGTATCACTTATAGAGGGAATGTAAAAACCGTTACACTTGAACTGAATTACAAAACAGAACAGAGTCACACATGCAGAAAACACACTGTGGCTGCTTAACGGGAAAGGTGAGGTGGGGTGATACATAAAACAAGGGTTTCAAATTAGCTCAGATACCGTTCCATAAACCCAATATGTAATAGACAAGACCTACTCCTTGCTCAGAGAACTGGACTCAACACGCCCTATTCACCGCACAAGAATATATCTGACTAGTAATAATCTTAAAACCTATGTATTGATATCTCTCTGTTAGTGTGTCAAGTGGGTAAAAAGCGGCATAAACACAGTAGTGAAAAGCAGCTAAACCCCATTATAAAAATAAATTACTTTGAAAAACCCATGAAACAAAGACAGTGAAAGAGAGAGAAATTCTTACACAATGCGTTCAGGGGCTGTGATGCAACCTGGATTGACCATATCTAGACCCACAGCTGGATGAGACATAAGGGTGGACACTGTTGCGGCTGAGAGGTTTGGTGAGGTTGGGTGAGCAAACGCAGACCCTTTAAAGTAATACTGCGTGGTACCCATCGCATGGGTCCCAAATCTCCAGGTTCAAGGGCATCTTCCTACATCGAAAACATGCATGAGATACCCAGAAGATGGTACACTGTGTGATGGGGAAAGGTTTCTAAAACGCACCTCATTTCTCATCTGCTTGTGCCCGGGTTCGCCATTCCAGCCACTTTACTAGCAATCTCCCTCCTTGGAGCATCAGCACCTTTAACCTCCTGTTCCGTACAGGTTGCAATTTGTACTGAGGATGAACGGGAAGACGTGGAACCAATGAAAGACTAGCTCTTGGTGTTGGGACAGGCACAGGTCACTCTATTTTCCCATCAGGAAGAAGAATTAACCACAGGCTCAGCCTGCCCCCCGGAACCCGAACAGGGCCTGAAGCCATCCTGCGCTTTTGCGGCCAGCTCCCTAAAAAGCGAGTTGTAAAATGGAGGTTCAGGGCACTGCAATTCACAAACCTGCAGAGTTATAAATGATAACTCTCATCCACAAATATATTGAGGGAAGGCAAAGAAGAGGATTTGAAATCAAGGCAGAATTGCAGGAAACAGATTTCAGGAGGTAGATTCGAATCGCCTTTAAAGCACATGAAAAGCGGCAAAACGTTGACAATGATGCCCTTGGCCAAAAAGGGCGTATGCGTTTTTTCCTGAATATATTCAAGAAAAAACGCATACGCCCTTTTTGGCCAACCAAGCAACCTGGAAAGGCAAATCAGCGCTACAAAGAAGTTTCGCTTCCCATCGGTTAAAAGGGCCATGCTGAAAAAAGTGTCAAAACCAGAAATGCAGGACAGGCCATGGAGAAATGGGAGCCTTGCTACACTGATGGGCGGGATGTAAATTGCCAACAGCCACTCTGGAGAAGTGTACGGTGAGTCCTGAAACGTCTAAAAAGCAAAGCTTAGAGAGCATAGGGCACTTCCACTCATGGGGGTATAAATTGGGAAAATGAAAAATCAGCAAGACACAAGCACCCCAAAGTTTAGGGCTGCTCTGTTGACAAGGACCTCCACTTCATTCCACCTTCAATATCCCAGGAAAGAGAAAAATGGATAAAGAAGTTGTGGTCCTTATGTACAATGGAATATCACTCAGCCGTGAAATCAATGTCATAAGGCTAGTAGCAGCATGATGAGTGGATTTAGGTACAACGACTCTAAGTGAAATAAGTCACACAGAAAAGGACACTTCTCATAAGGTATCACTGATAGAGGGAATGTAAAAACCGTTACACTTGAACTGAATTACAAAACAGAACAGAGTCACACATGCAGAAAACACACTATGGCTGCTTAACGGGAAAGGTGAGGTGGGGTGATACATAAAACAAGGGTTTCAAATTAGCTCAGATACCGTTCCATAAAACCAATATGTAATAGACAAGACCTACTCCTTGCTCAGAGAACTGGACTCAACACGCCCTATTCACCGCACAAGAATATATCTGACTAGTAATAATCTTAAAACTTATGTATTGATATCTCTCTGTTAGTGTGTCAAGTAGGTGTAAAGCGGCATAAACAAAGCAGTGAAAAGCAGCTAAACCCCATTATAAAAATAAATTACTTTGAAAAACCCATGAAACAAAGACAGTGAAAGAGATAGAAATTCTTACACAATGCGTTCAGGGGCTGTGATGCAACCTGGATTGACCATATCTAGACCCACAGCTGGATGAGACATAAGGGTGGACACTCTTGGGGCTGAGAGGTTTGGTGAGGTTGGGTGAGCAAACGCAGACCCTTTAAAGTAATACTGCGTGGTACCCATCGCATGGGTCCCAAATCGCCAGGTTCAAGGGCATCTTCCTACATCGAAAACATGCATGAGATACCCAGAAGATGGTACACCGTGTGATGGGGAAAGGTTTCTAAAACGCAACTCATTTCTCATTTGCTTGTGCCCGGGTTCGCCATTCCAGCCACTTTACTAGCAATCTCCCTCCTTGGAGCATCAGCACCTTTAACCTCCTGTTCCGTACAGGTTGCAATTTGTACTGAGGATGAACGGGAAGACGTGGAACCAATGAAAGACTAGCTCTTGGTGTTGGGACAGGCACAGGTCACTCTATTTTCCCATCAGGAAGAAGAATTAACCACAGGCTCAGCCTGCCCCCCGGAACCAGAACAGGGGCTGAAGCCATCCTGCGCTTTTGCGGCCAGCTCCCTAAAAAACGAGTTGTAAAATGGAGGTTCAGGGCACTGCAATTCACAAACCTGCAGAGTTATAAATGATAACTCTCATCCACAAATATATTGAGGGAAGGCAAAGAAGAGGATTTGAAATCAAGGCAGAATTGCAGGAAACAGATTTCAGGAGGTAGATTCGAATCGCCTTTAAAGCACATGAAAAGCGGCAAAACGTTGACAATGATGCCCTTGGCCAAAAAGGGCGTATGCGTTTTTTCCTGAATATATTCAGGAAAAAACGCATACGCCCTTTTTGGCCAACCAAGCAACCTGGAAAGGCAAATCAGCGCTACAAAGATGTCTCGCTTCCCATCGGTCAAAAGGGCCATGCTGAAAAAAGTGTCAAAACCAGAAATGCAGGACAGGCCATGGAGAAATGGGAGCCTTGCTACACTGATGGGCGGGATGTAAATTGCCAACAGCCACTCTGGAGAAGTGTACGGTGAGTCCTGAAACGTCTAAAAAGCAAAGCTTAGAGAGCATAGGGCACTTCCACTCATGGGGGTATAAATTGGGAAAATGAAAAATCAGCAAGACACAAGCACCCCAAAGTTTAGGGCTGCTCTGTTGACAAGGACCTCCACTTCATTCCACCTTAAATATCCAAGGAAAGAGAAAAATGGATAAAGAAGTTGTGGTCCTTATGTACAATGGAATATCACTCAGCCGTGAAATCAATGTCATAAGACTAGTAGCAGCATGATGAGTGGATTTAGGTACGACGATTCTAAGTGAAATAAGTCACACAGAAAACGACACTTCTCATAAGGTATCACTGATAGAGGGAATGTAAAAACCGTTACACTTGAACTGAATCAGAAAACAGAACAGAGTCACACATGCAGAAAACACACTATGGCTGCTTAACGGGAAAGGTGAGGTGGGGTGATACATAAAACAAGGGATTCAAATTAGCTCAGATACCGTTCCATAAACCCAATATGTAATAGACAAGACCTACTCCTTGCTCAGAGAACTGGACTCAACACGCCCTATTCACCGCACAAGAATATATCTGACTAGTAATAATCTTAAAACCTATGTATTGATATCTCTCTGTTAGTGTGTCAAGTGGGTAAAAAGCGGCATAAACACAGCAGTGAAAAGCAGCTAAACCCCATTATAAAAATAAATTACTTTGAAAAACCCATGAAACAAAGACAGTGAAAGAGAGCGAAATTCTTACACAATGCGTTCAGGGGCTGTGATCCAACCTGGATTGACCATATCTAGACCCACAGCTGGATGAGACATAAGGGTGGACACTCTTGAGGCTGAGAGGTTTGGTGAGGTTGGGTGAGCAAACGCAGACCCTTTAAAGTAATACTGCGTGGTACCCATCGCATGGGTCCCAAATCTCCAGGTTCAAGGGCATCTTCCTCCATCGAAAACATGCATGAGAAACCCAGAAGATGGTACACCGTGTGATGGGGAAAGGTTTCTAAAACGCACCTCATTTCTCATCTCCTTGTGCTCGGGTTCGCCATTCCAGCCACTTTACTAGCAATCTCCCTCCTTGGAGCATCAGCACCTTTAACCTCCTGTTCCGTACAGGTTGCAATTTGTCCTGAGGATGAACGGGAAGACGTGGAACCAATGAGAGACTAGCTCTTGGTGTTGGGACACGCAGAGGTCACTCTATTTTCCCATCAGGAAGAAGAATTAACCACAGGCTCAGCCTGCCCCCCGGAACCAGAACAGGGCCTGAAGCCATCCTGCGCTTTTGCGGCCATCTCCCAAAAACGCGAGTTGTAAAATGGAGGTTCAGGGCACTGCAATTCACAAACCTGCAGAGTTATAAATGATACCTCTCGTCCACAAATATATTGAGGGAAGGCAAAGAAGAGGATTTGAAATCAAGGCAGAATTGCAGGAAACAGATTTCAGGAGGTAGATTCGAATCGCCTTTAAAGCACATGAAAAGCGGCAAAACGTTGACAATGATGCCCTTGGCCAAAAAGGTCGTATGCGTTTTTTCCTGAATATATTCAGGAAAAAACGCATACGCCCTTTTTGGCCAACCAAGCAACCTGGAAAGGCAAATCAGCGCTACAAAGAAGTCTCGCTTCCCATCGGTCAAAAGGGCCATGCTGAAAAAAGTGTCAAAACCAGAAATGCAGGACAGGCCATGGAGAAATGGGAGCCTTGCTACACTGATGGGCGGGATGTAAATTGTCAACAGCCACTCTGGAGAAGTGTACGGTGAGTCCTGAAACGTCTAAAAAGCAAAGCTTAGAGAGCATAGGGCACTTCCACTCATGGGGTTATAAATTGGGAAAATTAAAAATCAGCAAGACACAAGCACCCCAAAGTTTAGGGCTGCTCTGTTGACAAGGACCTCCACTTCATTCCACCTTCAATATCCCAGGAAAGAGAAATATGGATAAAGAAGTTGTGGTCCTTATGTACAATGGAATATCACTCAGCCGTGAAATCAATGTCATAAGGCTAGTAGCAGCATGATGAGTGGATTTAGGTACGACGATTCTAAGTGAAATAAGTCACACAGAAAAGGACACTTCTCATAAGGTATCACTGATAGAGGGAATGTAAAAACCGTTACACTTGAACTGAATTACAAAACAGAACAGAGTCACACATGCAGAAAACACACTATGGCTGCTTAACGGGAAAGGTGAGGTGGGGTGATACATAAAACAAGGGTTTCAAATTAGCTCAGATACCGTTCCATAAACCCAATATGTAATAGACAAGACCTACTCCTTGCTCAGAGAACTGGACTCAACACGCCCTATTCACCGCACAAGAATATATCTGACTAGTAATAATCTTAAAACCTATGTATTGATATCTCTCTGTTAGTGTGTCAAGTGGGTGTAAAGCGGCATAAACACAGCAGTGAAAAGCAGCTAAACCCCATTATAAAAATAAATTATTTTGAAAAACCCATGAAACAAAGACAGTGAAAGAGATAGAAATTCTTACACAATGCGTTCACGGGCTGTGATGCAACCTGGATTGACCATATCTAGACCCACAGCTGGATGAGACATAAGGGTGGACACTCTTGGGGCTGAGAGGTTTGGTGAGGTTGGGTGAGCAAACGCAGACCCTTTAAAGTAATACTGCATGGTACCCATCGCATGGGTCCCATATCTCCAGGTTCAAGGGCATCTTCCTACATCGAAAACATGCATGAGAAACCCAGAAGATGGTACACCGTGTGATGTGGAAAGGTTTCTAAAACGCACCTCATTTCTCATCTCCTTGTGCCCGGATTCGCTATTCCAGCCCTTTACTAGCAATCTCCCTACTTGGAGCATCATCACCTTTAACCTCCTGTTCCGTACAGGTTGCAATTTGTCCTGAGGATGAACGGGAAGACGTGGAACCAATGAGAGACTAGCTCTTGGTGTTGGGACAGGCACAGGTCACTCTATTTTCCCATCAGGAAGAAGAATTAACCACAGGCTCAGCCTGCCCCCCGGAACCAGAACAGGGCCTGAAGCCATCCTGCGCTATTGCGGCCAGCTCCCTAAAAAGCGAGTTGTAAAATGGAGGTTCAGGGCACTGCAATTCACAAACCTGCAGAGTTATAAATGATAACTCTCGTCCACAAATATATTGAGGGAAGGCAAAGAAGAGGATTTGAAATCAAGGCAGAATTGCAGGAAACAGATTTCAGGAGGTAGATTCGAATCGCCTTTAAAGCACATGAAAAGCGGAAAAACGTTGACAATGATGCCCTTGGCCAAAAAGGGCGTATGCGTTTTTTCCTGAATATATTCAGGAAAAAACGCATACGCCCTTTTTGGCCAACCAAGCAACCTGGAAAGGCAAATCAGCGCTACAAAGATGTCTCGCTTCCCTTCGGTTAAAAAGGCCATGCTGAAAAAAGTGTCAAAACCAGAAATGCAGGACAGGCCATGGAGAAATGGGAGCCTTGCTACACTGATGGGCGGGATGTAAATTGCCAACAGCCACTCTGGAGAAGCGTACGGTGAGTCCTGAAACATCTAAAAAACAAAGCTTAGAGAGCATAGGGCACTTCCACTCATGGGGTTATAAATTGGGAAAATGAAAAATCAGCAAGACACAAGCACCCCAAAGTTTAGGGCTGCTCTGTTGACAAGGACCTCCACTTCATTCCACCTTCAATATCCCAGGAAAGAGAAAAATGGATAAAGAAGTTGTGGTCCTTATGTACAATGGAATATCACTCAGCCATGAAATCAATGTCATAAGGCTAGTAGCAGCATGATGAGTGGATTTAGGTACGACGATTCTAAGTGAAATAAGTCACACAGAAAAGGACACTTCTCATAAGGTATCACTGATAGAGGGAATGTAAAAACCGTTACACTTGAACTGAATTACAAAACAGAACAGAGTCACACATGCAGAAAACACACTATGGCTGCTTAACGGGAAAGGTGAGGTGGGGTGATACATAAAACAAGGGTTTCAAATTAGCTCAGATACCGTTCCATAAACCCAATATGTAATAGACAAGACCTACTCCTTGCTCAGAGAACTGGACTCAACACGCCCTATTCACCGCACAAGAATATATCTGACTAGTAATAATCTTAAAACCTATGTATTGATATCTCTCTGTTAGTGTGTCAAGTGGGTAAAAAGCGGCATAAACACAGCAGTGAAAAGCAGCTAAACCCCATTATAAAAATAAATTACTTTGAAAAACCCATGAAACAAAGACAGTGAAAGAGAGAGAAATTCTTACACAATGCGTTCAGGGGCTGTGATGCAACCTGGATTGACCATATCTAGACCCACAGCTGGATGAGACATAAGGGTGGACACTGTTGCGGCTGAGAGGTTTGGTGAGGTTGGGTGAGCAAACGCAGACCCTTTAAAGTAATACTGCGTGGTACCCATCGCATGGGTCCCAAATCTCCAGGTTGAAGGGCATCTTCCTACATCGTAAACATGCATGAGATACCCAGAAGATGGTACACCGTGTGATGGGGAAAGGTTTCTAAAACGCACCTCATTTCTCATCTGCCTGTGCCCGGGTTTGCCATTCCAGCCACTTTACTAGCAATCTCCCTCCTTGGAGCATCATCACCTTTAACCTCCTGTTCCGTACAGGTTGCAATTTGTCCTGAGGATGAACGGGAAGACGTGGAACCAATGAGAGACTAGCTCTTGGTGTTGGGACAGGCACAGGTCACTCTATTTTCCCATCAGGAAGAAGAATTAACCACAGGCTCCGCCTGCCCCCCGGATCAAGAACAGGGCCTGAAGCCATCCTGCGCTTTTGCGGCCATCTCCCAAAAACGCGAGTTGTAAAATGGAGGTTCAGGGCACTGCAATTCACAAACCTGCAGAGTTATAAATGATAACTCTCGTCCACAAATATATTGAGGGAAGGCAAAGAAGAGGATTTGAAATCAAGGCAGAATTGCAGGAAACAGATTTCAGGAGGTAGATTCGAATCGCCTTTAAAGCACATGAAAAGCGGCAAAACGTTGACAATGATGCCCTTGGCCAAAAAGGGCGTATGCGTTTTTTCCTGAATATATTCAGGAAAAAACGCATACGCCCTTTTTGGCCAACCAAGCAACCTGGAAAGGCAAATCAGCGCTACAAAGAAGTCTCGCTTCCCATCAGTCAAAAGGGCCATGCTGAAAAAAGTGTCAAAACCAGAAATGCAGGACAGGCCATGGAGAAATGGGAGCCTTGCTACACTGATGGGCGGGATGTAAATTGTCAACAGCCACTCTGGAGAAGTGTACGGTGAGTCCTGAAACGTCTAAAAAGCAAAGCTTAGAGAGCATAGGGCACTTCCACTCATGGGGTTATAAATTGGGAAAATTAAAAATCAGCAAGACACAAGCACCCCAAAGTTTAGGGCTGCTCTGTTGACAAGGACCTCCACTTCATTCCACCTTCAATATCCCAGGAAAGAGAAAAATGGATAAAGAAGTTGTGGTCCTTATGTACAATGGAATATCACTCAGCCGTGAAATCAATGTCATAAGGCTAGTAGCAGCATGATGAGTGGATTTAGGTACGACGATTCTAAGTGAAATAAGTCACACAGAAAAGGACACTTCTCATAAGGTATCACTGATAGAGGGAATGTAAAAACCGTTACACTTGAACTGAATTACAAAACAGAACAGAGTCACACATGCAGAAAACACACTATGGCTGCTTAACGGGAAAGGTGAGGTGGGGTGATACATAAAACAAGGGTTTCAAATTAGCTCAGATACCGTTCCATAAACCCAATATGTAATAGACAAGACCTACTCCTTGCTCAGAGAACTGGACTCAACACGCCCTATTCACCGCACAAGAATATATCTGACTAGTAATAATCTTAAAACCTATGTATTGATATCTCTCTGTTAGTGTGTCAAGTGGGTGTAAAGCGGCATAAACACAGCAGTGAAAAGCAGCTAAACCCCATTATAAAAATAAATTACTTTGAAAAACCCATGAAACAAAGACAGTGAAAGAGATAGAAATTCTTACACAATGCGTTCACGGGCTGTGATGCAACCTGGATTGACCATATCTAGACCCACAGCTGGATGAGACATAAGGGTGGACACTCTTGGGGCTGAGAGGTTTGGTGAGGTTGGGTGAGCAAACGCAGACCCTTTAAAGTAATACTGCATGGTACCCATCGCATGGGTCCCATATCTCCAGGTTCAAGGGCATCTTCCTACATCGAAAACATGCATGAGAAACCCAGAAGATGGTACACCGTGTGATGTGGAAAGGTTTCTAAAACGCACCTCATTTCTCATCTCCTTGTGCCCGGATTCGCTATTCCAGCCCTTTACTAGCAATCTCCCTACTTGGAGCATCATCACCTTTAACCTCCTGTTCCGTACAGGTTGCAATTTGTCCTGAGGATGAACGGGAAGACGTGGAACCAATGAGAGACTAGCTCTTGGTGTTGGGACAGGCACAGGTCACTCTATTTTCCCATCAGGAAGAAGAATTAACCACAGGCTCAGCCTGCCCCCCGGAACCAGAACAGGGCCTGACGCCATCCTGCGCTATTGCGGCCAGCTCCCTAAAAAGCGAGTTGTAAAATGGAGGTTCAGGGCACTGCAATTCACAAACCTGCAGAGTTATAAATGATAACTCTCGTCCACAAATATATTGAGGGAAGGCAAAGAAGAGGATTTGAAATCAAGGCAGAATTGCAGGAAACAGATTTCAGGAGGTAGATTCGAATCGCCTTTAAAGCACATGAAAAGCGGAAAAACGTTGACAATGATGCCCTTGGCCAAAAAGGGCGTATGCGTTTTTTCCTGAATATATTCAGGAAAAAACGCATACGCCCTTTTTGGCCAACCAAGCAACCTGGAAAGGCAAATCAGCGCTACAAAGATGTCTCGCTTCCCTTCGGTTAAAAAGGCCATGCTGAAAAAAGTGTCAAAACCAGAAATGCAGGACAGGCCATGGAGAAATGGGAGCCTTGCTACACTGATGGGCGGGATGTAAATTGCCAACAGCCACTCTGGAGAAGCGTACGGTGAGTCCTGAAACATCTAAAAAACAAAGCTTAGAGAGCATAGGGCACTTCCACTCATGGGGTTATAAATTGGGAAAATGAAAAATCAGCAAGACACAAGCACCCCAAAGTTTAGGGCTGCTCAGTTGACAAGGACCTCCACTTCATTCCACCTTCAATATCCCAGGAAAGAGAAAAATGGATAAAGAAGTTGTGGTCCTTATGTACAATGGAATATCACTCAGCCATGAAATCAATGTCATAAGGCTAGTAGCAGCATGATGAGTGGATTTAGGTACGACGATTCTAAGTGAAATAAGTCACACAGAAAAGGACACTTCTCATAAGGTATCACTGATAGAGGGAATGTAAAAACCGTTACACTTGAACTGAATTACAAAACAGAACAGAGTCACACATGCAGAAAACACACTATGGCTGCTTAACGGGAAAGGTGAGGTGGGGTGATACATAAAACAAGGGTTTCAAATTAGCTCAGATACCGTTCCATAAACCCAATATGTAATAGACAAGACCTACTCCTTGCTCAGAGAACTGGACTCAACACGCCCTATTCACCGCACAAGAATATATCTGACTAGTAATAATCTTAAAACCTATGTATTGATATCTCTCTGTTAGTGTGTCAAGTGGGTAAAAAGCGGCATAAACACAGCAGTGAAAAGCAGCTAAACCCCATTATAAAAATAAATTACTTTGAAAAACCCATGAAACAAAGACAGTGAAAGAGAGAGAAATTCTTACACAATGCGTTCAGGGGCTGTGATGCAACCTGGATTGACCATATCTAGACCCACAGCTGGATGAGACATAAGGGTGGACACTGTTGCGGCTGAGAGGTTTGGTGAGGTTGGGTGAGCAAACGCAGACCCTTTAAAGTAATACTGCGTGGTACCCATCGCATGGGTCCCAAATCTCCAGGTTGAAGGGCATCTTCCTACATCGTAAACATGCATGAGATACCCAGAAGATGGTACACCGTGTGATGGGGAAAGGTTTCTAAAACGCACCTCATTTCTCATCTGCCTGTGCCCGGGTTTGCCATTCCAGCCACTTTACTAGCAATCTCCCTCCTTGGAGCATCATCACCTTTAACCTCCTGTTCCGTACAGGTTGCAATTTGTCCTGAGGATGAACGGGAAGACGTGGAACCAATGAGAGACTAGCTCTTGGTGTTGGGACAGGCACAGGTCACTCTATTTTCCCATCAGGAAGAAGAATTAACCACAGGCTCCGCCTGCCCCCCGGATCAAGAACAGGGCCTGAAGCCATCCTGCGCTTTTGCGGCCATCTCCCAAAAACGCGAGTTGTAAAATGGAGGTTCAGGGCACTGCAATTCACAAACCTGCAGAGTTATAAATGATAACTCTCGTCCACAAATATATTGAGGGAAGGCAAAGAAGAGGATTTGAAATCAAGGCAGAATTGCAGGAAACAGATTTCAGGAGGTAGATTCGAATCGCCTTTAAAGCACATGAAAAGCGGCAAAACGTTGACAATGATGCCCTTGGCCAAAAAGGGCGTATGCGTTTTTTCCTGAATATATTCAGGAAAAAACGCATACGCCCTTTTTGGCCAACCAAGCAACCTGGAAAGGCAAATCAGCGCTACAAAGAAGTCTCGCTTCCCATCGGTTAAAAGGGCCATGCTGAAAAAAGTGTCAAAACCAGAAATGCAGGACAGGCCATGGAGAAATGGGAGCCTTGCTACACTGATGGGCGGGATGTAAATTGCCAACAGCCACTCTGGAGAAGAGTACGGTGTGTCCTGAAACATCTAAAAAACACAGCTTAGAGAGCATAGGGCACTTCCACTCATGGGGGTATAAATTGGGAAAATGAAAAATCAACAAGACACAAGCACCCCAAAGTTTAGGGCTGCTCTGTTGACAAGGACCTCCACTTCATTCCACCTTCAATATCCCAGGAAAGAGAAAAATGGATAAAGAAGTTGTGGTCCTTAAGTACAATGGAATATCACTCAGCCATGAAATCAATGTCATAAGGCTAGTAGCAGCATGATGAGTGGATTTAGGTACGACGATTCTAAGTGAAATAAGTCACACAGAAAAGGACACTTCTCATAAGGTATCACTGATAGAGGGAATGTAAAAACCGTTACACTTGAACTGAATTACAAAACAGAACAGAGTCACACATGCAGAAAACACACTATGGCTGCTTAACGGGAAAGGTGAGGTGGGGTGATACATAAAACAAGGGTTTCAAATTAGCTCAGATACCGTTCCATAAACCCAATATGTAATAGACAAGACCTACTCCTTGCTCAGAGAACTGGACTCAACACGCCCTATTCACCGCACAAGAATATATCTGACTAGTAATAATCTTAAAACCTATGTATTGATATCTCTCTGTTAGTGTGTCAAGTGGGTAAAAAGCGGCATAAACACAGCAGTGAAAAGCAGCTAAACCCCATTATAAAAATAAATTACTTTGAAAAACCCATGAAACAAAGACAGTGAAAGAGAGAGAAATTCTTACACAATGCGTTCAGGGACTGTGATGCAACCTGGATTGACCATATCTAGACCCACAGCTGGATGAGACCTAAGGGTGGACACTGTTGCGGCTGAGAGGTTTGGTGAGGTTGGGTGAGCAAACGCAGACCCTTTAAAGTAATACTGCGTGGTACCCATCGCATGGGTCCCAAATCTCCAGGTTGAAGGGCATCTTCCTACATCGTAAACATGCATGAGATACCCAGAAGATGGTACACCGTGTGATGGGGAAAGGTTTCTAAAACGCACCTCATTTCTCATCTGCCTGTGCCCGGGTTTGCCATTCCAGCCACTTTACTAGCAATCTCCCTCCTTGGAGCATCATCACCTTTAACCTCCTGTTCCGTACAGGTTGCAATTTGTCCTGAGGATGAACGGGAAGACGTGGAACCAATGAGAGACTAGCTCTTGGTGTTGGGACAGGCACAGGTCACTCTATTTTCCCATCAGGAAGAAGAATTAACCACAGGCTCCGCCTGCCCCCCGGATCAAGAACAGGGCCTGAAGCCATCCTGCGCTTTTGCGGCCATCTCCCAAAAACGCGAGTTGTAAAATGGAGGTTCAGGGCACTGCAATTCACAAACCTGCAGAGTTATAAATGATAACTCTCGTCCACAAATATATTGAGGGAAGGCAAAGAAGAGGATTTGAAATCAAGGCAGAATTGCAGGAAACAGATTTCAGGAGGTAGATTCGAATCGCCTTTAAAGCACATGAAAAGCGGCAAAACGTTGACAATGATGCCCTTGGCCAAAAAGGGCGTATGCGTTTTTTCCTGAATATATTCAGGAAAAAACGCATACGCCCTTTTTGGCCAACCAAGCAACCTGGAAAGGCAAATCAGCGCTACAAAGAAGTCTCGCTTCCCATCGGTTAAAAGGGCCATGCTGAAAAAAGTGTCAAAACCAGAAATGCAGGACAGGCCATGGAGAAATGGGAGCCTTGCTACACTGATGGGCGGGATGTAAATTGCCAACAGCCACTCTGGAGAAGAGTACGGTGTGTCCTGAAACATCTAAAAAACACAGCTTAGAGAGCATAGGGCACTTCCACTCATGGGGGTATAAATTGGGAAAATGAAAAATCAGCAAGACACAAGCACCCCAAAGTTTAGGGCTGCTCTGTTGACAAGGACCTCCACTTCATTCCACCTTCAATATCGCAGGAAAGAGAAAAATGGATAAAGAAGTTGTGGTCCTTATGTACAATGGAATATCACTCAGCCATGAAATCAATGTCATAAGGCTAGTAGCAGCATGATGAGTGGATTTAGGTACGACGATTCTAAGTGAAATAAGTCACACAGAAAAGGACACTTCTCATAAGGTATCACTGATAGAGGGAATGTAAAAACCGTTACACTTGAACTGAATTACAAAACAGAACAGAGTCACACATGCAGAAAACACACTATGGCTGCTTAACGGGAAAGGTGAGGTGGGGTGATACATAAAACAAGGGTTTCAAATTAGCTCAGATACCGTTCCATAAACCCAATATGTAATAGACAAGACCTACTCCTTGCTCAGAGAACTGGACTCAACACGCCCTATTCACCGCACAAGAATATATCTGACTAGTAATAATCTTAAAACCTATGTATTGATATCTCTCTGTTAGTGTGTCAAGTGGGTAAAAAGCGGCATAAACACAGCAGTGAAAAGCAGCTAAACCCCATTATAAAAATAAATTACTTTGAAAAACCCATGAAACAAAGACAGTGAAAGAGAGAGAAATTCTTACACAATGCGTTCAGGGACTGTGATGCAACCTGGATTGACCATATCTAGACCCACAGCTGGATGAGACATAAGGGTGGACACTGTTGCGGCTGAGAGGTTTGGTGAGGTTGGGTGAGCAAACGCAGACCCTTTAAAGTAATACTGCGTGGTACCCATCGCATGGGTCCCAAATCTCCAGGTTGAAGGGCATCTTCCTACATCGTAAACATGCATGTGATACCCAGAAGATGGTACACCGTGTGATGGGGAAAGGTTTCTAAAACGCACCTCATTTCTCATCTGCCTGTGCCCGGGTTTGCCATTCCAGCCACTTTACTAGCAATCTCCCTCCTTGGAGCATCATCACCTTTAACCTCCTGTTCCGTACAGGTTGCAATTTGTCCTGAGGATGAACGGGAAGACGTGGAACCAATGAGAGACTAGCTCTTGGTGTTGGGACAGGCACAGGTCACTCTATTTTCCCATCAGGAAGAAGAATTAACCACAGGCTCAGCCTGCCCCCCGGAACCAGAACAGGGCCTGAAGCCATCCTGCGCTATTGCGGCCAGCTCCCTAAAAAGCGAGTTGTAAAATGGAGGTTCAGGGCACTGCAATTCACAAACCTGCAGAGTTATAAATGATAACTCTCGTCGACAAATATATTGAGGGAAGGCAAAGAAGAGGATTTGAAATCAAGGCAGAATTGCAGGAAACAGATTTCACGAGGTAGATTCGAATCGCCTTTAAAGCACATGAAAAGCGGCAAAACGTTGACAATGATGCCCTTGGCCAAAAAGGGCGTATGCGTTTTTTCCCGAATATATTCAGGAAAAAACGCATACGCCCTTTTTGGCCAACCAAGCAACCTGGAAAGGCAAATCAGCGCTACAAAGAAGTCTCGCTTCCCATCGGTTAAAAGGGCCATGCTGAAAAAAGTGTCAAAACCAGAAATGCAGGACAGGCCATGGAGAAATGGGAGCCTTGCTACACTGATGGGCGGGATGTAAATTGCCAACAGCCACTCTGGAGAAGCGTACGGTGAGTCCTGAAACATCTAAAAAACACAGCTTAGAGAGCATAGGGCACTTCTACTCATGGGGGTATAAATTGGGAAAATGAAAAATCAGCAAGACACAAGCACCCCAAAGTTTAGGGCTGCTCTGTTGACAAGGACCTCCACTTCATTCCACCTTCAATATCCCAGGAAAGAGAAAAATGGATAAAAGAGTTGTGGTCCTTATGTACAAAGGAATATCACTCAGCCATGAAATCAATGTCATAAGGCTAGTAGCAGCATGATGAGTGGATTTAGGTACGACGATTCTAAGTGAAGTAAGTCACACAGAAAAGGACACTTCTCATAAGGTATCACTGATAGAGGGAATGTAAAAACCGTTACACTTGAACTGAATTACAAAACAGAACAGAGTCACACATGCAGAAAACACACTATGGCTGCTTAACGGGAAAGGTGAGGTGGGGTGATACATAAAACAAGGGTTTCAAATTAGCTCAGATACCGTTCCATAAACCCAATATGTAATAGACAAGACCTACTCCTTGCTCAGAGAACTGGACTCAACACGCCCTATTCACCGCACAAGAATATATCTGACTAGTAATAATCTTAAAACCTATGTATTGATATCTCTCTGTTAGTGTGTCAAGTGGGTAAAAAGCGGCATAAACACAGCAGTGAAAAGCAGCTAAACCCCATTATAAAAATAAATTACTTTGAAAAACCCATGAAACAAAGACAGTGAAAGAGAGCGAAATTCTTACACAATGCGTTCAGGGGCTGTGATGCAACCTGGATTGACCATATCTAGACCCACAGCTGGATGAGACCTAAGGGTGGACACTGTTGCGGCTGAGAGGTTTGGTGAGGTTGGGTGAGCAAACGCAGACCCTTTAAAGTAATACTGCGTGGTACCCATCGCATGGGTCCCAAATCTCCAGGTTGAAGGGCATCTTCCTACATCGTAAACATGCATGAGATACCCAGAAGATGGTACACCGTGTGATGGGGAAAGGTTTCTAAAACGCACCTCATTTCTCATCTGCCTGTGCCCGGGTTTGCCATTCCAGCCACTTTACTAGCAATCTCCCTCCTTGGAGCATCATCACCTTTAACCTCCTGTTCCGTACAGGTTGCAATTTGTCCTGAGGATGAACGGGAAGACGTGGAACCAATGAGAGACTAGCTCTTGGTGTTGGGACAGGCACAGGTCACTCTATTTTCCCATCAGGAAGAAGAATTAACCACAGGCTCCGCCTGCCCCCCGGATCAAGAACAGGGCCTGAAGCCATCCTGCGCTTTTGCGGCCAGCTCCCAAAAACGCGAGTTGTAAAATGGAGGTTCAGGGCACTGCAATTCACAAACCTGCAGAGTTATAAATGATAACTCTCGTCCACAAATATATTGAGGGAAGGCAAAGAAGAGGATTTGAAATCAAGGCAGAATTGCAGGAAACAGATTTCAGGAGGTAGATTCGAATCGCCTTTAAAGCACATGAAAAGCGGCAAAACGTTGACAATGATGCCCTTGGCCAAAAAGGGCGTATGCGTTTTTTCCTGAATATATTCAGGAAAAAACGCATACGCCCTTTTTGGCCAACCAAGCAACCTGGAAAGGCAAATCAGCGCTACAAAGAAGTCTCGCTTCCCATCGGTTAAAAGGGCCATGCTGAAAAAAGTGTCAAAACCAGAAATGCAGGACAGGCCATGGAGAAATGGGAGCCTTGCTACACTGATGGGCGGGATGTAAATTGCCAACAGCCACTCTGGAGAAGAGTACGGTGTGTCCTGAAACATCTAAAAAACACAGCTTAGAGAGCATAGGGCACTTCCACTCATGGGGGTATAAATTGGGAAAATGAAAAATCAGCAAGACACAAGCACCCCAAAGTTTAGGGCTGCTCTGTTGACAAGGACCTCCACTTCATTCCACCTTCAATATCCCAGGAAAGAGAAAAATGGATAAAGAAGTTGTGGTCCTTATGTACAATGGAATATCACTCAGCCATGAAATCACTGTCATAAGGCTAGTAGCAGCATGATGAGTGGATTTAGGTACGACGATTCTAAGTGAAATAAGTCACACAGAAAAGGACACTTCTCATAAGGTATCACTGATAGAGGGAATGTAAAAACCGTTACACTTGAACTGAATTACAAAACAGAACAGAGTCACACATGCAGAAAACACACTATGGCTGCTTAACGGGAAAGGTGAGGTGGGGTGATACATAAAACAAGGGTTTCAAATTAGCTCAGATACCGTTCCATAAACCCAATATGTAATAGACAAGACCTACTCCTTGCTCAGAGAACTGGACTCAACACGCCCTATTCACCGCACAAGAATATATCTGACTAGTAATAATCTTAAAACCTATGTATTGATATCTCTCTGTTAGTGTGTCAAGTGGGTAAAAAGCGGCATAAACACAGCAGTGAAAAGCAGCTAAACCCCATTATAAAAATAAATTACTTTGAAAAACCCATGAAACAAAGACAGTGAAAGAGATAGAAATTCTTACACAAAGCGTTCACGGGCTGTGATGCAACCTGGATTGACCATATCTAGACCCACAGCTGGATGAGACATAAGGGTGGACACTCTTGGGGCTGAGAGGTTTGGTGAGGTTGGGTGAGCAAACGCAGACCCTTTAAAGTAATACTGCATGGTACCCATCGCATGGGTCCCATATCTCCAGGTTCAAGGGCATCTTCCTACATCGAAAACATGCATGAGAAACCCAGAAGATGGTACACCGTGTGATGTGGAAAGGTTTCTAAAACGCACCTCATTTCTCATCTCCTTGTGCCCGGATTCGCTATTCCAGCCCTTTACTAGCAATCTCCCTACTTGGAGCATCATCACCTTTAACCTCCTGTTCCGTACAGGTTGCAATTTGTCCTGAGGATGAACGGGAAGACGTGGAACCAATGAGAGACTAGCTCTTGGTGTTGGGACAGGCACAGGTCACTCTATTTTCCCATCAGGAAGAAGAATTAACCACAGGCTCAGCCTGCCCCCCGGAACCAGAACAGGGCCTGAAGCCATCCTGCGCTATTGCGGCCAGCTCCCTAAAAAGCGAGTTGTAAAATGGAGGTTCAGGGCACTGCAATTCACAAACCTGCAGAGTTATAAATGATAACTCTCGTCGACAAATATATTGAGGGAAGGCAAAGAAGAGGATTTGAAATCAAGGCAGAATTGCAGGAAACAGATTTCACGAGGTAGATTCGAATCGCCTTTAAAGCACATGAAAAGCGGCAAAACGTTGACAATGATGCCCTTGGCCAAAAAGGGCGTATGCGTTTTTTCCCGAATATATTCAGGAAAAAACGCATACGCCCTTTTTGGCCAACCAAGCAACCTGGAAAGGCAAATCAGCGCTACAAAGAAGTCTCGCTTCCCATCGGTTAAAAGGGCCATGCTGAAAAAAGTGTCAAAACCAGAAATGCAGGACAGGCCATGGAGAAATGGGAGCCTTGCTACACTGATGGGCGGGATGTAAATTGCCAACAGCCACTCTGGAGAAGCGTACGGTGAGTCCTGAAACATCTAAAAAACACAGCTTAGAGAGCATAGGGCACTTCTACTCATGGGGGTATAAATTGGGAAAATGAAAAATCAGCAAGACACAAGCACCCCAAAGTTTAGGGCTGCTCTGTTGACAAGGACCTCCACTTCATTCCACCTTCAATATCCCAGGAAAGAGAAAAATGGATAAAAGAGTTGTGGTCCTTATGTACAAAGGAATATCACTCAGCCATGAAATCAATGTCATAAGGCTAGTAGCAGCATGATGAGTGGATTTAGGTACGACGATTCTAAGTGAAGTAAGTCACACAGAAAAGGACACTTCTCATAAGGTATCACTGATAGAGGGAATGTAAAAACCGTTACACTTGAACTGAATTACAAAACAGAACAGAGTCACACATGCAGAAAACACACTATGGCTGCTTAACGGGAAAGGTGAGGTGGGGTGATACATAAAACAAGGGTTTCAAATTAGCTCAGATACCGTTCCATAAACCCAATATGTAATAGACAAGACCTACTCCTTGCTCAGAGAACTGGACTCAACACGCCCTATTCACCGCACAAGAATATATCTGACTAGTAATAATCTTAAAACCTATGTATTGATATCTCTCTGTTAGTGTGTCAAGTGGGTAAAAAGCGGCATAAACACAGCAGTGAAAAGCAGCTAAACCCCATTATAAAAATAAATTACTTTGAAAAACCCATGAAACAAAGACAGTGAAAGAGAGCGAAATTCTTACACAATGCGTTCAGGGGCTGTGATGCAACCTGGATTGACCATATCTAGACCCACAGCTGGATGAGACATAAGGGTGGACACTGTTGCGGCTGAGAGGTTTGGTGAGGTTGGGTGAGCAAACGCAGACCCTTTAAAGTAATACTGCGTGGTACCCATCGCATGGGTCCCAAATCTCCAGGTTGAAGGGCATCTTCCTACATCGTAAACATGCATGAGATACCCAGAAGATGGTACACCGTGTGATGGGGAAAGGTTTCTAAAACGCACCTCATTTCTCATCTGCCTGTGCCCGGGTTTGCCATTCCAGCCACTTTACTAGCAATCTCCCTCCTTGGAGCATCATCACCTTTAACCTCCTGTTCCGTACAGGTTGCAATTTGTCCTGAGGATGAACGGGAAGACGTGGAACCAATGAGAGACTAGCTCTTGGTGTTGGGACAGGCACAGGTCACTCTATTTTCCCATCAGGAAGAAGAATTAACCACAGGCTCCGCCTGCCCCCCGGATCAAGAACAGGGCCTGAAGCCATCCTGCGCTTTTGCGGCCAGCTCCCAAAAACGCGAGTTGTAAAATGGAGGTTCAGGGCACTGCAATTCACAAACCTGCAGAGTTATAAATGATAACTCTCGTCCACAAATATATTGAGGGAAGGCAAAGAAGAGGATTTGAAATCAAGGCAGAATTGCAGGAAACAGATTTCAGGAGGTAGATTCGAATCGCCTTTAAAGCACATGAAAAGCGGCAAAACGTTGACAATGATGCCCTTGGCCAAAAAGGGCGTATGCGTTTTTTCCTGAATATATTCAGGAAAAAACGCATACGCCCTTTTTGGCCAACCAAGCAACCTGGAAAGGCAAATCAGCGCTACAAAGAAGTCTCGCTTCCCATCGGTTAAAAGGGCCATGCTGAAAAAAGTGTCAAAACCAGAAATGCAGGACAGGCCATGGAGAAATGGGAGCCTTGCTACACTGATGGGCGGGATGTAAATTGCCAACAGCCACTCTGGAGAAGAGTACGGTGTGTCCTGAAACATCTAAAAAACACAGCTTAGAGAGCATAGGGCACTTCCACTCATGGGGGTATAAATTGGGAAAATGAAAAATCAGCAAGACACAAGCACCCCAAAGTTTAGGGCTGCTCTGTTGACAAGGACCTCCACTTCATTCCACCTTCAATATCCCAGGAAAGAGAAAAATGGATAAAGAAGTTGTGGTCCTTATGTACAATGGAATATCACTCAGCCATGAAATCACTGTCATAAGGCTAGTAGCAGCATGATGAGTGGATTTAGGTACGACGATTCTAAGTGAAATAAGTCACACAGAAAAGGACACTTCTCATAAGGTATCACTGATAGAGGGAATGTAAAAACCGTTACACTTGAACTGAATTACAAAACAGAACAGAGTCACACTTGCAGAAAACACACTATGGCTGCTTAACGGGAAAGGTGAGGTGGGGTGATACATAAAACAAGGGTTTCAAATTAGCTCAGATACCATTCCATAAACCCAATATGTAATAGACAAGACCTACTCCTTGCTCAGAGAACTGGACTCAACATGCCCTATTCACCGCACAAGAATATATCTGACTAGTAATAATCTTAAAACCTATGTATTGATATCTCTCTGTTAGTGTGTCAAGTGGGTGTAAAGCGGCATAAACACAGCAGTGAAAAGCAGCTAAACCCCATTATAAAAATAAATTACTTTGAAAAACCCATGAAACAAAGACAGTGAAAGAGATAGAAATTCTTACACAAAGCGTTCACGGGCTGTGATGCAACCTGGATTGACCATATCTAGACCCACAGCTGGATGAGACATAAGGGTGGACACTCTTGGGGCTGAGAGGTTTGGTGAGGTTGGGTGAGCAAACGCAGACCCTTTAAAGTAATACTGCATGGTACCCATCGCATGGGTCCCATATCTCCAGGTTCAAGGGCATTTTCCTACATCGAAAACATGCATGAGAAAACCAGAAGATGGTACACCGTGTGATGTGGAAAGGTTTCTAAAACGCACCTCATTTCTCATCTCCTTGTGCCCGGATTCGCTATTCCAGCCGCTTTACTAGCAATCTCCCTACTTGGAGCATCATCACCTTTAACCTCCTGTTCCGTACAGGTTGCAATTTGTCCTGAGGATGAACGGGAAGACGTGGAACCAATGAGAGACTAGCTCTTGGTGTTGGGACAGGCACAGGTCACTCTATTTTCCCATCAGGAAGAAGAATTAACCACAGGCTCAGCCTGCCCCCCGGAACCAGAACAGGGCCTGAAGCCATCCTGCGCTATTGCGGCCAGCTCCCTAAAAAGCGAGTTGTAAAATGGAGGTTCAGGGCACTGCAATTCACAAACCTGCAGAGTTATAAATGATAACTCTCGTCCACAAATATATTGAGGGAAGGCAAAGAAGAGGAATTGAAATCAAGGCAGAATTGCAGGAAACAGATTTCACGAGGTAGATTCGAATCGCCTTTAAAGCACATGAAAAGCGGCAAAACGTTGACAATGATGCCCTTGGCCAAAAAGGGCGTATGCGTTTTTTCCTGAATATATTCAGGAAAAAACGCATACGCCCTTTTTGGCCAACCAAGCAACCTGGAAAGGCAAATCAGCGCTACAAAGAAGTCTCGCTTCCCATCGGTTAAAAGGGCCATGCTGAAAAAAGTGTCAAAACCAGAAATGCAGGACAGGCCATGGAGAAATGGGAGCCTTGCTACACTGATGGGCGGGATGTAAATTGCCAACAGCCACTCTGGAGAAGCATACGGTGAGTCCTGAAACATCTTAAAAACACAGCTTAGAGAGCATAGGGCACTTCTACTCATGGGGGTATAAATTGGGAAAATGAAAAATCAGCAAGACACAAGCACCCCAAAGTTTAGGGCTGCTCTGTTGACAAGGACCTCCACTTCATTCCACCTTCAATATCCCAGGAAAGAGAAAAATGGATAAAAGAGTTGTGGTCCTTATGTACAAAGGAATATCACTCAGCCATGAAATCAATGTCATAAGTCTAGTAGCAGCATGATGAGTGGATTTAGGTACGACGACTCTAAGTGAAATAAGTCACACAGAAAAGGACACTTCTCATAAGGTATCACTGATAGAGGGAATGTAAAAACCGTTACACTTGAACTGAATTACAAAACAGAACGGAGTCACACATGCAGAAAACACACTATGGCTGCTTAACGGGAAAGGTGAGGTGGGGTGATACATAAAACAAGGGTTTCAAATTAGCTCAGATACCGTTCCATAAACCCAATATGTAATAGACAAGACCTACTCCTTGCTCAGAGAACTGGACTCAACACGCCCTATTCACCGCACAAGAATATATCTGACTAGTAATAATCTTAAAACCTATGTATTGATATCTCTCTGTTAGTGTGTCAAGTGGGTGTAAAGCGGCATAAACACAGCAGTGAAAAACAGCTAAACCCCATTATAAAAATAAATTTCTTTGAAAAACCCATGAAACAAAGACAGTGAAAGAGAGCGAAATTCTTACACAATGCGTTCAGGGGCTGTGATGCAACCTGGATTGACCATATCTAGACCCACAGCTGGATGAGACATAAGGGTGGACACTGTTGCGGCTGAGAGGTTTGGTGAGGTTGGGTGAGCAAACGCAGACCCTTTAAAGTAATACTGCGTGGTACCCATCGCATGGGTCCCAAATCTCCAGGTTGAAGGGCATCTTCCTACATCGTAAACATGCATGAGATACCCAGAAGATGGTACACCGTGTGATGGGGAAAGGTTTCTAAAACGCACCTCATTTCTCATCTGCCTGTGCCCGGGTTTGCCATTCCAGCCACTTTACTAGCAATCTCCCTCCTTGGAGCATCATCACCTTTAACCTCCTGTTCCGTACAGGTTGCAATTTGTCCTGAGGATGAACGGGAAGACGTGGAACCAATGAGAGACTAGCTCTTGGTGTTGGGACAGGCACAGGTCACTCTATTTTCCCATCAGGAAGAAGAATTAACCACAGGCTCCGCCTGCCCCCCGGATCAAGAACAGGGCCTGAAGCCATCCTGCGCTTTTGCGGCCATCTCCCAAAAACGCGAGTTGTAAAATGGAGGTTCAGGGCACTGCAATTCACAAACCTGCAGAGTTATAAATGATAACTCTCGTCCACAAATATATTGAGGGAAGGCAAAGAAGAGGATTTGAAATCAAGGCAGAATTGCAGGAAACAGATTTCAGGAGGTAGATTCGAATCGCCTTTAAAGCACATGAAAAGCGGCAAAACGTTGACAATGATGCCCTTGGCCAAAAAGGGCGTATGCGTTTTTTCCTGAATATATTCAGGAAAAAACGCATACGCCCTTTTTGGCCAACCAAGCAACCTGGAAAGGCAAATCAGCGCTACAAAGAAGTCTCGCTTCCCATCGGTTAAAAGGGCCATGCTGAAAAAAGTGTCAAAACCAGAAATGCAGGACAGGCCATGGAGAAATGGGAGCCTTGCTACACTGATGGGCGGGATGTAAATTGCCAACAGCCACTCTGGAGAAGAGTACGGTGTGTCCTGAAACATCTAAAAAACACAGCTTAGAGAGCATAGGGCACTTCCACTCATGGGGGTATAAATTGGGAAAATGAAAAATCAGCAAGACACAAGCACCCCAAAGTTTAGGGCTGCTCTGTTGACAAGGACCTCCACTTCATTCCACCTTCAATATCCCAGGAAAGAGAAAAATGGATAAAGAAGTTGTGGTCCTTATGTACAATGGAATATCACTCAGCCATGAAATCAATGTCATAAGGCTAGTAGCAGCATGATGAGTGGATTTAGGTACGACGATTCTAAGTGAAATAAGTCACACAGAAAAGGACACTTCTCATAAGGTATCACTGATAGAGGGAATGTAAAAACCGTTACACTTGAACTGAATTACAAAACAGAACAGAGTCACACATGCAGAAAACACACTATGGCTGCTTAACGGGAAAGGTGAGGTGGGGTGATACATAAAACAAGGGTTTCAAATTAGCTCAGATACCGTTCCATAAACCCAATATGTAATAGACAAGACCTACTCCTTGCTCAGAGAACTGGACTCAACACGCCCTATTCACCGCACAAGAATATATCTGACTAGTAATAATCTTAAAACCTATGTATTGATATCTCTCTGTTAGTGTGTCAAGTGGGTGTAAAGCGGCATAAACACAGCAGTGAAAAACAGCTAAACCCCATTATAAAAATAAATTACTTTGAAAAACCCATGAAACAAAGACAGTGAAAGAGATAGAAATTCTTACACAAAGCGTTCACGGGCTGTGATGCAACCTGGATTGACCATATCTAGACGCACAGCTGGATGAGACATAAGGGTGGACACTCTTGGGGCTGAGAGGTTTGGTGAGGTTGGGTGAGCAAACGCAGACCCTTTAAAGTAATACTGCATGGTACCCATCGCATGGGTCCCATATCTCCAGGTTCAAGGGCATTTTCCTACATCGAAAACATGCATGAGAAACCCAGAAGATGGTACACCGTGTGATGTGGAAAGGTTTCTAAAACGCACCTCATTTCTAATCTCCTTGTGCCCGGATTCGCTATTCCAGCCGCTTTACTAGCAATCTCCCTCCTTGGAGCATCATCACCTTTAACCTCCTGTTCCGTACAGGTTGCAATTTGTCCTGAGGATGAACGGGAAGACGTGGAACCAATGAGAGACTAGCTCTTGGTGTTGGGACAGGCACAGGTCACTCTATTTTCCCATCAGGAAGAAGAATTAACCACAGGCTCAGCCTACCCCCCGGAACCAGAACAGGGCCTGAAGCCATCCTGCGCTATTGCGGCCAGCTCCCTAAAAAGCGAGTTGTAAAATGGAGGTTCAGGGCACTGCAATTCACAAACCTGCAGAGTTATAAATGATAACTCTCGTCCACAAATATATTGAGGGAAGGCAAAGAAGAGGATTTGAAATCAAGGCAGAATTGCAGGAAACAGATTTCACGAGGTAGATTCGAATCGCCTTTAAAGCACATGAAAAGCGGCAAAACGTTGACAATGATGCCCTTGGCCAAAAAGGGCGTATGCGTTTTTTCCTGAATATATTCAGGAAAAAACGCATACGCCCATTTTGGCCAACCAAGCAACCTGGAAAGGCAAATCAGCGCTACAAAGAAGTCTCGCTTCCCATCGGTTAAAAGGGCCATGCTGAAAAAATTGTCAAAACCAGAAATGCAGGACAGGCCATGGAGAAATGGGAGCCTTGCTACACTGATGGGCGGGATGTAAATTGTCAACAGCCACTCTGGAGAAGTGTACGGTGAGTCCTGAAACGTCTAAAAAGCAAAGCTTAGAGAGCATAGGGCACTTCCACTCATGGGGGTATAAATTGGGAAAATGAAAAATCAGCAAGACACAAGCACCCCAAAGTTTAGGGCTGCTCTGTTGACAAGGACCTCCACTTCATTCCACCTTCAATATCCCAGGAAAGAGAAAAATGGATAAAAGAGTTGTGGTCCTTATGTACAAAGGAATATCACTCAGCCATGAAATCAATGTCATAAGTCTAGTAGCAGCATGATGAGTGGATTTAGGTACGACGACTCTAAGTGAAATAAGTCACACAGAAAAGGACACTTCTCATAAGGTATCACTGATAGAGGGAATGTAAAAACCGTTACACTTGAACTGAATTACAAAACAGAACGGAGTCACACATGCAGAAAACACACTATGGCTGCTTAACGGGAAAGGTGAGGTGGGGTGATACATAAAACAAGGGTTTCAAATTAGCTCAGATACCGTTCCATAAACCCAATATGTAATAGACAAGACCTACTCCTTGCTCAGAGAACTGGACTCAACACGCCCTATTCACCGCACAAGAATATATCTGACTAGTAATAATCTTAAAACCTATGTATTGATATCTCTCTGTTAGTGTGTCAAGTGGGTGTAAAGCGGCATAAACACAGCAGTGAAAAACAGCTAAACCCCATTATAAAAATAAATTTCTTTGAAAAACCCATGAAACAAAGACAGTGAAAGAGAGCGAAATTCTTACACAATGCGTTCAGGGGCTGTGATGCAACCTGGATTGACCATATCTAGACCCACAGCTGGATGAGACATAAGGGTGGACACTGTTGCGGCTGAGAGGTTTGGTGAGGTTGGGTGAGCAAACGCAGACCCTTTAAAGTAATACTGCGTGGTACCCATCGCATGGGTCCCAAATCTCCAGGTTGAAGGGCATCTTCCTACATCGTAAACATGCATGAGATACCCAGAAGATGGTACACCGTGTGATGGGGAAAGGTTTCTAAAACGCACCTCATTTCTCATCTGCCTGTGCCCGGGTTTGCCATTCCAGCCACTTTACTAGCAATCTCCCTCCTTGGAGCATCATCACCTTTAACCTCCTGTTCCGTACAGGTTGCAATTTGTCCTGAGGATGAACGGGAAGACGTGGAACCAATGAGAGACTAGCTCTTGGTGTTGGGACAGGCACAGGTCACTCTATTTTCCCATCAGGAAGAAGAATTAACCACAGGCTCCGCCTGCCCCCCGGATCAAGAACAGGGCCTGAAGCCATCCTGCGCTTTTGCGGCCATCTCCCAAAAACGCGAGTTGTAAAATGGAGGTTCAGGGCACTGCAATTCACAAACCTGCAGAGTTATAAATGATAACTCTCGTCCACAAATATATTGAGGGAAGGCAAAGAAGAGGATTTGAAATCAAGGCAGAATTGCAGGAAACAGATTTCAGGAGGTAGATTCGAATCGCCTTTAAAGCACATGAAAAGCGGCAAAACGTTGACAATGATGCCCTTGGCCAAAAAGGGCGTATGCGTTTTTTCCTGAATATATTCAGGAAAAAACGCATACGCCCTTTTTGGCCAACCAAGCAACCTGGAAAGGCAAATCAGCGCTACAAAGAAGTCTCGCTTCCCATCGGTTAAAAGGGCCATGCTGAAAAAAGTGTCAAAACCAGAAATGCAGGACAGGCCATGGAGAAATGGGAGCCTTGCTACACTGATGGGCGGGATGTAAATTGCCAACAGCCACTCTGGAGAAGAGTACGGTGTGTCCTGAAACATCTAAAAAACACAGCTTAGAGAGCATAGGGCACTTCCACTCATGGGGGTATAAATTGGGAAAATGAAAAATCAGCAAGACACAAGCACCCCAAAGTTTAGGGCTGCTCTGTTGACAAGGACCTCCACTTCATTCCACCTTCAATATCCCAGGAAAGAGAAAAATGGATAAAGAAGTTGTGGTCCTTATGTACAATGGAATATCACTCAGCCATGAAATCAATGTCATAAGGCTAGTAGCAGCATGATGAGTGGATTTAGGTACGACGATTCTAAGTGAAATAAGTCACACAGAAAAGGACACTTCTCATAAGGTATCACTGATAGAGGGAATGTAAAAACCGTTACACTTGAACTGAATTACAAAACAGAACAGAGTCACACATGCAGAAAACACACTATGGCTGCTTAACGGGAAAGGTGAGGTGGGGTGATACATAAAACAAGGGTTTCAAATTAGCTCAGATACCGTTCCATAAACCCAATATGTAATAGACAAGACCTACTCCTTGCTCAGAGAACTGGACTCAACACGCCCTATTCACCGCACAAGAATATATCTGACTAGTAATAATCTTAAAACCTATGTATTGATATCTCTCTGTTAGTGTGTCAAGTGGGTGTAAAGCGGCATAAACACAGCAGTGAAAAACAGCTAAACCCCATTATAAAAATAAATTACTTTGAAAAACCCATGAAACAAAGACAGTGAAAGAGATAGAAATTCTTACACAAAGCGTTCACGGGCTGTGATGCAACCTGGATTGACCATATCTAGACGCACAGCTGGATGAGACATAAGGGTGGACACTCTTGGGGCTGAGAGGTTTGGTGAGGTTGGGTGAGCAAACGCAGACCCTTTAAAGTAATACTGCATGGTACCCATCGCATGGGTCCCATATCTCCAGGTTCAAGGGCATTTTCCTACATCGAAAACATGCATGAGAAACCCAGAAGATGGTACACCGTGTGATGTGGAAAGGTTTCTAAAACGCACCTCATTTCTAATCTCGTTGTGCCCGGATTCGCTATTCCAGCCGCTTTACTAGCAATCTCCCTCCTTGGAGCATCATCACCTTTAACCTCCTGTTCCGTACAGGTTGCAATTTGTCCTGAGGATGAACGGGAAGACGTGGAACCAATGAGAGACTAGCTCTTGGTGTTGGGACAGGCACAGGTCACTCTATTTTCCCATCAGGAAGAAGAATTAACCACAGGCTCAGCCTGCCCCCCGGAACCAGAACAGGGCCTGAAGCCATCCTGCGCTATTGCGGCCAGCTCCCTAAAAAGCGAGTTGTAAAATGGAGGTTCAGGGCACTGCAATTCACAAACCTGCAGAGTTATAAATGATAACTCTCGTCCACAAATATATTGAGGGAAGGCAAAGAAGAGGATTTGAAATCAAGGCAGAATTGCAGGAAACAGATTTCACGAGGTAGATTCGAATCGCCTTTAAAGCACATGAAAAGCGGCAAAACGTTGACAATGATGCCCTTGGCCAAAAAGGGCGTATGCGTTTTTTCCTGAATATATTCAGGAAAAAACGCATACGCCCATTTTGGCCAACCAAGCAACCTGGAAAGGCAAATCAGCGCTACAAAGAAGTCTCGCTTCCCATCGGTTAAAAGGGCCATGCTGAAAAAATTGTCAAAACCAGAAATGCAGGACAGGCCATGGAGAAATGGGAGCCTTGCTACACTGATGGGCGGGATGTAAATTGCCAACAGCCACTCTGGAGAAGCGTACGGTGAGTCCTGAAACACCTAAAAAACACAGCTTAGAGAGCATAGGGCACTTCTACTCATGGGGGTATAAATTGGGAAAATGAAAAATCAGCAAGACACAAGCACCCCAAAGTTTAGGGCTGCTCTGTTGACAAGGACCTCCACTTCATTCCACCTTCAATATCCCAGGAAAGAGAAAAATGGATAAAAGAGTTGTGGTCCTTATGTACAAAGGAATATCACTCAGCCATGAAATCAATGTCATAAGGCTAGTAGCAGCATGATGAGTGGATTTAGGTACGACGATTCTAAGTGAAGTAAGTCACACAGAAAAGGACACTTCTCATAAGGTATCACTGATAGAGGGAATGTAAAAACCGTTACACTTGAACTGAATTACAAAACAGAACGGAGTCACACATGCAGAAAACACACTATGGCTGCTTAACGGGAAAGGGGAGGTGGGGTGATACATAAAACAAGGGTTTCAAATTAGCTCAGATACCGTTCCATAAACCCAATATGTAATAGACAAGACCTACTCCTTGCTCAGAGAACTGGACTCAACACGCCCTATTCACCGCACAAGAATATATCTGACTAGTAATAATCTTAAAACCTATGTATTGATATCTCTCTGTTAGTGTGTCAAGTGGGTGTAAAGCGGCATAAACACAGCAGTGAAAAGCAGCTAAACCCCATTATAAGAATAAATTACTTTTTCAAACCCATGAAACAAAGACAGTGAAAGAGAGCGAAATTCTTACACAATGCGTTCAGGGGCTGTGATGCAACCTGGATTGACCATATCTAGACCCACAGCTGGATGAGACATAAGGGTGGACACTCTTGAGGCTGAGAGGTTTGGTGAGGTTGGGTGAGCAAACGCAGACCCTTTAAAGTAATACTGCGTGGTACCCATCGCATGGGTCCCAAATCTCCAGGTTCAAGGGCATCTTCCTCCATCGAAAACATGCATGAGAAACCCAGAAGATGGTACACCGTGTGATGGGGAAAGGTTTCTAAAACGCACCTCATTTCTCATCTCCTTGTGCTCGGGTTCGCCATTCCAGCCACTTTACTAGCAATCTCCCTCCTTGGAGCATCAGCACCTTTAACCTCCTGTTCCGTACAGGTTGCAATTTGTCCTGAGGATGAACGGGATGACGTGGAACCAATGAGAGACTAGCTCTTGGTGTTGGGACACGCAGAGGTCACTCTATTTTCCCATCAGGAAGAAGAATTAACCACTGGCTCAGCCTGCCCCCCGGAACCAGAACAGGGCCTGAAGCCATCCTGCGCTTTTGCGGCCATCTCCCAAAAACGCGAGTTGTAAAATGGAGGTTCAGGGCACTGCAATTCACAAACCTGCAGAGTTATAAATGATAACTCTCGTCCACAAATATATTGAGGGAAGGCAAAGAAGAGGATTTGAAATCAAGGCAGAATTGCAGGAAACAGATTTCAGGAGGTAGATTCGAATCGCCTTTAAAGCACATGAAAAGCGGCAAATCGTTGACAATGATGCCCTTGGCCAAAAAGGGCGTATGCATTTTTTCCTGAATATATTCAGGAAAAAACGCATACGCCCTTTTTGGCCAACCAAGCAACCTGGAAAGGCAAATCAGCGCTACAAAGAAGTCTCGCTTCCCATCGGTCAAAAGGGCCATGCTGAAAAAAGTGTCAAAACCAGAAATGCAGGACAGGCCATGGAGAAATGGGAGCCTTGCTACACTGATGGGCGGGATGTAAATGGTCAACAGCCACTCTGGAGAAGTGTACGGTGAGTCCTGAAACGTCTAAAAAGCAAAGCTTAGAGAGCATAGGGCACTTCCACTCATGGGGGTATAAATTGGGAAAATGAAAAATCAGCAAGACACAAGCACCCCAAAGTTTAGGGCTGCTCTGTTGACAAGGACCTCCACTTCATTCCACCTTCAATATCCCAGGAAAGAGAAAAATGGATAAAGAAGTTGTGGTCCTTATGTACAATGGAATATCACTCAGCCATGAAATCAATGTCATAAGGCTAGTAGCAGCATGATGAGTGGATTTAGGTACGACGATTCTAAGTGAAATAAGTCACACAGAAAAGGACACTTCTCATAAGGTATCACTGATAGAGGGAATGTAAAAACCTTTACACTTGAACTGAATTACAAAACAGAACAGAGTCACACATGCAGAAAACACACTATGGCTGCTTAACGGGAAAGGTGAGGTGGGGTGATACATAAAACAAGGGTTTCAAATTAGCTCAGATACCGTTCCATAAACCCAATATGTAATAGACAAGACCTACTCCTTGCTCAGAGAACTGGACTCAACACGCCCTATTCACCGCACAAGAATATATCTGACTAGTAATAATCTTAAAACCTATGTATTGATATCTCTCTGTTAGTGTGTCAAGTGGGTGTAAAGCGGCATAAACACAGCAGTGAAAAACAGCTAAACCCCATTATAAAAATAAATTTCTTTGAAAAACCCATGAAACAAAGACAGTGAAAGAGAGCGAAATTCTTACACAATTCGTTCAGGGGCTGTGATGCAACCTGGATTGACCATATCTAGACCCACAGCTGGATGAGACATAAGGGTGGACACTCTTGGGGCTGAGAGGTTTGGTGAGGTTGGGTGAGCAAATGCAGACCCTTTAAAGCAATACTGCGTGGTACCCATCGCATGGGTCCCAAATCTCCAGGTTCAAGGGCATCTTCCTACATCGAAAACATGCATGAGAAACCCAGAAGATGGTACACCGTGTGATGGGGAAAGGTTTCTAAAACGCACCTCATTTCTCATCTCCTTGTGCCCGGGTTCGGTATTCCAGCCGCTTTACTAGCAATCTCCCTACTTGGAGCATCAGCACCTTTAACCTCCTGTTCCGTACAGGTTCCAATTTGTCCTGAGGGTGAACGGGAAGACGGGGAACCAGTGAGAGACTAGCTCTTGGTGTTGGGACAGGCACAGGTCACTCTATTTTCCCATCAGGAAGAAGAATTAACCACAGGCTCATCCTCCCCCCGGAACCAGAACAGGGCCTGAAGCCATCCTGCGCTTTTGCGGCCAGCTCCCTAAAAAGCGAGTTGTAAAATGGAGGTTCAGGGCACTGCATTTCACAAACCTGCAGACTTATAAATGATAACTCTCGTCCACAAATATATTGAGGGAAGGCAAAGAAGAGGATTTGAAATCAAGGCAGAATTGCAGGAAACAGATTTCAGGAGGTAGATTTGAATCGCCTTTAAAGCACATGAAAAGCGGAAAAACTTTGACAATGATGCCCTTGGCCAAAAAGGGCGTATGCGTTTTTTCCTGAATATATTCAGGAAAAAACGCATACGCCCTTTTTGGCCAACCAAGCAACCTGGAAATGCAAATCAGCGCTACAAAGAAGTCTCGCTTCCCATTGGTTAAAAGGGCCATGCTGAAAAAAGTGTCAAAACCAGAAATGCAGGACAGGCCATGGAGAAATGGGAGCCTTGCTACACTGATGGGCGGGATGTAAATTGCCAACAGCCACTCTGGAGAAGAGTACGGTGTGTCCTGAAACATCTAAAAAACACAGCTTAGAGAGCATAGGGCACTTCCACTCATGGGGGTATAAATTGGGAAAATGAAAAATCAGCAAGACACAAGCACCCCAAAGTTTATTGTTGCTCTGTTGACAAGGACCTCCACTTCATTCCACCTTAAATATGCCAGGAAAGAGAAAAATGGATAAAAGAGTTGTGGTCCTTATGTACAAAGGAATATCACTCAGCCATGAAATCAATGTCATAAGGCTAGTAGCAGCATGATGAGTGGATTTAGGTACGACGATTCTAAGTGAAGTAAGTTACACAGAAAAGGACACTTCTCATAAGGTATCACTGATAGAGGGAATGTAAAAACCGTTACACTTGAACTGAATTACAAAACAGAACGGAGTCACACATGCAGAAAACACACTATGGCTGCTTAACGGGAAAGGTGAGGTGGGGTGATACATAAAACAAGGGTTTCAAATTAGCTCAGATACCGTTCCATAAACCCAATATGTAATAGACAAGACCTACTCCTTGCTCAGAGAACTGGACTCAACACGCCCTATTCACCGCACAAGAATATATCTGACTAGTAATAATCTTAAAACCTATGTATTGATATCTCTCTGTTAGTGTGTCAAGTGGGTGTAAAGCGGCATAAACACAGCAGTGAAAAACAGCTAAACCCCATTATAAAAATAAATTACTTTGAAAAACCCATGAAACAAAGACAGTGAAAGAGATAGAAATTCTTACACAAAGCGTTCACGGGCTGTGATGCAACCTGGATTGACCATATCTAGACGCACAGCTGGATGAGACATAAGGGTGGACACTCTTGGGGCTGAGAGGTTTGGTGAGGTTGGGTGAGCAAACGCAGACCCTTTAAAGTAATACTGCATGGTACCCATCGCATGGGTCCCATATCTCCAGGTTCAAGGGCATTTTCCTACATCGAAAACATGCATGAGAAACCCAGAAGATGGTACACCGTGTGATGTGGAAAGGTTTCTAAAACGCACCTCATTTCTAATCTCCTTGTGCCCGGATTCGCTATTCCAGCCGCTTTACTAGCAATCTCCCTCCTTGGAGCATCATCACCTTTAACCTCCTGTTCCGTACAGGTTGCAATTTGTCCTGAGGATGAACGGGAAGACGTGGAACCAATGAGAGACTAGCTCTTGGTGTTGGGACAGGCACAGGTCACTCTATTTTCCCATCAGGAAGAAGAATTAACCACAGGCTCAGCCTACCCCCCGGAACCAGAACAGGGCCTGAAGCCATCCTGCGCTATTGCGGCCAGCTCCCTAAAAAGCGAGTTGTAAAATGGAGGTTCAGGGCACTGCAATTCACAAACCTGCAGAGTTATAAATGATAACTCTCGTCCACAAATATATTGAGGGAAGGCAAAGAAGAGGATTTGAAATCAAGGCAGAATTGCAGGAAACAGATTTCACGAGGTAGATTCGAATCGCCTTTAAAGCACATGAAAAGCGGCAAAACGTTGACAATGATGCCCTTGGCCAAAAAGGGCGTATGCGTTTTTTCCTGAATATATTCAGGAAAAAACGCATACGCCCATTTTGGCCAACCAAGCAACCTGGAAAGGCAAATCAGCGCTACAAAGAAGTCTCGCTTCCCATCGGTTAAAAGGGCCATGCTGAAAAAATTGTCAAAACCAGAAATGCAGGACAGGCCATGGAGAAATGGGAGCCTTGCTACACTGATGGGCGGGATGTAAATTGTCAACAGCCACTCTGGAGAAGTGTACGGTGAGTCCTGAAACGTCTAAAAAGCAAAGCTTAGAGAGCATAGGGCACTTCCACTCATGGGGGTATAAATTGGGAAAATGAAAAATCAGCAAGACACAAGCACCCCAAAGTTTAGGGCTGCTCTGTTGACAAGGACCTCCACTTCATTCCACCTTCAATATCCCAGGAAAGAGAAAAATGGATAAAAGAGTTGTGGTCCTTATGTACAAAGGAATATCACTCAGCCATGAAATCAATGTCATAAGTCTAGTAGCAGCATGATGAGTGGATTTAGGTACGACGACTCTAAGTGAAATAAGTCACACAGAAAAGGACACTTCTCATAAGGTATCACTGATAGAGGGAATGTAAAAACCGTTACACTTGAACTGAATTACAAAACAGAACGGAGTCACACATGCAGAAAACACACTATGGCTGCTTAACGGGAAAGGTGAGGTGGGGTGATACATAAAACAAGGGTTTCAAATTAGCTCAGATACCGTTCCATAAACCCAATATGTAATAGACAAGACCTACTCCTTGCTCAGAGAACTGGACTCAACACGCCCTATTCACCGCACAAGAATATATCTGACTAGTAATAATCTTAAAACCTATGTATTGATATCTCTCTGTTAGTGTGTCAAGTGGGTGTAAAGCGGCATAAACACAGCAGTGAAAAACAGCTAAACCCCATTATAAAAATAAATTTCTTTGAAAAACCCATGAAACAAAGACAGTGAAAGAGAGCGAAATTCTTACACAATGCGTTCAGGGGCTGTGATGCAACCTGGATTGACCATATCTAGACCCACAGCTGGATGAGACATAAGGGTGGACACTGTTGCGGCTGAGAGGTTTGGTGAGGTTGGGTGAGCAAACGCAGACCCTTTAAAGTAATACTGCGTGGTACCCATCGCATGGGTCCCAAATCTCCAGGTTGAAGGGCATCTTCCTACATCGTAAACATGCATGAGATACCCAGAAGATGGTACACCGTGTGATGGGGAAAGGTTTCTAAAACGCACCTCATTTCTCATCTGCCTGTGCCCGGGTTTGCCATTCCAGCCACTTTACTAGCAATCTCCCTCCTTGGAGCATCATCACCTTTAACCTCCTGTTCCGTACAGGTTGCAATTTGTCCTGAGGATGAACGGGAAGACGTGGAACCAATGAGAGACTAGCTCTTGGTGTTGGGACAGGCACAGGTCACTCTATTTTCCCATCAGGAAGAAGAATTAACCACAGGCTCCGCCTGCCCCCCGGATCAAGAACAGGGCCTGAAGCCATCCTGCGCTTTTGCGGCCATCTCCCAAAAACGCGAGTTGTAAAATGGAGGTTCAGGGCACTGCAATTCACAAACCTGCAGAGTTATAAATGATAACTCTCGTCCACAAATATATTGAGGGAAGGCAAAGAAGAGGATTTGAAATCAAGGCAGAATTGCAGGAAACAGATTTCAGGAGGTAGATTCGAATCGCCTTTAAAGCACATGAAAAGCGGCAAAACGTTGACAATGATGCCCTTGGCCAAAAAGGGCGTATGCGTTTTTTCCTGAATATATTCAGGAAAAAACGCATACGCCCTTTTTGGCCAACCAAGCAACCTGGAAAGGCAAATCAGCGCTACAAAGAAGTCTCGCTTCCCATCGGTTAAAAGGGCCATGCTGAAAAAAGTGTCAAAACCAGAAATGCAGGACAGGCCATGGAGAAATGGGAGCCTTGCTACACTGATGGGCGGGATGTAAATTGCCAACAGCCACTCTGGAGAAGAGTACGGTGTGTCCTGAAACATCTAAAAAACACAGCTTAGAGAGCATAGGGCACTTCCACTCATGGGGGTATAAATTGGGAAAATGAAAAATCAGCAAGACACAAGCACCCCAAAGTTTAGGGCTGCTCTGTTGACAAGGACCTCCACTTCATTCCACCTTCAATATCCCAGGAAAGAGAAAAATGGATAAAGAAGTTGTGGTCCTTATGTACAATGGAATATCACTCAGCCATGAAATCAATGTCATAAGGCTAGTAGCAGCATGATGAGTGGATTTAGGTACGACGATTCTAAGTGAAATAAGTCACACAGAAAAGGACACTTCTCATAAGGTATCACTGATAGAGGGAATGTAAAAACCGTTACACTTGAACTGAATTACAAAACAGAACAGAGTCACACATGCAGAAAACACACTATGGCTGCTTAACGGGAAAGGTGAGGTGGGGTGATACATAAAACAAGGGTTTCAAATTAGCTCAGATACCGTTCCATAAACCCAATATGTAATAGACAAGACCTACTCCTTGCTCAGAGAACTGGACTCAACACGCCCTATTCACCGCACAAGAATATATCTGACTAGTAATAATCTTAAAACCTATGTATTGATATCTCTCTGTTAGTGTGTCAAGTGGGTGTAAAGCGGCATAAACACAGCAGTGAAAAACAGCTAAACCCCATTATAAAAATAAATTACTTTGAAAAACCCATGAAACAAAGACAGTGAAAGAGATAGAAATTCTTACACAAAGCGTTCACGGGCTGTGATGCAACCTGGATTGACCATATCTAGACGCACAGCTGGATGAGACATAAGGGTGGACACTCTTGGGGCTGAGAGGTTTGGTGAGGTTGGGTGAGCAAACGCAGACCCTTTAAAGTAATACTGCATGGTACCCATCGCATGGGTCCCATATCTCCAGGTTCAAGGGCATTTTCCTACATCGAAAACATGCATGAGAAACCCAGAAGATGGTACACCGTGTGATGGGGAAAGGTTTCTAAAACGCACCTCATTTCTCATCTCCTTGTGCTCGGGTTCGCCATTCCAGCCACTTTACTAGCAATCTCCCTCCTTGGAGCATCAGCACCTTTAACCTCCTGTTCCGTACAGGTTGCAATTTGTCCTGAGGATGAACGGGATGACGTGGAACCAATGAGAGACTAGCTCTTGGTGTTGGGACACGCAGAGGTCACTCTATTTTCCCATCAGGAAGAAGAATTAACCACTGGCTCAGCCTGCCCCCCGGAACCAGAACAGGGCCTGAAGCCATCCTGCGCTTTTGCGGCCATCTCCCAAAAACGCGAGTTGTAAAATGGAGGTTCAGGGCACTGCAATTCACAAACCTGCAGAGTTATAAATGATAACTCTCGTCCACAAATATATTGAGGGAAGGCAAAGAAGAGGATTTGAAATCAAGGCAGAATTGCAGGAAACAGATTTCAGGAGGTAGATTCGAATCGCCTTTAAAGCACATGAAAAGCGGCAAATCGTTGACAATGATGCCCTTGGCCAAAAAGGGCGTATGCATTTTTTCCTGAATATATTCAGGAAAAAACGCATACGCCCTTTTTGGCCAACCAAGCAACCTGGAAAGGCAAATCAGCGCTACAAAGAAGTCTCGCTTCCCATCGGTCAAAAGGGCCATGCTGAAAAAAGTGTCAAAACCAGAAATGCAGGACAGGCCATGGAGAAATGGGAGCCTTGCTACACTGATGGGCGGGATGTAAATGGTCAACAGCCACTCTGGAGAAGTGTACGGTGAGTCCTGAAACGTCTAAAAAGCAAAGCTTAGAGAGCATAGGGCACTTCCACTCATGGGGGTATAAATTGGGAAAATGAAAAATCAGCAAGACACAAGCACCCCAAAGTTTAGGGCTGCTCTGTTGACAAGGACCTCCACTTCATTCCACCTTCAATATCCCAGGAAAGAGAAAAATGGATAAAGAAGTTGTGGTCCTTATGTACAATGGAATATCACTCAGCCATGAAATCAATGTCATAAGGCTAGTAGCAGCATGATGAGTGGATTTAGGTACGACGATTCTAAGTGAAATAAGTCACACAGAAAAGGACACTTCTCATAAGGTATCACTGATAGAGGGAATGTAAAAACCTTTACACTTGAACTGAATTACAAAACAGAACAGAGTCACACATGCAGAAAACACACTATGGCTGCTTAACGGGAAAGGTGAGGTGGGGTGATACATAAAACAAGGGTTTCAAATTAGCTCAGATACCGTTCCATAAACCCAATATGTAATAGACAAGACCTACTCCTTGCTCAGAGAACTGGACTCAACACGCCCTATTCACCGCACAAGAATATATCTGACTAGTAATAATCTTAAAACCTATGTATTGATATCTCTCTGTTAGTGTGTCAAGTGGGTGTAAAGCGGCATAAACACAGCAGTGAAAAACAGCTAAACCCCATTATAAAAATAAATTTCTTTGAAAAACCCATGAAACAAAGACAGTGAAAGAGAGCGAAATTCTTACACAATTCGTTCAGGGGCTGTGATGCAACCTGGATTGACCATATCTAGACCCACAGCTGGATGAGACATAAGGGTGGACACTCTTGGGGCTGAGAGGTTTGGTGAGGTTGGGTGAGCAAATGCAGACCCTTTAAAGCAATACTGCGTGGTACCCATCGCATGGGTCCCAAATCTCCAGGTTCAAGGGCATCTTCCTACATCGAAAACATGCATGAGAAACCCAGAAGATGGTACACCGTGTGATGGGGAAAGGTTTCTAAAACGCACCTCATTTCTCATCTCCTTGTGCCCGGGTTCGGTATTCCAGCCGCTTTACTAGCAATCTCCCTACTTGGAGCATCAGCACCTTTAACCTCCTGTTCCGTACAGGTTCCAATTTGTCCTGAGGGTGAACGGGAAGACGGGGAACCAGTGAGAGACTAGCTCTTGGTGTTGGGACAGGCACAGGTCACTCTATTTTCCCATCAGGAAGAAGAATTAACCACAGGCTCATCCTCCCCCCGGAACCAGAACAGGGCCTGAAGCCATCCTGCGCTTTTGCGGCCAGCTCCCTAAAAAGCGAGTTGTAAAATGGAGGTTCAGGGCACTGCATTTCACAAACCTGCAGACTTATAAATGATAACTCTCGTCCACAAATATATTGAGGGAAGGCAAAGAAGAGGATTTGAAATCAAGGCAGAATTGCAGGAAACAGATTTCAGGAGGTAGATTTGAATCGCCTTTAAAGCACATGAAAAGCGGAAAAACTTTGACAATGATGCCCTTGGCCAAAAAGGGCGTATGCGTTTTTTCCTGAATATATTCAGGAAAAAACGCATACGCCCTTTTTGGCCAACCAAGCAACCTGGAAATGCAAATCAGCGCTACAAAGAAGTCTCGCTTCCCATTGGTTAAAAGGGCCATGCTGAAAAAAGTGTCAAAACCAGAAATGCAGGACAGGCCATGGAGAAATGGGAGCCTTGCTACACTGATGGGCGGGATGTAAATTGCCAACAGCCACTCTGGAGAAGAGTACGGTGTGTCCTGAAACATCTAAAAAACACAGCTTAGAGAGCATAGGGCACTTCCACTCATGGGGGTATAAATTGGGAAAATGAAAAATCAGCAAGACACAAGCACCCCAAAGTTTATTGTTGCTCTGTTGACAAGGACCTCCACTTCATTCCACCTTAAATATGCCAGGAAAGAGAAAAATGGATAAAAGAGTTGTGGTCCTTATGTACAAAGGAATATCACTCAGCCATGAAATCAATGTCATAAGGCTAGTAGCAGCATGATGAGTGGATTTAGGTACGACGATTCTAAGTGAAGTAAGTTACACAGAAAAGGACACTTCTCATAAGGTATCACTGATAGAGGGAATGTAAAAACCGTTACACTTGAACTGAATTACAAAACAGAACGGAGTCACACATGCAGAAAACACACTATGGCTGCTTAACGGGAAAGGTGAGGTGGGGTGATACATAAAACAAGGGTTTCAAATTAGCTCAGATACCGTTCCATAAACCCAATATGTAATAGACAGGACCTACTCCTTGCTCAGAGAACTGGACTCAACACGCCCTATTCACCGCACAAGAATATATCTGACTAGAAATAATCTTAAAACCTATGTATTCATATCTCTCTGTTAGTGTGTCAAGTGGGTGTAAAGCGGCATAAACACAGCAGTGAAAAGCAGCTAAACCCCATTATAAGAATAAATTACTTTTTCAAACCCATGAAACAAAGACAGTGAAAGAGAGCGAAATTCTTACACAATGCGTTCAGGGGCTGTGATCCAACCTGGATTGACCATATCTAGACCCACAGCTGGATGAGACATAAGGGTGGACACTCTTGAGGCTGAGAGGTTTGGTGAGGTTGGGTGAGCAAACGCAGACCCTTTAAAGTAATACTGCGTGGTACCCATCGCATGGGTCCCAAATCTCCAGGTTCAAGGGCATCTTCCTCCATCGAAAACATGCATGAGAAACCCAGAAGATGGTACACCGTGTGATGGGGAAAGGTTTCTAAAACGCACCTCATTTCTCATCTCCTTGTGCTCGGGTTCGCCATTCCAGCCACTTTACTAGCAATCTCCCTCCTTGGAGCATCAGCACCTTTAACCTCCTGTTCCGTACAGGTTGCAATTTGTCCTGAGGATGAACGGGAAGACGTGGAACCAATGAGAGACTAGCTCTTGGTGTTGGGACACGCAGAGGTCACTCTATTTTCCCATCAGGAAGAAGAATTAACCACAGGCTCAACCTGCCCCCCGGAAACAGAACAGGGCCTGAAGCCATCCTGAGCTTTTGCGGCCATCTCCCAAAAACGCGAGTTGTAAAATGGAGGTTCAGGGCACTGCAATTCACAGACCTGCAGAGTTATAAATGATACCTCTCGTCCACAAATATATTGAGGGAAGGCAAAGAAGAGGATTTGAAATCAAGGCAGAATTGCAGGAAACAGATTTCAGGAGGTAGATTCGAATCGTCTTTAAAGCACATGAAAAGCGGCAAAACGTTGACAATGATGCCCTTGGCCAAAAAGGGCGTATGCGTTTTTTCCTGAATATATTCAGGAAAAAACGCATACGCCCTTTTTGGCCAACCAAGCAACCTGGAAAGGCAAATCAGCGCTACAAAGATGTCTCGCTTCCCATCGGTTAAAAAGGCCATGCTGAAAAAAGTGTCAAAACCAGAAATGCAGGACAGGCCATGGAGAAATGGGAGCCTTCCTACACTGATGGGCGGGATGTAAATTGCCAACAGCCACTCTGGAGAGCGTACGGTGAGTCCTGAAACATCTAAAAAACAAAGCTTAGAGAGCATAGGGCACTTCCACTCATGGGGTTATAAATTGGGAAAATTAAAAATCAGCAAGACACAAGCACCCCAAAGTTTAGGGCTGCTCTGTTGACAAGGACCTCCACTTCATTCCACCTTCAATATCCCAGGAAAGAGAAAAATGGATAAAGAAGTTGTGGTCCTTATGTACAATGGAATATCACTCAGCCATGAAATCAATGTCATAAGGCTAGTAGCAGCATGATGAGTGGATTTAGGTACGACGATTCTAAGTGAAATAAGTCACACAGAAAAGGACACTTCTCATAAGGTATCACTGATAGAGGGAATGTAAAAACCGTTACACTTGAACTGAATTACAAAACAGAACAGAGTCACACATGCAGAAAACACACTATGGCTGCTTAACGGGAAAGGTGAGGTGGGGTGATACATAAAACAAGGGTTTCAAATTAGCTCAGATACCGTTCCATAAACCCAATATGTAATAGACAAGACCTACTCCTTGCTCAGAGAACTGGACTCAACACGCCCTATTCACCGCACAAGAATATATCTGACTAGTAATAATCTTAAAACCTATGTATTGATATCTCTCTGTTAGTGTGTCAAGTGGGTAAAAAGCGGCATAAACACAGCAGTGAAAAGCAGCTAAACCCCATTATAAAAATAAATTACTTTGAAAAACCCATGAAACAAAGACAGTGAAAGAGAGCGAAATTCTTACACAATTCGTTCAGGGGCTGTGATGCAACCTGGATTGACCATATCTAGACCCACAGCTGGATGAGACATAAGGGTGGACACTCTTGGGGCTGAGAGGTTTGGTGAGGTTGGGTGAGCAAATGCAGACCCTTTAAAGCAATACTGCGTGGTACCCATCGCATGGGTCCCAAATCTCCAGGTTCAAGGGCATCTTCCTACATCGAAAACATGCATGAGAAACCCAGAAGATGGTACACCGTGTGATGGGGAAAGGTTTCTAAAACGCACCTCATTTCTCATCTCCTTGTGCCCGGGTTCGGTATTCCAGCCGCTTTACTAGCAATCTCCCTACTTGGAGCATCAGCACCTTTAACCTCCTGTTCCGTACAGGTTCCAATTTGTCCTGAGGGTGAACGGGAAGACGGGGAACCAGTGAGAGACTAGCTCTTGGTGTTGGGACAGGCACAGGTCACTCTATTTTCCCATCAGGAAGAAGAATTAACCACAGGCTCATCCTCCCCCCGGAACCAGAACAGGGCCTGAAGCCATCCTGCGCTTTTGCGGCCAGCTCCCTAAAAAGCGAGTTGTAAAATGGAGGTTCAGGGCACTGCATTTCACAAACCTGCAGACTTATAAATGATAACTCTCGTCCACAAATATATTGAGGGAAGGCAAAGAAGAGGATTTGAAATCAAGGCAGAATTGCAGGAAACAGATTTCAGGAGGTAGATTTGAATCGCCTTTAAAGCACATGAAAAGCGGAAAAACTTTGACAATGATGCCCTTGGCCAAAAAGGGCGTATGCGTTTTTTCCTGAATATATTCAGGAAAAAACGCATACGCCCTTTTTGGCCAACCAAGCAACCTGGAAATGCAAATCAGCGCTACAAAGAAGTCTCGCTTCCCATTGGTTAAAAGGGCCATGCTGAAAAAAGTGTCAAAACCAGAAATGCAGGACAGGCCATGGAGAAATGGGAGCCTTGCTACACTGATGGGCGGGATGTAAATTGCCAACAGCCACTCTGGAGAAGAGTACGGTGTGTCCTGAAACATCTAAAAAACACAGCTTAGAGAGCATAGGGCACTTCCACTCATGGGGGTATAAATTGGGAAAATGAAAAATCAGCAAGACACAAGCACCCCAAAGTTTATTGTTGCTCTGTTGACAAGGACCTCCACTTCATTCCACCTTAAATATGCCAGGAAAGAGAAAAATGGATAAAAGAGTTGTGGTCCTTATGTACAAAGGAATATCACTCAGCCATGAAATCAATGTCATAAGGCTAGTAGCAGCATGATGAGTGGATTTAGGTACGACGATTCTAAGTGAAGTAAGTTACACAGAAAAGGACACTTCTCATAAGGTATCACTGATAGAGGGAATGTAAAAACCGTTACACTTGAACTGAATTACAAAACAGAACGGAGTCACACATGCAGAAAACACACTATGGCTGCTTAACGGGAAAGGTGAGGTGGGGTGATACATAAAACAAGGGTTTCAAATTAGCTCAGATACCGTTCCATAAACCCAATATGTAATAGACAGGACCTACTCCTTGCTCAGAGAACTGGACTCAACACGCCCTATTCACCGCACAAGAATATATCTGACTAGAAATAATCTTAAAACCTATGTATTCATATCTCTCTGTTAGTGTGTCAAGTGGGTGTAAAGCGGCATAAACACAGCAGTGAAAAGCAGCTAAACCCCATTATAAGAATAAATTACTTTTTCAAACCCATGAAACAAAGACAGTGAAAGAGAGCGAAATTCTTACACAATGCGTTCAGGGGCTGTGATCCAACCTGGATTGACCATATCTAGACCCACAGCTGGATGAGACATAAGGGTGGACACTCTTGAGGCTGAGAGGTTTGGTGAGGTTGGGTGAGCAAACGCAGACCCTTTAAAGTAATACTGCGTGGTACCCATCGCATGGGTCCCAAATCTCCAGGTTCAAGGGCATCTTCCTCCATCGAAAACATGCATGAGAAACCCAGAAGATGGTACACCGTGTGATGGGGAAAGGTTTCTAAAACGCACCTCATTTCTCATCTCCTTGTGCTCGGGTTCGCCATTCCAGCCACTTTACTAGCAATCTCCCTCCTTGGAGCATCAGCACCTTTAACCTCCTGTTCCGTACAGGTTGCAATTTGTCCTGAGGATGAACGGGAAGACGTGGAACCAATGAGAGACTAGCTCTTGGTGTTGGGACACGCAGAGGTCACTCTATTTTCCCATCAGGAAGAAGAATTAACCACAGGCTCAACCTGCCCCCCGGAACCAGAACAGGGCCTGAAGCCATCCTGAGCTTTTGCGGCCATCTCCCAAAAACGCGAGTTGTAAAATGGAGGTTCAGGGCACTGCAATTCACAGACCTGCAGAGTTATAAATGATACCTCTCGTCCACAAATATATTGAGGGAAGGCAAAGAAGAGGATTTGAAATCAAGGCAGAATTGCAGGAAACAGATTTCAGGAGGTAGATTCGAATCGTCTTTAAAGCACATGAAAAGCGGCAAAACGTTGACAATGATGCCCTTGGCCAAAAAGGGCGTATGCGTTTTTTCCTGAATATATTCAGGAAAAAACGCATACGCCCTTTTTGGCCAACCAAGCAACCTGGAAAGGCAAATCAGCGCTACAAAGATGTCTCGCTTCCCATCGGTTAAAAAGGCCATGCTGAAAAAAGTGTCAAAACCAGAAATGCAGGACAGGCCATGGAGAAATGGGAGCCTTCCTACACTGATGGGCGGGATGTAAATTGCCAACAGCCACTCTGGAGAGCGTACGGTGAGTCCTGAAACATCTAAAAAACAAAGCTTAGAGAGCATAGGGCACTTCCACTCATGGGGTTATAAATTGGGAAAATTAAAAATCAGCAAGACACAAGCACCCCAAAGTTTAGGGCTGCTCTGTTGACAAGGACCTCCACTTCATTCCACCTTCAATATCCCAGGAAAGAGAAAAATGGATAAAGAAGTTGTGGTCCTTATGTACAATGGAATATCACTCAGCCATGAAATCAATGTCATAAGGCTAGTAGCAGCATGATGAGTGGATTTAGGTACGACGATTCTAAGTGAAATAAGTCACACAGAAAAGGACACTTCTCATAAGGTATCACTGATAGAGGGAATGTAAAAACCGTTACACTTGAACTGAATTACAAAACAGAACAGAGTCACACATGCAGAAAACACACTATGGCTGCTTAACGGGAAAGGTGAGGTGGGGTGATACATAAAACAAGGGTTTCAAATTAGCTCAGATACCGTTCCATAAACCCAATATGTAATAGACAAGACCTACTCCTTGCTCAGAGAACTGGACTCAACACGCCCTATTCACCGCACAAGAATATATCTGACTAGTAATAATCTTAAAACCTATGTATTGATATCTCTCTGTTAGTGTGTCAAGTGGGTAAAAAGCGGCATAAACACAGCAGTGAAAAGCAGCTAAACCCCATTATAAAAATAAATTACTTTGAAAAACCCATGAAACAAAGACAGTGAAAGAGAGAGAAATTCTTACACAATGCGTTCAGGGGCTGTGATGCAACCTGGATTGACCATATCTAGACCCACAGCTGGATGAGACATAAGGGTGGACACTGTTGCGGCTGAGAGGTTTGGTGAGGTTGGGTGAGCAAACGCAGACCCTTTAAAGTAATACTGCGTGGTACCCATCGCATGGGTCCCAAATCTCCAGGTTGAAGGGCATCTTCCTACATCGTAAACATGCATGAGATACCCAGAAGATGGTACACCGTGTGATGGGGAAAGGTTTCTAAAACGCACCTCATTTCTCATCTGCCTGTGCCCGGGTTTGCCATTCCAGCCACTTTACTAGCAATCTCCCTCCTTGGAGCATCATCACCTTTAACCTCCTGTTCCGTACAGGTTGCAATTTGTCCTGAGGATGAACGGGAAGACGTGGAACCAATGAGAGACTAGCTCTTGGTGTTGGGACAGGCACAGGTCACTCTATTTTCCCATCAGGAAGAAGAATTAACCACAGGCTCCGCCTGCCTCCCGGATCAAGAACAGGGCCTGAAGCCATCCTGTGCTTTTGCGGCCATCTCCCAAAAACGCGAGTTGTAAAATGGAGGTTCAGGGCACTGCAATTCACAAACCTGCAGAGTTATAAATGATAACTCTCGTCCACAAATATATTGAGGGAAGGCAAAGAAGAGGATTTGAAATCAAGGCAGAATTGCAGGAAACAGATTTCAGGAGGTAGATTCGAATCGCCTTTAAAGCACATGAAAAGCGGCAAAACGTTGACAATGATGCCCTTGGCCAAAAAGGGCGTATGCGTTTTTTCCTGAATATATTCAGGAAAAAACGCATACGCCCTTTTTGGCCAACCAAGCAACCTGGAAAGGCAAATCAGCGCTACAAAGAAGTCTCGCTTCCCATCGGTTAAAAGGGCCATGCTGAAAAAAGTGTCAAAACCAGAAATGCAGGACAGGCCATGGAGAAATGGGAGCCTTGCTACACTGATGGGCGGGATGTAAATTGCCAACAGCCACTCTGGAGAAGAGTACGGTGTGTCCTGAAACATCTAAAAAACACAGCTTAGAGAGCATAGGGCACTTCCACTCATGGGGGTATAAATTGGGAAAATGAAAAATCAGCAAGACACAAGCACCCCAAAGTTTAGGGCTGCTCTGTTGACAAGGACCTCCACTTCATTCCACCTTCAATATCCCAGGAAAGAGAAAAATGGATAAAGAAGTTGTGGTCCTTATGTACAATGGAATATCACTCAGCCATGAAATCACTGTCATAAGGCTAGTAGCAGCATGATGAGTGGATTTAGGTACGACGATTCTAAGTGAAATAAGTCACACAGAAAAGGACACTTCTCCTAAGGTATCACTGATAGAGGGAATGTAAAAACCGTTACACTTGAACTGAATTACAAAACAGAACAGAGTCACACATGCAGAAAACACACTATGGCTGCTTAACGGGAAAGGTGAGGTGGGGTGATACATAAAACAAGGGTTTCAAATTAGCTCAGATACCGTTCCATAAACCCAATATGTAATAGACAAGACCTACTCCTTGCTCAGAGAACTGGACTCAACACGCCCTATTCACCGCACAAGAATATATCTGACTAGTAATAATCTTAAAACCTATGTATTGATATCTCTCTGTTAGTGTGTCAAGTGGGTGTAAAGCGGCATAAACACAGCAGTGAAAAGCAGCTAAACCCCATTATAAAAATAAATTACTTTGAAAAACCCATGAAACAAAGACAGTGAAAGAGATAGAAATTCTTACACAAAGCGTTCACGGGCTGTGATGCAACCTGGATTGACCATATCTAGACCCACAGCTGGATGAGACATAAGGGTGGACACTCTTGGGGCTGAGAGGTTTTGTGAGGTTGGGTGAGCAAACGCAGACCCTTTAAAGTAATACTGCATGGTACCCATCGCATGGGTCCCATATCTCCAGGTTCAAGGGCATTTTCCTACATCGAAAACATGCATGAGAAACCCAGAAGATGGTACACCGTGTGATGTGGAAAGGTTTCTAAAACGCACCTCATTTCTCATCTCCTTGTGCCCGGATTCGCTATTCCAGCCGCTTTACTAGCAATCTCCCTACTTGGAGCATCATCACCTTTAACCTCCTGTTCCGTACAGGTTGCAATTTGTCCTGAGGATGAACGGGAAGACGTGGAACCAATGAGAGACTAGCTCTTGGTGTTGGGACAGGCACAGGTCACTCTATTTTCCCATCAGGAAGAAGAATTAACCACAGGCTCAGCCTGCCCCCCGGAACCAGAACAGGGCCTGAAGCCATCCTGCGCTATTGCGGCCAGCTCCCTAAAAAGCGAGTTGTAAAATGGAGGTTCAGGGCACTGCAATTCACAAACCTGCAGAGTTATAAATGATAACTCTCGTCCACAAATATATTGAGGGAAGGCAAAGAAGAGGATTTGAAATCAAGGCAGAAATGCAGGAAACAGATTTCACGAGGTAGATTCGAATCGCCTTTAAAGCACATGAAAAGCGGCAAAACGTTGACAATGATGCCCTTGGCCAAAAAGGGCGTATGCGTTTTTTCCTGAATATATTCAGGAAAAAACGCATACGCCCTTTTTGGCCAACCAAGCAACCTGGAAAGGCAAATCAGCGCTACAAAGAAGTCTCGCTTCCCATCGGTTAAAAGGGCCATGCTGAAAAAAGTGTCAAAACCAGAAATGCAGGACAGGCCATGGAGAAATGGGAGCCTTGCTACACTGATGGGCGGGATGTAAATTGCCAACAGCCACTCTGGAGAAGCGTACGGTGAGTCCTGAAACATCTAAAAAACACAGCTTAGAGAGCATAGGGCACTTCTACTCATGGGGGTATAAATTGGGAAAATGAAAAATCAGCAAGACACAAGCACCCCAAAGTTTAGGGCTGCTCTGTTGACAAGGACCTCCACTTCATTCCACCTTCAATATCCCAGGAAAGAGAAAAATGGATAAAAGAGTTGTGGTCCTTATGTACAAAGGAATATCACTCAGCCATGAAATCAATGTCATAAGGCTAGTAGCAGCATGATGAGTGGATTTAGGTACGACGATTCTAAGTGAAGTAAGTCACACAGAAAAGGACACTTCTCATAAGGTATCACTGATAGAGGGAATGTAAAAACCGTTACACTTGAACTGAATTACAAAACAGAACAGAGTCACACATGCAGAAAACACACTATGGCTGCTTAACGGGAAAGGTGAGGTGGGGTGATACATAAAACAAGGGTTTCAAATTAGCTCAGATACCGTTCCATAAACCCAATATGTAATAGACAAGACCTACTCCTTGCTCAGAGAACTGGACTCAACACGCCCTATTCACCGCACAAGAATATATCTGACTAGTAATAATCTTAAAACCTATGTATTCATATCTCTCTGTTAGTGTGTCAAGTGGGTGTAAAGCGGCATAAACACAGCAGTGAAAAGCAGCTAAACCCCATTATAAGAATAAATTACTTTTTCAAACCCATGAAACAAAGACAGTGAAAGAGAGCGAAATTCTTACACAATGCGTTCAGGGGCTGTGATCCAACCTGGATTGACCATATCTAGACCCACAGCTGGATGAGACATAAGGGTGGACACTCTTGAGGCTGAGAGGTTTGGTGAGGTTGGGTGAGCAAACGCAGACCCTTTAAAGTAATACTGCGTGGTACCCATCGCATGGGTCCCAAATCTCCAGGTTCAAGGGCATCTTCCTCCATCGAAAACATGCATGAGAAACTCAGAAGATGGTACACCGTGTGATGGGGAAAGGTTTCTAAAACGCACCTCATTTCTCATCTCCTTGTGCTCGGGTTCGCCATTCCAGCCACTTTACTAGCAATCTCCCTCCTTGGAGCATCAGCACCTTTAACCTCCTGTTCCGTACAGGTTGCAATTTGTCCTGAGGATGAACGGGAAGACGTGGAACCAATGAGAGACTAGCTCTTGGTGTTGGGACACGCAGAGGTCACTCTATTTTCCCATCAGGAAGAAGAATTAACCACTGGCTCAGCCTGCCCCCCGGAACCAGAACAGGGCCTGAAGCCATCCTGCGCTTTTGCGGCCATCTCCCAAAAACGCGAGTTGTAAAATGGAGGTTCAGGGCACTGCAATTCACAAACCTGCAGAGTTATAAATGATACCTCTCGTCCACAAATATATTGAGGGAAGGCAAAGAAGAGGATTTGAAATCAAGGCAGAATTGCAGGAAACAGATTTCAGGAGGTAGATTCGAATCGCCTTTAAAGCACATGAAAAGCGGCAAAACGTTGACAATGATGCCCTTGGCCAAAAAGGGCGTATGCGTTTTTTCCTGAATATATTGAGGAAAAAACGCATACGCCCTTTTTGGCCAACCAAGCAACCTGGAAAGGCAAATCAGCGCTACAAAGAAGTCTCGCTTCCCATCGGTCAAAAGGGCCATGCTGAAAAAAGTGTCAAAACCAGAAATGCAGGACAGGCCATGGAGAAATGGGAGCCTTGCTACACTGATGGGCGGGATGTAAATTGTCAACAGCCACTCTGGAGAAGTGTACGGTGAGTCCTGAAACGTCTAAAAAGCAAAGCTTAGAGAGCATAGGGCACTTCCACTCATGGGGGTATAAATTGGGAAAATGAAAAATCAGCAAGACACAAGCACCCCAAAGTTTAGGGCTGCTCTGTTGACAAGGACCTCCACTTCATTCCACCTTCAATATCCCAGGAAAGAGAAAAATGGATAAAGAAGTTGTGGTCCTTATGTACAATGGAATATCACTCAGCCGTGAAATCAATGTCTTAAGGCTAGTAGCAGCATGATAAGTGGATTTAGGTACGACGATTCTAAGTGAAATAAGTCACACAGAAAAGGACACTTCTCATAAGGTATCACTTATAGAGGGAATGTAAAAACCGTTACACTTGAACTGAATTACAAAACAGAACAGAGTCACACATGCAGAAAACACACTATGGCTGCTTAACGGGAAAGGTGAGGTGGGGTGATACATAAAACAAGGGTTTCAAATTAGCTCAGATACCGTTCCATAAACCCAATATGTAATAGACAAGACCTACTCCTTGCTCAGAGAACTGGACTCAACACGCCCTATTCACCGCACAAGAATATATCTGAGTAGTAATAATCTTAAAACCTATGTATTGATATCTCTCTTTTTGTGTGTCAAGTGGGTGTAAAGCGGCATAAACACAGCAGTGAAAAGCAGCTAAACCCCATTATAAAAATAAATTACTTTGAAAAACCCATGAAACAAAGACAGTGAAAGAGAGCGAAATTCTTACACAATGCGTTCAGGGGCTGTGATGCAACCTGGATTGACCATATCTAGACCCACAGCTGGATGAGACATAAGGGTGGACACTCTTGGGGCTGAGAGGTTTGGTGAGGTTGGGTGAGCAAACGCAGACCCTTTAAAGTAATACTGCGTGGTACCCATCGCATGGGTCCCACATCTCCAGGTTCAAGGGCATCTTCCTCCATCGAAAACATGCATGAGAAACCCAGAAGATGGTACACCGTGTGATGGGGAAAGGTTTCTAAAACGCACCTCATTTCTCATCTCCTTGTGCCCGGGTTCGCTATTCCAGCCGCTTTACTAGCAATCTCCCTACTTGGAGCATCAGCACCTTTAACCTCCTGCTCCGTACAGGTTGCAATTTGTCCTGAGGGTGAACGGGAAGACGTGGAACCAATGAGAGACTAGCTCTTGGTGTTGGGACAGGCACAGGTCACTCTATTTTCCCATCAGGAAGAAGAATTAACCACAGGCTCAGCCTGCCACCCGGAACCAGAACAGGGCCTGAAGCCATCCTGCGCTATTGCGGCCAGCTCCCTAAAAAGCGAGTTGTAAAATGGAGGTTCAGGGCACTGCATTTCACAAACCTGCAGACTTATAAATGATAACTCTCGTCCACAAATATATTGAGGGAAGGCAAAGAAGAGGATTTGAAATCAAGGCAGAATTGCAGGAAACAGATTTCAGGAGGTAGATTCGAATCGCCTTTAAAGCACATGAAAAGCGGAAAAACTTTGACAATGATGCCCTTGGCCAAAAAGGGCGTATGCGTTTTTTCCTGAATATATTCAGGAAAAAACGCATACGCCCTTTTTGGCCAACCAAGCAACCTGGAAAGGCAAATCAGCGCTACAAAGAAGTCTCGCTTCCCATCGGTTAAAAGGGCCATGCTGAAAAAAGTGTCAAAACCAGAAATGCAGGACAGGCCATGGAGAAATGGGAGCCTTGCTACACTGATGGGCGGGATGTAAATTGCCAACAGCCACTCTGGAGAAGAGTACGGTGTGTCCTGAAACATCTAAAAAACACAGCTTAGAGAGCATAGGGCACTTCCACTCATGGGGGTATAAATTGGGAAAATGAAAAATCAGCAAGACACAAGCACCCCAAAGTTTAGGGTTGCTCTGTTGACAAGGACCTCCACTTCATTCCACCTTAAATATGCCAGGAAAGAGAAAAATGGATGAAGGAGTTGTGGTCCTTATGTACAATGGAATATCACTCAGCCATGAAATCAATGTCATAAGGCTAGTAGCAGCATGATGAGTGGATTTAGGTACGACAATTCTAAGTGAAATAAATCACACAGAAAAGGACACTTCTCATAAGGTATCACTGATAGAGGGAATGTAAAAACCGTTACACTTGAACTGAATTACAAAACAGAACGAGTCACACATGCAGAAAACACACTATGGCTGCTTAACGGGAAAGGGGAGGTGGGGTGATACATAAAACAAGGGTTTCAAATTAGCTCAGATACCGTTCCATAAACCCAATGTGTAATAGACAAGACCTACTCCTTGCTCAGAGAACTGGACTCAACACGCCGTATTCACCGCACAAGAATATATCTGACTAGTAATAATCTTAAAACCTATGTATTGATATCTCTCTGTTAGTGTGTCAAGTGGGTGTAAAGCAGCATAAACACAGCAGTGAAAAGCAGCTAAACCCCATTATAAAAATAAATTACTTTGAAAAACCCATGAAACAAAGACAGTGAAAGAGAGAGAAATTCTTACACAATTCGTTCAGGGGCTGTGATGCAACCTGGATTGACCATATCTAGACCCACAGCTGGATGAGACATAAGGGTGGAGACTCTTGGGGCTGAGAGGTTTGGTGAGGTTGGGTGAGCAAACGCAGACCCTTTAAAGTAATACTGCGTGGTACCCATCCCATGGGTCCCAAATCTCCAGGTTCAAGGGCATCTTCCTACATCGAAAACATGCATGAGAAACCCAGATGATGGTACACCGTGTGATGGGGAAAGGTTTCTAAAACGCACCTCATTTCTCAACTCCTTGTGCCCGGGTTCGCCATTCCAACCGCTCTACTAGAAATCTCCCTACTTGGAGCATCAGCACCTTTAACCTCTTGTTTCGTACAGGTTGCAATTTGTCCTGAGGATGAACGGGAAGATGGGGAACGAATGAGAGACTAGCTCTTGGTGTTGGGACAGGCAGAGGTCACTCTATTTTCCCATCAGGAAGAAGAATTAACCACATGATCAGCCTGCCCCCCGGAGCCAGAACAGGGCCTCAAGCCATCCTGCGCTTTTGCGGCCAGCTCCCAAAAAAGCGAGTTGTAAAATGGAGGTTCACGGCACTGCAATTCACAAACCTGCAGAGTTATAAATGATAACTCTCGTCCACAAATATATTGAGGGAAGGCAAAGAAGAGGATTTGAAATCAAGGCAGAATTGCAGGAAACAGATTTCAGGAGGTAGATTCGAATCGCCTTAAAGCACATGAAAAGCGGCAAAACGTTGACAATGATGCCCTTGGCCAAAAAGGGCGTATGCGTTTTTTCCTGAATATATTCAGGAAAAAACGCATACGCCCTTTTTGGCCAACCAAGCAACCTGGAAAGGCAAATCAGCGATACAAAGAAGACTCGCTTCCCATCGGTCAAAAGGGCCATGCTGAAAAAAGTGTCAAAACCAGAAATGCAGGACATGCCATGGAGAAATGGGAGCCTTGCTACACTGATGGGCGGGATGTAAATTGCCAACAGCCACTCTGGAGAAGTGTACGGTGTGTCCTGAAACATCTAAAAAACACAGCTTAGAGAGCATAGGGCACTTCCACTCATGGGGGTATAAATTGGGAAAATTAAAAATCAGCAAGACACAAGCACCCCAAAGTTTAGGGCTGCTCTGTTGACAAGGACCTCCACTTCATTCCACCTTCAATATCCCAGGAAAGAGAAAAATGGATAAAGAAGTTGTGGTCCTTATGTACAATGGAATATCACTCAGCCATGAAATCAATGTCATAAGGCTAGTAGCAGCATGATGAGTGGATTTAGGTACGACGATTCTAAGTGAAATAAGTCACACAGAAAAGGACATTTCTCATAAGGTATCACTTATAGAGGGAATGTAAAAACCATTACACTTGAAGTGAATTACAAAACAGAACAGAGTCACACATTTAGAAAACACACTATGGCTGCTTAACGGGAAAGGTGAAGTGGGGTGATGCATAAAACAAGGGTTTCATATTAGCTCAAATACCGATCCATATACCCAATATGTAATAGACAAGACCTATTCCTTGCTCAGTGAAGTGGATGCAACACCCCCTATTCAACGAACAAGAATATATCTGACTAGTAAAAATCTTAAATCCTATGTATTGATGTCTCTCTGTTAGTGTGTCAATTGGGTGTAAAGGGGCATAAACACAGCAGTGAAAATCAGGTAAACCCCATTATAAAAATAAATTACTTTGAAAAACCCATGAAACAAAGACAGTGAAAGAGAGAGAAATTCTTACACAATTCTTTCAGGGGCTGTGATGCGACCTGGTGTGACCATATCTAGATCCACAGCCTGATGAGAAATAAAGCTGGACACTCTTGGGGCTGAAGGTCTCTTTCCCTATTTACCAGATTAGGAACGTAGAAAGGCTGCCACCCTCTGGCCGTTACCTGCAAACGCAGCTTTAAAACATGTGCTAATGGTCACTTCATATGAACAAGTACTTCAGGGCTGTAAATGAAACGTGCCCTCAAAATGTCTTGAGGGAGGTAATGGCCAAAAATTTTCAAAATGTGACACTTACTTTAAGAAAACACTTTGAAGAACTGAGCTGTAATCACAGTTTGATAAATAAAAAGGGCATGCTTTAAAGCTCAATTTCAACAGATTATGGGACACATGCAAATTCAACCACAGATAGGCATCAGCTCGCACCGGTTAGAATAACCATCAGCAAGAAAACTACAAACAATAAATATTGAAGGTGTTTTGGAGAAATGCATACCCTCAATTTTAAGTGGGACGTAACCTGGAAAGAGCCACTAATGAGAACTGAATGGTGGTGCCTTTAAAACATACACACTGAGCTACCATATGATACAGCAAGCCCACTCCTTGGCCTATAACATAAGAAGATATAACTGGAAAGACACAGGCAAACAAATGTGCATTGCAGCAGTATTACAATAGCCAAGACATGGAGGCAACCAGAAAGTCCATCAAGAGGTGCGTGGCCAAAGAAGAACTGGTACACGTACAGATGGAATATTAGCCAGGGAAAAAAATGAAACAATGCCATTTGCAGCACCATGTATGATTCTTGAGGTAATCAGGCAAATTGTACTAAGTCAGAAAGCAAAAGACACATATCCTATAATATCACTTATAGGTCTTAGCTAAAAATTGATACCAATGAAAATATTTCCACAGAGAAATGCAATCACAGATTCATTAAACAAACTTATGGTTCACCAAATGGAAAGGTGTGAGGATTGGATACATTAGGATATTGGGGTTAAGATAGATATAGAAACACATGTGAAATATGTAATCACCAAAGACCTACGTAATACCAAGACAAGACTACTCAACATTGTGTCATAACCTACATGGGAAAATGATCCAAAGAAGAATAGATATATGTATATGTTTAAAAGAACCACATCTTTCACACCTAGAAGAAACAAAACATTTTAATTAAATTTGCTCTGACAAAAAATAAAAATTAAATTAAAAAAAGAACAAGAAGTAATGAGACATAAACTTAAGGGGCTATTTGCTGGCACATTGCATTCTAATTTACAACCAGAACATGACTTCCATTAAGGCTCTGTCATCACTAATAAAGCAGCTTTATAAGCAATGTTGAAGGTAGCTTAAAAGAAGTCTCACTAATTATTGATAGTAACAAGGAAACAAAGAAAAGTAAAAATCTCACTGCAAAAAGTATACATAGGGTAAGGATAGTAGATCAAACACTTATTAAACTTCTGTAAAGAATAAAAGACAACAGTAGTATGTTTTTTTAAAAAGAGAGGGCCCAAATAAATCTGAAATGAAAGAGATGATGTTACAACAGACACCACAGAAATACAAAGTATCCTAAGATACACACAGGGTAACTCAGGGCTCAGACTGGACAGAGCCCACTCTCCAGTCCCCTGTACATGACTTACAGGAGCCTCAGGAACTGAGGAGGGGGTCCCTGAGGAGAGGCTCAAGATAGAATATGGTAGGCATTAACATGACTGCATTCATCTTAAACATGCCTGAACTACATTCACACGAGATGATTTTGTCCTGTATGTACATCGGCACCTCTAGTTGGAACTGCAAATCTTTGGCTTCAACACCTCTACTGACAACATTAGCGTCACCTGCTGTGGACCGTCTCCTATAGGATTTCTAGAATCACAAAACATCGAAGCTTCACAGGACCCAGAGTCTGTGCAACTCCACACAGAGTCTCAGAGTCTCAACTCCACTCAGATACTCCACTCTTGGAGGGCACACACAAAGTAGTGTGCACATCAGGACCCAGGGGAAGGAGCAGTGACCCTGTAGGAGAATGACCAGAACTACCTGCTACTTTTAGAGGGTCTCCTGCAGAGGCAGGTGGTGGCTGTGGCTGTGGCTCACCGTGAGGACAACGACACTGGCAGCAGAAGTTCTGGGAAATACTCCTTGGTGTGAGCCCTCCCAGAGTCCGCCATTAGCCCCACCAAGAGCAAGGTAGGCTCCAGGGCTGGGTCGCCTCAGGCCAAACAACCAACAGGGAGGGAACCCAGCCCCATGCATCAGCAGACAAGCGGATTAAACTTTTTATTAAAGTTTTATTTAATCCGTAGACAAGCGGATTAAAGCTCTGCCCACCAAAGCAACACCCAGCTCTACCCACCACCAGTCCCTCCCATCAGGAAGCTTGCACAAGCCTCTAAGATAGACTCATCCACCGGAGAGCAGACAGCAGAAGCAAGAAGAACTACAATTCTGCAGCCTGTGGAAGGAAAACCACATTCACAGAAAGATAGACAAAATGAAAAGGCAGAGGACTTTATACCAGATCAAGGAACAAGATAAAACCCCAGAAAAAAAATGAAATGAGGTGGAGATAGGGAACCTTCCAGAAAAAGAATTCAGAATAATGATAGTGAAGTTGAGCCAAGACCTTGGAAAAAGAAAGGAGGCAAAGATCGAGAAGATGCAAGAAATGTTTAACAAAGACCTAGAAGAATTAAGGAACAAACACCTAGAAGAATTAAAGAACAAACAAACAGAGGTGAACAATGGAATAACTGAAATGAAAAATACACTAGAAGGAATCAGTAGCAGAATAACTGTGGCAGAAGAACGGATAAGTGACCTGGAAGACAGAAAGGTGGAAATCACTGCCATGGAACAGAATAAAGAAAAAGAATGAAAATAAACGAAGATACCCCAAGAGTCCTCTGGGACAACTTTAAACGCAACAACATTCGCATTATAGGGGTCCCAGAAGGAGAAGAGAGAGAGAAAGGACCCGAGAATATATTTGAAGAGATTATGGTCAAAAACTTCCCTAGCATGGGAAAAGAAATAGCCACCCAAGTCCAGAAGCACAGAGTGTCCCAGGCAGGATAAACCAAAGGAGAAAAATGACAAGACACATAGTAATCAAATTGACAAAAATTAACGACAAAGAAAAATGATTGAAACCAGCAAGGGAAAAATGACAAATAACATACAAGGGAACTCCCATAAGGATAACAACTGATTTCTCAGCAGAAAATCTACAAGCCAGAAGGAAGTGGCATGATAAATTTAAAGTGATGAAAGGGAAGAACCTACAACCAAGAGTACTCCACCCTGCAAAGAGCTCATTCAGATTTGATGGAGAAATCAAAAGCCTTACAGACAAGCAAAAGCTAAGAGAATTCAGCACCATGAAACCAGCTCTACACCAAATGCTAAAGGAACTTCTCTAAGTGGGAAACACAAGAGAAGAAAAGGACCCACCAAGACAAACCCATAACAATTAAGAAAATAGTAGTAGGAACATACATATCGATAATTACCTTAAACGTGAATGCACTACATGTTCCAACCAAAAGACACAGGCTCGCTGAATGGATACAAAAACAAGACCCATATATATGCTGTCTACAAGAGATCCATTTCAGACCTAGGGACACATACAGACTCAAAGTGAGGCGATGGAAAAATATATTCTATGCAAATGAAAATCAAAAGAAAGCTGGAGTAGCAATACTCATATCAGATAAAATAGACTTTAAAATAAAGAATGTTACAAGAGACGAGGAAAGGCACTACATAATGGTCAGGGGATCAATCCAAGAAGAAGATATAACAATTATAAATATATATGTACCCAAAATAGGAGCAGCTCAATGTATAAGGCAACTGCTAACAGCTATAAAAGAGGAAATCGACAGTAACACAATAATAGCGGGGGACTTTAACAGCTCACTTACACCAGTGGAGATCAGCCAGACAGACAATTAATAAGGAAACACAAGCTTTAAATGACACAATAGACCAGATAGAGTTAATTGATATTTATAGGACATTCCATCCAAAAACAGCAGATTACACGTTCTTCTCAACTGCACACGGAACATTCTCCAGGATAGATCACATCTTGGGTCACAGATAAAGCCTCAGTAAATTTAAGAAAACTGAAATCATATCAAGCAGCTGTTCCGACCACAATGCTATGAGATTAGAAATCAATTACACGGAAAAAACCGTAAAAAACACAAACACATGGAAGCTAAACAATACGTTACTAAATAACCAAGAGATCACTGAAGAAATCAAAGAGGAAATCAAAAACTACCTAGAGACAAATGACAACAAAAACACGATGATCCAAAACCTATGGGATGCAGCAAAAGGAGTTCTAAGAGGGAAGTTTATAGCAATACAAGCCTACCTCAAGAAACAAGAAAAATCTCAAATAAACAATCTAACCTTACACCTAGAGGAACTAGAGAAAGAAGAACAAAACCCAAAGTTAGTAGAAGGAAAGAAATCATAAAGATCAGAGCAGAAATAAATGAAATAGAAACAAAGAAAACGAAAGCAAAGATCAATAAAACTAAAAGCTGGTTCTTTGAGAAGATAAGCAAAAATGATCAACCTTTAGCCAGACTCCAGAAAAAGAGGGAGAGGACGCAAATCAACAAAATTAGAAGTGAAAAAGCAGAAGTTACAACAGACACCACAGGAATACAAAGCATCCTAAGAGACTACTACAAGCAACTCTAGGCCAATAAAATGGACAATCTGGAAGAAATGGACAAATTCTTAGAAAGGGATAACCTTCTAAGACTGAACCAGGAAGAAATAGAAAATATGAACAAACCTATCACAAGCAATGAAATTGAAACTGTGATTAAAAATCTTCCAACAAACAAAAGTCCAGAACCAGATGGCATCACAGGTGAATTCTATCAAACATTTAGAGAAGAGCTAACACCCAACCTTCTCAAATTCTTCAAAACAATTGCAGGGGAAGGAACACTCCCAAACTCATTCTATGAGACCACCATCACCCTGATACCAAAATCAGACAGAGATACTACAAGGAAAGAAAATTATAGACCAATATCACTGATGAATATAGATGTAAAAATCCTCAACAAAATACTAGCAAACAGAATCGAACAACACATGAAAAGGATCATACACCATGATCAAGTGGGGTTTATCCCAGGGATGCGAGGATTCTTCAATATACACAAATCAATGTGATACACCATATTAACAAATTGTAGAATAAAACCATATGATCATCTCAATAGCTGAAGGAAAAGATTTTGAGAAAATTCAACACTCATTTACGATAAAAACTCTGCAGAGTGTGGGCATAGAGGGAAACTACCTCAACATAATAAAGGCCATATATGACAAACCCACAGCAAACAGCATTCTCAATGGTGAAAAACTGAAAGCGTTTCCTCTAAGATCAGGAACAAGACGAGGATGTCCACTCTCACCACTGCTATTCAACATAGTTTTGGAAGTCCTAGCCATGGCAATCAGAGAAGAAAAAGAAATAAAAGGAATACAAAAAGGAAAAGAAGAAGTAAAATTGTCACTGTTTGCAGATGACATGATATCATAGATAGAGAATCCTAAAGATGCCACCAGAAAACCACTGGAGCTAATCAATGAATTTGGTAAAGTTGCAGGATACAAAATTAATGCACAGAAATTGCTTGCATTCCTATACACTAACAATGAAAGATCAGAAAGAGAAATTAAGGAAACAATCCCATTACCACTGCAACAAAAAGAATAAAATACCTAGGAATAAACCTACCTAAGGAAGTAAAAGACCTGTACTCAGAAAACTATAAGACACTGATGAAAGAAATCAAAGATGATATAAACAGATGGAGACATATACCATGTTCTCGGATTAGAAGAATCAATATTGTGAAAATGACTATACTACCCAAAGCAATCTACAGATTCAATGCAATCCCGATCAAAATACCTTTGGCATTTTCTACAGAACAAGAAAAAAAAATCTTAAAATTTGTAGGGAGACACAAAAGACCCTGGATAGCCAAAGCAGTCTTCAGGGGGGAAAAAAAAGAGCTCGAGGAATCAGACTTCCAGACTTCAGACTATATTGCAAAGCTACAGTAATCAAGATAATATGGTACTGACACAAAAACAGAAATATAGGTCAATAGAACAGGATAGAAAGCACAGAGATAAACCCACGTACCTATGGTTCACTAATCTATGACAAAGGAGGCAAGGGTATACAATGGAGAAAAGACAGTGTCTTCAGCAAGTGGTGCTGGGAAAACTGGACAGTTACATGTAAAAGAATGAAATTAGTACACTCCCTAACACCATACACAAAAATAAACTCAAAATGGATTAGAGACCTAAATATAAGACCAGCCACTATAAAACTCTTAGAGGAAAACATAAGCAGAACAGTCTATGACATAAATCACAGCAAGATCCTTTTTGACCCACCTCCTAGAGAAATGGAAATAAAAACAAAAATAAAAAAATGGGACCGAATGAAACATAAATTCTTTTGCACAGCAAAGGAAAACATAAGCAAGATGAAAAGACAACCATCAGAATGGGAGAAAATATTTTCAAATGAAGCAAATGGCAAAGGATTAATCTCCAAAAAGCAGCTCATGTAGCTCAATATCACAAAACCAAACAACCCAATCCAAAAATGGGCAGAAGACCTAAATAGACATTTCTCCAAAGAAGATATACAGGTTGCCAACAAACACATGAAAGGATGCTGAACATCACTAATCATTAGAGAAATGCAAATCAAAACTACAGTGAGGTATCACCTCACACCAGTCAGAATGGCCATCATCAAAAAATCTACCAACAATAAATGCTGGAGAGGCATTTATTGGAGCAAAGGGAACCCTCTTGCACTGTTGGTGGGAATGTAAATTGATATAGCCACTAGGGAGAACGGTATGGGGGTTCCTTAAAAACTAAAAATAGAACTACCATACAACCCAGCAAACCCACTCCTGGACATTTACCCTCAGAAAACCATAATTCAAAAAGAGTCATGTACCACAATGTTCACTGTAGCTCTATTTACAATAGCCAGGACATGGAAGCAACCTAAGTGTCCATCAACAGATAAATGGATAAGGAAGATGTGGCACAAATATACAATGGAACATTATTCAGCCATAAAAAGAAACGAAATTGAGTTACTTTTAGTGAGGTGGATGGATCTAGAGTCTGTCCTACAGAGTGAAGTAAGTCAGAAAGAGAAAAACAAATACCGTATGCTAACACATATATATGGAATCTTAAAAAAAAAAGTTTATGAAGAACCTAGGGGCAGGAAAGGATTAAGGACACAGACGTAGAGAAAGGACTTGAGGACATGGGGAGAGGGAAGGGTAAGCTGGGACAAAGTGAGAGAGTGGTATGGACATATATACACTACCAAATGTAAAATTGATAGCTACTGGGAAGCAGCCACATAGCACAGGGAGATCAGCTCTGTGCTTTGTGACCACCTAAAAGGGTGGGATAAGGGAGTGAGAGGGAGGTGCAAGAGGGAGGGGATATGGTGTTATATGTATACGCACAGCTGATTCACTTTTTTATACAGCAGAAACTAACACACAAGTGTAAAGCAATTATACTCCAATAAAGATGTAAAAGAAAAAAAAAAGCCCAGAGATAAACCTACACACCTATGGCCCACTAATCTATGACAAAGGAGGCAAGGGTATACAAAGGAGAAAAGACAGTCTCTTCAATAAGTGGTGCTGGGAAAAATGGACAGCTACATGTAAAAGAATGAAATTAGAACACTCCCTAACACCATACACAAAAAATAAACTCAAAATGGATTAGAGACCGAAATGTAAGACCGGACACTATAAAACTCTTAGAGGAAAACATAGGAAGAATACTCTTTGACATAAATCACAGCAAGATCTTTTTTGATCCACCTCCTAGAGTAATGGAATAAAAAAAAAATAAACATATGGGAGCAAATGAAACCTAAAAGCTTTTGCAAAGCAAAGGAAACTACAAACAAGACGAAAAGACAACCCTCACAATGGGAGAAAATATTTGCAAACGAATCAATGGACAAAGGATTAATCTCCAATGTATATAAACAGCTCATGCAGCTCAACAGTAAAAAAACAAACAACCCAATCCAAAAATGGGCAGATGACGTAAATAGACATTTGTCCCAAGAAGACATACAGATGACCAAGAAGCACATGAAAAGCTGCTCAACATCACTAATTATTAGAGAAATATAAACCAAAACTACAATGAGGTATCGCCTCACACGAGTTAGAATGGGCATCATCAGAAAATCTACAAGCAACAAATGCTGGAGAGGGTGTGGAGAAAAGGGAACCCTCTTACACTATTTGTGGGAATGTAAATTGATACAGTCACGATGGAGAACAGTATGGAGGTTCCTTAAGAAACTAAAAATAGAATTACCATATGACCCAGCAATCCCACTACTGGCCATATACCCAGAGAAAACCATAATTCAAAAAGACATATTCACCACAATATTCATTGCAGCACTATTTACAATAGCCAGGTCATGGAAGCAACCTAAATGCCCATAGACAGACGAACAGAAAAGATGTGCTACATATATAAAATGGAATATTACTCAGCCATAAAAAGGAATGAAATTGGGTCATTTGTAGAGACGTGGATAGATCTAGAGACTGTCATACAGAGTGAAGTAAGTCAGAAAGAGAAAAACAAATATCGTATATTAACGCATACATGTGGAACCTAGAAAAATGGTAAAGATGAACCGGTTTGCAAGGCACAAATAGAGACACAGATGTAGAGAACAAATGTATGGACACCAAGGGGGGAAAGTGGCAGGGTGGTGGTGGTGGGATGAATTGCGAGCCTGGGATTGACATATATACACTTATATGTATAAAATAGGTTACCAATAAGAGCCTGCTGTATAAAAAAATGAATAAAATAAATTCAAAAATTAAAAAATAAGTAATACTTAAAAAAATAAAACAGAAAAAAAGTTCTGTCCTTCCCATAGACGTATTTATATGAATGAATTATTTCCATGCTTATATCCATAAATACAAAAAGAGGAATAAAACTTACCTTGAACCAAAAAAGAAAAAAAAAAAAACAGAACCCACTGGTCATACAGAGGAAAACCCTATCAGGGCACTTGCTCCAGGGGTAAACAATTCTGAAGTTGGTCACAGGTGGGGAATCATCTCCCATGCAGCCAGCAGCCCCCACACGAGGAGCGTCCTCATTGCAAAGCTGGGGGACCATGAGGAGGCGTCTCTGAGTAAACGTGAGCTGAGCCCCAGGCCAGCTGCTGCTGAACTTTTCCCACCCTTCCCAGGTAAAACACCTGAATGTGTGCAAAGACTTTCAAAACTAGAGGAAGGGGCTTGGAGTCACACCAGCGACAGCACGCAGGCCGACTTGGTGCCTGCAGGCCAGCCAGGATGGTCCTGGCCCCGGGCGCTCGTCTGGAAGCTTTCCATTTCCCTGCCTGAGGTACCTCTCCTGTCCCGGCCCCCACTGCTTTTTTCCTTCCTCACCTCTGCCCGGGGAGAAATTCCAGCAGCAAGTATGGGTGACACATCCTCTTCTTTAGCAGGTGGCAGCCCGGCAACTCCTGCAGAAAGTCCAGCAGAGCCCCAGTCACACTGGGCCACTCATAGAGCCGTGGGCCCTACTCCCTCCCACCAGCCCAACCCCGAGACTGCTGACGGGGCAGAGAATATGGCGTCAGGCACAGCTGCAGAGGCTTTTGCTGCCTGGAGGGGTGTTTATATTGACCTCAACCCAGGCACACCTGGGAAGGGCTGGCCGGCCGGGTCAGGCTGCCCAGGTCAGCCAATCCTCGCCCCTCAGGGGCTCAGAGTTGCAGAAAATGGGCCTTGCTGCACCGGCCAGATCCAAGGAACAGGTGTAGGGTCCCGAGAGTCAGGATAGATAAGGGGCGGCAGCCCTGGCTTGTTTTCGAATCATTTTATCTGGTCCATGAGTGGGAGACAACTTCAAGAAGACCCTCTGCTAATGAGAGGAACCCAGGAGTCAGGGAGAGGAGGGGTGGTGGGTGGAGACAGAGGCCTGGTGCCCCGGCTGCAGTGGAAGCCCCTGGAAGACCAGGCAGAGGGAGGCCGCACAGAGTGAAGCCTAGGGTCACAGACCTGTTGGAGCTGCTGTTTGTTAGTTCAAGCTCTGCTCTGAGGTGCTCTGTGTCAGCTCTGAGTGACAGGGGTGCTGGGGGTGCTCTGCAATGAGGGCTACGTGCACGGTTCCTGTGTGCCCAGCCCTGCCGGGGTACCTGTCCACGGGAGCTCCATATCCAGGGAGGGGCCTGCCCACGAGAGCCCCGTGGGCTGCTGCGTACCTGCCCAGGTGAGCTCCATATCCTGGGAGGGGCCTGACCACAAGAGCCCCGTGGGCTGCTGGGGACCTGGTAGAGGACGCCAGGACAGTCAGTGAAGCCACAGAGGATATACATCTAGTAGTTCCTAATTCCTACACCCTGCTGGTCATTCTACCATCCACCAGGACATGGCATTCTGTATTAGACTTCAATGATGCCTTCTTCTGTATTCCATTAGTCCCAGAGTCACAAGAAATTTTGGCTGTGAGTGGCAGGACTCAACCTACAACAAAAACAATACTGCTGGGCCGTCCTGCCCCAGGGGTTCAAAAATTCCCACACCATCTTTGGGGAAACGTTAGCTAAAGACCTAAAAGATCTACCTCTGGAGAAGGGAACCCTCCTTCAATATGCAGATGACATTCTGATCACCAGCCCGACTAAGGAGGCCTCTGAACTACCTAGCCAATAAAAGATAGAAGGTGTCCAAGGAAAAGGCTCAAATATCACAAACTAAGGTGGCCTTCCTGGGCTTCATTCGCACAGAAGGTCGGAGAAGCCCACCCCAGGAAAGGGAAGAAGCCATTTACAGCCTCACCTTTCCTGAAACTAGAAGACAGCTTAGGGGTTCCTGGGGAGACCGGGGTTTGCTGCATCTGGATCCCTAACTACAGTCTAATAGCTGGGCCTCTATATGAAACACTGAAAGGAAAAGATGATGATCCTTTTGAATAGAATCCAGAAGCGGCCTTTCAAGAATGGAAAGAGCAGTCAATTCAGACCCTGGCCCTGGACCTCCCTAAGTTAGCTAAACCCTTTGACCTTTACATTCCTGGTCCAAGGCGAATCGCCCTTGGAGTATTAGTGCAAAAACTGGGACCACTTGAAATGGAACAATGTAAGAATGCCCTCCAGGCATTGGCCAGCCACCCCATCCGACCAGGATACTGGGGGTATCTAAAAACCTGGAAATCAGCAGCCCGCAAGGCCAGCTCCCTCCTAAGGGAAAAGGACGCCACTTGGTGATCCTAACCACCCACCATGCCCTGAAGTTGCAGGGATTGCTCCGTGGGCACAATGACCTCGAGTGAGGAGGCCCTCCAACACCAACCTCCAGAGAGACAACCTGGGGCAATGGGCCCCCATGACGACTCGTGTGACCATCACTTGACCTGGAGCTTCTCTCAGAAAACAACAAGAGTGTGCCCCAAAAGAGCAGACTATTGCTTACAGGACTTACTGCACCCAGAGCGGAGCTAATAAACTTGGCAGGGGAACCGTAAATAACGCTGCCACCATAGAAAAGCCTACAGACACCGCAGTGACGGCGGCCAATGAGACCGGCTGTACTCCTGGCTACTTCAAAAGGCCGTTGACTGAGTGGCCGTCATGGTCCTGGATCACCACCGGCCCTGGACTGTCTGGGAGTTGAGCAAGCAGGGCTCTGACACCTGGTGCTGTTTGTACGTTAATTCAGTGGCCTAACTGAAGAAAGCACAGACTACTGGTCAGAGCATCTAGGCTGGCAGAAACCATCAGCCTAAGGGGGCCGAACCAATGTGGAGCAGGGTAAAACCGCCCACCCCCCCAGCGTCTCTGCACATCTCTTTCCTGGACCCTTAAAGGTCATTAGAATCTATAAAACTTCCAATGCTGGTGCTCAGGCAGACGAGCAGTGAGGGAGGAGGCCTGCGGACAATCAACCTCACCTGGAGGCTGCTGGGGAGAAGTCCTGCCCCTCCCCCCGGGTATGAGGACACCCAACTCAGCATGAAGCATTTACAGAAGACGTGTCTGCACCCTCAGCGCCCCAAGAATGAGGAATGGGACAAAAGGCAGAGGAGGGCTTTGTCACTGGCAAAGCCCATTAAAAATTCCTGGGAGATAAAAATAGAATCTGGGCAATAAAATAAAGTCTAACCATTTTTTCCTTTGTGCTTTGTCTAATTTCACTTGCTCCTAGGTTTCCACATGCAGAGGTCCCACACCCGACACTTCAGACCCGATTTCCTCGTGCAAAATGGCTGGGCCGACACCTCAGCTCGTGGGGCCCCGTGCAGACTCTGCGACATAGAGCCTGAGCTCCAGCCAACCTGGCCCTCGAGAGCTCCGCCCCCTCCCTCCCGCTGATGCTGACAGGATCCCTACACAGCAGCCCGGCCCACAACCCGCAGGGGAGCACACACTCTCACCTCTCCATTCTCTGATCAAAATATAAAGTTTTCCTTTGCTTCTGAACCAAAGTCAGTCTCGATCTGTTGGCTCCAATGACACTGGGCAGGGAGACCCTTGTTGGGGCCCACTCTGCAGGATCAGTAACAGAATTTGAGAACATTGTAACTTCAATGCACAGATGTGTGAGCCAAACTGTAATTAACATAGAGCAGTGTATAAGGCTCGTGTAAAATAAGATGTTTCTAACACTTCCATTTGATATTTCCATCACTTTATTATAAGCAAGTTCAGTGGAGGGGATTGTCTTATTTGGCAGGTCAAGAGTAGAGAAATGCAGTGATTTCTTTCCAAGGATGTACATCTAATAATCTTGGTTGAAGTTTCAACCTTGTTTTGAATGATTTTCCATTGAAAATGATACCTCTCTTTCAGCTCCTAGATTTCTGAGAAGTATAAAATCTTATATTTTTTATTACCAAAGGGGAAAGGTGGGAGGAGGGATAAATTAACAGTTTCAGATTAACATATACACACTGCTATGTATAAAATATATCAACAGGGAACTACTGTATAGCACAGGGAACTATACTCAATATTTTGTAATGACCCCTGAGGGGAAATAATCTGAAAAACAATAGATATCTATATCGACATCATCTATCAACTACAGATAAAATGGAAACTAAAGGAGGCCGATGGTGAGCGTTTCTGAACCTGAAGACTTCAATCATCTAAAGTTCGGACTCTGCCTACGGCCCAAGTCCCTTAATGAACACACATGTACCAGTAGCTTAAAAATTCCCCAGATTGGAGTTCGGGGAGACACTGATTTGGAAAAATCCCTTGTGTTCTCCTTACATACACGGGACCTTTCCTACAGCTAAAACATGCCTGTGACACCCAGAAGATGGAACACGGTTGGATCAGGAAGATTTTGGAAAAGGCACCAAAACGCCTAATTTCCTGGTTGTTGGGTTCAACCCTCCAGCCTTTTTCCTTAAAATCTCCCCACTAGAGGATGTCAGCACCTTCAACATCCAGTTGCACAGAAATCGGAATTTGTCCAAAGGAAGAAGGGGAAGGAGGAGAAACAAGGAGAGCCAAGCCCTAGATGTTCGGAGAGGCACATGTCACTCTACTTTCCAGTCAGGAAGAAGAATTAAGCAAAGGCTTAGCCTGCCACCGGGAACCAGAGTAGGGACAGAAGCAAACGAGCGGTTCTGCAGAAAGCTCCCAAAAAAGCGAGTTGAAAAATGGAGCTCAGGGGCACTGCAATTCACAAACCTGCAGAGTTATAAATGATAACTCTCGTCCATAAATATATTGAGTGAAGGCAACGAAGAGGATTTGAAATTAAGGCAGAATTGCAGGAAACAGATTTCAGGAGATAGATTCGAATCACCACTAAAGCACATGAAAAGCGGCAAAACGTCGACAATGATGCACTTGGCCAAAAAGAGCATATGCGTTTTGTTCTGAATGAATTCAGGAAAAAACCCATAGGCCCTTTTTGGCCAACCAAACAAGCCGGAAATGCAATTCAGCGCTACAAAGAAGTCTGACTTCCCATCGGTCAAAATGGCCTTCCTAAAAAAGTGTAAAACAAGAAAAGCAGGAGAGGCCAGGGAGGAAACAGAGCCTTGCTACACTGATGGGCGGGATGTAAATGGCCAACAGCCACTCTGGAGAAGCGTACGGTGTGTCCTGAAACATCTAAAAAACACAGCTTAGAGAGAATAGGGCACTTCCACTCATGGGGGTATAAATTGGGAAAATGAAAAATCAGCAAGACACAAGCACACCAAAGTTTAGGGCTGCTCTCTTGAAAAGGACCTCCACTTCATTCCACCTTAAATATCCCAGGAAAGAGAAAAATGGATAAAGAAGTTGTGGTCCTTATGTACAATGGAATATCACTCAGCCATGAAATCAATGTCATAAGGCTAGTAGCAGCATGATGAGTGGATTTAGGTACGACGATTCTAAGTGAAATAAGTCACACAGAAAAGGACACTTCTCATAAGGTCTCACTGATAGAGGGAATGTAAAAACCGTTACACTTGAACTGAATTACAAAAGAGAACAGAGTCACACATGCAGAAAACACACTATGGGTGCTAACGGGAAAGGTGAGGTGGGGTGATACATAAAACAAGGGTTTCAAATTAGCTCAGATACCGTTCCATAAACCCAATATGTAATATACAAGACCTACTCCTTGCTCAGAGAACTGGACTCAACACGCCCTGTTCACCGCACAACATTATATCTGACTAGTAATAATCTTAAAACCTATATATTGATATCTCTCTGTTAGTGTGTCAAGTGGATGTAAAGCGGCATAAACACAACAGTGAAAAGCAGCTAAAACCCATTATAAAAATAAATAACTTTGAAAAACCCATGAAACAAAGACAGTGAAAGAGAGCGAAATTCTTACACAATGCGTTCAGGGGCTGTGATGAAACTTGGATTGACCATATCTAGACCCACAGCTGGATGAGACATAAGGGTGGACACTCTTGCGGCTGAGAGGTTTGGTGAGGTTGGGTGAGCAAATGCAGACCCTTTAAAGTACTACTGCGTGGTACCCATCCCATGGGTCCCAAATCTCCAGGTTCAAGGGCATCTTCCTACATCGAAAACATGCATGAGAAACCCAGAAGATGGTACACCGTGTGATGGGGAAAGGTTTCTAAAACGCACCTCATTTCTCATCTCCTTGTGCCCGGGTTCGCCATTCCAGCCGCTTTTCTAGCAAGCTCCCTACTTGGAGCATCAGCACCTTTAACCTCCTGTTCCATACAGGTTGCAATTTGTCCTGAGGATGAACGGGTAGATGGGGAACCAATGAGAGACTAGTTCTTGGTGTTGGGACAGGCAAAGGTCACACTATTGTCCCATCAGGAAGAAGAATTTACCACAGACTCAGCCTGCCCCCCGGAACCAGAACAGGGCCTGAAGCCATCCTGCGCTTTTGCGGCCATCTCCAAAAAAGCGAGTTGTAAAATGGAGCTACAGGGCACTGCAATTCACAAACCTGCAGAATTATAAATGATAACTCTCGTCCACAAATATATTGAGGGAAGGCAAAGAAGAGGATTTGAAATCAAGGCAGAATTGCAGGAAACAGATTTCACGAGGTAGATTCGAATCGCCTTTAAAGCACATGAAAAGCGGCAAAACGTCGACAATGATGCCCTTGGCCAAAAAGGGCGTATGCGTTTTTTCCTGAATATATTCAGGAAAAAACGCATACGCCCTTTTTGGCCAACCAAGCAACCTGGAAAGGCAAATCAGCGTTACAAAGAAGACTCGCTACCCATCGCTCAAAAGGGCCATGCTGAAAAAAGTGTCAAAACCAGAAATGCAGGACAGGCCATGGAGAAATGGGTGCCTTGCTACACTGATGGGCGGGATGTAAATTGCCAACAGCCACTCTGGAGAAGTGTACGGTGTGTCCTGAAACATCTAAAAAACACAGCTTAGAGAGCATAGGGCACTTCCACTCATGGGGGTATAAATTGGGAAAATGAAAAATCAGCAAGACACAAGCACCCCAAAGTTTAGGGCTGCTCTGTTGACAAGGACCTCCACTTCATTCCACCTTCAATATCCCAGGAAAGAGAAAAATGGATAAAGAAGTTGTGGTCCTTATGTACAATGGAATATCACTCAGCCGTGAAATCAATGTCATAAGGCTAGTAGCAGCATGATGAGTGGATTTAGGTACGACGACTCTAAGTGAAATAAGTCACACAGAAAAGGACACTTCTCATAAGGTATCACTTATAGAGGGAATGTAAAAACCGTTACACTTGAAATGAATTACAAAACAGAACAGAGTCACACATGCAGAAAACACACTATAGTTGCTTAACGGGAAAGGTGAGGTGGGGTGATACATAAAACAAGGGTTTCAAATTAGCTCAGATACCGTTCCATAAACCCAATATGTAATAGACAAGACCTACTCCTTGCTCAGAGAACTGGACTCAACACGCCCTATTCACCGCACAAGAATATATCTGACTAGTAATAATCTTAAAACCTATGTATTGATATCTCTCTGTTAGTGTGTCAAGTGGGTGTAAAGCGGCATAAACACAGCGGTGAAAAGCAGCTAAACCCCATTATGAAAATAAATTACTTTGAAAAACCCATGAAACAAAGACAGTGAAAGAGAGAGAAATTCTTACACAATGCGTTCAGGGGCTGTGATGCAACCTGGATTGACCATATCTAGACCCACAGCTGGATGAGATCTAAGGGTGGACACTCTTGGGGCTGAGAGGTTTGGTGAGCTTGGGTGAGCAAACGCAGACCCTTTAAAGTAATACTGCGTGGTACCCATCGCATGGGTCCCAAATCACCAGGTTCAAGGGCATCTTCCTACATCGAAAACATGCATGAGAAACCCAGAAGATGGTAAACCGTGTGATGGGGAAAGGTTTCTAAAACGCACCTCATTTCTCATCTCCTTGTGCCCGGGTTCGCCATTCCAGCCGCTTTACTAGCAATCTCCCTACTTGGAGCATCAGCACCTTTAACCTCTTGCTCCGTACAGGTTGCAATTTGTCCTGAGTGTGAACGGGAAGACGGGGAACCAATGAGAGACTGGCTCTTGGTGTTGGGACAGGCACAGGTCACTCTATTTTCCCATCAGGAAGAAGAATTAACCACAGGCTCAGCCTGCCACCCGGAACCAGAACAGGGCCTGAAGGCATCCTGCGCTTTTGCGGCCAGCTCCCTAAAAAGCGAGTTGTAAAATGGAGGTTCAGGGCACTGCAATTCACAAACCTGCAGAGTTATAAATGATAACTCTCGTCCACAAATATATTGAGGGAAGGCAAAGAAGAGGATTTGAAATCAAGGCAGAATTGCAGGAAACAGATTTCAGGAGGTAGATTCGAATCGCCTTTAAAGCACATGAAAAACGGCAAAACGTTGACAATGATGCCCTTGGCCAAAAAGGGCGTATGCGTTTTTTCCTGAATATATTCAGGAAAAAACGCATACGCCCTTTTTGGCCAACCAAGCAACCTGGAAAGGCAAATCAGCGCTACAAAGATGTCTCGCTTCCCATCGGTTAAAAAGGCCATGCTGAAAAAAGTGTCAAAACCAGAAATGCAGGACAGGCCATGGAGAAATGGGAGCCTTGCTACACTGATGGGCGGGATGTAAATTGCCAACAGCCACTCTGGAGAAGCGTACGGTGAGTCCTGAAACATCTAAAAAACAAAGCTTAGAGAGCATAGGGCACTTCCACTCATGGGGGTATAAATTGGGAAAATGAAAAATCAGCAAGACACAAGCACCCCAAAGTTTAGGGCTGCTCTGTTGACAAGGACCTCCACTTCATTCCACCTTCAATATCCCAGGAAAGAGAAAAATGGATAAAGAAGTTGTGGTCCTTATGTACAATGGAATATCACTCAGCCATGAAATCAATGTCATAAGGCTAGTAGCAGCATGATGAGTGGATTTAGGTACGACGATTCTAAGTGAAATAAGTCACACAGAAAAGGACACTTCTCATAAGGTATCACTGATAGAGGGAATGTAAAAACCGTTACACTTGAACTGAATTACAAAACAGAACAGAGTCACACATGCAGAAAACACACTATGGCTGCTTAACGGGAAAGGTGAGGTGGGGTGATACATAAAACAAGGGTTTCAAATTAGCTCAGATACCGTTCCATAAACCCAATATGTAATAGACAAGACCTACTCCTTGCTCAGAGAACTGGACTCAACACGCCCTGTTCACCGCACAACATTATATCTGACTAGTAATAATCTTAAAACCTATATATTGATATCTCTCTGTTAGTGTGTCAAGTGGATGTAAAGCGGCATAAACACAACAGTGAAAAGCAGCTAAAACCCATTATAAAAATAAATAACTTTGAAAAACCCATGAAACAAAGACAGTGAAAGAGAGCGAAATTCTTACACAATGCGTTCAGGGGCTGTGATGAAACTTGGATTGACCATATCTAGACCCACAGCTGGATGAGACATAAGGGTGGACACTCTTGCGGCTGAGAGGTTTGGTGAGGTTGGGTGAGCAAATGCAGACCCTTTAAAGTACTACTGCGTGGTACCCATCCCATGGGTCCCAAATCTCCAGGTTCAAGGGCATCTTCCTACATCGAAAACATGCATGAGAAACCCAGAAGATGGTACACCGTGTGATGGGGAAAGGTTTCTAAAACGCACCTCATTTCTCATCTCCTTGTGCCCGGGTTCGCCATTCCAGCCGCTTTTCTAGCAAGCTCCCTACTTGGAGCATCAGCACCTTTAACCTCCTGTTCCATACAGGTTGCAATTTGTCCTGAGGATGAACGGGTAGATGGGGAACCAATGAGAGACTAGTTCTTGGTGTTGGGACAGGCAAAGGTCACACTATTGTCCCATCAGGAAGAAGAATTTACCACAGACTCAGCCTGCCCCCCGGAACCAGAACAGGGCCTGAAGCCATCCTGCGCTTTTGCGGCCATCTCCAAAAAAGCGAGTTGTAAAATGGAGCTACAGGGCACTGCAATTCACAAACCTGCAGAATTATAAATGATAACTCTCGTCCACAAATATATTGAGGGAAGGCAAAGAAGAGGATTTGAAATCAAGGCAGAATTGCAGGAAACAGATTTCACGAGGTAGATTCGAATCGCCTTTAAAGCACATGAAAAGCGGCAAAACGTCGACAATGATGCCCTTGGCCAAAAAGGGCGTATGCGTTTTTTCCTGAATATATTCAGGAAAAAACGCATACGCCCTTTTTGGCCAACCAAGCAACCTGGAAAGGCAAATCAGCGTTACAAAGAAGACTCGCTACCCATCGCTCAAAAGGGCCATGCTGAAAAAAGTGTCAAAACCAGAAATGCAGGACAGGCCATGGAGAAATGGGTGCCTTGCTACACTGATGGGCGGGATGTAAATTGCCAACAGCCACTCTGGAGAAGTGTACGGTGTGTCCTGAAACATCTAAAAAACACAGCTTAGAGAGCATAGGGCACTTCCACTCATGGGGGTATAAATTGGGAAAATGAAAAATCAGCAAGACACAAGCACCCCAAAGTTTAGGGCTGCTCTGTTGACAAGGACCTCCACTTCATTCCACCTTCAATATCCCAGGAAAGAGAAAAATGGATAAAGAAGTTGTGGTCCTTATGTACAATGGAATATCACTCAGCCGTGAAATCAATGTCATAAGGCTAGTAGCAGCATGATGAGTGGATTTAGGTACGACGACTCTAAGTGAAATAAGTCACACAGAAAAGGACACTTCTCATAAGGTATCACTTATAGAGGGAATGTAAAAACCGTTACACTTGAAATGAATTACAAAACAGAACAGAGTCACACATGCAGAAAACACACTATAGTTGCTTAACGGGAAAGGTGAGGTGGGGTGATACATAAAACAAGGGTTTCAAATTAGCTCAGATACCGTTCCATAAACCCAATATGTAATAGACAAGACCTACTCCTTGCTCAGAGAACTGGACTCAACACGCCCTATTCACCGCACAAGAATATATCTGACTAGTAATAATCTTAAAACCTATGTATTGATATCTCTCTGTTAGTGTGTCAAGTGGGTGTAAAGCGGCATAAACACAGCGGTGAAAAGCAGCTAAACCCCATTATGAAAATAAATTACTTTGAAAAACCCATGAAACAAAGACAGTGAAAGAGAGAGAAATTCTTACACAATGCGTTCAGGGGCTGTGATGCAACCTGGATTGACCATATCTAGACCCACAGCTGGATGAGATCTAAGGGTGGACACTCTTGGGGCTGAGAGGTTTGGTGAGCTTGGGTGAGCAAACGCAGACCCTTTAAAGTAATACTGCGTGGTACCCATCGCATGGGTCCCAAATCACCAGGTTCAAGGGCATCTTCCTACATCGAAAACATGCATGAGAAACCCAGAAGATGGTAAACCGTGTGATGGGGAAAGGTTTCTAAAACGCACCTCATTTCTCATCTCCTTGTGCCCGGGTTCGCCATTCCAGCCGCTTTACTAGCAATCTCCCTACTTGGAGCATCAGCACCTTTAACCTCTTGCTCCGTACAGGTTGCAATTTGTCCTGAGTGTGAACGGGAAGACGGGGAACCAATGAGAGACTGGCTCTTGGTGTTGGGACAGGCACAGGTCACTCTATTTTCCCATCAGGAAGAAGAATTAACCACAGGCTCAGCCTGCCACCCGGAACCAGAACAGGGCCTGAAGGCATCCTGCGCTTTTGCGGCCAGCTCCCTAAAAAGCGAGTTGTAAAATGGAGGTTCAGGGCACTGCAATTCACAAACCTGCAGAGTTATAAATGATAACTCTCGTCCACAAATATATTGAGGGAAGGCAAAGAAGAGGATTTGAAATCAAGGCAGAATTGCAGGAAACAGATTTCAGGAGGTAGATTCGAATCGCCTTTAAAGCACATGAAAAACGGCAAAACGTTGACAATGATGCCCTTGGCCAAAAAGGGCGTATGCGTTTTTTCCTGAATATATTCAGGAAAAAACGCATACGCCCTTTTTGGCCAACCAAGCAACCTGGAAAGGCAAATCAGCGCTACAAAGATGTCTCGCTTCCCATCGGTTAAAAAGGCCATGCTGAAAAAAGTGTCAAAACCAGAAATGCAGGACAGGCCATGGAGAAATGGGAGCCTTGCTACACTGATGGGCGGGATGTAAATTGCCAACAGCCACTCTGGAGAAGCGTACGGTGAGTCCTGAAACATCTAAAAAACAAAGCTTAGAGAGCATAGGGCACTTCCACTCATGGGGTTATAAATTGGGAAAATGAAAAATCAGCAAGACACAAGCACCCCAAAGTTTAGGGCTGCTCTGTTGACAAGGACCTCCACTTCATTCCACCTTCAATATCCCAGGAAAGAGAAAAATGGATAAAGAAGTTGTGGTCCTTATGTACAATGGAATATCACTCAGCCGTGAAATCAATGTCATAAGGCTAGTAGCAGCATGATGAGTGGATTTAGGTACGACGATTCTAAGTGAAATAAGTCACACAGAAAAGGACACTTCTCATAAGGTATCACTTATAGAGGGAATGTAAAAACCGTTACACTTGAACTGAATTACAAAACATAACAGAGTCACACATGCAGAAAACACACTATGGCTGCTTAACGGGAAAGGTGAGGTGGGGTGATACATAAAACAAGGGTTTCAAATTAGCTCAGATACCGTTCCATAAACCCAATATGTAATACACAAGACCTACTCCTTGCTCAGAGAACTGGACTCAACACGCCCTATTCACCACACAAGAATATATCTGACTAGTAATAATCTTAAAACCTATGTATTGATATCTCTCTGTTAGTATGTCAAGTGGGTGGGTGTAAAGCGGCATAAACACAGCAGTGAAAAGCAGCTAAACCCCATTATAAAAATAAATTACTTTGAAAAACCCATGAAACAAAGACAGTGAAAGAGATAGAAATTCTTACACAATGCGTTCACGGGCTGTGATGCAACCTGGATTGACCATATCTAGACCCACAGCTGGATGAGACATAAGGGTGGACACTCTTGGGGCTGAGAGGTTTGGTGAGGTTGGGTGAGCAAACGCAGACCCTTTCAACTAATACTGCGTGGTACCCATCGCATGGGTCCCAAATCTCCAGGTTCAAGGGCATCTTCCTACATCGAAAACATGCATGAGAAACCCAGAAGATGGTACACCATGTGATGTGGAAAGGTTTCTAAAACGCACCTCATTTCTCATCTCCTTGCGCCCGGGTTCGCTATTCCAGCCGCTTTACTAGCAATCTCCCTACTTGGAGCATCAGCACCTTTAAGCTCCTGCTCCGTACAGGTTGCAATTTGTCCTGAGGGTGAACGGGAAGACGTGGAACCAATGAGAGACTAGCTCTTGGTGTTGGGACAGGCACAGGTCACTCTATTTTCCCATCAGGAAGAAGAATTAACCACAGGCTCAGCCTGCCCCCGGAACCAGAACAGGGCCTGAAGGCATCCTGTGCTTTTGCGGCCAGCTCCCTAAAAAGCGAGTTGTAAAATGGAGGTTCAGGGCACTGCAATTCACAAACCTGCAGAGTTATAAATGATAACTCTCGTCCACAAATATATTGAGGGAAGGCAAAGAAGAGGATTTGAAATCAAGGCAGAATTGCAGGAAACAGATTTCAGGAGGTAGATTCGAATCGCCTTTAAAGCACATGAAAAGCGGCAAAACGTTGACAATGATGCCCTTGGCCAAAAAGGGCGTATGCGTTTTTTCCTGAATATATTCAGGAAAAAACGCATACGCCCTTTTTGGCCAACCAAGCAACCTGGAAAGGCAAATCAGCGCTACAAAGATGTCTCGCTTCCCATCGGTCAAAAGGGCCATGCTGAAAAAAGTCTCAAAACCAAAAATGCAGGACAGGCCATGGAGAAATGGGAGCCTTGCTACACTGATGGGCGGGATGTAAATTGTCAACAGCTACTCTGGAGAAGTGTACGGTGAGTCCTGAAACGTCTAAAAAGCAAAGCTTAGAGAGCATAGGGCACTTCCACTCATGGGGGTATAAATTGGGAAAATGAAAAATCAGCAAGACACAAGCACCCCAAAGTTTAGGGCTGCTCTGTTGACCAGGACCTCCACTTCATTCCACCTTAAATATCCCAGGAAAGAAAAATGGATAAAGAAGTTGTGGTCCTTATGTACAATGGAATATCACTCAGCCGTGAAATCAATGTCATAAGGCTAGTAGCAGCATGATGAGTGGATTTAGGTACGACGACTCTAAGTGAAATAAGTCACACAGAAAAGGACACTTCTCATAAGTTATCACTTATAGAGGGAATGTAAAAACCGTTACACTTGAACTGAATTACAAAACAGAACAGAGTCACACATGCAGAAAACACACTATGGCTACTTAACGGGAAAGGTGAGGTGGGGTGATACATAAAACAAGGGTTTCAAATTAGCTCAGATACCGTTCCATAAAACCAATATGTAATAGACAAGACCTACTCCTTGCTCAGAGAACTGGACTCAACACGCCCTATTCACCGCACAAGAATATATCTGACTAGTAATAATCTTAAAAGCTATGTATTGATATCTCTCTGTTAGTGTGTCAAGTGGGTGTAAAGCGGCATAAACACAGCAGTGAAAAGCAGCTAAACCCCATTATAAAAATAAATTACTTTGAAAAACCCATGAAACAAAGACAGTGAAAGAGAGCGAAATTCTTACACAATGCGTTCAGGGGCTGTGATGCAACCTGGATTGACCATATCTAGACCCACAGCTGAATGAGACATAAGGGTGGACACTGTTGCGGCTGAGAGGTTTGGTGACGTTGGGTGAGCAAACGCAGCCCCTTTAAAGTAATACTGCGTGGTACCCATCGCATGGGTCCCAAATCTCCAGGTTCAAGGGCATCTTCCTACATCGGAAACATGCATGAGAAACCCAGAAGATGGTACACCGTGTGATGGGGAAAGGTTTCTAAAACGCACCTCATTTCTCATCTCCTTGTGCTCGGGTTCTCCATTCCAGCCACTTTACTAGCAATCTCCCTCCTTGGAGCATCATCACCTTTAACCTCCTGTTCCGTACAGGTTGCAATTTGTCCTGAGGATGAACGGGAAGACGTGAAACCAATGAGAGACTATCTCTTGGTGTTGGGACAGGCACAGGTCACTCTATTTTCCCATCAGGAAGAAGAATTAACCACAGGCTCAGCCTGCCCCCCGGAACAAGAACAGGGCCTGAAGCCATCCTGCGCTTTTGCGGCCATCTCCCAAAAACGCGAGTTGTAAAATGGAGGTTCAGGGCACTGCAATTCACAAACCTGCAGAGTTATAAATGATAACTCTCGTCCACAAATATATTGAGGGAAGGCAAAGAAGAGGATTTGAAATCAAGGCAGAATTGCAGGAAACAGATTTCAGGAGGTAGATTCGAATCGCCTTTAAAGCACATGAAAAGCGGCAAAACGTTGACAATGATGCCCTTGGCCAAAAAGGGCGTATGCGTTTTTTCCTGAATATATTCAGGAAAAAACGCATACGCCCTTTTTGGCCAACCAAGCAACCTGGAAAGGCAAATCAGCGCTACAAAGATGTCTCGCTTCCCATCGGTCAAAAGGGCCATGCTGAAAAAAGTGTCAAAACCAGAAATGCAGGACAGGCCATGGAGAAATGGGAGCCTTGCTACACTGATGGGCGGGATGTAAATTGTCAACAGCCACTCTGGAGAAGCGTATGGTGAGTCCTGAAACGTCTAAAAAGCAAAGCTTAGAGAGCATAGGGCACTTCCACTCATGGGGGTATAAATTGGGAAAATTAAAAATCAGCAAGACACAAGCACCCCAAAGTTTAGGGCTGCTCTGTTGACAAGGACCTCCACTTCATTCCACCTTCAATATCCCAGGAAAGAGAAAAATGGATAAAGAAGTTGTGGTCCTTATGTACAATGGAATATCACTCAGCCATGAAATCAATGTCATAAGGCTAGTAGCAGCATGATGAGTGGATTTAGGTACGACGATTCTAAGTGAAATAAGTCACACAGAAAAGGACACTTCTCATAAGGTATCACTGATAGAGGGAATGTAAAAACCGTTACACTTGAACTGAATTACAAAACAGAACAGAGTCACACATGCAGAAAACACACTATGGCTGCTTCACGGGAAAGGTGAGGTGGGGTGATACATAAAACAAGGGTTTCAAATTAGCTCAGATACCGTTCCATAAAACCAATATGTAATAGACAAGACCTACTCCTTGCTCAGAGAACTGGACTCAACACGCCCTATTCACCGCACAAGAATATATCTGACTAGTAATAATCTTAAAACCTATGTATAGATATCTCTCTGTTAGTGTGTCAAGTGGATGTAAAGCGGCATAAACACAGAAGTGAAAAGCAGCTAAACCCCATTATAAAAATAAATTACTTTGAATAACCCATGAAACAAAGACAGTGAAAGAGAGCGAAATTCTTACACAATTCGTTCAGGGGCTGTGATGCAACCTGGATTGACCATATCTAGACCCACAGCTGGATGAGACATAAGGGTGGACACTCTTGGGGCTGAGAGGTTTGGTGAGGTTGGGTGAGCAAACGCAGACCCTTTACAGTAATACTGCATGGTACCCATCGCATGGGTCACAAATCTCCAGGTTCAAGGGCATCTTCCTACATCGAAAACATGCATGAGAAACCCAGAAGATGGTACACCGTGTGATGGGGAAAGGTTTCTAAAACGCACCTCATTTCTCATCTCCTTGCGCCCGGGTTCGCTATTCCAGCCGCTTTACTAGCAATCTCCCTACTTGGAGCATCAGCACCTTTAAGCTCCTGCTCCGTACAGGTTGCAATTTGTCCTGAGGGTGAACGGGAAGACGTGGAACCAATGAGAGACTAGCTCTTGGTGTTGGGACAGGCACAGGTCACTCTATTTTCCCATCAGGAAGAAGAATTAACCACAGGCTCAGCCTGCCCCCGGAACCAGAACAGGGCCTGAAGGCATCCTGCGCTTTTGCGGCCAGCTCCCTAAAAAGCGAGTTGTAAAATGGAGGTTCAGGGCACTGCAATTCACAAACCTGCAGAGTTATAAATGATAACTCTCGTCCACAAATATATTGAGGGAAGGCAAAGAAGAGGATTTGAAATCAAGGCAGAATTGCAGGAAACAGATTTCAGGAGGTAGATTCGAATCGCCTTTAAAGCACATGAAAAGCGGCAAAACGTTGACAATGATGCCCTTGGCCAAAAAGGGCGTATGCGTTTTTTCCTGAATATATTCAGGAAAAAACGCATACGCCCTTTTTGGCCAACCAAGCAACCTGGAAAGGCAAATCAGCGCTACAAAGATGTCTCGCTTCCCATTGGTCAAAAGGGCCATGCTGAAAAAAGTCTCAAAACCAAAAATGCAGGACAGGCCATGGAGAAATGGGAGCCTTGCTACACTGATGGGCGGGATGTAAATTGTCAACAGCCACTCTGGAGAAGTGTACGGTGAGTCCTGAAACGTCTAAAAAGCAAAGCTTAGAGAGCATAGGGCACTTCCACTCATGGGGGTATAAATTGGGAAAATGAAAAATCAGCAAGACACAAGCACCCCAAAGTTTAGGGCTGCTCTGTTGACAAGGACCTCCACTTCATTCCACCTTCAATATCCCAGGAAAGAGAAAAATGGATAAAGAAGTTGTGGTCCTTATGTACAATGGAATATCACTCAGCCGTGAAATCAATGTCATAAGGCTAGTAGCAGCATGATGAGTGGATTTAGGTACGACGACTCTAAGTGAAATAAGTCACACAGAAAAGGACACTTCTCATAAGGTATCACTTATAGAGGGAATGTAAAAACCGTTACACTTGAACTGAATTACAAAACAGAACAGAGTCACACATGCAGAAAACACACTATGGCTGCTTAACGGGAAAGGTGAGGTGGGGTGATACATAAAACAAGGGTTTCAAATTAGCTCAGATACCGTTCCATAAACCCAATATGTAATAGACAAGACCTACTCCTTGCTCAGAGAACTGGACTCAACACGCCCTATTCACCGCACAAGAATATATCTGACTAGTAATAATCTTAAAACCTATGTATTGATATCTCTCTGTTAGTGTGTCAAGTGGGTGTAAAGCGGCATAAACACAGCAGTGAAAAGCAGCTAAACCCCATTATAAAAATAAATTACTTTGAAAAACCCATGAAACAAAGACAGTGAAAGAGAGCGAAATTCTTACACAATGCGTTCAGGGGCTGTGATGCAACCTGGATTGACCATATCTAGACCCACAGCTGGATGAGACATAAGGGTGGACACTGTTGCGGCTGAGAGGTTTGGTGAGGTTGGGTGAGCAAACGCAGCCCCTTTAAAGTAATACTGCGTGGTACCCATCGCATGGGTCCCAAATCTCCAGGTTCAAGGGCATCTTCCTACATCGGAAACATGCATGAGAAACCCAGAAGATGGTACACCGTGTGATGGGGAAAGGTTTCTAAAACGCACCTCATTTCTCATCTCCTTGTGCTCGGGTTCGCCATTCCAGCCACTTTACTAGCAATCTCCCTCCTTGGAGCATCATCACCTTTAACCTCCTGTTCCGTACAGGTTGCAATTTGTCCTGAGGATGAACGGGAAGACGTGAAACCAATGAGAGACTATCTCTTGGTGTTGGGACAGGCACAGGTCACTCTATTTTCCCATCAGGAAGAAGAATTAACCACAGGCTCAGCCTGCCCCCCGGAACAAGAACAGGGCCTGAAGCCATCCTGCGCTTTTGCGGCCATCTCCCAAAAACGCGAGTTGTAAAATGGAGGTTCAGGGCACTGCAATTCACAAACCTGCAGAGTTATAAATGATAACTCTCGTCCACAAATATATTGAGGGAAGGCAAAGAAGAGGATTTGAAATCAAGGCAGAATTGCAGGAAACAGATTTCAGGAGGTAGATTCGAATTGCCTTTAAAGCACATGAAAAGCGGCAAAACGTTGACAATGATGCCCTTGGCCAAAAAGGGCGTATGCGTTTTTTCCTGAATATATTCAGGAAAAAACGCATACGCCCTTTTTGGCCAACCAAGCAACCTGGAAAGGCAAATCAGCGCTACAAAGATGTCTCGCTTCCCATCGGTCAAAAGGGCCATGCTAAAAAAAGTCTCAAAACCAGAAATGCAGGACAGGCCATGGAGAAATGGGAGCCTTGCTACACTGATGGGCGGGATGTAAATTGTCAACAGCCACTCTGGAGAAGCGTACGGTGAGTCCTGAAACGTCTAAAAAGCAAAGCTTAGAGAGCATAGGGCACTTCCACTCATGGGGGTATAAATTGGGAAAATGAAAAATCAGCAAGACACAAGCACCCCAAAGTTTAGGGCTGCTCTGTTGACAAGGACCTCCACTTCATTCCACCTTCAATATCCCAGGAAAGAGAAAAATGGATAAAGAAGTTGTGGTCCTTATGTACAATGGAATATCACTCAGCCATGAAATCAATGTCATAAGGCTAGTAGCAGCATGATGAGTGGATTTAGGTACGACGATTCTAAGTGAAATAAGTCACACAGAAAAGGACACTTCTCATAAGGTATCACTGATAGAGGGAATGTAAAAACCGTTACACTTGAACTGAATTACAAAACAGAACAGAGTCACACATGCAGAAAACACACTATGGCTGCTTCACGGGAAAGGTGAGGTGGGGTGATACATAAAACAAGGGTTTCAAATTAGCTCAGATACCGTTCCATAAACCCAATATGTAATAGACAAGACCTACTCCTTGCTCAGAGAACTGGACTCAACACGCCCTATTCACCGCACAAGAATATATCTGACTAGTAATAATCTTAAAACCTATGTATAGATATCTCTCTGTTAGTGTGTCAAGTGGGTGTAAAGCGGCATAAACACAGAAGTGAAAAGCAGCTAAACCCCATTATAAAAATAAATTACTTTGAATAACCCATGAAACAAAGACAGTGAAAGAGAGCGAAATTCTTACACAATTCGTTCAGGGGCTGTGATGCAACCTGGATTGACCATATCTAGACCCACAGCTGGATGAGACATAAGGGTGGACACTCTTGGGGCTGAGAGTTTTGGTGAGGTTGGGTGAGCAAACGCAGACCCTTTACAGTAATACTGCATGGTACCCATCGTATGGGTCACAAATCTCCAGGTTCAAGGGCATCTTCCTACATCGAAAACATGCATGAGAAACCCAGAAGATGGTACACCGTGTGATGTGGAAAGGTTTCTAAAACGCACCTCATTTCTCATCTCCTTGTGCCCGGGTTCGCTATTCCAGCCGCTTTACTAGCAATCTCCCTACTTGGAGCATCAGCACCTTTAAGCTCCTGTTCCGTACAGGTTGCAATTTGTCCTGAGGATGAACTGGAAGACGTGGAACCAATGAGAGACTAGCTCTTGGTGTTGGGACAGGCACAGGTCACTCTATTTTCCCATCAGGAAGAAGAATTAACCACAGGCTCAGCCTGCCCCCGGAACCAGAACAGGGCCTGAAGGCATCCTGCGCTTTTGCGGCCAGCTCCCTAAAAAGCGAGTTGTAAAATGGAGGTTCAGGGCACTGCAATTCACAAACCTGCAGAGTTATAAATGATAACTCTCGTCCACAAATATATTGAGGGAAGGCAAAGAAGAGGATTTGAAATCAAGGCAGAATTGCAGGAAACAGATTTCAGGAGGTAGATTCGAATCGCCTTTAAAGCACATGAAAAGCGGCAAAACGTTGACAATGATGCCCTTGGCCAAAAGGGCGTATGCGTTTTTTCCTGAATATATTCAGGAAAAAACGCATACGCCCTTTTTGGCCAACCAAGCAACCTGGAAAGGCAAATCAGCGCTACAAAGATGTCTCGCTTCCCATCGGTCAAAGGGCCATGCTGAAAAAAGTCTCAAAACCAAAAATGCAGGACAGGCCATGGAGAAATGGGAGCCTTGCTACACTGATGGGCGGGATGTAAATTGTCAACAGCCACTCTGGAGAAGTGTACGGTGAGTCCTGAAACGTCTAAAAAGCAAAGCTTAGAGAGCATAGGGCACTTCCACTCATGGGGGTATAAATTGGGAAAATGAAAAATCAGCAAGACACAAGCACCCCAAAGTTTAGGGCTGCTCTGTTGACAAGGACCTCCACTTCATTCCACCTTCAATATCCCAGGAAAGAGAAAAATGGATAAAGAAGTTGTGGTCCTTATGTACAATGGAATATCACGCAGCCGTGAAATCAATGTCATAAGGCTAGTAGCAGCATGATGAGTGGATTTAGGTACGACGACTCTAAGTGAAATAAGTCACACAGAAAAGGACACTTCTCATAAGGTATCACTTATAGAGGGAATGTAAAAACCGTTACACTTGAACTGAATTACAAAACAGAACAGAGTCACACATGCAGAAAACACACTATGGCTGCTTAACGGGAAAGGTGAGGTGGGGTGATACATAAAACAAGGGTTTCAAATTAGCTCAGATACCGTTCCATAAACCCAATATGTAATAGACAAGACCTACTCCTTGCTCAGAGAACTGGACTCAACACGCCCTATTCACCGCACAAGAATATATCTGACTAGTAATAATCTTAAAAGCTATGTATTGATATCTCTCTGTTAGTGTGTCAAGTGGGTGTAAAGCGGCATAAACACAGCAGTGAAAAGCAGCTAAACCCCATTATAAAAATAAATTACTTTGAAAAACCCATGAAACAAAGACAGTGAAAGAGAGCGAAATTCTTACACAATGCGTTCAGGGGCTGTGATGCAACCTGGATTGACCATATCTAGACCCACAGCTGAATGAGACATAAGGGTGGACACTGTTGCGGCTGAGAGGTTTGGTGAGGTTGGGTGAGCAAACGCAGCCCCTTTAAAGTAATACTGCGTGGTACCCATCGCATGGGTCCCAAATCTCCAGGTTCAAGGGCATCTTCCTACATCGGAAACATGCATGAGAAACCCAGAAGATGGTACACCGTGTGATGGGGAAAGGTTTCTAAAACGCACCTCATTTCTCATCTCCTTGTGCTCGGGTTCGCCATTCCAGCCACTTTACTAGCAATCTCCCTCCTTGGAGCATCATCACCTTTAACCTCCTGTTCCGTACAGGTTGCAATTTGTCCTGAGGATGAACGGGAAGACGTGAAACCAATGAGAGACTATCTCTTGGTGTTGGGACAGGCACAGGTCACTCTATTTTCCCATCAGGAAGAAGAATTAACCACAGGCTCAGCCTGCCCCCCGGACCCAGAACAGGGCCTGAAGCCATCCTGCGCTTTTGCGGCCATCTCCCAAAAACGCGAGTTGTAAAATGGAGGTTCAGGGCACTGCAATTCACAAACCTGCAGAGTTATAAATGATAACTCTCGTCCACAAATATATTGAGGGAAGGCAAAGAAGAGGATTTGAAATCAAGGCAGAATTGCAGGAAACAGATTTCAGGAGGTAGATTCGAATCGCCTTTAAAGCACATGAAAAGCGGCAAAACGTTGACAATGATGCCCTTGGCCAAAAAGGGCGTATGCGTTTTTTCCTGAATATATTCAGGAAAAAACGCATACGCCCTTTTTGGCCAACCAAGCAACCTGGAAAGGCAAATCAGCGCTACAAAGATGTCTCGCTTCCCATCGGTCAAAAGGGCCATGCTGAAAAAAGTGTCAAAACCAGAAATGCAGGACAGGCCATGGAGAAATGGGAGCCTTGCTACACTGATGGGCGGGATGTAAATTGTCAACAGCCACTCTGGAGAAGCGTACGGTGAGTCCTGAAACGTCTAAAAAGCAAAGCTTAGAGAGCATAGGGCACTTCCACTCATGGGGGTATAAATTGGGAAAATGAAAAATCAGCAAGACACAAGCACCCCAAAGTTTAGGGCTGCTCTGTTGACAAGGACCTCCACTTCATTCCACCTTCAATATCCCAGGAAAGAGAAAAATGGATAAAGAAGTTGTGGTCCTTATGTACAATGGAATATCACTCAGCCGTGAAATCAATGTCATAAGGCTAGTAGCAGCATGATGAGTGGATTTAGGTACGACGATTCTAAGTGAAATAAGTCACACAGAAAAGGACACTTCTCATAAGGTATCACTGATAGAGGGAATGTAAAAAGCGTTACACTTGAACTGAATTACAAAACAGAACAGAGTCACACATGCAGAAAACACACTATGGCTGCTTCACGGGAAAGGTGAGGTGGGGTGATACATAAAACAAGGGTTTCAAATTAGCTCAGATACCGTTCCATAAAACCAATATGTAATAGACAAGACCTACTCCTTGCTCAGAGAACTGGACTCAACACGCCCTATTCACCGCACAAGAATATATCTGACTAGTAATAATCTTAAAACCTATGTATAGATATCTCTCTGTTAGTGTGTCAAGTGGGTGTAAAGCGGCATAAACACAGAAGTGAAAAGCAGCTAAACCCCATTATAAAAATAAATTACTTTGAATAACCCATGAAACAAAGACAGTGAAAGAGAGCGAAATTCTTACACAATTCGTTCAGGGGCTGTGATGCAACCTGGATTGACCATATCTAGACCCACAGCTGGATGAGACATAAGGGTGGACACTCTTGGGGCTGAGAGGTTTGGTGAGGTTGGGTGAGCAAACGCAGACCCTTTACAGTAATACTGCATGGTACCCATCGCATGGGTCACAAATCTCCAGGTTCAAGGGCATCTTCCTACATCGAAAACATGCATGAGAAACCCAGAAGATGGTACACCGTGTGATGTGGAAAGGTTTCTAAAACGCACCTCATTTCTCATCTCCTTGTGCCCGGGTTCGCTATTCCAGCCGCTTTACTAGCAATCTCCCTACTTGGAGCATCAGCACCTTTAAGCTCCTGTTCCGTACAGGTTGCAATTTGTCCTGAGGATGAACTGGAAGACGTGGAACCAATGAGAGACTAGCTCTTGGTGTTGGGACAGGCACAGGTCACTCTATTTTCCCATCAGGAAGAAGAATTAACCACAGGCTCAGCCTGCCCCCGGAACCAGAACAGGGCCTGAAGGCATCCTGCGCTTTTGCGGCCAGCTCCCTAAAAAGCGAGTTGTAAAATGGAGGTTCAGGGCACTGCAATTCACAAACCTGCAGAGTTATAAATGATAACTCTCGTCCACAAATATATTGAGGGAAGGCAAAGAAGAGGATTTGAAATCAAGGCAGAATTGCAGGAAAGAGATTTCAGGAGGTAGATTCGAATCGCCTTTAAAGCACATGAAAAGCGGCAAAACGTTGACAATGATGCCCTTGGCCAAAAAGGGCGTATGCGTTTTTTCCTGAATATATTCAGGAAAAAACGCATACGCCCTTTTTGGCCAACCAAGCAACCTGGAAAGGCAAATCAGCGCTACAAAGATGTCTCGCTTCCCATCGGTCAAAAGGGCCATGCTGAAAAAAGTCTCAAAACCAAAAATGCAGGACAGGCCATGGAGAAATGGGAGCCTTGCTACACTGATGGGCGGGATGTAAATTGTCAAAAGCCACTCTGGAGAAGTGTACGGTGAGTCCTGAAACGTCTAAAAAGCAAAGCTTAGAGAGCATAGGGCACTTCCACTCATGGGGGTATAAATTGGGAAAATGAAAAATCAGCAAGACACAAGCACCCCAAAGTTTAGGGCTGCTCTGTTGACAAGGACCTCCACTTCATTCCACCTTCAATATCCCAGGAAAGAGAAAAATGGATAAAGAAGTTGTGGTCCTTATGTACAATGGAATATCACTCAGCCGTGAAATCAATGTCATAAGGCTAGTAGCAGCATGATGAGTGGATTTAGGTACGACGACTCTAAGTGAAATAAGTCACACAGAAAAGGACACTTCTCATAAGGTATCACTGATAGAGGGAATGTAAAAACCGTTACACTTGAACTGAATTACAAAACAGAACAGAGTCACACATGTAGAAAACACACTATGGCTGCTTAACGGGAAAGGTGAGGTGGGGTGATACATAAAACAAGGGTTTCAAATTAGCTCAGATACCGTTCCATAAACCCAATATGTAATAGACAAGACCTACTCCTTGCTCAGAGAACTGGACTCAACACGCCCTATTCACCGCACAAGAATATATCTGACTAGTAATAATCTTAAAAGCTATGTATTGATATCTCTCTGTTAGTGTGTCAAGTGGGTGTAAAGCGGCATAAACACAGCAGTGAAAAGCAGCTAAACCCCATTATAAAAATAAATTACTTTGAAAAACCCATGAAACAAAGACAGTGAAAGAGAGCGAAATTCTTACACAATGCGTTCAGGGGCTGTGATGCAACCTGGATTGACCATATCTAGACCCACAGCTGAATGAGACATAAGGGTGGACACTGTTGCGGCTGAGAGGTTTGGTGAGGTTGGGTGAGCAAACGCAGCCCCTTTAAAGTAATACTGCGTGGTACCCATCGCATGGGTCCCAAATCTCCAGGTTCAAGGGCATCTTCCTACATCGGAAACATGCATGAGAAACCCAGAAGATGGTACACCGTGTGATGGGGAAAGGTTTCTAAAACGCACCTCATTTCTCATCTCCTTGTGCTCGGGTTCGCCATTCCAGCCACTTTACTAGCAATCTCCCTCCTTGGAGCATCATCACCTTTAACCTCCTGTTCCGTACAGGTTGCAATTTGTCCTGAGGATGAACGGGAAGACGTGAAACCAATGAGAGACTATCTCTTGGTGTTGGGACAGGCACAGGTCACTCTATTTTCCCATCAGGAAGAAGAATTAACCACAGGCTCAGCCTGCCCCCCGGACCCAGAACAGGGCCTGAAGCCATCCTGCGCTTTTGCGGCCATCTCCCAAAAACGCGAGTTGTAAAATGGAGGTTCAGGGCACTGCAATTCACAAACCTGCAGAGTTATAAATGATAACTCTCGTCCACAAATATATTGAGGGAAGGCAAAGAAGAGGATTTGAAATCAAGGCAGAATTGCAGGAAACAGATTTCAGGAGGTAGATTCGAATCGCCTTTAAAGCACATGAAAAGCGGCAAAACGTTGACAATGATGCCCTTGGCCAAAAAGGGCGTATGCGTTTTTTCCTGAATATATTCAGGAAAAAACGCATACGCCCTTTTTGGCCAACCAAGCAACCTGGAAAGGCAAATCAGCGCTACAAAGATGTCTCGCTTCCCATCGGTCAAAAGGGCCATGCTGAAAAAAGTGTCAAAACCAGAAATGCAGGACAGGCCATGGAGAAATGGGAGCCTTGCTACACTGATGGGCGGGATGTAAATTGTCAACAGCCACTCTGGAGAAGCGTACGGTGAGTCCTGAAACGTCTAAAAAGCAAAGCTTAGAGAGCATAGGGCACTTCCACTCATGGGGGTATAAATTGGGAAAATGAAAAATCAGCAAGACACAAGCACCCCAAAGTTTAGGGCTGCTCTGTTGACAAGGACCTCCACTTCATTCCACCTTCAATATCCCAGGAAAGAGAAAAATGGATAAAGAAGTTGTGGTCCTTATGTACAATGGAATATCACTCAGCCGTGAAATCAATGTCATAAGGCTAGTAGCAGCATGATGAGTGGATTTAGGTACGACGATTCTAAGTGAAATAAGTCACACAGAAAAGGACACTTCTCATAAGGTATCACTGATAGAGGGAATGTAAAAAGCGTTACACTTGAACTGAATTACAAAACAGAACAGAGTCACACATGCAGAAAACACACTATGGCTGCTTCACGGGAAAGGTGAGGTGGGGTGATACATAAAACAAGGGTTTCAAATTAGCTCAGATACCGTTCCATAAAACCAATATGTAATAGACAAGACATACTCCTTGCTCAGAGAACTGGACTCAACACGCCCTATTCACCGCACAAGAATATATCTGACTAGTAATAATCTTAAAACCTATGTATAGATATCTCTCTGTTAGTGTGTCAAGTGGGTGTAAAGCGGCATAAACACAGCAGTGAAAAGCAGCTAAACCCCATTATAAAAATAAATTACTTTGAATAACCCATGAAACAAAGACAGTGAAAGAGAGCGAAATTCTTACACAATTCGTTCAGGGGCTGTGATGCAACCTGGATTGACCATATCTAGACCCACAGCTGGATGAGACATAAGGGTGGACACTCTTGGGGCTGAGAGGTTTGGTGAGGTTGGGTGAGCAAACGCAGACCCTTTACAGTAATACTGCATGGTACCCATCGCATGGGTCACAAATCTCCAGGTTCAAGGGCATCTTCCTACATCGAAAACATGCATGAGAAACCCAGAAGATGGTACACCGTGTGATGTGGAAAGGTTTCTAAAACGCACCTCATTTCTCATCTCCTTGTGCCCGGGTTCGCTATTCCAGCCGCTTTACTAGCAATCTCCCTACTTGGAGCATCAGCACCTTTAACCTCCTGTTCCGTACAGGTTGCAATTTGTCCTGAGGATGAACTGGAAGACGTGGAACCAATGAGAGACTAGCTCTTGGTGTTGGGACAGGCACAGGTCACTCTATTTTCCCATCAGGAAGAAGAATTAACCACAGGCTCAGCCTGCCCCCGGAACCAGAACAGGGCCTGAAGGCATCCTGCGCTTTTGCGGCCAGCTCCCTAAAAAGCGAGTTGTAAAATGGAGGTTCAGGGCACTGCAATTCACAAACCTGCAGAGTTATAAATGATAACTCTCGTCCACAAATATATTGAGGGAAGGCAAAGAAGAGGATTTGAAATCAAGGCAGAATTGCAGGAAACAGATTTCAGGAGGTAGATTCGAATCGCCTTTAAAGCACATGAAAAGCGGCAAAACGTTGACAATGATGCCCTTGGCCAAAAAGGGCGTATGCGTTTTTTCCTGAATATATTCAGGAAAAAACGCATACGCCCTTTTTGGCCAACCAAGCAACCTGGAAAGGCAAATCAGCGCTACAAAGATGTCTCGCTTCCCATCGGTCAAAAGGGCCATGCTGAAAAAAGTCTCAAAACCAAAAATGCAGGACAGGCCATGGAGAAATGGGAGCCTTGCTACACTGATGGGCGGGATGTAAATTGTCAACAGCCACTCTGGAGAAGCGTACGGTGAGTCCTGAAACGTCTAAAAAGCAAAGCTTAGAGAGCATAGGGCACTTCCACTCATGGGGGTATAAATTGGGAAAATGAAAAATCAGCAAGACACAAGCACCCCAAAGTTTAGGGCTGCTCTGTTGACAAGGACCTCCACTTCATTCCACCTTCAATATCCCAGGAAAGAGAAAAATGGATAAAGAAGTTGTGGTCCTTATGTACAATGGAATATCACTCAGCCGTGAAATCAATGTCATAAGGCTAGTAGCAGCATGATGAGTGGATTTAGGTACGACGACTCTAAGTGAAATAAGTCACACAGAAAAGGACACTTCTCATAAGGTATCACTGATAGAGGGAATGTAAAAACCGTTACACTTGAACTGAATTACAAAACAGAACAGAGTCACACATGCAGAAAACACACTATGGCTGCTTAACGGGAAAGGTGAGGTGGGGTGATACATAAAACAAGGGTTTCAAATTAGCTCAGATACCGTTCCATAAACCCAATATGTAATAGACAAGACCTACTCCTTGCTCAGAGAACTGGACTCAACACGCCCTATTCACCGCACAAGAATATATCTGACTAGTAATAATCTTAAAAGCTATGTATTGATATCTCTCTGTTAGTGTGTCAAGTGGGTGTAAAGCGGCATAAACACAGCAGTGAAAAGCAGCTAAACCCCATTATAAAAATAAATTACTTTGAAAAACCCATGAAACAAAGACAGTGAAAGAGAGCGAAATTCTTACACAATGCGTTCAGGGGCTGTGATGCAACCTGGATTGACCATATCTAGACCCACAGCTGAATGAGACATAAGGGTGGACACTGTTGCGGCTGAGAGGTTTGGTGAGGTTGGGTGAGCAAACGCAGCCCCTTTAAAGTAATACTGCGTGGTACCCATCGCATGGGTCCCAAATCTCCAGGTTCAAGGGCATCTTCCTACATCGGAAACATGCATGAGAAACCCAGAAGATGGTACACCGTGTGATGGGGAAAGGTTTCTAAAACGCACCTCATTTCTCATCTCCTTGTGCTCGGGTTCGCCATTCCAGCCACTTTACTAGCAATCTCCCTCCTTGGAGCATCATCACCTTTAACCTCCTGTTCCGTACAGGTTGCAATTTGTCCTGAGGATGAACGGGAAGACGTGAAACCAATGAGAGACTATCTCTTGGTGTTGGGACAGGCACAGGTCACTCTATTTTCCCATCAGGAAGAAGAATTAACCACAGGCTCAGCCTGCCCCCCGGACCCAGAACAGGGCCTGAAGCCATCCTGCGCTTTTGCGGCCATCTCCCAAAAACGCGAGTTGTAAAATGGAGGTTCAGGGCACTGCAATTCACAAACCTGCAGAGTTATAAATGATAACTCTCGTCCACAAATATATTGAGGGAAGGCAAAGAAGAGGATTTGAAATCAAGGCAGAATTGCAGGAAACAGATTTCAGGAGGTAGATTCGAATCGCCTTTAAAGCACATGAAAAGCGGCAAAACGTTGACAATGATGCCCTTGGCCAAAAAGGGCGTATGCGTTTTTTCCTGAATATATTCAGGAAAAAACGCATACGCCCTTTTTGGCCAACCAAGCAACCTGGAAAGGCAAATCAGCGCTACAAAGATGTCTCGCTTCCCATCAGTCAAAAGGGCCATGCTGAAAAAAGTGTCAAAACCAGAAATGCAGGACAGGCCATGGAGAAATGGGAGCCTTGCTACACTGATGGGCGGGATGTAAATTGTCAACAGCCACTCTGGAGAAGCGTACGGTGAGTCCTGAAACGTCTAAAAAGCAAAGCTTAGAGAGCATAGGGCACTTCCACTCATGGGGGTATAAATTGGGAAAATGAAAAATCAGCAAGACACAAGCACCCCAAAGTTTAGGGCTGCTCTGTTGACAAGGACCTCCACTTCATTCCACCTTCAATATCCCAGGAAAGAGAAAAATGGATAAAGAAGTTGTGGTCCTTATGTACAATGGAATATCACTCAGCCGTGAAATCAATGTCATAAGGCTAGTAGCAGCATGATGAGTGGATTTAGGTACGACGATTCTAAGTGAAATAAGTCACACAGAAAAGGACACTTCTCATAAGGTATCACTGATAGAGGGAATGTAAAAAGCGTTACACTTGAACTGAATTACAAAACAGAACAGAGTCACACATGCAGAAAACACACTATGGCTGCTTCACGGGAAAGGTGAGGTGGGGTGATACATAAAACAAGGGTTTCAAATTAGCTCAGATACCGTTCCATAAAACCAATATGTAATAGACAAGACCTACTCCTTGCTCAGAGAACTGGACTCAACACGCCCTATTCACCGCACAAGAATATATCTGACTAGTAATAATCTTAAAACCTATGTATAGATATCTCTCTGTTAGTGTGTCAAGTGGGTGTAAAGCGGCATAAACACAGAAGTGAAAAGCAGCTAAACCCCATTATAAAAATAAATTACTTTGAATAACCCATGAAACAAAGACAGTGAAAGAGAGCGAAATTCTTACACAATTCGTTCAGGGGCTGTGATGCAACCTGGATTGACCATATCTAGACCCACAGCTGGATGAGACATAAGGGTGGACACTCTTGGGGCTGAGAGGTTTGGTGAGGTTGGGTGAGCAAACGCAGACCCTTTACAGTAATACTGCATGGTACCCATCGCATGGGTCACAAATCTCCAGGTTCAAGGGCATCTTCCTACATCGAAAACATGCATGAGAAACCCAGAAGATGGTACACCGTGTGATGTGGAAAGGTTTCTAAAACGCACCTCATTTCTCATCTCCTTGTGCCCGGGTTCGCTATTCCAGCCGCTTTACTAGCAATCTCCCTACTTGGAGCATCAGCACCTTTAAGCTCCTGTTCCGTACAGGTTGCAATTTGTCCTGAGGATGAACTGGAAGACGTGGAACCAATGAGAGACTAGCTCTTGGTGTTGGGACAGGCACAGGTCACTCTATTTTCCCATCAGGAAGAAGAATTAACCACAGGCTCAGCCTGCCCCCGGAACCAGAACAGGGCCTGAAGGCATCCTGCGCTTTTGCGGCCAGCTCCCTAAAAAGCGAGTTGTAAAATGGAGGTTCAGGGCACTGCAATTCACAAACCTGCAGAGTTATAAATGATAACTCTCGTCCACAAATATATTGAGGGAAGGCAAAGAAGAGGATTTGAAATCAAGGCAGAATTGCAGGAAACAGATTTCAGGAGGTAGATTCGAATCGCCTTTAAAGCACATGAAAAGCGGCAAAACGTTGACAATGATGCCCTTGGCCAAAAAGGGCGTATGCGTTTTTTCCTGAATATATTCAGGAAAAAACGCATACGCCCTTTTTGGCCAACCAAGCAACCTGGAAAGGCAAATCAGCGCTACAAAGATGTCTCGCTTCCCATCGGTCAAAAGGGCCATGCTGAAAAAAGTCTCAAAACCAAAAATGCAGGACAGGCCATGGAGAAATGGGAGCCTTGCTACACTGATGGGCGGGATGTAAATTGTCAACAGCCACTCTGGAGAAGCGTACGGTGAGTCCTGAAACGTCTAAAAAGCAAAGCTTAGAGAGCATAGGGCACTTCCACTCATGGGGGTATAAATTGGGAAAATGAAAAATCAGCAAGACACAAGCACCCCAAAGTTTAGGGCTGCTCTGTTGACAAGGACCTCCACTTCATTCCACCTTCAATATCCCAGGAAAGAGAAAAATGGATAAAGAAGTTGTGGTCCTTATGTACAATGGAATATCACTCAGCCGTGAAATCAATGTCATAAGGCTAGTAGCAGCATGATGAGTGGATTTAGGTACGACGACTCTAAGTGAAATAAGTCACACAGAAAAGGACACTTCTCATAAGGTATCACTGATAGAGGGAATGTAAAAACCGTTACACTTGAACTGAATTACAAAACAGAACAGAGTCACACATGCAGAAAACACACTATGGCTGCTTAACGGGAAAGGTGAGGTGGGGTGATACATAAAACAAGGGTTTCAAATTAGCTCAGATACCGTTCCATAAACCCAATATGTAATAGACAAGACCTACTCCTTGCTCAGAGAACTGGACTCAACACGCCCTATTCACCGCACAAGAATATATCTGACTAGTAATAATCTTAAAAGCTATGTATTGATATCTCTCTGTTAGTGTGTCAAGTGGGTGTAAAGCGGCATAAACACAGCAGTGAAAAGCAGCTAAACCCCATTATAAAAATAAATTACTTTGAAAAACCCATGAAACAAAGACAGTGAAAGAGAGCGAAATTCTTACACAATGCGTTCAGGGGCTGTGATGCAACCTGGATTGACCATATCTAGACCCACAGCTGAATGAGACATAAGGGTGGACACTGTTGCGGCTGAGAGGTTTGGTGAGGTTGGGTGAGCAAACGCAGCCCCTTTAAAGTAATACTGCGTGGTACCCATCGCATGGGTCCCAAATCTCCAGGTTCAAGGGCATCTTCCTACATCGGAAACATGCATGAGAAACCCAGAAGATGGTACACCGTGTGATGGGGAAAGGTTTCTAAAACGCACCTCATTTCTCATCTCCTTGTGCTCGGGTTCGCCATTCCAGCCACTTTACTAGCAATCTCCCTCCTTGGAGCATCATCACCTTTAACCTCCTGTTCCGTACAGGTTGCAATTTGTCCTGAGGATGAACGGGAAGACGTGAAACCAATGAGAGACTATCTCTTGGTGTTGGGACAGGCACAGGTCACTCTATTTTCCCATCAGGAAGAAGAATTAACCACAGGCTCAGCCTGCCCCCCGGACCCAGAACAGGGCCTGAAGCCATCCTGCGCTTTTGCGGCCATCTCCCAAAAACGCGAGTTGTAAAATGGAGGTTCAGGGCACTGCAATTCACAAACCTGCAGAGTTATAAATGATAACTCTCGTCCACAAATATATTGAGGGAAGGCAAAGAAGAGGATTTGAAATCAAGGCAGAATTGCAGGAAACAGATTTCAGGAGGTAGATTCGAATCGCCTTTAAAGCACATGAAAAGCGGCAAAACGTTGACAATGATGCCCTTGGCCAAAAAGGGCGTATGCGTTTTTTCCTGAATATATTCAGGAAAAAACGCATACGCCCTTTTTGGCCAACCAAGCAACCTGGAAAGGCAAATCAGCGCTACAAAGATGTCTCGCTTCCCATCGGTCAAAAGGGCCATGCTGAAAAAAGTGTCAAAACCAGAAATGCAGGACAGGCCATGGAGAAATGGGAGCCTTGCTACACTGATGGGCGGGATGTAAATTGTCAACAGCCACTCTGGAGAAGCGTACGGTGAGTCCTGAAACGTCTAAAAAGCAAAGCTTAGAGAGCATAGGGCACTTCCACTCATGGGGGTATAAATTGGGAAAATGAAAAATCAGCAAGACACAAGCACCCCAAAGTTTAGGGCTGCTCTGTTGACAAGGACCTCCACTTCATTCCACCTTCAATATCCCAGGAAAGAGAAAAATGGATAAAGAAGTTGTGGTCCTTATGTACAATGGAATATCACTCAGCCGTGAAATCAATGTCATAAGGCTAGTAGCAGCATGATGAGTGGATTTAGGTACGACGATTCTAAGTGAAATAAGTCACACAGAAAAGGACACTTCTCATAAGGTATCACTGATAGAGGGAATGTAAAAAGCGTTACACTTGAACTGAATTACAAAACAGAACAGAGTCACACATGCAGAAAACACACTATGGCTGCTTCACGGGAAAGGTGAGGTGGGGTGATACATAAAACAAGGGTTTCAAATTAGCTCAGATACCGTTCCATAAAACCAATATGTAATAGACAAGACCTACTCCTTGCTCAGAGAACTGGACTCAACACGCCCTATTCACCGCACAAGAATATATCTGACTAGTAATAATCTTAAAACCTATGTATAGATATCTCTCTGTTAGTGTGTCAAGTGGGTGTAAAGCGGCATAAACACAGAAGTGAAAAGCAGCTAAACCCCATTATAAAAATAAATTACTTTGAATAACCCATGAAACAAAGACAGTGAAAGAGAGCGAAATTCTTACACAATTCGTTCAGGGGCTGTGATGCAACCTGGATTGACCATATCTAGACCCACAGCTGGATGAGACATAAGGGTGGACACTCTTGGGGCTGAGAGGTTTGGTGAGGTTGGGTGAGCAAACGCAGACCCTTTACAGTAATACTGCATGGTACCCATCACATGGGTCACAAATCTCCAGGTTCAAGGGCATCTTCCTACATCGAAAACATGCATGAGAAACCCAGAAGATGGTACACCGTGTGATGTGGAAAGGTTTCTAAAACGCACCTCATTTCTCATCTCCTTGTGCCCGGGTTCGCTATTCCAGCCGCTTTACTAGCAATCTCCCTACTTGGAGCATCAGCACCTTTAAGCTCCTGTTCCGTACAGGTTGCAATTTGTCCTGAGGATGAACTGGAAGACGTGGAACCAATGAGAGACTAGCTCTTGGTGTTGGGACAGGCACAGGTCACTCTATTTTCCCATCAGGAAGAAGAATTAACCACAGGCTCAGCCTGCCCCCGGAACCAGAACAGGGCCTGAAGGCATCCTGCGCTTTTGCGGCCAGCTCCCTAAAAAGCGAGTTGTAAAATGGAGGTTCAGGGCACTGCAATTCACAAACCTGCAGAGTTATAAATGATAACTCTCGTCCACAAATATATTGAGGGAAGGCAAAGAAGAGGATTTGAAATCAAGGCAGAATTGCAGGAAACAGATTTCAGGAGGTAGATTCGAATCGCCTTTAAAGCACATGAAAAGCGGCAAAACGTTGACAATGATGCCCTTGGCCAAAAAGGGCGTATGCGTTTTTTCCTGAATATATTCAGGAAAAAACGCATACGCCCTTTTTGGCCAACCAAGCAACCTGGAAAGGCAAATCAGCGCTACAAAGATGTCTCGCTTCCCATCGGTCAAAAGGGCCATGCTGAAAAAAGTCTCAAAACCAAAAATGCAGGACAGGCCATGGAGAAATGGGAGCCTTGCTACACTGATGGGCGGGATGTAAATTGTCAACAGCCACTCTGGAGAAGCGTACGGTGAGTCCTGAAACGTCTAAAAAGCAAAGCTTAGAGAGCATAGGGCACTTCCACTCATGGGGGTATAAATTGGGAAAATGAAATATCAGCAAGACACAAGCACCCCAAAGTTTAGGGCTGCTCTGTTGACAAGGACCTCCACTTCATTCCACCTTCAATATCCCAGGAAAGAGAAAAATGGATAAAGAAGTTGTGGTCCTTATGTACAATGGAATATCACTCAGCCGTGAAATCAATGTCATAAGGCTAGTAGCAGCATGATGAGTGGATTTAGGTACGACGACTCTAAGTGAAATAAGTCACACAGAAAAGGACACTTCTCATAAGGTATCACTGATAGAGGGAATGTAAAAACCGTTACACTTGAACTGAATTACAAAACAGAACAGAGTCACACATGCAGAAAACACACTATGGCTGCTTAACGGGAAAGGTGAGGTGGGGTGATACATAAAACAAGGGTTTCAAATTAGCTCAGATACCGTTCCATAAACCCAATATGTAATAGACAAGACCTACTCCTTGCTCAGAGAACTGGACTCAACACGCCCTATTCACCGCACAAGAATATATCTGACTAGTAATAATCTTAAAAGCTATGTATTGATATCTCTCTGTTAGTGTGTCAAGTGGGTGTAAAGCGGCATAAACACAGCAGTGAAAAGCAGCTAAACCCCATTATAAAAATAAATTACTTTGAAAAACCCATGAAACAAAGACAGTGAAAGAGAGCGAAATTCTTACACAATGCGTTCAGGGGCTGTGATGCAACCTGGATTGACCATATCTAGACCCACAGCTGAATGAGACATAAGGGTGGACACTGTTGCGGCTGAGAGGTTTGGTGAGGTTGGGTGAGCAAACGCAGCCCCTTTAAAGTAATACTGCGTGGTACCCATCGCATGGGTCCCAAATCTCCAGGTTCAAGGGCATCTTCCTACATCGGAAACATGCATGAGAAACCCAGAAGATGGTACACCGTGTGATGGGGAAAGGTTTCTAAAACGCACCTCATTTCTCATCTCCTTGTGCTCGGGTTCGCCATTCCAGCCACTTTACTAGCAATCTCCCTCCTTGGAGCATCATCACCTTTAACCTCCTGTTCCGTACAGGTTGCAATTTGTCCTGAGGATGAACGGGAAGACGTGAAACCAATGAGAGACTATCTCTTGGTGTTGGGACAGGCACAGGTCACTCTATTTTCCCATCAGGAAGAAGAATTAACCACAGGCTCAGCCTGCCCCCCGGAACAAGAACAGGGCCTGAAGCCATCCTGCGCTTTTGCGGCCATCTCCCAAAAACGCGAGTTGTAAAATGGAGGTTCAGGGCACTGCAATTCACAAACCTGCAGAGTTATAAATGATAACTCTCGTCCACAAATATATTGAGGGAAGGCAAAGAAGAGGATTTGAAATCAAGGCAGAATTGCAGGAAACAGATTTCAGGAGGTAGATTCGAATCGCCTTTAAAGCACATGAAAAGCGGCAAAACGTTGACAATGATGCCCTTGGCCAAAAAGGGCGTATGCGTTTTTTCCTGAATATATTCAGGAAAAAACGCATACGCCCTTTTTGGCCAACCAAGCAACCTGGAAAGGCAAATCAGCGCTACAAAGATGTCTCGCTTCCCATCGGTCAAAAGGGCCATGCTGAAAAAAGTCTCAAAACCAGAAATGCAGGACAGGCCATGGAGAAATGGGAGCCTTGCTACACTGATGGGCAGGATGTAAATTGTCAACAGCCACTCTGGAGAAGTGTACGGTGAGTCCTGAAACGTCTAAAAAGCAAAGCTTAGAGAGCATAGGGCACTTCCACTCATGGGGGTATAAATTGGGAAAATGAAAAATCAGCAAGACACAAGCACCCCAAAGTTTAGGGCTGCTCTGTTGACAAGGACCTCCACTTCATTCCACCTTCAATATCCCAGGAAAGAGAAAAATGGATAAAGAAGTTGTGGTCCTTATGTACAATGGAATATCACTCAGCCGTGAAATCAATGTCATAAGGCTAGTAGCAGCATGATGAGTGGATTTAGGTACGACGACTCTAAGTGAAATAAGTCACACAGAAAAGGACACTTCTCATAAGGTATCACTGATAGAGGGAATGTAAAAACCGTTACACTTGAACTGAATTACAAAACAGAACAGAGTCACACATGCAGAAAACACACTATGGCTGCTTAACGGGAAAGGTGAGGTGGGGTGATACATAAAACAAGGGTTTCAAATTAGCTCAGATACCGTTCCATAAACCCAATATGTAATAGACAAGACCTACTCCTTGCTCAGAGAACTGGACTCAACACGCGCTATTCACCGCACAAGAATATATCTGACTAGTAATAATCTTAAAACCTATGTATTGATATCTCTCTGTTAGTGTGTCAAGTGGGTGTAAAGCGGCATAAACACAGCAGTGAAAAGCAGCTAAACCCCATTATAAAAATAAATTACTTTGAAAAACCCATGAAACAAAGACAGTGAAAGAGAGCGAAATTCTTACACAATGCGTTCAGGGGCTGTGATGCAACCTGGATTGACCATATCTAGACCCACAGCTGGATGAGACATAAGGGTGGACACTGTTGCGGCTGAGAGGTTTGGTGAGGTTGGGTGAGCAAACGCAGCCCCTTTAAAGTAATACTGCGTGGTACCCATCGCATGGGTCCCAAATCTCCAGGTTCAAGGGCATCTTCCTATATCGGAAACATGCATGAGAAACCCAGAAGATGGTACACCGTGTGATGTGGAAAGGTTTCTAAAACGCACCTCATTTCTCATCTCCTTGTGCCCGGGTTCGCTATTCCAGCCGCTTTACTAGCAATCTCCCTACTTGGAGCATCAGCACCTTTAAGCTCCTGTTCCGTACAGGTTGCAATTTGTCCTGAGGATGAACTGGAAGACGTGGAACCAATGAGAGACTAGCTCTTGGTATTGGGACAGGCACAGGTCACTCTATTTTCCCATCAGGAAGAAGAATTAACCACAGGCTCAGCCTGCCCCCGGAACCAGAACAGGGCCTGAAGGCATCCTGCGCTTTTGCGGCCAGCTCCCTAAAAAGCGAGTTGTAAAATGGAGGTTCAGGGCACTGCAATTCACAAACCTGCAGAGTTATAAATGATAACTCTCGTCCACAAATATATTGAGGGAAGGCAAAGAAGAGGATTTGAAATCAAGGCAGAATTGCAGGAAACAGATTTCAGGAGGTAGATTCGAATCGCCTTTAAAGCACATGAAAAGCGTCAAAACGTTGACAATGATGCCCTTGGCCAAAAAGGGCGTATGCGTTTTTTCCTGAAGATATTCAGGAAAAAACGCATACGCCCTTTTTGGCCAACCAAGCAACCTGGAAAGGCAAATCAGCGCTACAAAGATGTCTCACTTCCCATCGGTCAAAAGGGCCATGCTGAAAAAAGTCTCAAAACCAAAAATGCAGGACAGGCCATGGAGAAATGGGAGCCTTGCTACACTGATGGGCGGGATGTAAATTGTCAACAGCCACTCTGGAGAAGTGTACGGTGAGTCCTGAAACGTCTAAAAAGCAAAGCTTAGAGAGCATAGGGCACTTCCACTCATGGGGGTATAAATTGGGAAAATTAAAAATCAGCAAGACACAAGCACCCCAAAGTTTAGGGCTGCTCTGTTGACAAGGACCTCCACTTCATTCCACCTTCAATATCCCAGGAAAGAGAAAAATGGATAAAGAAGTTGTGGTCCTTATGTACAATGGAATATCACTCAGCCGTGAAATCAATGTCATAAGGCTAGTAGCAGCATGATGAGTGGATTTAGGTACGACGACTCTAAGTGAAATAAGTCACACAGAAAAGGACACTTCTCATAATGTATCACTGATAGAGGGAATGTAAAAACCGTTACACTTGAACTGAATTACAAAACAGAACAGAGTCACACATGCAGAAAACACACTATGGCTGCTTAACGGGAAAGGTGAGGTGGGGTGATACATAAAACAAGGGTTTCAAATTAGCTCAGATACCGTTCCATAAACCCAATATGTAATAGACAAGACCTACTCCTTGCTCAGAGAACTGGACTCAACACGCCCTATTCACCGCACAAGAATATATCTGACTAGTAATAATCTTAAAACCTATGTATTGATATCTCTCTGTTAGTGTGTCAAGTGGGTGTAAAGCGGCATAAACACAGCAGTGAAAAGCAGCTAAACCCCATTATAAAAATAAATTACTTTGAAAAACCCATGAAACAAAGACAGTGAAAGAGAGCGAAGTTCTTACACAATGCGTTCAGGGGCTGTGATGCAACCTGGATTGACCATATCTAGACCCACAGCTGGATGAGACATAAGGGTGGACACTGTTGCGGCTGAGAGGTTTGGTGAGGTTGGGTGAGCAAACGCAGCCCCTTTAAAGTAATACTGCGTGGTACCCATCGCATGGGTCCCAAATCTCCAGGTTCAAGGGCATCTTCCTACATCGAAAACATGCATGAGAAACCCAGAAGATGGTACACCGTGTGATGGGGAAAGGTTTCTAAAACGCACCTCATTTCTCATCTCTTTGTGCTCGGGTTCGCCATTCCAGCCACTTTACTAGCAATCTCCCTCCTTGGAGCATCATAACCTTTAACCTCCTGTTCCGTACAGGTTGCAATTTGTCCTGAGGATGAACGGGAAGACGTGAAACCAATGAGAGACTATCTCTTGGTGTTGGGACAGGCACAGGTCACTCTATTTTCCCATCAGGAAGAAGAATTAACCAAAGGCTCAGCCTGCCCCCCGGAACAAGAACAGGGCCTGAAGCCATCCTGCGCTTTTGCGGCCATCTCCCAAAAACGCGAGTTGTAAAATGGAGGTTCAGGGCACTGCAATTCACAAACCTGCAGAGTTATAAATGATAACTCTCGTCCACAAATATATTGAGGGAAGGCAAAGAAGAGGATTTGAAATCAAGGCAGAATTGCAGGAAACAGATTTCAGGAGGTAGATTCGAATCGCCTTTAAAGCACATGAAAAGCGGCAAAACGTTGACAATGATGCCCTTGGCCAAAAAGGGCGTATGCGTTTTTTCCTGAATATATTCAGGAAAAAACGCATACGCCCTTTTTGGCCAACCAAGCAACCTGGAAAGGCAAATCAGCGCTACAAAGATGTCTCGCTTCCCATCGGTCAAAAGGGCCATGCTGAAAAAAGTCTCAAAACCAAAAATGCAGGACAGGCCATGGAGAAATGGGAGCCTTGCTACACTGATGGGCGGGATGTAAATTGTCAACAGCCACTCTGGAGAAGTGTACGGTGAGTCCTGAAACGTCTAAAAAGCAAAGCTTAGAGAGCATAGGGCACTTCCACTCATGGGGGTATAAATTGGGAAAATGAAAAATCAGCAAGACACAAGCACCCCAAAGTTTAGGGCTGCTCTGTTGACAAGGACCTCCACTTCATTCCACCTTCAATATCCCAGGAAAGAGAAAAATGGATAAAGAAGTTGTGGTCCTTATGTACAATGGAATATCACTCAGCCGTGAAATCAATGTCATAAGGCTAGTAGCAGCATGATGAGTGGATTTAGGTACGACGACTCTAAGTGAAATAAGTCAAACAGAAAAGGACACTTCTCATAAGGTATCACTGATAGAGGGAATGTAAAAACCGTTACACTTGAACTGAATTACAAAACAGAACAGAGTCACACATGCAGAAAACACACTATGGCTGCTTCACGGGAAAGGTGAGGTGGGGTGATACATAAAACAAGGGTTTCAAATTAGCTCAGATACCGTTCCATAAACCCAATATGTAATAGACAAGACCTACTCCTTGCTCAGAGAACTGGACTCAACACGCCCTATTCACCGCACAAGAATATATCTGACTAGTAATAATCTTAAAACCTATGTATTGATATCTCTCTGTTAGTGTGTCAAGTGGGTGTAAAGCGGCATAAACACAGCAGTGAAAAGCAGCTAAACCCCATTATAAAAATAAATTACTTTGAAAAACCCATGAAACAAAGACAGTGAAAGAGAGCGAAGTTCTTACACAATGCGTTCAGGGGCTGTGATGCAACCTGGATTGACCATATCTAGACCCACAGCTGGATGAGACATAAGGGTGGACACTGTTGCGGCTGAGAGGTTTGGTGAGGTTGGGTGAGCAAACGCAGCCCCTTTAAAGTAATACTGCGTGGTACCCATCGCATGGGTCCCAAATCTCCAGGTTCAAGGGCATCTTCCTACATCGGAAACATGCATGAGAAACCCAGAAGATGGTACACCGTGTGATGGGGAAAGGTTTCTAAAACGCACCTCATTTCTCATCTCCTTGTGCTCGGGTTCGCCATTCCAGCCACTTTACTAGCAATCTCCCTCCTTGGAGCATCATCACCTTTAACCTCCTGTTCCGTACAGGTTGCAATTTGTCCTGAGGATGAACGGGAAGACGTGAAACCAATGAGAGACTATCTCTTGGTGTTGGGACAGGCACAGGTCACTCTATTTTCCCATCAGGAAGAAGAATTAACCACAGGCTCAGCCTGCCCCCCGGAACAAGAACAGGGCCTGAAGCCATCCTGCGCTTTTGCGGCCATCTCCCAAAAACGCGAGTTGTAAAATGGAGGTTCAGGGCACTGCAATTCACAAACCTGCAGAGTTATAAATGATAACTCTCGTCCACAAATATATTGAGGGAAGGCAAAGAAGAGGATTTGAAATCAAGGCAGAATTGCAGGAAACAGATTTCAGGAGGTAGATTCGAATCGCCTTTAAAGCACATGAAAAGCGGCAAAACGTTGACAATGATGCCCTTGGCCAAAAAGGGCGTATGCGTTTTTTCCTGAATATATTCAGGAAAAAACGCATACGCCCTTTTTGGCCAACCAAGCAACCTGGAAAGGCAAATCAGCGCTACAAAGATGTCTCGCTTCCCATCGGTCAAAAGGGCCATGCTGAAAAAAGTCTCAAAACCAAAAATGCAGGACAGGCCATGGAGAAATGGGAGCCTTGCTACACTGATGGGCGGGATGTAAATTGTCAACAGCCACTCTGGAGAAGTGTACGGTGAGTCCTGAAACGTCTAAAAAGCAAAGCTTAGAGAGCATAGGGCACTTCCACTCATGGGGGTATAAATTGGGAAAATGAAAAATCAGCAAGACACAAGCACCCCAAAGTTTAGGGCTGCTCTGTTGACAAGGACCTCCACTTCATTCCACCTTCAATATCCCAGGAAAGAGAAAAATGGATAAAGAAGTTGTGGTCCTTATGTACAATGGAATATCACTCAGCCGTGAAATCAATGTCATAAGGCTAGTAGCAGCATGATGAGTGGATTTAGGTACGACGACTCTAAGTGAAATAAGTCACACAGAAAAGGACACTTCTCATAAGGTATCACTTATAGAGGGAATGTAAAAACCGTTACACTTGAACTGAATTACAAAACAGAACAGAGTCACACATGCAGAAAACACACTATGGCTACTTAACGGGAAAGGTGAGGTGGGGTGATACATAAAACAAGGGTTTCAAATTAGCTCAGATACCGTTCCATAAAACCAATATGTAATAGACAAGACCTACTCCTTGCTCAGAGAACTGGACTCAACACGCCCTATTCACCGCACAAGAATATATCTGACTAGTAATAATCTTAAAAGCTATGTATTGATATCTCTCTGTTAGTGTGTCAAGTGGGTGTAAAGCGGCATAAACACAGCAGTGAAAAGCAGCTAAACCCCATTATAAAAATAAATTACTTTGAAAAACCCATGAAACAAAGACAGTGAAAGAGAGCGAAATTCTTACACAATGCGTTCAGGGGCTGTGATGCAACCTGGATTGACCATATCTAGACCCACAGCTGAATGAGACATAAGGGTGGACACTGTTGCGGCTGAGAGGTTTGGTGAGGTTGGGTGAGCAAACGCAGCCCCTTTAAAGTAATACTGCGTGGTACCCATCGCATGGGTCCCAAATCTCCAGGTTCAAGGGCATCTTCCTACATCGGAAACATGCATGAGAAACCCAGAAGATGGTACACCGTGTGATGGGGAAAGGTTTCTAAAACGCACCTCATTTCTCATCTCCTTGTGCTCGGGTTCGCCATTCCAGCCACTTTACTAGCAATCTCCCTACTTGGAGCATCAGCACCTTTAACCTCCTGTTCCGTACAGGTTGCAATTTGTCCTGAGGATGAACGGGAAGACGTGAAACCAATGAGAGACTATCTCTTGGTGTTGGGACAGGCACAGGTCACTCTATTTTCCCATCAGGAAGAAGAATTAACCAAAGGCTCAGCCTGCCCCCCGGAACAAGAACAGGGCCTGAAACCATCCTGCGCTTTTGCGGCCATCTCCCAAAAACGCGAGTTGTAAAATGGAGGTTCAGGGCACTGCAATTCACAAACCTGCAGAGTTATAAATGATAACTCTCGTCCACAAATATATTGAGGGAAGGCAAAGAAGAGGATTTGAAATCAAGGCAGAATTGCAGGAAACAGATTTCAGGAGGTAGATTCGAATCGCCTTTAAAGCACATGAAAAGCGGCAAAACGTTGACAATGATGCCCTTGGCCAAAAACGGCGTATGCGTTTTTTCCTGAATATATTCAGGAAAAAACGCATACGCCCTTTTTGGCCAACCAAGCAACCTGGAAAGGCAAATCAGCGCTACAAAGATGTCTCACTTCCCATCGGTCAAAAGGGCCATGCTGAAAAAAGTGTCAAAACCAGAAATGCAGGACAGGCCATGGAGAAATGGGAGCCTTGCTACACTGATGGGCGGGATGTAAATTGTCAACAGCCACTCTGGAGAAGCGTACGGTGAGTCCTGAAACGTCTAAAAAGCAAAGCTTAGAGAGCATAGGGCACTTCCACTCATGGGGGTATAAATTGGGAAAATTAAAAATCAGCAAGACACAAGCACCCCAAAGTTTAGGGCTGCTCTGTTGACAAGGACCTCCACTTCATTCCACCTTCAATATCCCAGGAAAGAGAAAAATGGATAAAGAAGTTGTGGTCCTTATGTACAATGGAATATCACTCAGCCATGAAATCAATGTCATAAGGCTAGTAGCAGCATGATGAGTGGATTTAGGTACGACGATTCTAAGTGAAATAAGTCACACAGAAAAGGACACTTCTCATAAGGTATCACTGATAGAGGGAATGTAAAAACCGTTACACTTGAACTGAATTACAAAACAGAACAGAGTCACACATGCAGAAAACACACTATGGCTGCTTCACGGGAAAGGTGAGGTGGGGTGATACATAAAACAAGGGTTTCAAATTAGCTCAGATACCGTTCCATAAAACCAATATGTAATAGACAAGACCTACTCCTTGCTCAGAGAACTGGACTCAACACGCCCTATTCACCGCACAAGAATATATCTGACTAGTAATAATCTTAAAACCTATGTATAGATATCTCTCTGTTAGTGTGTCAAGTGGGTGTAAAGCGGCATAAACACAGAAGGGAAAAGCAGCTAAACCCCATTATAAAAATAAATTACTTTGAATAACCCATGAAACAAAGACAGTGAAAGAGAGCGAAATTCTTACACAATTCGTTCAGGGGCTGTGATGCAACCTGGATTGACCATATCTAGACCCACAGCTGGATGAGACATAAGGGTGGACACTCTTGGGGCTGAGAGGTTTGGTGAGGTTGGGTGAGCAAACGCAGACCCTTTACAGTAATACTGCATGGTACCCATCGCATGGGTCACAAATCTCCAGGTTCAAGGGCATCTTCCTACATCGAAAACATGCATGAGAAACCCAGAAGATGGTACACCGTGTGATGTGGAAAAGTTTCTAAAACGCACCTCATTTCTCATCTCCTTGTGGCCGGGTTCGCTATTCCAGCCGCTTTACTAGCAATCTCCCTACTTGGAGCATCAGCACCTTTAAGCTCCTGTTCCGTACAGGTTGCAATTTGTCCTGAGGATGAACTGGAAGACGTGGAACCAATGAGAGACTAGCTCTTGGTGTTGGGACAGGCACAGGTCACTCTATTTTCCCATCAGGAAGAAGAATTAACCACAGGCTCAGCCTGCCCCCCAGAACCAGAACAGGGCCTGAAGGCATCCTGCGCTTTTGCGGCCAGCTCCCTAAAAAGCGAGCTGTAAAATGGAGGTTCAGGGCACTGCAATTCACAAACCTGCAGAGTTATAAATGATAACTCTCGTCCACAAATATATTGAGGGAAGGCAAAGAAGAGGATTTGAAATCAAGGCAGAATTGCAGGAAACAGATTTCAGGAGGTAGATTCGAATCGCCTTTAAAGCACATGAAAAGCGGCAAAACGTTGATAATGATGCCCTTGGCCAAAAAGGGCGTATGCGTTTTTTCCTGAATATATTCAGGAAAAAACGCATACGCCCTTTTTGGCCAACCAAGCAACCTGGAAAGGCAAATCAGCGCTACAAAGATGTCTCGCTTCCCATCGGTCAAAAGGGCCATGCTGAAAAAAGTCTCAAAACCAAAAATGCAGGACAGGCCATGGAGAAATGGGAGCCTTGCTACACTGATGGGCGGGATGTAAATTGTCAACAGCCACTCTGGAGAAGTGTACGGTGAGTCCTGAAACGTCTAAAAAGCAAAGCTTAGAGAGCATAGGGCACTTCCACTCATGGGGGTATAAATTGGGAAAATTAAAAATCAGCAAGACACAAGCACCCCAAAGTTTAGGGCTGCTCTGTTGACAAGGACCTCCACTTCATTCCACCTTCAATATCCCAGGAAAGAGAAAAATGGATAAAGAAGTTGTGGTCCTTATGTACAATGGAATATCACTCAGCCATGAAATCAATGTCATAAGGCTAGTAGCAGCATGATGAGTGGATTTAGGTACGACGACTCTAAGTGAAATAAGTCACACAGAAAAGGACACTTCTCATAAGGTATCACTTATAGAGGGAATGTAAAAACCGTTACACTTGAACTGAATTACAAAACAGAACAGAGTCACACATGCAGAAAACACACTATGGCTGCTTAACGGGAAAGGTGAGGTGGGGTGATACATAAAACAAGGGTTTCAAATTAGCTCAGATACCGTTCCATAAACCCAATATGTAATAGACAAGACCTACTCCTTGCTCAGAGAACTGGACTCAACACGCCCTATTCACCGCACAAGAATATATCTGACTAGTAATAATCTTAAAACCTATGTATTGATATCTCTCTGTTAGTGTGTCAAGTGGGTGTAAAGCGGCATAAACACAGCAGTGAAAAGCAGCTAAACCCCATTATAAAAATAAATTACTTTGAAAAACCCATGAAACAAAGACAGTGAAAGAGAGCGAAATTCTTACACAATGCGTTCAGGGGCTGTGATGCAACCTGGATTGACCATATCTAGACCCACAGCTGAATGAGACATAAGGGTGGACACTGTTGCGGCTGAGAGGTTTGGTGAGGTTGGGTGAGCAAACGCAGCCCCTTTAAAGTAATACTGCGTGGTACCCATCGCATGGGTCCCAAATCTCCAGGTTCAAGGGCATCTTCCTACATCGGAAACATGCATGAGAAACCCAGAAGATGGTACACCGTGTGATGGGGAAAGGTTTCTAAAACGCACCTCATTTCTCATCTCCTTGTGCTCGGGTTCGCCATTCCAGCCACTTTACTAGCAATCTCCCTCCTTGGAGCATCATCACCTTTAACCTCCTGTTCCGTACAGGTTGCAATTTGTCCTGAGGATGAACGGGAAGACGTGAAACCAATGAGAGACTATCTCTTGGTGTTGGGACAGGCACAGGTCACTCTATTTTCCCATCAGGAAGAAGAATTAACCACAGGGTCAGCCTGCCCCCCGGAACAAGAACAGGGCCTGAAGCCATCCTGCGCTTTTGCGGCCATCTCCCAAAAACGCGAGTTGTAAAATGGAGGTTCAGGGCACTGCAATTCACAAACCTGCAGAGTTATAAATGATAACTCTCGTCCACAAATATATTGAGGGAAGGCAAAGATGAGGATTTGAAATCAAGGCAGAATTGCAGGAAACAGATTTCAGGAGGTAGATTCGAATCGCCTTTAAAGCACATGAAAAGCGGCAAAACGTTGACAATGATGCCCTTGGCCAAAAAGGGCGTATGCGTTTTTTCCTGAATATATTCAGGAAAAAACGCATACGCCCTTTTTGGCCAACCAAGCAACCTGGAAAGGCAAATCAGCGCTACAAAGATGTGTCACTTCCCATCGGTCAAAAGGGCCATGCTGAAAAAAGTGTCAAAACCAGAAATGCAGGACAGGCCATGGAGAAATGGGAGCCTTGCTACACTGATGGGCGGGATGTAAATTGTCAACAGCCACTCTGGAGAAGCGTACGGTGAGTCCTGAAACGTCTAAAAAGCAAAGCTTAGAGAGCATAGGGCACTTCCACTCATGGGGGTATAAATTGGGAAAATTAAAAATCAGCAAGACACAAGCACCCCAAAGTTTAGGGCTGCTCTGTTGACAAGGACCTCCACTTCATTCCACCTTCAATATCCCAGGAAAGAGAAAAATGGATAAAGAAGTTGTGGTCCTTATGTACAATGGAATATCACTCAGCCATGAAATCAATGTCATAAGGCTAGTAGCAGCATGATGAGTGGATTTAGGTACGACGATTCTAAGTGAAATAAGTCACACAGAAAAGGACACTTCTCATAAGGTATCACTGATAGAGGGAATGTAAAAACCGTTACACTTGAACTGAATTACAAAACAGAACAGAGTCACACATGCAGAAAACACACTATGGCTGCTTCACGGGAAAGGTGAGGTGGGGTGATACATAAAACAAGGGTTTCAAATTAGCTCAGATACCGTTCCATAAAACCAATATGTAATAGACAAGACCTACTCCTTGCTCAGAGAACTGGACTCAACACGCCCTATTCACCGCACAAGAATATATCTGACTAGTAATAATCTTAAAACCTATGTATAGATATCTCTCTGTTAGTGTGTCAAGTGGGTGTAAAGCGGCATAAACACAGAAGTGAAAAGCAGCTAAACCCCATTATAAAAATAAATTACTTTGAATAACCCATGAAACAAAGACAGTGAAAGAGAGCGAAATTCTTACACAATTCGTTCAGGGGCTGTGATGCAACCTGGATTGACCATATCTAGACCCACAGCTGGATGAGACATAAGGGTGGACACTCTTGGGGCTGAGAGGTTTGGTGAGGTTGGGTGAGCAAACGCAGACCCTTTACAGTAATACTGCATGGTACCCATCGCATGGGTCACAAATCTCCAGGTTCAAGGGCATCTTCCTACATCGAAAACATGCATGAGAAACCCAGAAGATGGTACACCGTGTGATGTGGAAAAGTTTCTAAAACGCACCTCATTTCTCATCTCCTTGTGGCCGGGTTCGCTATTCCAGCCGCTTTACTAGCAATCTCCCTACTTGGAGCATCAGCACCTTTAAGCTCCTGTTCCGTACAGGTTGCAATTTGTCCTGAGGATGAACTGGAAGACGTGGAACCAATGAGAGACTAGCTCTTGGTGTTGGGACAGGCACAGGTCACTCTATTTTCCCATCAGGAAGAAGAATTAACCACAGGCTCAGCCTGCCCCCCGGAACCAGAACAGGGCCTGAAGGCATCCTGCGTTTTGCGGCCAGCTCCCTAAAAAGCAAGCTGTAAAATGGAGGTTCAGGGCACTGCAATTCACAAACCTGCAGAGTTATAAATGATAACTCTCGTCCACAAATATATTGAGGGAAGGCAAAGAAGAGGATTTGAAATCAAGGCAGAATTGCAGGAAACAGATTTCAGGAGGTAGATTCGAATCGCCTTTAAAGCACATGAAAAGCGGCAAAACGTTGATAATGATGCCCTTGGCCAAAAAGGGCGTATGCGTTTTTTCCTGAATATATTCAGGAAAAAACGCATACGCCCTTTTTGGCCAACCAAGCAACCTGGAAAGGCAAATCAGCGCTACAAAGATGTCTCGCTTCCCATCGGTCAAAAGGGCCATGCTGAAAAAAGTCTCAAAACCAAAAATGCAGGACAGGCCATGGAGAAATGGGAGCCTTGCTACACTGATGGGCGGGATGTAAATTGTCAACAGCCACTCTGGAGAAGTGTACGGTGAGTCCTGAAACGTCTAAAAAGCAAAGCTTAGAGAGCATAGGGCACTTCCACTCATGGGGGTATAAATTGGGAAAATTAAAAATCAGCAAGACACAAGCACCCCAAAGTTTAGGGCTGCTCTGTTGACAAGGACCTCCACTTCATTCCACCTTCAATATCCCAGGAAAGAGAAAAATGGATAAAGAAGTTGTGGTCCTTATGTACAATGGAATATCACTCAGCCATGAAATCAATGTCATAAGGCTAGTAGCAGCATGATGAGTGGATTTAGGTACGACGACTCTAAGTGAAATAAGTCACACAGAAAAGGACACTTCTCATAAGGTATCACTTATAGAGGGAATGTAAAAACCGTTACACTTGAACTGAATTACAAAACAGAACAGAGTCACACATGCAGAAAACACACTATGGCTGCTTAACGGGAAAGGTGAGGTGGGGTGATACATAAAACAAGGGTTTCAAATTAGCTCAGATACCGTTCCATAAACCCAATATGTAATAGACAAGACCTACTCCTTGCTCAGAGAACTGGACTCAACACGCCCTATTCACCGCACAAGAATATATCTGACTAGTAATAATCTTAAAACCTATGTATTGATATCTCTCTGTTAGTGTGTCAAGTGGGTGTAAAGCGGCATAAACACAGCAGTGAAAAGCAGCTAAACCCCATTATAAAAATAAATTACTTTGAAAAACCCATGAAACAAAGACAGTGAAAGAGAGCGAAATTCTTACACAATGCGTTCAGGGGCTGTGATGCAACCTGGATTGACCATATCTAGACCCACAGCTGGATGAGACATAAGGGTGGACACTGTTGCGGCTGAGAGGTTTGGTGAGGTTGGGTGAGCAAACGCAGCCCCTTTAAAGTAATACTGCGTGGTACCCATCGCATGGGTCCCAAATCTCCAGGTTCAAGGGCATCTTCCTACATCGGAAACATGCATGAGAAACCCAGAAGATGGTACACCGTGTGATGGGGAAAGGTTTCTAAAACGCACCTCATTTCTCATCTCCTTGTGCTCGGGTTCGCCATTCCAGCCACTTTACTAGCAATCTCCCTCCTTGGAGCATCATCACCTTTAACCTCCTGTTCCGTACAGGTTGCAATTTGTCCTGAGGATGAACGGGAAGACGTGAAACCAATGAGAGACTATCTCTTGGTGTTGGGACAGGCACAGGTCACTCTATTTTCCCATCAGGAAGAAGAATTAACCACAGGCTCAGCCTGCCCCCCGGAACAAGAACAGGGCCTGAAGCCATCCTGCGCTTTTGCGGCCATCTCCCAAAAACGCGAGTTGTAAAATGGAGGTTCAGGGCACTGCAATTCACAAACCTGCAGAGTTATAAATGATAACTCTCGTCCACAAATATATTGAGGGAAGGCAAAGAAGAGGATTTGAAATCAAGGCAGAATTGCAGGAAACAGATTTCAGGAGGTAGATTCGAATCGCCTTTAAAGCACATGAAAAGCGGCAAAACGTTGACAATGATGCCCTTGGCCAAAAAGGGCGTATGCGTTTTTTCCTGAATATATTCAGGAAAAAACGCATACGCCCTTTTTGGCCAACCAAGCAACCTGGAAAGGCAAATCAGCGCTACAAAGATGTCTCGCTTCCCATCGGCCAAAAGGGCCATGCTGAAAAAAGTGTCAAAACCAGAAATGCAGGACAGGCCATGGAGAAATGGGAGCCTTGCTACACTGATGGGCGGGATGTAAATTGTCAACAGCCACTCTGGAGAAGCGTACGGTGAGTCCTGAAACGTCTAAAAAGCAAAGCTTAGAGAGCATAGGGCACTTCCACTCATGGGGGTATAAATTGGGAAAATTAAAAATCAGCAAGACACAAGCACCCCAAAGTTTAGGGCTGCTCTGTTGACAAGGACCTCCACTTCATTCCACCTTCAATATCCCAGGAAAGAGAAAAATGGATAAAGAAGTTGTGGTCCTTATGTACAATGGAATATCACTCAGCCATGAAATCAATGTCATAAGGCTAGTAGCAGCATGATGAGTGGATTTAGGTACGACGATTCTAAGTGAAATAAGTCACACAGAAAAGGACACTTCTCATAAGGTATCACTGATAGAGGGAATGTAAAAACCGTTACACTTGAACTGAATTACAAAACAGAACAGAGTCACACATGCAGAAAACACACTATGGCTGCTTCACGGGAAAGGTGAGGTGGGGTGATACATAAAACAAGGGTTTCAAATTAGCTCAGATACCGTTCCATAAAACCAATATGTAATAGACAAGACCTACTCCTTGCTCAGAGAACTGGACTCAACACGCCCTATTCACCGCACAAGAATATATCTGACTAGTAATAATCTTAAAACCTATGTATAGATATCTCTCTGTTAGTGTGTCAAGTGGGTGTAAAGCGGCATAAACACAGCAGTGAAAAGCAGCTAAACCCCATTATAAAAATAAATTACTTTGAAAAACCCATGAAACAAAGACAGTGAAAGAGAGCGAAATTCTTACACAATTCGTTCAGGGGCTGTGATGCAACCTGGATTGACCATATCTAGACCCACAGCTGGATGAGACATAAGGGTGGACACTGTTGCGGCTGAGAGGTTTGGTGAGGTTGGGTGAGCAAACGGAGACCCTTTACAGTAATACTGCATGGTACCCATCGCATGGGTCACAAATCTCCAGGTTCAAGGGCATCTTCCTACATCGAAAACATGCATGAGAAACCCAGAAGATGGTACACCGTGTGATGTGGAAAGGTTTCTAAAACGCACCTCATTTCTCATCTCCTTGTGGCCGGGTTCGCTATTCCAGCCGCTTTACTAGCAATCTCCCTACTTGGAGCATCAGCACCTTTAAGCTCCTGTTCCGTACAGGTTGCAATTTGTCCTGAGGATGAACTGGAAGACGTGGAACCAATGAGAGACTAGCTCTTGGTGTTGGGACAGGCACAGGTCACTCTATTTTCCCATCAGGAAGAAGAATTAACCACAGGCTCAGCCTGCCCCCGGAACCAGAACAGGGCCTGAAGGCATCCTGCGCTTTTGCGGCCAGCTCCCTAAAAAGCGAGTTGTAAAATGGAGGTTCAGGGCACTGCAATTCACAAACCTGCAGAGTTATAAATGATAACTCTCGTCCACAAACATATTGAGGGAAGGCAAAGAAGAGGATTTGAAATCAAGGCAGAATTGCAGGAAACAGATTTCAGGAGGTAGATTCGAATCGCCTTTAAAGCACATGAAAAGCGGCAAAACGTTGACAATGATGCCCTTGGCCAAAAAGGGCGTATGCGTTTTTTCCTGAAGATATTCAGGAAAAAACGCATACGCCCTTTTTGGCCAACCAAGCAACCTGGAAAGGCAAATCAGCGCTACAAAGATGTCTCGCTTCCCATCGGTCAAAAGGGCCATGCTGAAAAAAGTGTCAACACCAGAAATGCAGGACAGGCCATGGAGAAATGGGAGCCTTGCTACACTGATGGGCGGGATGTAAATTGTCAACAGCCACTCTGGAGAAGCGTACGGTAAGTCCTGAAAAGTCTAAAAAGCAAAGCTTAGAGAGCATAGGGCACTTCCACTCATGGGGGTATAAATTGGGAAAATTAAAAATCAGCAAGACACAAGCACCCCAAAGTTTAGGGCTGCTCTGTTGACAAGGACCTCCACTTCATTCCACCTTCAATATCCCAGGAAAGAGAAAAATGGATAAAGAAGTTGTGGTCCTTATGTACAATGGAATATCACTCAGCCATGAAATCAATGTCATAAGGCTAGTAGCAGCATGATGAGTGGATTTAGGTACGACGATTCTAAGTGAAATAAGTCACACAGAAAAGGACACTTCTCATAAGGTATCACTGATAGAGGGAATGTAAAAACCGTTACACTTGAACTGAATTACAAAACAGAACAGAGTCACACATGCAGAAAACACACTATGGCTGCTTAACGGGAAAGGTGAGGTGGGGTGACACATAAAACAAGGGTTTCAAATTAGCTCAGATACCGTTCCATAAACCCAATATGTAATAGACAAGACCTACTCCTTGCTCAGAGAACTGGACTCAACACGCCCTATTCACCACACAAGAATATATCTGACTAGTAATAATCTTAAAACCTATGTATTGATATCTCTCTGTTAGTGTGTCAAGTGGGTAAAAAGCGGCATAAACACAGCAGTGAAAAGCAGCTAAACCCCATTATAAAAATAAATTATTTTGAAAAACCCATGAAACAAAGACAGTGAAAGAGAGAGAAATTCTTACACAATGCGTTCAGGGGCTGTGATGCAACCTGGATTGACCATATCTAGACCCACAGCTGGATGAGACATAAGGGTGGACACTGTTGCGGCTGAGAGGTTTGGTGAGGTTGGGTGAGCAAACGCAGACCCTTTAAAGTAATACTGCGTGGTACCCATCGCATGGGTCCCAAATCTCAAGCTTCAAGGGCATCTTCCTACATCGAAAACATGCATGAGATACCCAGAAGATGGTACACCGTGTGATGGGGAAAGGTTTCTAAAACGCACCTCATTTCTCATCTGCTTGTGCCCGGGTTCGCCATTCCAGCCACTTTACTAGCAATCTCCCTCCTTGGAGCATCAGCACCTTTAACCTCCTGTTCCGTACAGGTTGCAATTTGTACTGAGGATGAACGGGAAGACGTGGAAACAATGAAAGACTAGCTCTTGGTGTTGGGACAGGCACAGGTCACTCTATTTTCCCATCAGGAAGAAGAATTAACCACAGGCTCAGCCTGCCCCCCAGAACCAGAACAGGGCCTGAAGCCATCCTGCGCTTTTGCGGCCAGCTCCCTAAAAAGCGAGTTGTAAAATGGAGGTTCAGGGCACTGCAATTCACAAACCTGCAGAGTTATAAATGATAACTCTCATCCACAAATATATTGAGGGAAGGCAAAGAAGAGGATTTGAAATCAAGGCAGAATTGCAGGAAACAGATTTCAGGAGGTAGATTCGAATCGCCTTTAAAGCACATGAAAAGCGGAAAAACGTTGACAATGATGCCCTTGGCCAAAAAGGGCGTATGCGTTTTTTCCTGAATATATTCAGGAAAAAACGCATACGCCCTTTTTGGCCAACCAAGCAACCTGGAAAGGCAAATCAGCGCTACAAAGATGTCTCGCTTCCCATCGGTCAAAAGGGCCATGCTGAAAAAAGTCTCAAAACCAGAAATGCAGGACAGGCCATGGAGAAATGGGAGCCTTGCTACACTGATGGGCGGGATGTAAATTGTCAACAGCCACTCTGGAGAAGTGTACGGTGAGTCCTGAAACGTCTAAAAAGCAAAGCTTAGAGAGCATAGGGCACTTCCACTCATGGGGGTATAAATTGGGAAAATGAAAAATCAGCAAGACACAAGCACCCCAAAGTTTAGGGCTGCTCTGTTGACAAGGACCTCCACTTCATTCCACCTTCAATATCCCAGGAAAGAGAAAACTGGATAAAGAAGTTGTGGTCCTTATGTACAATGGAATATCACTCAGCCATGAAATCAATGTCATAAGGCTAGTAGCAGCATGATGAGTGGATTTAGGTACGACGACTCTAAGTGAAATAAGTCACACAGAAAAGGACACTTCTCATAAGGTATCACTGATAGAGGGAATGTAAAAACCGTTACACTTGAACTGAATTACAAAACAGAACAGAGTCACACATGCAGAAAACACACTATGGCTGCTTAACGGGAAAGGTGAGGTGGGGTGATACATAAAACAAGGGTTTCAAATTAGCTCAGATACCGTTCCATAAACCCAATATGTAATAGACAAGACCTACTCCTTGCTCAGAGAACTGGACTCAACACGCCCTATTCACCGCACAAGAATATATCTGTCTAGTAATAAACTTAAAACCTATGTATTGATATCTCTCTGTTAGTGTGTCAAGTGGGTGTAAAGCGGCATAAACACAGCAGTGAAAAGCAGCTGAACCCCATTATAAAAATAAATTACTTTGAAAAACCCGTGAAACAAAGACAGTGAAAGAGAGCGAAATTCTTACACAATGCGTTCAGGGGCTGTGATGCAACCTGGATTGACCATATCTAGACCCACAGCTGGATGAGACCTAAGGGTGGACACTGTTGTGGCTGAGAGGTTTGGTGAGGTTGGGTGAGCAAACGCAGACCCTTTAAAGTAATACTGCGTGGTACCCATCGCATGGGTCCCAAATCTCCAGGTTCAAGGGCATCTTCCTACATCGAAAACATGCATGAGATACCCTGAAGATGGTACACCGTGTGATGGGGAAAGGTTTCTAAAACGCACCTCATTTCTCATTTGCTTGTGCCCGGGTTCGCCATTCCAGCCACTTTACTAGCAATCTCCCTCCTTGGAGCATCAGCACCTTTAACCTCCTGTTCCGTACAGGTTGCAATTAGTACTGAGGATGAACGGGAAGACGTGGAACCAATGAAAGACTAGCTCTTGGTGTTGGGACAGGCACAGGTCACTCTATTTTCCCATCAGGAAGAAGAATTAACCACAGGCTCAGCCTGCCCCCCGGACGCAGAACAGGGCCTGAAGCCATCCTGCGCTTTTGCGGCCAGCTCCCTAAAAAGCGAGTTGTAAAATGGAGGTTCAGGGCACTGCAATTCACAAACCTGCAGAGTTATAAATGATAACTCTCATCCACAAATATATTGAGGGAAGGCAAAGAAGAGGATTTGAAATCAAGGCAGAATTGCAGGAAACAGATTTCAGGAGGTAGATTCGAATCGCCTTTAAAGCACATGAAAAGCGACAAAACGTTGACAATGATGCCCTTGGCCAAAAAGGGCGTATGCGTTTTTTCCTGAATATATTCAGGAAAAAACGCATACGCCATTTTGGCCAACCAAGCAACCTGGAAAGGCAAATCAGCGCTACAAAGATGTCTCGCTTCCCATTGGTCAAAAGGGCCATGCTGAAAAAAGTGTCAAAACCAGAAATGCAGGACAGGCCATGGAGAAATGGGAGCCTTGCTACACTGATGGGCGGGATGTAAATTGTCAACAGCCACTCTGGAGAAGTGTACGGTGAGTCCTGAAACGTCTAAAAAGCAAAGCTTAGAGAGCATAGGGCACTTCCACTCATGGGGTTATAAATTGGGAAAATGAAAAATCAGCAAGACACAAGCACCCCAAAGTTTAGGGCTGCTCTGTTGACAAGGACCTCCACTTCATTCCACCTTCAATATCCCAGGAAAGAGAAAAATGGATAAAGAAGTTGTGGTCCTTATGTACAATGGAATATCACTCAGCCGTGAAATCAATGTCATAAGGCTAGTAGCAGCATGATGAGTGGATTTAGGTACGACGACTCTAAGTGAAATAAGTCACACAGAAAAGGACACTTCTCATAAGGTATCACTGATAGAGGGAATGTAAAAACCGTTACACTTGAACTGAATTACAAAACAGAACAGAGTCACACATGCAGAAAACACACTATGGCTGCTTAACGGGAAAGGTGAGGTGGGGTGATACATAAAACAAGGGTTTCAAATTAGCTCAGATACCGTTCCATAAAACCAATATGTAATAGACAAGACCTACTCCTTGCTCAGAGAACTGGACTCAACACGCCCTATTCACCGCACAAGAATATATCTGACTAGTAATAATCTTAAAACCTATGTATTGATATCTCTCTGTTAGTGTGTCAAGTGGGTAAAAAGCGGCATAAACACAGCAGTGAAAAGCAGCTAAACCCCATTATAAAAATAAATTACTTTGAAAAACCCATGAAACAAAGACAGTGAAAGAGAGAGAAATTCTTACACAATGCGTTCAGGGGCTGTGATGCAACCTGGATTGACCATATCTAGACCCACAGCTGGATGAGACATAAGGGTGGACACTGTTGCGGCTGAGAAGTTTGGTGAGGTTGGGTGAGCAAACGCAGACCCTTTAAAGTAATACTGCGTGGTACCCATCGCATGGGTCCCAAATCTCCAGGTTCAAGGGCATCTTCCTACATCGAAAACATGCATGAGATACCCAGAAGATGGTACACCGTGTGATGGGGAAAGGTTTCTAAAACGCACCTCATTTCTCATCTGCTTGTGCCCGGGTTCGCCATTCCAGCCACTTTACTAGAAATCTCCCTCCTTGGAGCATCAGCACCTTTAACCTCCTGTTCCGTACAGGTTGCAATTTGTCCTGAGGATGAACGGGAAGACGTGGAACCAACGAGAGACTAGCTCTTGGTGTTGGGACAGGCACAGGTCACTCTATTTTCCCATCAGGAAGAAGAATTAACCACAGGCTCAGCCTGCCCCCCGGAACCAGAACCGGGCCTGAAGCCATCCTGCGCTTTTGCGGCCAGCTCCCTAAAAAGCGAGTTGTAAAATGGAGGTTCAGGGCACTGCAATTCACAAACCTGCAGAGTTATAAATGATAACTCTCGTCCACAAATATATTGAGGGAAGGCAAAGAAGAGGATTTGAAATCAAGGCAGAATTGCAGGAAACAGATTTCAGGAGGTAGATTCGAATCGCCTTTAAATCACATGAAAAGCAGAAAATCGTTGACAATGATGACCTTGGCCAAAAAGGGCGTATGCGTTTTTTCCTGAATATATTCAGGAAAAAACGCATACGCCCTTTTTGGCCAACCAAGCAACCTGGAAAGGCAAATCAGCGCTACAAACAAGTCTCGCTTCCCATCGGTCAAAAGGGCCATGCTGAAAAAAATGTCAAAACCAGAAATGCAGGACAGGCCATGGAGAAATGGGAGCCTTCCTATACTGATGGGCGGGATGTAAATTGCCAACAGCCACTCTGCAGAAGTGTACGGTGTGTCCTGAAACATCTAAAAAACACAGCTTAGAGAGCATAGGGCACTTCCACTCATGGGGGTATAAATTGGGAAAATTAAAAATCAGCAAGACACAAGCACCCCAAAGTTTAGGGCTGCTCTGTTGACAAGGACCTCCACTTCATTCCACCTTCAATATCCCAGGAAAGAGAAAAATGGATAAAGAAGTTGTGGTCCTTATGTACAATGGAATATCACTCAGCCGTGAAATCAATGTCATAAGGCTAGTAGCAGCATGATGAGTGGATTTAGGTACAACGACTCTAAGTGAAATAAGTCACACAGAAAAGGACACTTCTCATAAGGTATCACTGATAGAGGGAATGTAAAAACCGTTACACTTGAACTGAATTACAAAACAGAACAGAGTCACACATGCAGAAAACACACTATGGCTGCTTAACGGGAAAGGTGAGGTGGGGTGATACATAAAACAAGGGTTTCAAATTAGCTCAGATACCGTTCCATAAAACCAATATGTAATAGACAAGACCTACTCCTTGCTCAGAGAACTGGACTCAACACGCCCTATTCACCGCACAAGAATATATCTGAATAGTAATAATCTTAAAACCTATGTATTGATATCTCTCTGTTAGTGTGTCAAGTGGGTGAAAAGCGGCATAAACACAGCAGTGAAAAGCAGCTAAACCCATTTATAAAAATAAATTACTTTGAAAAACCCATGAAACAAAGACAGTGAAAGAGAGAGAAATTCTTACACAATGCGTTCACGGGCTGTGATGCAACCTGGATTGACCATATCTAGACCCACAGCTGGATGAGACATAAGGGTGGACACTGTTGCGGCTGAGAGGTTTGGTGAGGTTGGGTGAGCAAACGCAGACCTTTTAAAGTAATACTGCGTGGTACCCATCGCATGGGTCCCAAATCTCCAGGTTCAAGGGCATCTTCCTACATCGAAAACATGCATGAGATACCCAGAAGATGGTACACCGTATGATGGGGAAAGGTTTCTAAAACGCACCTCATTTCTCATCTGCTTGTGCCCGGGTTCGCCATTCCAGCCACTTTACTAGCAATCTCCCTCCTTGGAGCATCAGCACCTTTAACCTCCTGTTCCGTACAGGTTGCAATTTGTACTGAGGATGAACGGGAAGACGTGGAACCAATGAAAGACTAGCTCTTGGTGTTGGGACAGGCACAGGTCACTCTATTTTCCCATCAGGAAGAAGAATTAACCACAGGCTCAGCCTGCCCCCCGGAACAAGAAGAGGGCCTGAAGCCATCCTGCGCTTTTGCGGCCATCTCCCAAAAACGCGAGTTGTAAAATGGAGGTTCAGGGCACTGCAATTCACAAACCTGCAGAGTTATAAATGATAACTCTCGTCCACAAATATATTGAGGGTAGGCAAAGAAGAGGATTTGAAATCAAGGCAGAATTGCAGGAAACATATTTCAGGAGGTAGATTCGAATCGCCTTTAAAGCACATGAAAAGCGGCAAAACGTTGACAATGATGCCCTTGGCCAAAAAGGGCGTATGCGTTTTTTCCTGAATATATTCAGGAAAAAACGCATACGCACTTTTTGGCCAACCAAGCAACCTGGAAAGGCAAATCAGCGCTACAAAGATGTCTCGCTTCCCATCGGTTAAAAAGGCCATGCTGAATAAAGTGTCAAAACCAGAAATGCAGGACAGGCCATGGAGAAATGGGAGCCTTGCTACACTGATGGGCGGGATGTAAATTGTCAACAGCCACTCTGGAGAAGTGTACGGTGAGTCCTGAAACGTCTAAAAAGCAAAGCTTAGAGAGCATAGGGCACTTCCACTCATGGGGGTATAAATTGGGAAAATGAAAAATCAGCAAGACACAAGCACCCCAAAGTTTAGGGCTGCTCTGTTGACAAGGACCTCCACTTCATTCCACCTTCAATATCCCAGGAAAGAGAAAACTGGATAAAGAAGTTGTGGTCCTTATGTACAATGGAATATCACTCAGCCATGAAATCAATGTCATAAGGCTAGTAGCAGCATGATGAGTGGATTTAGGTACGACGACTCTAAGTGAAATAAGTCACACAGAAAAGGACACTTCTCATAAGGTATCACTGATAGAGGGAATGTAAAAACCGTTACACTTGAACTGAATTACAAAACAGAACAGAGTCACACATGCAGAAAACACACTATGGCTGCTTAACGGGAAAGGTGAGGTGGGGTGATACATAAAACAAGGGTTTCAAATTAGCTCAGATACCGTTCCATAAACCCAATATGTAATAGACAAGACCTACTCCTTGCTCAGAGAACTGGACTCAACACGCCCTATTCACCGCACAAGAATATATCTGTCTAGTAATAAACTTAAAACCTATGTATTGATATCTCTCTGTTAGTGTGTCAAGTGGGTGTAAAGCGGCATAAACACAGCAGTGAAAAGCAGCTGAACCCCATTATAAAAATAAATTACTTTGAAAAACCCGTGAAACAAAGACAGTGAAAGAGAGCGAAATTCTTACACAATGCGTTCAGGGGCTGTGATGCAACCTGGATTGACCATATCTAGACCCACAGCTGGATGAGACCTAAGGGTGGACACTGTTGTGGCTGAGAGGTTTGGTGAGGTTGGGTGAGCAAACGCAGACCCTTTAAAGTAATACTGCGTGGTACCCATCGCATGGGTCCCAAATCTCCAGGTTCAAGGGCATCTTCCTACATCGAAAACATGCATGAGATACCCTGAAGATGGTACACCGTGTGATGGGGAAAGGTTTCTAAAACGCACCTCATTTCTCATTTGCTTGTGCCCGGGTTCGCCATTCCAGCCACTTTACTAGCAATCTCCCTCCTTGGAGCATCAGCACCTTTAACCTCCTGTTCCGTACAGGTTGCAATTAGTACTGAGGATGAACGGGAAGACGTGGAACCAATGAAAGACTAGCTCTTGGTGTTGGGACAGGCACAGGTCACTCTATTTTCCCATCAGGAAGAAGAATTAACCACAGGCTCAGCCTGCCCCCCGGACGCAGAACAGGGCCTGAAGCCATCCTGCGCTTTTGCGGCCAGCTCCCTAAAAAGCGAGTTGTAAAATGGAGGTTCAGGGCACTGCAATTCACAAACCTGCAGAGTTATAAATGATAACTCTCATCCACAAATATATTGAGGGAAGGCAAAGAAGAGGATTTGAAATCAAGGCAGAATTGCAGGAAACAGATTTCAGGAGGTAGATTCGAATCGCCTTTAAAGCACATGAAAAGCGACAAAACGTTGACAATGATGCCCTTGGCCAAAAAGGGCGTATGCGTTTTTTCCTGAATATATTCAGGAAAAAACGCATACGCCATTTTGGCCAACCAAGCAACCTGGAAAGGCAAATCAGCGCTACAAAGATGTCTCGCTTCCCATTGGTCAAAAGGGCCATGCTGAAAAAAGTGTCAAAACCAGAAATGCAGGACAGGCCATGGAGAAATGGGAGCCTTGCTACACTGATGGGCGGGATGTAAATTGTCAACAGCCACTCTGGAGAAGTGTACGGTGAGTCCTGAAACGTCTAAAAAGCAAAGCTTAGAGAGCATAGGGCACTTCCACTCATGGGGTTATAAATTGGGAAAATGAAAAATCAGCAAGACACAAGCACCCCAAAGTTTAGGGCTGCTCTGTTGACAAGGACCTCCACTTCATTCCACCTTCAATATCCCAGGAAAGAGAAAAATGGATAAAGAAGTTGTGGTCCTTATGTACAATGGAATATCACTCAGCCGTGAAATCAATGTCATAAGGCTAGTAGCAGCATGATGAGTGGATTTAGGTACGACGACTCTAAGTGAAATAAGTCACACAGAAAAGGACACTTCTCATAAGGTATCACTGATAGAGGGAATGTAAAAACCGTTACACTTGAACTGAATTACAAAACAGAACAGAGTCACACATGCAGAAAACACACTATGGCTGCTTAACGGGAAAGGTGAGGTGGGGTGATACATAAAACAAGGGTTTCAAATTAGCTCAGATACCGTTCCATAAAACCAATATGTAATAGACAAGACCTACTCCTTGCTCAGAGAACTGGACTCAACACGCCCTATTCACCGCACAAGAATATATCTGACTAGTAATAATCTTAAAACCTATGTATTGATATCTCTCTGTTAGTGTGTCAAGTGGGTAAAAAGCGGCATAAACACAGCAGTGAAAAGCAGCTAAACCCCATTATAAAAATAAATTACTTTGAAAAACCCATGAAACAAAGACAGTGAAAGAGAGAGAAATTCTTACACAATGCGTTCAGGGGCTGTGATGCAACCTGGATTGACCATATCTAGACCCACAGCTGGATGAGACATAAGGGTGGACACTGTTGCGGCTGAGAAGTTTGGTGAGGTTGGGTGAGCAAACGCAGACCCTTTAAAGTAATACTGCGTGGTACCCATCGCATGGGTCCCAAATCTCCAGGTTCAAGGGCATCTTCCTACATCGAAAACATGCATGAGATACCCAGAAGATGGTACACCGTGTGATGGGGAAAGGTTTCTAAAACGCACCTCATTTCTCATCTGCTTGTGCCCGGGTTCGCCATTCCAGCCACTTTACTAGAAATCTCCCTCCTTGGAGCATCAGCACCTTTAACCTCCTGTTCCGTACAGGTTGCAATTTGTCCTGAGGATGAACGGGAAGACGTGGAACCAACGAGAGACTAGCTCTTGGTGTTGGGACAGGCACAGGTCACTCTATTTTCCCATCAGGAAGAAGAATTAACCACAGGCTCAGCCTGCCCCCCGGAACCAGAACCGGGCCTGAAGCCATCCTGCGCTTTTGCGGCCAGCTCCCTAAAAAGCGAGTTGTAAAATGGAGGTTCAGGGCACTGCAATTCACAAACCTGCAGAGTTATAAATGATAACTCTCGTCCACAAATATATTGAGGGAAGGCAAAGAAGAGGATTTGAAATCAAGGCAGAATTGCAGGAAACAGATTTCAGGAGGTAGATTCGAATCGCCTTTAAATCACATGAAAAGCAGAAAATCGTTGACAATGATGACCTTGGCCAAAAAGGGCGTATGCGTTTTTTCCTGAATATATTCAGGAAAAAACGCATACGCCCTTTTTGGCCAACCAAGCAACCTGGAAAGGCAAATCAGCGCTACAAACAAGTCTCGCTTCCCATCGGTCAAAAGGGCCATGCTGAAAAAAATGTCAAAACCAGAAATGCAGGACAGGCCATGGAGAAATGGGAGCCTTCCTATACTGATGGGCGGGATGTAAATTGCCAACAGCCACTCTGCAGAAGTGTACGGTGTGTCCTGAAACATCTAAAAAACACAGCTTAGAGAGCATAGGGCACTTCCACTCATGGGGGTATAAATTGGGAAAATTAAAAATCAGCAAGACACAAGCACCCCAAAGTTTAGGGCTGCTCTGTTGACAAGGACCTCCACTTCATTCCACCTTCAATATCCCAGGAAAGAGAAAAATGGATAAAGAAGTTGTGGTCCTTATGTACAATGGAATATCACTCAGCCGTGAAATCAATGTCATAAGGCTAGTAGCAGCATGATGAGTGGATTTAGGTACAACGACTCTAAGTGAAATAAGTCACACAGAAAACGACACTTCTCATAAGGTATCACTGATAGAGGGAATGTAAAAACCGTTACACTTGAACTGAATTACAAAACAGAACAGAGTCACACATGCAGAAAACACACTATGGCTGCTTAACGGGAAAGGTGAGGTGGGGTGATACATAAAACAAGGGTTTCAAATTAGCTCAGATACCGTTCCATAAAACCAATATGTAATAGACAAGACCTACTCCTTGCTCAGAGAACTGGACTCAACACGCCCTATTCACCGCACAAGAATATATCTGAATAGTAATAATCTTAAAACCTATGTATTGATATCTCTCTGTTAGTGTGTCAAGTGGGTGAAAAGCGGCATAAACACAGCAGTGAAAAGCAGCTAAACCCATTTATAAAAATAAATTACTTTGAAAAACCCATGAAACAAAGACAGTGAAAGAGAGAGAAATTCTTACACAATGCGTTCACGGGCTGTGATGCAACCTGGATTGACCATATCTAGACCCACAGCTGGATGAGACATAAGGGTGGACACTGTTGCGGCTGAGAGGTTTGGTGAGGTTGGGTGAGCAAACGCAGACCTTTTAAAGTAATACTGCGTGGTACCCATCGCATGGGTCCCAAATCTCCAGGTTCAAGGGCATCTTCCTACATCGAAAACATGCATGAGATACCCAGAAGATGGTACACCGTATGATGGGGAAAGGTTTCTAAAACGCACCTCATTTCTCATCTGCTTGTGCCCGGGTTCGCCATTCCAGCCACTTTACTAGCAATCTCCCTCCTTGGAGCATCAGCACCTTTAACCTCCTGTTCCGTACAGGTTGCAATTTGTACTGAGGATGAACGGGAAGACGTGGAACCAATGAAAGACTAGCTCTTGGTGTTGGGACAGGCACAGGTCACTCTATTTTCCCATCAGGAAGAAGAATTAACCACAGGCTCAGCCTGCCCCCCGGAACAAGAAGAGGGCCTGAAGCCATCCTGCGCTTTTGCGGCCATCTCCCAAAAACGCGAGTTGTAAAATGGAGGTTCAGGGCACTGCAATTCACAAACCTGCAGAGTTATAAATGATAACTCTCGTCCACAAATATATTGAGGGTAGGCAAAGAAGAGGATTTGAAATCAAGGCAGAATTGCAGGAAACATATTTCAGGAGGTAGATTCGAATCGCCTTTAAAGCACATGAAAAGCGGCAAAACGTTGACAATGATGCCCTTGGCCAAAAAGGGCGTATGCGTTTTTTCCTGAATATATTCAGGAAAAAACGCATACGCACTTTTTGGCCAACCAAGCAACCTGGAAAGGCAAATCAGCGCTACAAAGATGTCTCGCTTCCCATCGGTTAAAAAGGCCATGCTGAATAAAGTGTCAAAACCAGAAATGCAGGACAGGCCATGGAGAAATGGGAGCCTTGCTACACTGATGGGCGGGATGTAAATTGCCAACAGCCACTCTGGAGAAGTGTACGGTGAGTCCTGAAACATCTAAAAAACAAAGCTTAGAGAGCATAGGGCACTTCCACTCATGGGGTTATAAATTGGGAAAATTAAAAATCAGCAAGACACAAGCACCCCAAAGTTTAGGGCTGCTCTGTTGACAAGGACCTCCACTTCATTCCACCTTCAATATCCCAGGAAAGAGAAAAATGGATAAAGAAGTTGTGGTCCTTATGTACAATGGAATATCACTCAGCCGTGAAATCAATGTCATAAGGCTAGTACCAGCATGATGAGTGGATTTAGGTACGATGACTCTAAGTGAAATAAGTCACACAGAAAAGGGCACTTCTCATAAGGTATCACTTATAGAGGGAATGTAAAAACCGTTACACTTGAACTGAATTACAAAACAGAACAGAGTCACACATGCAGAAAACACACTATGGCTGCTTAACGGGAAAGGTGAGGTGGGGTGATACATAAAACAAGGGTTTCAAATTAGCTCAGATACCGTTCCATAAAACCAATATGTAATAGACAAGACCTACTCCTTGCTCAGAGAACTGGACTCAACACGCCCTATTCACCGCACAAGAATACATCTGACTAGTAATAATCTTAAAAAATATGTACTGATATCTCTCTGTTAGTGTGTCAAGTGGTTAAAAAGCGGCATAAACACAGCAGTGAAAAGCAGCTAAACCCCATTATAAAAATAAATTCTTTGAAAAACCCATGAAACAAAGACAGTGAAAGAGAGAGAAATTCTTACACAATGCGTTCAGGGGCTGTGATGCAACCTGGATTGACCATATCTAGACCCACAGCTGGATGAGACATAAGGGTGGACACTGTTGCGGCTGAGAGGTTTGGTGAGGTTGGGTGAGCAAACGCAGACCCTTTAAAGTAATACTGCGTGGTACCCATCGCATGGGTCCCAAATCTCCAGGTTCAAGGGCATCTTCCTACATCGAAAACATGCATGAGAAACCCAGAAGATGGTACACCGTGTGATGGGGAAAGGTTTCTAAAACGCACCTCATTTCTCATCTGCTTGTGCCCGGGTTCGCCATTCCAGCCACTTTACTAGCAATCTCCCTCCTTGGAGCATCAGCACCTTTAACCTCCTCTTCCGTACAGGTTGCAATTTGTCCTGAGGATGAACTGGAAGACGTGGAACCAATGAGAGACTAGCTCTTGGTGTTGGGACAGGCACAGGTCACTCTATTTTCCCATCAGGAAGAAGAATTAACCACAGGCTCAGCCTGCCACCCGGAACCAGAACAGGGCCTGAAGCCATCCTGTGCTATTGCGGCCAGCTCCCTAAAAAGCGAGTTGTAAAATGGAGGTTCAGGGCACTGCAATTCACAAACCTGCAGACTTATAAATGATAACTCTCGTCCACAAATATATTGAGGGAAGGCAAAGAAGAGGATTTGAAATCAAGGCAGAATTGCAGGAAACAGATTTCAGGAGGTAGATTCGAATCGCCTTTAAAGCACATGAAAAGCGGCAAAACGTTGACAATGATGCCCTTGGCCAAATAGGGCGTATGCGTTTTTTCCTGAATATATTCAGGAAAAAACGCATACGCCCTTTTTGGCCAACCAAGCAACCTGGAAAGGCAAATCAGCGCTACAAAGATGTCTCGCTTCCCATCGGTCAAAAGGGCCATGCTGAAAAAAGTGTCAAAACCAGAAATGCAGGACAGGCCATGGAGAAATGGGAGCCTTGCTACAGTGATGGGCGGGATGTAAATTGTCAACAGCCACTCTGGAGAAGTGTACGGTGAGTCCTGAAACTTCTAAAAAGCAAAGCTAAGAGAGCATAGGGCACATCCACTCATGGGGGTATAAATTGGGAAAATTAAAAATCAGCAAGACACAAGCAACCCAAAGTTTAGGGCTGCTCTGTTGACAAGGACCTCCACTTCATTCCACCTTCAATATCCCAGGAAAGAGAAAAATGGATAAAGAAGTTGTGGTCCTTATGTACAATGGAATATCACTCAGCCATGAAATCACTGTCATAAGGCTAGTAGCAGCATGATGAGTGGATTTAGGTACGACGATTCAAAGTGAAATAAGTCAAACAGAAAAGGACACTTCTCATAAGGTATCACTGATAGAGGGAATGTAAAAACCGTTACACTTGAACTGAATTACAAAACAGAACAGAGTCACACATGCAGAAAACACACTATGGCTGCTTAACGGGAAAGGTGAGGTGGCGTGATACATAAAACAAGGGTTTCAAATTAGCTCAGATACCGTTCCATAAACCCAATATGTAATAGACAAGACCTACTCCTTGCTCAGAGAACTGGACTCAACACGCCCTATTCACCGCACAAGAATATATCTGACTAGTAATAATCTTAAAACCTATGTATTGATATCTCTCTGTTAGTGTGTCAAGTGGGTAAAAAGCGGCATAAACACAGCAGTGAAAAGCAGCTAAACCCCATTATAAAAATAAATTACTTTGAAAAACCCATGAAACAAAGACAGTGAAAGAGAGAGAAATTCTTACACAATGCGTTCAGGGGCTGTGATGCAACCTGGATTGACCATATCTAGACCCACAGCTGGATGAGACATAAGGGTGGACACTGTTGCGGCTGAGAAGTTTGGTGAGGTTGGGTGAGCAAACGCAGACCCTTTAAAGTAATACTGCGTGGTACCCATCGCATGGGTCCCAAATCTCCAGGTTCAAGGGCATCTTCCTACATCGAAAACATGCATGAGATACCCAGAAGATGGTACACCGTGTGATGGGGAAAGGTTTCTAAAACGCACCTCATTTCTCATCTGCTTGTGCCCGGGTTCGCCATTCCAGCCACTTTACTAGAAATCTCCCTCCTTGGAGCATCAGCACCTTTAACCTCCTGTTCCGTACAGGTTGCAATTTGTCCTGAGGATGAACGGGAAGACGGGGAACCAACGAGAGACTAGCTCTTGGTGTTGGGACAGGCACAGGTCACTCTATTTTCCCATCAGGAAGAAGAATTAACCACAGGCTCAGCCTGCCCCCCGGAACCAGAACCGGGCCTGAAGCCATCCTGCGCTTTTGCGGCCAGCTCCCTAAAAAGCGAGTTGTAAAATGGAGGTTCAGGGCACTGCAATTCACAAACCTGCAGAGTTATAAATGATAACTCTCGTCCACAAATATATTGAGGGAAGGCAAAGAAGAGGATTTGAAATCAAGGCAGAATTGCAGGAAACAGATTTCAGGAGGTAGATTCGAATCGCCTTTAAATCACATGAAAAGCAGAAAATCGTTGACAATGATGCCCTTGGCCAAAAAGGGCGTATGCGTTTTTTCCTGAATATATTCAGGAAAAAACGCATACGCCCTTTTTGGCCAACCAAGCAACCTGGAAAGGCAAATCAGCGCTACAAACAAGTCTCGCTTCCCATCGGTCAAAAGGGCCATGCTGAAAAAAATGTCAAAACCAGAAATGCAGGACAGGCCATGGAGAAATGGGAGCCTTCCTATACTGATGGGCGGGATGTAAATTGCCAACAGCCACTCTGCAGAAGTGTACGGTGTGTCCTGAAACATCTAAAAAACACAGCTTAGAGAGCATAGGGCACTTCCACTCATGGGGGTATAAATTGGGAAAATTAAAAATCAGCAAGACACAAGAACCCCAAAGTTTAGGGCTGCTCTGTTGACAAGGACCTCCACTTCATTCCACCTTCAATATCCCAGGAAAGAGAAAAATGGATAAAGAAGTTGTGGTCCTTATGTACAATGGAATATCACTCAGCCGTGAAATCAATGTCATAAGGCTAGTAGCAGCATGATGAGTGGATTTAGGTACAACGACTCTAAGTGAAATAAGTCACACAGAAAAGGGCACTTCTCATAAGGTATCACTGATAGAGGGAATGTAAAAACCGTTACACTTGAACTGAATTACAAAACAGAACAGAGTCACACATGCAGAAAACACACTATGGCTGCTTAACGGGAAAGGTGAGGTGGGGTGATACATAAAACAAGGGTTTCAAATTAGCTCAGATACAGTTCCATAAAACCAATATGTAATAGACAAGACCTACTCCTTGCTCAGAGAACTGGACTCAACACGCCCTATTCACCGCACAAGAATATATCTGAATAGTAATAATCTTAAAACCTATGTATTGATATCTCTCTGTTAGTGTGTCAAGTGGGTGAAAAGCGGCATAAACACAGCAGTGAAAAGCAGCTAAACCCATTTATAAAAATAAATTACTTTGAAAAACCCATGAAACAAAGACAGTGAAAGAGAGAGAAATTCTTACACAATGCGTTCACGGGCTGTGATGCAACCTGGATTGACCATATCTAGACCCACAGCTGGATGAGACATAAGGGTGGACACTGTTGCGGCTGAGAGGTTTGGTGAGGTTGGGTGAGCAAACGCAGACCTTTTAAAGTAATACTGCGTGGTACCCATCGCATGGGTCCCAAATCTCCAGGTTCAAGGGCATCTTCCTACATCGAAAACATGCATGAGATACCCAGAAGATGGTACACCGTATGATGGGGAAAGGTTTCTAAAACGCACCTCATTTCTCATCTGCTTGTGCCCGGGTTCGCCATTCCAGCCACTTTACTAGCAATCTCCCTCCTTGGAGCATCAGCACTTTTAACCTCCTGTTCCGTACAGGTTGCAATTTGTACTGAGGATGAACGGGAAGACGTGGAACCAATGAAAGACTAGCTCTTGGTGTTGGGACAGGCACAGGTCACTCTATTTTCCCATCAGGAAGAAGAATTAACCACAGGCTCAGCCTGCCCCCCGGAACAAGAAGAGGGCCTGAAGCCATCCTGCGCTTTTGCGGCCATCTCCCAAAAACGCGAGTTGTAAAATGGAGGTTCAGGGCACTGCAATTCACAAACCTGCAGAGTTATAAATGATAACTCTCGTCCACAAATATATTGAGGGTAGGCAAAGAAGAGGATTTGAAATCAAGGCAGAATTGCAGGAAACATATTTCAGGAGGTAGATTCGAATCGCCTTTAAAGCACATGAAAAGCGGCAAAACGTTGACAATGATGCCCTTGGCCAAAAAGGGCGTATGCGTTTTTTCCTGAATATATTCAGGAAAAAACGCATACGCCCTTTTTGGCCAACCAAGCAACCTGGAAAGGCAAATCAGCGCTACAAAGATGTCTCGCTTCCCATCGGTTAAAAAGGCCATGCTGAATAAAGTGTCAAAACCAGAAATGCAGGACAGGCCATGGAGAAATGGGAGCCTTGCTACACTGATGGGCGGGATGTAAATTGCCAACAGCCACTCTGGAGAAGTGTACGGTGAGTCCTGAAACATCTAAAAAACAAAGCTTAGAGAGCATAGGGCACTTCCACTCATGGGGTTATAAATTGGGAAAATTAAAAATCAGCAAGACACAAGCACCCCAAAGTTTAGGGCTGCTCTGTTGACAAGGACCTCCACTTCATTCCACCTTCAATATCCCAGGAAAGAGAAAAATGGATAAAGAAGTTGTGGTCCTTATGTACAATGGAATATCACTCAGCCGTGAAATCAATGTCATAAGGCTAGTACCAGCATGATGAGTGGATTTAGGTACGACGACTCTAAGTGAAATAAGTCACACAGAAAAGGGCACTTCTCATAAGGTATCACTTATAGAGGGAATGTAAAAACCGTTACACTTGAACTGAATTACAAAACAGAACAGAGTCACACATGCAGAATACACACTATGGCTGCTTAACGGGAAAGGTGAGGTGGGGTGATACATAAAACAAGGGTTTCAAATTAGCTCAGATACCGTTCCATAAAACCAATATGTAATAGACAAGACCTACTCCTTGCTCAGAGAACTGGACTCAACACGCCCTATTCACCGCACAAGAATACATCTGACTAGTAATAATCTTAAAAAATATGTACTGATATCTCTCTGTTAGTGTGTCAAGTGGTTAAAAAGCGGCATAAACACAGCAGTGAAAAGCAGCTAAACCCCATTATAAAAATAAATTCTTTGAAAAACCCATGAAACAAAGACAGTGAAAGAGAGAGAAATTCTTACACAATGCGTTCAGGGGCTGTGATGCAACCTGGATTGACCATATCTAGACCCACAGCTGGATGAGACATAAGGGTGGACACTGTTGCGGCTGAGAGGTTTGGTGAGGTTGGGTGAGCAAACGCAGACCCTTTAAAGTAATACTGCGTGGTACCCATCGCATGGGTCCCAAATCTCCAGGTTCAAGGGCATCTTCCTACATCGAAAACATGCATGAGAAACCCAGAAGATGGTACACCGTGTGATGGGGAAAGGTTTCTAAAACGCACCTCATTTCTCATCTGCTTGTGCCCGGGTTCGCCATTCCAGCCACTTTACTAGCAATCTCCCTCCTTGGAGCATCAGCACCTTTAACCTCCTCTTCCGTACAGGTTGCAATTTGTCCTGAGGATGAACTGGAAGACGTGGAACCAATGAGAGACTAGCTCTTGGTGTTGGGACAGGCACAGGTCACTCTATTTTCCCATCAGGAAGAAGAATTAACCACAGGCTCAGCCTGCCACCCGGAACCAGAACAGGGCCTGAAGCCATCCTGTGCTATTGCGGCCAGCTCCCTAAAAAGCGAGTTGTAAAATGGAGGTTCAGGGCACTGCAATTCACAAACCTGCAGACTTATAAATGATAACTCTCGTCCACAAATATATTGAGGGAAGGCAAAGAAGAGGATTTGAAATCAAGGCAGAATTGCAGGAAACAGATTTCAGGAGGTAGATTCGAATCGCCTTTAAAGCACATGAAAAGCGGCAAAACGTTGACAATGATGCCCTTGGCCAAATAGGGCGTATGCGTTTTTTCCTGAATATATTCAGGAAAAAACGCATACGCCCTTTTTGGCCAACCAAGCAACCTGGAAAGGCAAATCAGCGCTACAAAGATGTCTCGCTTCCCATCGGTCAAAAGGGCCATGCTGAAAAAAGTGTCAAAACCAGAAATGCAGGACAGGCCATGGAGAAATGGGAGCCTTGCTACAGTGATGGGCGGGATGTAAATTGTCAACAGCCACTCTGGAGAAGTGTACGGTGAGTCCTGAAACTTCTAAAAAGCAAAGCTAAGAGAGCATAGGGCACATCCACTCATGGGGGTATAAATTGGGAAAATTAAAAATCAGCAAGACACAAGCAACCCAAAGTTTAGGGCTGCTCTGTTGACAAGGACCTCCACTTCATTCCACCTTCAATATCCCAGGAAAGAGAAAAATGGATAAAGAAGTTGTGGTCCTTATGTACAATGGAATATCACTCAGCCGTGAAATCACTGTCATAAGGCTAGTAGCAGCATGATGAGTGGATTTAGGTACGACGATTCTAAGTGAAATAAGTCAAACAGAAAAGGACACTTCTCATAAGGTATCACTGATAGAGGGAATGTAAAAACCGTTACACTTGAACTGAATTACAAAACAGAACAGAGTCACACATGCAGAAAACACACTATGGCTGCTTAACGGGAATGGTGAGGTGGCGTGATACATAAAACAAGGGTTTCAAATTAGCTCAGATACCGTTCCATAAACCCAATATGTAATAGACAAGACCTATTCCTTGCTCAGAGAACTGGACTCAACACGCCCTATTCACCGCACAAGAATATATCTGACTAGTAATAATCTTAAAACCTATGTATTGATATCTCTCTGTTAGTGTGTCAAGTGGGTAAAAAGCGGCATAAACACAGCAGTGAAAAGCAGCTAAACCCCATTATAAAAATAAATTACTTTGAAAAACCCATGAAACAAAGACAGTGAAAGAGAGAGAAATTCTTACACAATGCGTTCAGGGGCTGTGATGCAACCTGGATTGACCATATCTAGACCCACAGCTGGATGAGACATAAGGGTGGACACTGTTGCGGCTGAGAAGTTTGGTGAGGTTGGGTGAGCAAACGCAGACCCTTTAAAGTAATACTGCGTGGTACCCATCGCATGGGTCCCAAATCTCCAGGTTCAAGGGCATCTTCCTACATCGAAAACATGCATGAGATACCCAGAAGATGGTACACCGTGTGATGGGGAAAGGTTTCTAAAACGCACCTCATTTCTCATCTGCTTGTGCCCGGGTTCGCCATTCCAGCCACTTTACTAGAAATCTCCCTCCTTGGAGCATCAGCACCTTTAACCTCCTGTTCCGTACAGGTTGCAATTTGTCCTGAGGATGAACGGGAAGACGGGGAACCAACGAGAGACTAGCTCTTGGTGTTGGGACAGGCACAGGTCACTCTATTTTCCCATCAGGAAGAAGAATTAACCACAGGCTCAGCCTGCCCCCCGGAACCAGAACCGGGCCTGAAGCCATCCTGCGCTTTTGCGGCCAGCTCCCTAAAAAGCGAGTTGTAAAATGGAGGTTCAGGGCACTGCAATTCACAAACCTGCAGAGTTATAAATGATAACTCTCGTCCACAAATATATTGAGGGAAGGCAAAGAAGAGGATTTGAAATCAAGGCAGAATTGCAGGAAACAGATTTCAGGAGGTAGATTCGAATCGCCTTTAAATCACATGAAAAGCAGAAAATCGTTGACAATGATGCCCTTGGCCAAAAAGGGCGTATGCGTTTTTTCCTGAATATATTCAGGAAAAAACGCATACGCCCTTTTTGGCCAACCAAGCAACCTGGAAAGGCAAATCAGCGCTACAAACAAGTCTCGCTTCCCATCGGTCAAAAGGGCCATGCTGAAAAAAATGTCAAAACCAGAAATGCAGGACAGGCCATGGAGAAATGGGAGCCTTCCTATACTGATGGGCGGGATGTAAATTGCCAACAGCCACTCTGCAGAAGTGTACGGTGTGTCCTGAAACATCTAAAAAACACAGCTTAGAGAGCATAGGGCACTTCCACTCATGGGGGTATAAATTGGGAAAATTAAAAATCAGCAAGACACAAGAACCCCAAAGTTTAGGGCTGCTCTGTTGACAAGGACCTCCACTTCATTCCACCTTCAATATCCCAGGAAAGAGAAAAATGGATAAAGAAGTTGTGGTCCTTATGTACAATGGAATATCACTCAGCCGTGAAATCAATGTCATAAGGCTAGTAGCAGCATGATGAGTGGATTTAGGTACAACGACTCTAAGTGAAATAAGTCACACAGAAAAGGACACTTCTCATAAGGTATCACTGATAGAGGGAATGTAAAAACCGTTACACTTGAACTGAATTACAAAACAGAACAGAGTCACACATGCAGAAAACACACTATGGCTGCTTAACGGGAAAGGTGAGGTGGGGTGATACATAAAACAAGGGTTTCAAATTAGCTCAGATACCGTTCCATAAAACCAATATGTAATAGACAAGACCTACTCCTTGCTCAGAGAACTGGACTCAACACGCCCTATTCACCGCACAAGAATATATCTGAATAGTAATAATCTTAAAACATATGTATTGATATCTCTCTGTTAGTGTGTCAAGTGGGTGAAAAGCGGCATAAACACAGCAGTGAAAAGCAGCTAAACCCATTTATAAAAATAAATTACTTTGAAAAACCCATGAAACAAAGACAGTGAAAGAGAGAGAAATTCTTACACAATGCGTTCACGGGCTGTGATGCAACCTGGATTGACCATATCTAGACCCACAGCTGGATGAGACATAAGGGTGGACACTGTTGCGGCTGAGAGGTTTGGTGAGGTTGGGTGAGCAAACGCAGACCCTTTAAAGTAATACTGCGTGGTACCCATCGCATGGGTCCCAAATCTCCAGGTTCAAGGGCATCTTCCTACATCGAAAACATGCATGAGATACCCAGAAGATGATACACCGTATGATGGGGAAAGGTTTCTAAAACGCACCTCATTTCTCATCTGTTTGTGCCCGGGTTCGCCATTCCAGCCACTTTACTAGCAATCTCCCTCCTTGGAGCATCAGCACCTTTAACCTCCTGTTCCGTACAGGTTGCAATTTGTCCTGAGGATGAACGGGAAGACGTGGAACCAACGAGAGACTAGCTCTTGGTGTTGGGACAGGCACAGGTCACTCTATTTTCCCATCAGGAAGAAGAATTAACCACAGGCTCAGCCTGCCCCCCGGAACAAGAAGAGGGCCTGAAGCCATCCTGCGCTTTTGCGGCCATCTCCCAAAAACGCGAGTTGTAAAATGGAGGTTCAGGGCACTGCAATTCACAAACCTGCAGAGTTATAAATGATAACTCTCGTCCACAAATATATTGAGGGAAGGCAAAGAAGAGGATTTGAAATCAAGGCAGAATTGCAGGAAACAGATTTCAGGAGGTAGATTCGAATCGCCTTTAAAGCACATGAAAAGCGGCAAAACGTTGACAATGATGCCCTTGGCCAAAAAGGGCGTATGCGTTTTTTCCTGAATATATTCAGGAAAAAACGCATACGCCCTTTTTGGCCAACCAAGCAACCTGGAAAGGCAAATCAGCGCTACAAAGATGTCTCGCTTCCCATCGGTTAAAAAGGCCATGCTGAATAAAGTGTCAAAACCAGAAATGCAGGACAGGCCATGGAGAAATGGGAGCCTTGCTACACTGATGGGCGGGATGTAAATTGCCAACAGCCACTCTGGAGAAGCGTACGGTGAGTCCTGAAACATCTAAAAAACAAAGCTTAGAGAGCATAGGGCACTTCCACTCATGGGGTTATAAATTGGGAAAATTAAAAATCAGCAAGACACAAGCACCCCAAAGTTTAGGGCTGCTCTGTTGACAAGGACCTCCACTTCATTCCACCTTCAATATCCCAGGAAAGAGAAAAATGGATAAAGAAGTTGTGGTCCTTATGTACAATGGAATATCACTCAGCCGTGAAATCAATGTCATAAGGCTAGTACCAGCATGATGAGTGGATTTAGGTACGACGACTCTAAGTGAAATAAGTCACACAGAAAAGGGCACTTCTCATAAGGTATCACTTATAGAGGGAATGTAAAAACCGTTACACTTGAACTGAATTACAAAACAGAACAGAGTCACACATGCAGAAAACACACTATGGCTGCTTAACGGGAAAGGTGAGGTGGGGTGATACATAAAACAAGGGTTTCAAATTAGCTCAGATACCGTTCCATAAACCCAATATGTAATAGACAAGACCTACTCCTTGCTCAGAGAACTGGACTCAACACGCCCTATTCACCGCACAAGAATATATCTGACTAGTAATAATCTTAAAACCTATGTATTGATATCTCTCTGTTAGTGTGTCAAGTGGGTGTAAAGCGGCATAAACACAGCAGTGAAAAGCAGCTAAACCCCATTATAAAAATAAATTTCTTTGAAAAACCCATGAAACAAAGACAGTGAAAGAGAGAGAAATTCTTACACAATGCGTTCAGGGGCTGTGATGCAAACTGGATTGACCATATCTAGACCCACAGCTGGATGAGACATAAGGGTGGACACTGTTGCGGCTGAGAGGTTTGGTGAGGTTGGGTGAGCAAACACAGACCCTTTAAAGTAATACTGCGTGGTACCCATCGCATGGGTCCCAAATCTCCAGGTTCAAGGGCATCTTCCTACATCGAAAACATGCATGAGATACCCAGAAGATGGTACACCGTGTGATGGGGAAAGATTTCTAAAACGCACCTCATTTCTCATCTGCTTGTGCCCGGGTTCGCCATTCCAGCCACTTTACTAGCAATCTCCCTCCTTGGAGCATCAGCACCTTTAACCTCCTGTTCCGTACAGGTTGCAATTTGTCCTGAGGATGAACGGGAAGACGGGGAACCAACGAGAGACTAGCTCTTGGTGTTGGGACAGGCACAGGTCACTCTATTTTCCCATCAGGAAGAAGAATTAACCACAGGATCAGCCTGCCCCCCGGAACCAGAACCGGGCCTGAAGCCATCCTGCGCTTTTGCGGCCAGCTCCCTAAAAAGCGAGTTGTAAAATGGAGGTTCAGGGCACTGCAATTCACAAACCTGCAGAGTTATAAATGATAACTCTCATCCACAAATATATTGAGGGAAGGCAAAGAAGAGGATTTGAAATCAAGGCAGAATTGCAGGAAACAGATTTCAGGAGGTAGATTCGAATCGCCTTTAAATCACATGAAAAGCAGAAAATCGTTGACAATGATGCCCTTGGCCAAAAAGGGCGTATGCGTTTTTTCCTGAATATATTCAGGAAAAAACGCATACGCCCTTTTTGGCCAACCAAGCAACCTGGAAAGGCAAATCAGCGCTACAAACAAGTCTCGCTTCCCATCGGTCAAAAGGGCCATGCTGAAAAAAATGTCAAAACCAGAAATGCAGGACAGGCCATGGAGAAATGGGAGCCTTCCTATACTGATGGGCGGGATGTAAATTGCCAACAGCCACTCTGCAGAAGTGTACGGTGTGTCCTGAAACATCTAAAAAACACAGCTTAGAGAGCATAGGGCACTTCCAATCATGGGGGTATAAATTGGGAAAATTAAAAATCAGCAAGACACAAGCACCCCAAAGTTTAGGGCTGCTCTGTTGACAAGGACCTCCACTTCATTCCACCTTCAATATCCCAGGAAAGAGAAAAATGGATAAAGAAGTTGTGGTCCTTATGTACAATGGAATATCACTCAGCCATGAAATCAATGTCATAAGGCTAGTAGCAGCATGATGAGTGGATTTAGGTACGACGATTCTAAGTGAAATAAGTCACAGAGAAAAGGACACTTCTCATAAGGTATCACTTATAGAGGGAATGTAAAAACCGTTACACTTGAACTGAATCAGAAAACAGAACAGAGTCACACATGCAGAAAACACACTATGGCTGCTTAATGGGAAAGGTGAGGTGGGGTGATACATAAAACAAGGGATTCAAATTAGCTCAGATACAGTTCCATAAACCCAATATGTAATAGCCAAGACCTACTCCTTGCTCAGAGAACTGGACTCAACACGCCCTATTCACCACACAAGAATATATCTGACTAGTAATAATCTTAAAACCTATGTATTGATATCTCTCTGTTAGTGTGTCAAGTGGGTAAAAAGCGGCATAAACACAGCAGTGAAAAGCAGCTAAACCCCATTATAAAAATAAATTATTTTGAAAAACCCATGAAACAAAGACAGTGAAAGAGAGAGAAATTCTTACACAATGCGTTCAGGGGCTGTGATGCAACCTGGATTGACCATATCTAGACCCACAGCTGGATGAGACATAAAGGTGGACACTGTTGCGGCTGAGAGGTTTGGTGAGGTTGGGTGAGCAAACGCAGACCCTTTAAAGTAATACTGCGTGGTACCCATCGCATGGGTCCCAAATCTCCAGGTTCAAGGGCATCTTCCTACATCGAAAACATGCATGAGATACCCAGAAGATGGTACACCGTATGATGGGGAAAGGTTTCTAAAACGCACCTCATTTCTCATCTGCTTGTGCCCGGGTTCGCCATTCCAGCCACTTTACTAGCAATCTCCCTCCTTGGAGCATCAGCACCTTTAACCTCCTGTTCCGTACAGGTTGCAATTTGTACTGAGGATGAACGGGAAGACGTGGAACCAATGAAAGACTAGCTCTTGGTGTTGGGACAGGCACAGGTCACTCTATTTTCCCATCAGGAAGAAGAATTAACCACAGGCTCAGCCTGCCCCCCGGAACAAGAACAGGGCCTGAAGCCATCCTGCGCTTTTGCGGCCATCTCCCAAAAACGCGAGTTATAAAATGGAGGTTCAGGGCACTGCAATTCACAAACCTGCAGAGTTATAAATGATAACTCTCGTCCACAAATATATTGAGGGAAGGCAAAGAAGAGGATTTGAAATCAAGGCAGAATTGCAGGAAACATATTTCAGGAGGTAGATTCGAATCGCCTTTAAAGCACATGAAAAGCGGCAAAACGTTGACAATGATGCCCTTGGCCAAAAAGGGCGTATGCGTTTTTTCCTGAATATATTCAGGAAAAAACGCATACGCCCTTTTTGGCCAACCAAGCAACCTGGAAAGGCAAATCAGCGCTACAAAGATGTCTCGCTTCCCATCGGTTAAAAAGGCCATGCTGAATAAAGTGTCAAAACCAGAAATGCAGGACAGGCCATGGAGAAATGGGAGCCTTGCTACACTGATGGGCGGGATGTAAATTGCCAACAGCCACTCTGCAGAAGCGTACGGTGAGTCCTGAAACATCTAAAAAACAAAGCTTAGAGAGCATAGGGCACTTCCACTCATGGGGTTATAAATTGGGAAAATTAAAAATCAGCAAGACACAAGCACCCCAAAGTTTAGGGCTGCTCTGTTGACAAGGACCTCCACTTCATTCCACCTTCAATATCCCAGGAAAGAGAAAAATGGATAAAGAAGTTGTGGTCCTTATGTACAATGGAATATCACTCAGCCGTGAAATCAATGTCATAAGGCTAGTACCAGCATGATGAGTGGATTTAGGTACGACGACTCTAAGTGAAATAAGTCACACAGAAAAGGGCACTTCTCATAAGGTATCACTTATAGAGGGAATGTAAAAACCGTTACACTTGAACTGAATTACAAAACAGAACAGAGTCACACATGCAGAAAACACACTATGGCTGCTTAACGGGAAAGGTGAGGTGGGGTGATACATAAAACAAGGGTTTCAAATTAGCTCAGATACCGTTCCATAAACCCAATATGTAATAGACAAGACCTACTCCTTGCTCAGAGAACTGGACTCAACACGCCCTATTCACCGCACAAGAATATATCTGACTAGTAATAATCTTAAAACCTATGTATTGATATCTCTCTGTTAGTGTGTCAAGTGGGTGTAAAGCGGCATAAACACAGCAGTGAAAAGCAGCTAAACCCCATTATAAAAATAAATTTCTTTGAAAAACCCATGAAACAAAGACAGTGAAAGAGAGAGAAATTCTTACACAATGCGTTCAGGGGCTGTGATGCAAACTGGATTGACCATATCTAGACCCACAGCTGGATGAGACATAAGGGTGGACACTGTTGCGGCTGAGAGGTTTGGTGAGGTTGGGTGAGCAAACACAGACCCTTTAAAGTAATACTGCGTGGTACCCATCGCATGGGTCCCAAATCTCCAGGTTCAAGGGCATCTTCCTACATCGAAAACATGCATGAGATACCCAGAAGATGGTACACCGTGTGATGGGGAAAGGTTTCTAAAACGCACCTCATTTCTCATCTGCTTGTGCCCGGGTTCGCCATTCCAGCCACTTTACTAGCAATCTCCCTCCTTGGAGCATCAGCACCTTTAACCTCCTGTTCCGTACAGGTTGCAATTTGTCCTGAGGATGAACGGGAAGACGTGGAACCAACGAGAGACTAGCTCTTGGTGTTGGGACAGGCACAGGTCACTCTATTTTCCCATCAGGAAGAAGAATTAACCACAGGATCAGCCTGCCCCCCGGAACCAGAACCGGGCCTGAAGCCATCCTGCGCTTTTGCGGCCAGCTCCCTAAAAAGCGAGTTGTAAAATGGAGGTTCAGGGCACTGCAATTCACAAACCTGCAGAGTTATAAATGATAACTCTCATCCACAAATATATTGAGGGAAGGCAAAGAAGAGGATTTGAAATCAAGGCAGAATTGCAGGAAACAGATTTCAGGAGGTAGATTCGAATCGCCTTTAAATCACATGAAAAGCAGAAAATCGTTGACAATGATGCCCTTGGCCAAAAAGGGCGTATGCGTTTTTTCCTGAATATATTCAGGAAAAAACGCATACGCCCTTTTTGGCCAACCAAGCAACCTGGAAAGGCAAATCAGCGCTACAAACAAGTCTCGCTTCCCATCGGTCAAAAGGGCCATGCTGAAAAAAATGTCAAAACCAGAAATGCAGGACAGGCCATGGAGAAATGGGAGCCTTCCTATACTGATGGGCGGGATGTAAATTGCCAACAGCCACTCTGCAGAAGTGTACGGTGTGTCCTGAAACATCTAAAAAACACAGCTTAGAGAGCATAGGGCACTTCCACTCATGGGGGTATAAATTGGGAAAATTAAAAATCAGCAAGACACAAGCACCCCAAAGTTTAGGGCTGCTCTGTTGACAAGGACCTCCACTTCATTCCACCTTCAATATCCCAGGAAAGAGAAAAATGGATAAAGAAGTTGTGGTCCTTATGTACAATGGAATATCACTCAGCCATGAAATCAATGTCATAAGGCTAGTAGCAGCATGATGAGTGGATTTAGGTACGACGATTCTAAGTGAAATAAGTCACAGAGAAAAGGACACTTCTCATAAGGTATCACTTATAGAGGGAATGTAAAAACCGTTACACTTGAACTGAATCAGAAAACAGAACAGAGTCACACATGCAGAAAACACACTATGGCTGCTTAACGGGAAAGGTGAGGTGGGGTGATACATAAAACAAGGGATTCAAATTAGCTCAGATACAGTTCCATAAACCCAATATGTAATAGCCAAGACCTACTCCTTGCTCAGAGAACTGGACTCAACACGCCGTATTCACCACACAAGAATATATCTGACTAGTAATAATCTTAAAACCTATGTATTGATATCTCTCTGTTAGTGTGTCAAGTGGGTAAAAAGCGGCATAAACACAGCAGTGAAAAGCAGCTAAACCCCATTATAAAAATAAATTATTTTGAAAAACCCATGAAACAAAGACAGTGAAAGAGAGAGAAATTCTTACACAATGCGTTCAGGGGCTGTGATGCAACCTGGATTGACCATATCTAGACCCACAGCTGGATGAGACATAAAGGTGGACACTGTTGCGGCTGAGAGGTTTGGTGAGGTTGGGTGAGCAAACGCAGACCCTTTAAAGTAATACTGCGTGGTACCCATCGCATGGGTCCCAAATCTCCAGGTTCAAGGGCATCTTCCTACATCGAAAACATGCATGAGATACCCAGAAGATGGTACACCGTATGATGGGGAAAGGTTTCTAAAACGCACCTCATTTCTCATCTGCTTGTGCCCGGGTTCGCCATTCCAGCCACTTTACTAGCAATCTCCCTCCTTGGAGCATCAGCACCTTTAACCTCCTGTTCCGTACAGGTTGCAATTTGTACTGAGGATGAACGGGAAGACGTGGAAGCAATGAAAGACTAGCTCTTGGTGTTGGGACAGGCACAGGTCACTCTATTTTCCCATCAGGAAGAAGAATTAACCACAGGCTCAGCCTGCCCCCCGGAACAAGAACAGGGCCTGAAGCCATCCTGCGCTTTTGCGGCCATCTCCCAAAAACGCGAGTTATAAAATGGAGGTTCAGGGCACTGCAATTCACAAACCTGCAGAGTTATAAATGATAACTCTCGTCCACAAATATATTGAGGGAAGGCAAAGAAGAGGATTTGAAATCAAGGCAGAATTGCAGGAAACATATTTCAGGAGGTAGATTCGAATCGCCTTTAAAGCACATGAAAAGCGGCAAAACGTTGACAATGATGCCCTTGGCCAAAAAGGGCGTATGCGTTTTTTCCTGAATATATTCAGGAAAAAACGCATACGCCCTTTTTGGCCAACCAAGCAACCTGGAAAGGCAAATCAGTGCTACAAAGATGTCTCGCTTCCCATCGGTTAAAAAGGCCATGCTGAATAAAGTGTCAAAACCAGAAATGCAGGACAGGCCATGGAGAAATGGGAGCCTTGCTACACTGATGGGCGGGATGTAAATTGCCAACAGCCACTCTGGAGAAGCGTACGGTGAGTCCTGAAACATCTAAAAAACAAAGCTTAGAGAGCATAGGGCACTTCCACTCATGGGGTTATAAATTGGGAAAATTAAAAATCAGCAAGACACAAGCACCCCAAAGTTTAGGGCTGCTCTGTTGACAAGGACCTCCACTTCATTCCACCTTCAATATCCCAGGAAAGAGAAAAATGGATAAAGAAGTTGTGGTCCTTATGTACAATGGAATATCACTCAGCCGTGAAATCAATGTCATAAGGCTAGTACCAGCATGATGAGTGGATTTAGGTACGACGACTCTAAGTGAAATAAGTCACACAGAAAAGGGCACTTCTCATAAGGTATCACTTATAGAGGGAATGTAAAAACCGTTACACTTGAACTGAATTACAAAACAGAACAGAGTCACACATGCAGAAAACACACTATGGCTGCTTAACGGGAAAGGTGAGGTGGGGTGATACATAAAACAAGGGTTTCAAATTAGCTCAGATACCGTTCCATAAACCCAATATGTAATAGACAAGACCTACTCCTTGCTCAGAGAACTGGACTCAACACGCCCTATTCACCGCACAAGAATATATCTGACTAGTAATAATCTTAAAACCTATGTATTGATATCTCTCTGTTAGTGTGTCAAGTGGGTAAAAAGCGGCATAAACACAGCAGTGAAAAGCAGCTAAACCCCATTATAAAAATAAATTACTTTGAAAAACCCATGAAACAAAGACAGTGAAAGAGAGAGAAATTCTTACACAATGCGTTCAGGGGCTGTGATGCAACCTGGATTGACCATATCTAGACCCACAGCTGGATGAGACATAAGGGTGGACACTGTTGCGGCTGAGAGGTTTGGTGAGGTTGGGTGAGCAAACACAGACCCTTTAAAGTAATACTGCGTGGTACCCATCGCATGGGTCCCAAATCTCCAGGTTCAAGGGCATCTTCCTACATCGAAAACATGCATGAGATACCCAGAAGATGGTACACCGTGTGATGGGGAAAGGTTTCTAAAACGCACCTCATTTCTCATCTGCTTGTGCCCGGGTTCGCCATTCCAGCCACTTTACTAGCAATCTCCCTCCTTGGAGCATCAGCACCTTTAACCTCCTGTTCCGTACAGGTTGCAATTTGTCCTGAGGATGAACGGGAAGACGTGGAACCAACGAGAGACTAGCTCTTGGTGTTGGGACAGGCACAGGTCACTCTATTTTCCCATCAGGAAGAAGAATTAACCACAGGATCAGCCTGCCCCCCAGAACCAGAACCGGGCCTGAAGCCATCCTGCGCTTTTGCGGCCAGCTCCCTAAAAAGCGAGTTGTAAAATGGAGGTTCAGGGCACTGCAATTCACAAACCTGCAGAGTTATAAATGATACCTCTCATCCACAAATATTTTGAGGGAAGGCAAAGAAGAGGATTTGAAATCAAGGCAGAATTGCAGGAAACAGATTTCAGGAGGTAGATTCGAATCGCCTTTAAATCACATGAAAAGCAGAAAATCGTTGACAATGATGCCCTTGGCCAAAAAGGGCGTATGCGTTTTTTCCTGAATATATTCAGGAAAAAACGCATACGCCCTTTTTGGCCAACCAAGCAACCTGGAAAGGCAAATCAGCGCTACAAACAAGTCTCGCTTCCCATCGGTCAAAAGGGCCATGCTGAAAACAATGTCAAAACCAGAAATGCAGGACAGGCCATGGAGAAATGGGAGCCTTCCTATACTGATGGGCGGGATGTAAACTGCCAACAGCCACTCTGCAGAAGTGTACGGTGTGTCCTGAAACATCTAAAAAACACAGCTTAGAGAGCATAGGGCACTTCCACTCAAGGGGGTATAAATTGGCAAAATGAAAAATCAGCAAGACACAAGCACCCCAAAGTTTAGGGCTGCTCTGTTGACAAGGACCTCCACTTCATTCCACCTTCAATATCCCAGGAAAGAGAAAAATGGATAAAGAAGTTGTGGTCCTTATGTACAATGGAATATCACTCAGCCATGAAATCAATGTCATAAGGCTAGTAGCAGCATGATGAGTGGATTTAGGTACGACGATTCTAAGTGAAATAAGTCACACAGAAAAGGACACTTCTCATACGGTATCACTTATAGAGGGAATGTAAAAACCGTTACACTTGAACTGAATCAGAAAACAGAACAGAGTCACACATGCAGAAAACACACTATGGCTGCTTAACGGGAAAGGTGAGGTGGGGTGATACATAAAACAAGGGATTCAAATTAGCTCAGATACCGTTCCATAAACCCAATATGTAATAGACAAGACCTACTCCTTGCTCAGAGAACTGGACTCAACACGCCCTATTCACCGCACAAGAATATATCTGACTAGTAATAATCTTAAAACCTATGTATTGATATCTCTCTGTTAGTGTGTCAAGTGGGTAAAAAGCGGCATAAACACAGCAGTGAAAAGCAGCTAAACCCCATTATAAAAATAAATTATTTTGAAAAACCCATGAAACAAAGACAGTGAAAGAGAGAGAAATTCTTACACAATGCGTTCAGGGGCTGTGATGCAACCTGGATTGACCATATCTAGACCCACAGCTGGATGAGACATAAGGGTGGACACTGTTGCGGCTGAGAGGTTTGGTGAGGTTGGGTGAGCAAACGCAGACCCTTTAAAGTAATACTGCGTGGTACCCATCGCATGGGTCCCAAATCTCCAGGTTCAAGGGCATCTTCCTACATCGAAAACATGCATGAGATACCCAGAAGATGGTACACCGTGTGATGGGGAAAGGTTTCTAAAACGCACCTCATTTCTCATCTGCTTGTGCCCGGGTTCGCCATTCCAGCCACTTTACTAGCAATCTCCCTCCTTGGAGCATCAGCACCTTTAACCTCCTGTTCCGTACAGGTTGCAATTTGTCCTGAGGATGAACGGGAAGACGTGGAACCAACGAGAGACTAGCTCTTGGTGTTGGGACAGGCACAGGTCACTCTATTTTCCCATCAGGAAGAAGAATTAACCACAGGATCAGCCTGCCCCCCGGAACCAGAACCGGGCCTGAAGCCATCCTGCGCTTTTGCGGCCAGCTCCCTAAAAAGCGAGTTGTAAAATGGAGGTTCAGGGCACTGCAATTCACAAACCTGCAGAGTTATAAATGATAACTCTCATCCACAAATATATTGAGGGAAGGCAAAGAAGAGGATTTGAAATCAAGGCAGAATTGCAGGAAACATATTTCAGGAGGTAGATTCGAATCGCCTTTAAAGCACATGAAAAGCGGCAAAACGTTGACAATGATGCCCTTGGCCAAAAAGGGCGTATGCGTTTTTTCCTGAATATATTCAGGAAAAAACGCATACGCCCTTTTTGGCCAACCAAGCAACCTGGAAAGGCAAATCAGTGCTACAAAGATGTCTCGCTTCCCATCGGTTAAAAAGGCCATGCTGAATAAAGTGTCAAAACCAGAAATGCAGGACAGGCCATGGAGAAATGGGAGCCTTGCTACACTGATGGGCGGGATGTAAATTGCCAACAGCCACTCTGGAGAAGCGTACGGTGAGTCCTGAAACATCTAAAAAACAAAGCTTAGAGAGCATAGGGCACTTCCACTCATGGGGTTATAAATTGGGAAAATTAAAAATCAGCAAGACACAAGCACCCCAAAGTTTAGGGCTGCTCTGTTGACAAGGACCTCCACTTCATTCCACCTTCAATATCCCAGGAAAGAGAAAAATGGATAAAGAAGTTGTGGTCCTTATGTACAATGGAATATCACTCAGCCGTGAAATCAATGTCATAAGGCTAGTACCAGCATGATGAGTGGATTTAGGTACGACGACTCTAAGTGAAATAAGTCACACAGAAAAGGACACTTCTCATAAGGTATCACTGATAGAGGGAATGTAAAAACCGTTACACTTGAACTGAATTACAAAACAGAACAGAGTCACACATGCAGAAAACACACTATGCCTGCTTAACGGGAAAGGTGAGGTGGGGTGATACATAAAACAAGGGTTTCAAATTAGCTCAGATACCGTTCCATAAACCCAATATGTAATAGACAAGACCTACTCCTTGCTCAGAGAACTGGACTCAACACGCCCTATTCACCGCACAAGAATATATCTGACTAGTAATAATCTTAAAACCTATGTATTGATATCTCTCTGTTAGTGTGTCAAGTGGGTAAAAAGCGGCATAAACACAGCAGTGAAAAGCAGCTAAACCCCATTATAAAAATAAATTACTTTGAAAAACCCATGAAACAAAGACAGTGAAAGAGAGAGAAATTCTTACACAATGCGTTCAGGGGCTGTGATGCAACCTGGATTGACCATATCTAGACCCACAGCTGGATGAGACATAAGGGTGGACACTGTTGCGGCTGAGAGGTTTGGTGAGGTTGGGTGAGCAAACGCAGACCCTTTAAAGTAATACTGCGTGGTACCCATCGCATGGGTCCCAAATCTCCAGGTTCAAGGGCATCTTCCTACATCGAAAACATGCATGAGATACCCAGAAGATGGTACACCGTGTGATGGGGAAAGGTTTCTAAAACGCACCTCATTTCTCATCTGCTTGTGCCCGGGTTCGCCATTCCAGCCACTTTACTAGCAATCTCCCTCCTTGGAGCATCAGCACCTTTAACCTCCTGTTCCGTACAGGTTGCAATTTGTCCTGAGGATGAACGGGAAGACGTGGAACCAACGAGAGACTAGCTCTTGGTGTTGGGACAGGCACAGGTCACTCTATTTTCCCATCAGGAAGAAGAATTAACCACAGGATCAGCCTGCCCCCCGGAACCAGAACCGGGCCTGAAGCCATCCTGCGCTTTTGCGGCCAGCTCCGTAAAAAGCGAGTTGTAAAATGGAGGTTCAGGGCACTGCAATTCACAAACCTGCAGAGTTATAAATGATAACTCTCGTCCACAAATATATTGAGGGAAGGCAAAGAAGAGGATTTGAAATCAAGGCAGAATTGCAGGAAACAGATTTCAGGAGGTAGATTCGAATCGCCTTTAAATCACATGAAAAGCAGAAAATCGTTGACAATGATGCCCTTGGCCAAAAAGGGCGTATGCGTTTTTTCCTGAATATATTCAGGAAAAAACGCATACGCCCTTTTTGGCCAACCAAGCAACCTGGAAAGGCAAATCAGCGCTACAAACAAGTCTCGCTTCCCATCGGTCAAAAGGGCCATGCTGAAAAAAATGTCAAAACCAGAAATGCAGGACAGGCCATGGAGAAATGGGAGCCTTCCTATACTGATGGGCGGGATGTAAATTGCCAACAGCCACTCTGCAGAAGTGTACGGTGTGTCCTGAAACATCTAAAAAACACAGCTTAGAGAGCATAGGGCACTTCCACTCATGGGGGTATAAATTGGGAAAATTAAAAATCAGCAAGACACAAGCACCCCAAAGTTTAGGGCTGCTCTGTTGACAAGGACCTCCACTTCATTCCACCTTCAATATCCCAGGAAAGAGAAAAATGGATAAAGAAGTTGTGGTCCTTATGTACAATGGAATATCACTCAGCCGTGAAATCAATGTCATAAGGCTAGTAGCAGCATGATGAGTGGATTTAGGTACAACGACTCTAAGTGAAATAAGTCACACAGAAAAGGACACTTCTCATAAGGTATCACTGATAGAGGGAATGTAAAAACCGTTACACTTGAACTGAATTACAAAACAGAACAGAGTCACACATGCAGAAAACACACTATGGCTGCTTAACGGGAAAGGTGAGGTGGGGTGATACATAAAACAAGGGTTTCAAATTAGCTCAGATACCGTTCCGTAAAACCAATATGTAATAGACAAGACCTACTCCTTGCTCAGAGAACTGGACTCAACACGCCCTATTCACCGCACAAGAATATATCTGAATAGTAATAATCTTAAAACCTATGTATTGATATCTCTCTGTTAGTGTGTCAAGTGGGTGAAAAGCGGCATAAACACAGCAGTGAAAAGCAGCTAAACCCATTTATAAAAATAAATTACTTTGAAAAACCCATGAAACAAAGACAGTGAAAGAGAGAGAAATTCTTACACAATGCGTTCACGGGCTGTGATGCAACCTGGATTGACCATATCTAGACCCACAGCTGGATGAGACATAAGGGTGGACACTGTTGCGGCTGAGAGGTTTGGTGAGGTTGGGTGAGCAAACGCAGACCTTTTAAAGTAATACTGCGTGGTACCCATCGCATGGGTCCCAAATCTCCAGGTTCAAGGGCATCTTCCTACATCGAAAACATGCATGAGATACCCAGAAGATGGTACACCGTATGATGGGGAAAGGTTTCTAAAACGCACCTCATTTCTCATCTGCTTGTGCCCGGGTTCGCCATTCCAGCCACTTTACTAGCAATCTCCCTCCTTGGAGCATCAGCACCTTTAACCTCCTGTTCCGTACAGGTTGCAATTTGTACTGAGGATGAACGGGAAGACGTGGAACCAATGAAAGACTAGCTCTTGGTGTTGGGACAGGCACAGGTCACTCTATTTTCCCATCAGGAAGAAGAATTAACCACAGGCTCAGCCTGCCCCCCGGAACAAGAAGAGGGCCTGAAGCCATCCTGCGCTTTTGCGGCCATCTCCCAAAAACGCGAGTTGTAAAATGGAGGTTCAGGGCACTGCAATTCACAAACCTGCAGAGTTATAAATGATAACTCTCGTCCACAAATATATTGAGGGTAGGCAAAGAAGAGGATTTGAAATCAAGGCAGAATTGCAGGAAACATATTTCAGGAGGTAGATTCGAATCGCCTTTAAAGCACATGAAAAGCGGCAAAACGTTGACAATGATGCCCTTGGCCAAAAAGGGCGTATGCGTTTTTTCCTGAATATATTCAGGAAAAAACGCATACGCCCTTTTTGGCCAACCAAGCAACCTGGAAAGGCAAATCAGCGCTACAAAGATGTCTCGCTTCCCATCGGTTAAAAAGGCCATGCTGAATAAAGTGTCAAAACCAGAAATGCAGGACAGGCCATGGAGAAATGGGAGCCTTGTTACACTGATGGGCGGGATGTAAATTGCCAACAGCCACTCTGGAGAAGTGTACGGTGAGTCCTGAAACATCTAAAAAACAAAGCTTAGAGAGCATAGGGCACTTCCACTCATGGGGTTATAAATTGGGAAAATTAAAAATCAGCAAGACACAAGCACCCCAAAGTTTAGGGCTGCTCTGTTGACAAGGACCTCCACTTCATTCCACCTTCAATATCCCAGGAAAGAGAAAAATGGATAAAGAAGTTGTGGTCCTTATGTACAATGGAATATCACTCAGCCGTGAAATCAATGTCATAAGGCTAGTACCAGCATGATGAGTGGATTTAGGTACGACGACTCTAAGTGAAATAAGTCACACAGAAAAGGGCACTTCTCATAAGGTATCACTTATAGAGGGAATGTAAAAACCGTTACACTTGAACTGAATTACAAAACAGAACAGAGTCACACATGCAGAATACACACTATGGCTGCTTAACGGGAAAGGTGAGGTGGGGTGATACATAAAACAAGGGTTTCAAATTAGCTCAGATACCGTTCCATAAAACCAATATGTAATAGACAAGACCTACTCCTTGCTCAGAGAACTGGACTCAACACGCCCTATTCACCGCACAAGAATACATCTGACTAGTAATAATCTTAAAAAATATGTACTGATATCTCTCTGTTAGTGTGTCAAGTGGTTAAAAAGCGGCATAAACACAGCAGTGAAAAGCAGCTAAACCCCATTATAAAAATAAATTCTTTGAAAAACCCATGAAACAAAGACAGTGAAAGAGAGAGAAATTCTTACACAATGCGTTCAGGGGCTGTGATGCAACCTGGATTGACCATATCTAGACCCACAGCTGGATGAGACATAAGGGTGGACACTGTTGCGGCTGAGAGGTTTGGTGAGGTTGGGTGAGCAAACGCAGACCCTTTAAAGTAATACTGCGTGGTACCCATCGCATGGGTCCCAAATCTCCAGGTTCAAGGGCATCTTCCTACATCGAAAACATGCATGAGAAACCCAGAAGATGGTACACCGTGTGATGGGGAAAGGTTTCTAAAACGCACCTCATTTCTCATCTGCTTGTGCCCGGGTTCGCCATTCCAGCCACTTTACTAGCAATCTCCCTCCTTGGAGCATCAGCACCTTTAACCTCCTGTTCCGTACAGGTTGCAATTTGTCCTGAGGATGAACGGGAAGACGTGGAACCAACGAGAGACTAGCTCTTGGTGTTGGGACAGGCACAGGTCACTCTATTTTCCCATCAGGAAGAAGAATTAACCACAGGCTCAGCCTGCCACCCGGAACCAGAACAGGGCCTGAAGCCATCCTGTGCTATTGCGGCCAGCTCCCTAAAAAGCGAGTTGTAAAATGGAGGTTCAGGGCACTGCAATTCACAAACCTGCAGACTTATAAATGATAACTCTCGTCCACAAATATATTGAGGGAAGGCAAAGAAGAGGATTTGAAATCAAGGCAGAATTGCAGGAAACAGATTTCAGGAGGTAGATTCGAATCGCCTTTAAAGCACATGAAAAGCGGCAAAACGTTGACAATGATGCCCTTGGCCAAATAGGGCGTATGCGTTTTTTCCTGAATATATTCAGGAAAAAACGCATACGCCCTTTTTGGCCAACCAAGCAACCTGGAAAGGCAAATCAGCGCTACAAAGATGTCTCGCTTCCCATCGGTCAAAAGGGCCATGCTGAAAAAAGTGTCAAAACCAGAAATGCAGGACAGGCCATGGAGAAATGGGAGCCTTGCTACAGTGATGGGCGGGATGTAAATTGTCAACAGCCACTCTGGAGAAGTGTACGGTGAGTCCTGAAACTTCTAAAAAGCAAAGCTAAGAGAGCATAGGGCACATCCACTCATGGGGGTATAAATTGGGAAAATTAAAAATCAGCAAGACACAAGCAACCCAAAGTTTAGGGCTGCTCTGTTGACAAGGACCTCCACTTCATTCCACCTTCAATATCCCAGGAAAGAGAAAAATGGATAAAGAAGTTGTGGTCCTTATGTACAATGGAATATCACTCAGCCATGAAATCACTGTCATAAGGCTAGTAGCAGCATGATGAGTGGATTTAGGTACGACGATTCTAAGTGAAATAAGTCAAACAGAAAAGGACACTTCTCATAAGGTATCACTGATAGAGGGAATGTAAAAACCGTTACACTTGAACTGAATTACAAAACAGAACAGAGTCACACATGCAGAAAACACACTATGGCTGCTTAACGGGAATGGTGAGGTGGCGTGATACATAAAACAAGGGTTTCAAATTAGCTCAGATACCGTTCCATAAACCCAATATGTAATAGACAAGACCTATTCCTTGCTCAGAGAACTGGACTCAACACGCCCTATTCACCGCACAAGAATATATCTGACTAGTAATAATCTTAAAACCTATGTATTGATATCTCTCTGTTAGTGTGTCAAGTGGGTAAAAAGCGGCATAAACACAGCAGTGAAAAGCAGCTAAACCCCATTATAAAAATAAATTACTTTGAAAAACCCATGAAACAAAGACAGTGAAAGAGAGAGAAATTCTTACACAATGCGTTCAGGGGCTGTGATGCAACCTGGATTGACCATATCTAGACCCACAGCTGGATGAGACATAAGGGTGGACACTGTTGCGGCTGAGAAGTTTGGTGAGGTTGGGTGAGCAAACGCAGACCCTTTAAAGTAATACTGCGTGGTACCCATCGCATGGGTCCCAAATCTCCAGGTTCAAGGGCATCTTCCTACATCGAAAACATGCATGAGATACCCAGAAGATGGTACACCGTGTGATGGGGAAAGGTTTCTAAAACGCACCTCATTTCTCATCTGCTTGTGCCCGGGTTCGCCATTCCAGCCACTTTACTAGAAATCTCCCTCCTTGGAGCATCAGCACCTTTAACCTCCTGTTCCGTACAGGTTGCAATTTGTCCTGAGGATGAACGGGAAGACGGGGAACCAACGAGAGACTAGCTCTTGGTGTTGGGACAGGCACAGGTCACTCTATTTTCCCATCAGGAAGAAGAATTAACCACAGGCTCAGCCTGCCCCCCGGAACCAGAACCGGGCCTGAAGCCATCCTGCGCTTTTGCGGCCAGCTCCCTAAAAAGCGAGTTGTAAAATGGAGGTTCAGGGCACTGCAATTCACAAACCTGCAGAGTTATAAATGATAACTCTCGTCCACAAATATATTGAGGGAAGGCAAAGAAGAGGATTTGAAATCAAGGCAGAATTGCAGGAAACAGATTTCAGGAGGTAGATTCGAATCGCCTTTAAATCACATGAAAAGCAGAAAATCGTTGACAATGATGCCCTTGGCCAAAAAGGGCGTATGCGTTTTTTCCTGAATATATTCAGGAAAAAACGCATACGCCCTTTTTGGCCAACCAAGCAACCTGGAAAGGCAAATCAGCGCTACAAACAAGTCTCGCTTCCCATCGGTCAAAAGGGCCATGCTGAAAAAAATGTCAAAACCAGAAATGCAGGACAGGCCATGGAGAAATGGGAGCCTTCCTATACTGATGGGCGGGATGTAAATTGCCAACAGCCACTCTGCAGAAGTGTACGGTGTGTCCTGAAACATCTAAAAAACACAGCTTAGAGAGCATAGGGCACTTCCACTCATGGGGGTATAAATTGGGAAAATGAAAAATCAGCAAGACACAAGAACCCCAAAGTTTAGGGCTGCTCTGTTGACAAGGACCTCCACTTCATTCCACCTTCAATATCCCAGGAAAGAGAAAAATGGATAAAGAAGTTGTGGTCCTTATGTACAATGGAATATCACTCAGCCGTGAAATCAATGTCATAAGGCTAGTAGCAGCATGATGAGTGGATTTAGGTACAACGACTCTAAGTGAAATAAGTCACACAGAAAAGGACACTTCTCATAAGGTATCACTGATAGAGGGAATGTAAAAACCGTTACACTTGAACTGAATTACAAAACAGAACAGAGTCACACATGCAGAAAACACACTATGGCTGCTTAACGGGAAAGGTGAGGTGGGGTGATACATAAAACAAGGGTTTCAAATTAGCTCAGATACCGTTCCATAAAACCAATATGTAATAGACAAGACCTACTCCTTGCTCAGAGAACTGGACTCAACACGCCCTATTCACCGCACAAGAATATATCTGAATAGTAATAATCTTAAAACATATGTATTGATATCTCTCTGTTAGTGTGTCAAGTGGGTGAAAAGCGGCATAAACACAGCAGTGAAAAGCAGCTAAACCCATTTATAAAAATAAATTACTTTGAAAAACCCATGAAACAAAGACAGTGAAAGAGAGAGAAATTCTTACACAATGCGTTCACGGGCTGTGATGCAACCTGGATTGACCATATCTAGACCCACAGCTGGATGAGACATAAGGGTGGACACTGTTGCGGCTGAGAGGTTTGGTGAGGTTGGGTGAGCAAACGCAGACCCTTTAAAGTAATACTGCGTGGTACCCATCGCATGGGTCCCAAATCTCCAGGTTCAAGGGCATCTTCCTACATCGAAAACATGCATGAGATACCCAGAAGATGATACACCGTATGATGGGGAAAGGTTTCTAAAACGCACCTCATTTCTCATCTGCTTGTGCCCGGGTTCGCCATTCCAGCCACTTTACTAGCAATCTCCCTCCTTGGAGCATCAGCACCTTTAACCTCCTGTTCCGTACAGGTTGCAATTTGTACTGAGGATGAACGGGAAGACGTGGAAGCAATGAAAGACTAGCTCTTGGTGTTGGGACAGGCACAGGTCACTCTATTTTCCCATCAGGAAGAAGAATTAACCACAGGCTCAGCCTGCCCCCCGGAACAAGAAGAGGGCCTGAAGCCATCCTGCGCTTTTGCGGCCATCTCCCAAAAACGCGAGTTGTAAAATGGAGGTTCAGGGCACTGCAATTCACAAACCTGCAGAGTTATAAATGGTAACTCTCGTCCACAAATATATTGAGGGAAGGCAAAGAAGAGGATTTGAAATCAAGGCAGAATTGCAGGAAACAGATTTCAGGAGGTAGATTCGAATCGCCTTTAAAGCACATGAAAAGCGGCAAAACGTTGACAATGATGCCCTTGGCCAAAAAGGGCGTATGCGTTTTTTCCTGAATATATTCAGGAAAAAACGCATACGCCCTTTTTGGCCAACCAAGCAACCTGGAAAGGCAAATCAGCGCTACAAAGATGTCTCGCTTCCCATCGGTTAAAAAGGCCATGCTGAATAAAGTGTCAAAACCAGAAATGCAGGACAGGCCATGGAGAAATGGGAGCCTTGCTACACTGATGGGCGGGATGTAAATTGCCAACAGCCACTCTGGAGAAGCGTACGGTGAGTCCTGAAACATCTAAAAAACAAAGCTTAGAGAGCATAGGGCACTTCCACTCATGGGGTTATAAATTGGGAAAATTAAAAATCAGCAAGACACAAGCACCCCAAAGTTTAGGGCTGCTCTGTTGACAAGGACCTCCACTTCATTCCACCTTCAATATCCCAGGAAAGAGAAAAATGGATAAAGAAGTTGTGGTCCTTATGTACAATGGAATATCACTCAGCCGTGAAATCAATGTCATAAGGCTAGTACCAGCATGATGAGTGGATTTAGGTACGACGACTCTAAGTGAAATAAGTCACACAGAAAAGGGCACTTCTCATAAGGTATCACTTATAGAGGGAATGTAAAAACCGTTACACTTGAACTGAATTACAAAACAGAACAGAGTCACACATGCAGAAAACACACTATGGCTGCTTAACGGGAAAGGTGAGGTGGGGTGATACATAAAACAAGGGTTTCAAATTAGCTCAGATACCGTTCCATAAACCCAATATGTAATAGACAAGACCTACTCCTTGCTCAGAGAACTGGACTCAACACGCCCTATTCACCGCACAAGAATATATCTGACTAGTAATAATCTTAAAACCTATGTATTGATATCTCTCTGTTAGTGTGTCAAGTGGGTGTAAAGCGGCATAAACACAGCAGTGAAAAGCAGCTAAACCCCATTATAAAAATAAATTTCTTTGAAAAACCCATGAAACAAAGACAGTGAAAGAGAGAGAAATTCTTACACAATGCGTTCAGGGGCTGTGATGCAAACTGGATTGACCATATCTAGACCCACAGCTGGATGAGACATAAGGGTGGACACTGTTGCGGCTGAGAGGTTTGGTGAGGTTGGGTGAGCAAACACAGACCCTTTAAAGTAATACTGCGTGGTACCCATCGCATGGGTCCCAAATCTCCAGGTTCAAGGGCATCTTCCTACATCGAAAACATGCATGAGATACCCAGAAGATGGTACACCGTGTGATGGGGAAAGGTTTCTAAAACGCACCTCATTTCTCATCTGCTTGTGCCCGGGTTCGCCATTCCAGCCACTTTACTAGCAATCTCCCTCCTTGGAGCATCAGCACCTTTAACCTCCTGTTCCGTACAGGTTGCAATTTGTCCTGAGGATGAACGGGAAGACGTGGAACCAACGAGAGACTAGCTCTTGGTGTTGGGACAGGCACAGGTCACTCTATTTTCCCATCAGGAAGAAGAATTAACCACAGGATCAGCCTGCCCCCCGGAACCAGAACCGGGCCTGAAGCCATCCTGCGCTTTTGCGGCCAGCTCCCTAAAAAGCGAGTTGTAAAATGGAGGTTCAGGGCACTGCAATTCACAAACCTGCAGAGTTATAAATGATAACTCTCATCCACAAATATATTGAGGGAAGGCAAAGAAGAGGATTTGAAATCAAGGCAGAATTGCAGGAAACAGATTTCAGGAGGTAGATTCGAATCGCCTTTAAATCACATGAAAAGCAGAAAATCGTTGACAATGATGCCCTTGGCCAAAAAGTGCGTATGCGTTTTTTCCTGAATATATTCAGGAAAAAACGCATACGCCCTTTTTGGCCAACCAAGCAACCTGGAAAGGCAAATCAGCGCTACAAACAAGTCTCGCTTCCCATCGGTCAAAAGGGCCATGCTGAAAAAAATGTCAAAACCAGAAATGCAGGACAGGCCATGGAGAAATGGGAGCCTTCCTATACTGATGGGCGGGATGTAAATTGCCAACAGCCACTCTGCAGAAGTGTACGGTGTGTCCTGAAACATCTAAAAAACACAGCTTAGAGAGCATAGGGCACTTCCAATCATGGGGGTATAAATTGGGAAAATTAAAAATCAGCAAGACACAAGCACCCCAAAGTTTAGGGCTGCTCTGTTGACAAGGACCTCCACTTCATTCCACCTTCAATATCCCAGGAAAGAGAAAAATGGATAAAGAAGTTGTGGTCCTTATGTACAATGGAATATCACTCAGCCATGAAATCAATGTCATAAGGCTAGTAGCAGCATGATGAGTGGATTTAGGTACGACGATTCTAAGTGAAATAAGTCACAGAGAAAAGGACACTTCTCATAAGGTATCACTTATAGAGGGAATGTAAAAACCGTTACACTTGAACTGAATCAGAAAACAGAACAGAGTCACACATGCAGAAAACACACTATGGCTGCTTAACGGGAAAGGTGAGGTGGGGTGATACATAAAACAAGGGATTCAAATTAGCTCAGATACAGTTCCATAAACCCAATATGTAATAGCCAAGACCTACTCCTTGCTCAGAGAACTGGACTCAACACGCCGTATTCACCACACAAGAATATATCTGACTAGTAATAATCTTAAAACCTATGTATTGATATCTCTCTGTTAGTGTGTCAAGTGGGTAAAAAGCGGCATAAACACAGCAGTGAAAAGCAGCTAAACCCCATTATAAAAATAAATTATTTTGAAAAACCCATGAAACAAAGACAGTGAAAGAGAGAGAAATTCTTACACAATGCGTTCAGGGGCTGTGATGCAACCTGGATTGACCATATCTAGACCCACAGCTGGATGAGACATAAAGGTGGACACTGTTGCGGCTGAGAGGTTTGGTGAGGTTGGGTGAGCAAACGCAGACCCTTTAAAGTAATACTGCGTGGTACCCATCGCATGGGTCCCAAATCTCCAGGTTCAAGGGCATCTTCCTACATCGAAAACATGCATGAGATACCCAGAAGATGGTACACCGTATGATGGGGAAAGGTTTCTAAAACGCACCTCATTTCTCATCTGCTTGTGCCCGGGTTCGCCATTCCAGCCACTTTACTAGCAATCTCCCTCCTTGGAGCATCAGCACCTTTAACCTCCTGTTCCGTACAGGTTGCAATTTGTACTGAGGATGAACGGGAAGACGTGGAACCAATGAAAGACTAGCTCTTGGTGTTGGGACAGGCACAGGTCACTCTATTTTCCCATCAGGAAGAAGAATTAACCACAGGCTCAGCCTGCCCCCCGGAACAAGAACAGGGCCTGAAGCCATCCTGCGCTTTTGCGGCCATCTCCCAAAAACGCGAGTTATAAAATGGAGGTTCAGGGCACTGCAATTCACAAACCTGCAGAGTTATAAATGATAACTCTCGTCCACAAATATATTGAGGGAAGGCAAAGAAGAGGATTTGAAATCAAGGCAGAATTGCAGGAAACATATTTCAGGAGGTAGATTCGAATCGCCTTTAAAGCACATGAAAAGCGGCAAAACGTTGACAATGATGCCCTTGGCCAAAAAGGGCGTATGCGTTTTTTCCTGAATATATTCAGGAAAAAACGCATACGCCCTTTTTGGCCAACCAAGCAACCTGGAAAGGCAAATCAGCGCTACAAAGATGTCTCGCTTCCCATCGGTTAAAAAGGCCATGCTGAATAAAGTGTCAAAACCAGAAATGCAGGACAGGCCATGGAGAAATGGGAGCCTTGCTACACTGATGGGCGGGATGTAAATTGCCAACAGCCACTCTGGAGAAGCGTACGGTGAGTCCTGAAACATCTAAAAAACAAAGCTTAGAGAGCATAGGGCACTTCCACTCAAGGGGTTATAAATTGGGAAAATTAAAAATCAGCAAGACACAAGCACCCCAAAGTTTAGGGCTGCTCTGTTGACAAGGACCTCCACTTCATTCCACCTTCAATATCCCAGGAAAGAGAAAAATGGATAAAGAAGTTGTGGTCCTTATGTACAATGGAATATCACTGAGCCGTGAAATCAATGTCATAAGGCTAGTACCAGCATGATGAGTGGATTTAGGTACGACGACTCTAAGTGAAATAAGTCACACAGAAAAGGGCACTTCTCATAAGGTATCACTTATAGAGGGAATGTAAAAACCGTTACACTTGAACTGAATTACAAAACAGAACAGAGTCACACATGCAGAAAACACACTATGGCTGCTTAACGGGAAAGGTGAGGTGGGGTGATACATAAAACAAGGGTTTCAAATTAGCTCAGATACCGTTCCATAAACCCAATATGTAATAGACAAGACCTACTCCTTGCTCAGAGAACTGGACTCAACACGCCCTATTCACCGCACAAGAATATATCTGACTAGTAATAATCTTAAAACCTATGTATTGATATCTCTCTGTTAGTGTGTCAAGTGGGTGTAAAGCGGCATAAACACAGCAGTGAAAAGCAGCTAAACCCCATTATAAAAATAAATTTCTTTGAAAAACCCATGAAACAAAGACAGTGAAAGAGAGAGAAATTCTTACACAATGCGTTCAGGGGCTGTGATGCAAACTGGATTGACCATATCTAGACCCACAGCTGGATGAGACATAAGGGTGGACACTGTTGCGGCTGAGAGGTTTGGTGAGGTTGGGTGAGCAAACACAGACCCTTTAAAGTAATACTGCGTGGTACCCATCGCATGGGTCCCAAATCTCCAGGTTCAAGGGCATCTTCCTACATCGAAAACATGCATGAGATACCCAGAAGATGGTACACCGTGTGATGGGGAAAGGTTTCTAAAACGCACCTCATTTCTCATCTGCTTGTGCCCGGGTTCGCCATTCCAGCCACTTTACTAGCAATCTCCCTCCTTGGAGCATCAGCACCTTTAACCTCCTGTTCCGTACAGGTTGCAATTTGTCCTGAGGATGAACGGGAAGACGTGGAACCAACGAGAGACTAGCTCTTGGTGTTGGGACAGGCACAGGTCACTCTATTTTCCCATCAGGAAGAAGAATTAACCACAGGATCAGCCTGCCCCCCGGAACCAGAACCGGGCCTGAAGCCATCCTGCGCTTTTGCGGCCAGCTCCCTAAAAAGCGAGTTGTAAAATGGAGGTTCAGGGCACTGCAATTCACAAACCTGCAGAGTTATAAATGATAACTCTCATCCACAAATATATTGAGGGAAGGCAAAGAAGAGGATTTGAAATCAAGGCAGAATTGCAGGAAACAGATTTCAGGAGGTAGATTCGAATCGCCTTTAAATCACATGAAAAGCAGAAAATCGTTGACAATGATGCCCTTGGCCAAAAAGGGCGTATGCGTTTTTTCCTGAATATATTCAGGAAAAAACGCATACGCCCTTTTTGGCCAACCAAGCAACCTGGAAAGGCAAATCAGCGCTACAAACAAGTCTCGCTTCCCATCGGTCAAAAGGGCCATGCTGAAAAAAATGTCAAAACCAGAAATGCAGGACAGGCCATGGAGAAATGGGAGCCTTCCTATACTGATGGGCGGGATGTAAATTGCCAACAGCCACTCTGCAGAAGTGTACGGTGTGTCCTGAAACATCTAAAAAACACAGCTTAGAGAGCATAGGGCACTTCCACTCATGGGGGTATAAATTGGGAAAATTAAAAATCAGCAAGACACAAGCACCCCAAAGTTTAGGGCTGCTCTGTTGACAAGGACCTCCACTTCATTCCACCTTCAATATCCCAGGAAAGAGAAAAATGGATAAAGAAGTTGTGGTCCTTATGTACAATGGAATATCACTCAGCCATGAAATCAATGTCATAAGGCTAGTAGCAGCATGATGAGTGGATTTAGGTACGACGATTCTAAGTGAAATAAGTCACAGAGAAAAGGACACTTCTCATAAGGTATCACTTATAGAGGGAATGTAAAAACCGTTACACTTGAACTGAATCAGAAAACAGAACAGAGTCACACATGCAGAAAACACACTATGGCTGCTTAACGGGAAAGGTGAGGTGGGGTGATACATAAAACAAGGGATTCAAATTAGCTCAGATACAGTTCCATAAACCCAATATGTAATAGCCAAGACCTACTCCTTGCTCAGAGAACTGGACTCAACACGCCGTATTCACCACACAAGAATATATCTGACTAGTAATAATCTTAAAACCTATGTATTGATATCTCTCTGTTAGTGTGTCAAGTGGGTAAAAAGCGGCATAAACACAGCAGTGAAAAGCAGCTAAACCCCATTATAAAAATAAATTATTTTGAAAAACCCATGAAACAAAGACAGTGAAAGAGAGAGAAATTCTTACACAATGCGTTCAGGGGCTGTGATGCAACCTGGATTGACCATATCTAGACCCACAGCTGGATGAGACATAAAGGTGGACACTGTTGCGGCTGAGAGGTTTGGTGAGGTTGGGTGAGCAAACGCAGACCCTTTAAAGTAATACTGCGTGGTACCCATCGCATGGGTCCCAAATCTCCAGGTTCAAGGGCATCTTCCTACATCGAAAACATGCATGAGATACCCAGAAGATGGTACACCGTATGATGGGGAAAGGTTTCTAAAACGCACCTCATTTCTCATCTGCTTGTGCCCGGGTTCGCCATTCCAGCCACTTTACTAGCAATCTCCCTCCTTGGAGCATCAGCACCTTTAACCTCCTGTTCCGTACAGGTTGCAATTTGTACTGAGGATGAACGGGAAGACGTGGAAGCAATGAAAGACTAGCTCTTGGTGTTGGGACAGGCACAGGTCACTCTATTTTCCCATCAGGAAGAAGAATTAACCACAGGCTCAGCCTGCCCCCCGGAACAAGAACAGGGCCTGAAGCCATCCTGCGCTTTTGCGGCCATCTCCCAAAAACGCGAGTTATAAAATGGAGGTTCAGGGCACTGCAATTCACAAACCTGCAGAGTTATAAATGATAACTCTCTTCCACAAATATATTGAGGGAAGGCAAAGAAGAGGATTTGAAATCAAGGCAGAATTGCAGGAAACATATTTCAGGAGGTAGATTCGAATCGCCTTTAAAGCACATGAAAAGCGGCAAAACGTTGACAATGATGCCCTTGGCCAAAAAGGGCGTATGCGTTTTTTCCTGAATATATTCAGGAAAAAACGCATACGCCCTTTTTGGCCAACCAAGCAACCTGGAAAGGCAAATCAGTGCTACAAAGATGTCTCGCTTCCCATCGGTTAAAAAGGCCATGCTGAATAAAGTGTCAAAACCAGAAATGCAGGACAGGCCATGGAGAAATGGGAGCCTTGCTACACTGATGGGCGGGATGTAAATTGCCAACAGCCACTCTGGAGAAGCGTACGGTGAGTCCTGAAACATCTAAAAAACAAAGCTTAGAGAGCATAGGGCACTTCCACTCATGGGGTTATAAATTGGGAAAATTAAAAATCAGCAAGACACAAGCACCCCAAAGTTTAGGGCTGCTCTGTTGACAAGGACCTCCACTTCATTCCACCTTCAATATCCCAGGAAAGAGAAAAATGGATAAAGAAGTTGTGGTCCTTATGTACAATGGAATATCACTCAGCCGTGAAATCAATGTCATAAGGCTAGTACCAGCATGATGAGTGGATTTAGGTACGACGACTCTAAGTGAAATAAGTCACACAGAAAAGGGCACTTCTCATAAGGTATCACTTATAGAGGGAATGTAAAAACCGTTACACTTGAACTGAATTACAAAACAGAACAGAGTCACACATGCAGAAAACACACTATGGCTGCTTAACGGGAAAGGTGAGGTGGGGTGATACATAAAACAAGGGTTTCAAATTAGCTCAGATACCGTTCCATAAACCCAATATGTAATAGACAAGACCTACTCCTTGCTCAGAGAACTGGACTCAACACGCCCTATTCACCGCACAAGAATATATCTGACTAGTAATAATCTTAAAACCTATGTATTGATATCTCTCTGTTAGTGTGTCAAGTGGGTAAAAAGCGGCATAAACACAGCAGTGAAAAGCAGCTAAACCCCATTATAAAAATAAATTACTTTGAAAAACCCATGAAACAAAGACAGTGAAAGAGAGAGAAATTCTTACACAATGCGTTCAGGGGCTGTGATGCAACCTGGATTGACCATATCTAGACCCACAGCTGGATGAGACATAAGGGTGGACACTGTTGCGGCTGAGAGGTTTGGTGAGGTTGGGTGAGCAAACGCAGACCCTTTAAAGTAATACTGCGTGGTACCCATCGCATGGGTCCCAAATCTCCAGGTTCAAGGGCATCTTCCTACATCGAAAACATGCATGAGATACCCAGAAGATGGTACACCGTGTGATGGGGAAAGGTTTCTAAAACGCACCTCATTTCTCATCTGCTTGTGCCCGGGTTCGCCATTCCAGCCACTTTACTAGCAATCTCCCTCCTTGGAGCATCAGCACCTTTAACCTCCTGTTCCGTACAGGTTGCAATTTGTCCTGAGGATGAACGGGAAGACGTGGAACCAACGAGAGACTAGCTCTTGGTGTTGGGACAGGCACAGGTCACTCTATTTTCCCATCAGGAAGAAGAATTAACCACAGGATCAGCCTGCCCCCCGGAACCAGAACCGGGCCTGAAGCCATCCTGCGCTTTTGCGGCCAGCTCCCTAAAAAGCGAGTTGTAAAATGGAGGTTCAGGGCACTGCAATTCACAAACCTGCAGAGTTATAAATGATAACTCTCGTCCACAAATATATTGAGGGAAGGCAAAGAAGAGGATTTGAAATCAAGGCAGAATTGCAGGAAACAGATTTCAGGAGGTAGATTCGAATCGCCTTTAAATCACATGAAAAGCAGAAAATCGTTGACAATGATGCCCTTGGCCAAAAAGGGCGTATGCGTTTTTTCCTGAATATATTCAGGAAAAAACGCATACGCCCTTTTTGGCCAACCAAGCAACCTGGAAAGGCAAATCAGCGCTACAAACAAGTCTCGCTTCCCATCGGTCAAAAGGGCCATGCTGAAAAAAATGTCAAAACCAGAAATGCAGGACAGGCCATGGAGAAATGGGAGCCTTCCTATACTGATGGGCGGGATGTAAATTGCCAACAGCCACTCTGCAGAAGTGTACGGTGTGTCCTGAAACATCTAAAAAACACAGCTTAGAGAGCATAGGGCACTTCCACTCATGGGGGTATAAATTGGGAAAATGAAAAATCAGCAAGACACAAGAACCCCAAAGTTTAGGGCTGCTCTGTTGACAAGGACCTCCACTTCATTCCACCTTCAATATCCCAGGAAAGAGAAAAATGGATAAAGAAGTTGTGGTCCTTATGTACAATGTAATATCACTCAGCCGTGAAATCAATGTCATAAGGCTAGTAGCAGCATGATGAGTGGATTTAGGTACAACGATTCTAAGTGAAATAAGTCACACAGAAAAGGACACTTCTCATAAGGTATCACTGATAGAGGGAATGTAAAAACCGTTACACTTGAACTGAATTACAAAACAGAACAGAGTCACACATGCAGAAAACACACTATGGCTGCTTAACGGGAAAGGTGAGGTGGGGTGATACATAAAACAAGGGTATCAAATTAGCTCAGATACCGTTCCATAAACCCAATATGTAATAGACAAGACCTACTCCTTGCTCAGAGAACTGGACTCAACACGCCCTATTCACCGCACAAGAATATATCTGACTAGTAATAATCTTAAAACCTATGTATTGATATCTCTCTGTTAGTGTGTCAAGTGGGTGAAAAGCGGCATAAACACAGCAGTGAAAAGCAGCTAAACCCATTTATAAAAATAAATTACTTTGAAAAACCCATGAAACAAAGACAGTGAAAGAGAGAGAAATTCTTACACAATGCGTTCACGGGCTGTGATGCAACCTGGATTGACCATATCTAGACCCACAGCTGGATGAGACATAAGGGTGGACACTGTTGCGGCTGAGAGGTTTGGTGAGGTTGGGTGAGCAAACGCAGACCCTTTAAAGTAATACTGCGTGGTACCCATCGCATGGGTCCCAAATCTCCAGGTTCAAGGGCATCTTCCTACATCGAAAACATGCATGAGATACCCAGAAGATGGTACACCGTATGATGGGGAAAGGTTTCTAAAACGCACCTCATTTCTCATCTGCTTGTGCCCGGGTTCGCCATTCCAGCCACTTTATTAGCAATCTCCCTCCTTGGAGCATCAGCACCTTTAACCTCCTGTTCCGTACAGGTTGCAATTTGTACTGAGGATGAACGGGAAGACGTGGAACCAATGAAAGACTAGCTCTTGGTGTTGGGACAGGCACAGGTCACTCTATTTTCCCATCAGGAAGAAGAATTAACCACAGGCTCAGCCTGCCCCCCGGAACAAGAAGAGGGCCTGAAGCCATCCTGCGCTTTTGCGGCCATCTCCCAAAAACGCGAGTTGTAAAATGGAGGTTCAGGGCACTGCAATTCACAAACCTGCAGAGTTATAAATGATAACTCTCGTCCACAAATATATTGAGGGAAGGCAAAGAAGAGGATTTGAAATCAAGGCAGAATTGCAGGAAACAGATTTCAGGAGGTAGATTCGAATCGCCTTTAAAGCACATGAAAAGCGGCAAAACGTTGACAATGATGCCCTTGGCCAAAAAGGGCGTATGCGTTTTTTCCTGAATATATTCAGGAAAAAACGCATACGCCCTTTTTGGCCAACCAAGCAACCTGGAAAGGCAAATCAGCGCTACAAAGATGTCTCGCTTCCCATCGGTTAAAAAGGCCATGCTGAATAAAGTGTCAAAACCAGAAATGCAGGACAGGCCATGGAGAAATGGGAGCCTTGCTACACTGATGGGCGGGATGTAAATTGCCAACAGCCACTCTGGAGAAGCGTACGGTGAGTCCTGAAACATCTAAAAAACAAAGCTTAGAGAGCATAGGGCACTTCCACTCATGGGGTTATAAATTGGGAAAATTAAAAATCAGCAAGACACAAGCACCCCAAAGTTTAGGGCTGCTCTGTTGACAAGGACCTCCACTTCATTCCACCTTCAATATCCCAGGAAAGAGAAAAATGGATAAAGAAGTTGTGGTCCTTATGTACAATGGAATATCACTCAGCCGTGAAATCAATGTCATAAGGCTAGTAGCAGCATGATGAGTGGATTTAGGTACAACGACTCTAAGTGAAATAAGTCACACAGAAAAGGACACTTCTCATAAGGTATCACTGATAGAGGGAATGTAAAAACCGTTACACTTGAACTGAATTACAAAACAGAACAGAGTCACACATGCAGAAAACACACTATGGCTGCTTAACGGGAAAGGTGAGGTGGGGTGATACATAAAACAAGGGTATCAAATTAGCTCAGATACCGTTCCATAAACCCAATATGTAATAGACAAGACCTACTCCTTGCTCAGAGAACTGGACTCAACACGCCCTATTCACCGCACAAGAATATATCTGACTAGTAATAATCTTAAAACCTATGTATTGATATCTCTCTGTTAGTGTGTCAAGTGGGTGAAAAGCGGCATAAACACAGCAGTGAAAAGCAGCTAAACCCATTTATAAAAATAAATTACTTTGAAAAACCCATGAAACAAAGACAGTGAAAGAGAGCGAAATTCTTACACAATGCGTTCACGGGCTGTGATGCAAAGTGGATTGACCATATCTAGACCCACAGCTGGATGAGACATAAGGGTGGACACTGTTGCGGCTGAGAGGTTTGGTGAGGTTGGGTGAGCAAACGCAGACCCTTTAAAGTAATACTGCGTGGTACCCATCGCATGGGTCCCAAATCTCCAGGTTCAAGGGCATCTTCCTACATCGAAAACATGCATGAGATACCCAGAAGATGGTACACCGTATGATGGGGAAAGGTTTCTAAAACGCACCTCATTTCTCATCTGCTTGTGCCCGGGTTCGCCATTCCAGCCACTTTACTAGCAATCTCCCTCCTTGGAGCATCAGCACCTTTAACCTCCTGTTCCGTACAGGTTGCAATTTGTACTGAGGATGAACGGGAAGACGTGGAACCAATGAAAGACTAGCTCTTGGTGTTGGGACAGGCACAGGTCACTCTATTTTCCCATCAGGAAGAAGAATTAACCACAGGCTCAGCCTGCCCCCCGGAACAAGAACAGGGCCTGAAGCCATCCTGTGCTTTTGCGGCCATCTCCCAAAAACGCGAGTTGTAAAATGGAGGTTCAGGGCACTGCAATTCACAAACCTGCAGAGTTATAAATGATAACTCTCGTCCACAAATATATTGAGGGAAGGCAAAGAAGAGGATTTGAAATCAAGGCAGAATTGCAGGAAACATATTTCAGGAGGTAGATTCGAATCGCCTTTAAAGCACATGAAAAGCGGCAAAACGTTGACAATGATGCCCTTGGCCAAAAAGGGCGTATGCGTTTTTTCCTGAATATATTCAGGAAAAAACGCATACGCCCTTTTTGGCCAACCAAGCAACCTGGAAAGGCAAATCAGCGCTACAAAGATGTCTCGCTTCCCATCGGTTAAAAAGGCCATGCTGAATAAAGTGTCAAAACCAGAAATGCAGGACAGGCCATGGAGAAATGGGAGCCTTGCTACACTGATGGGCGGGATGTAAATTGCCAACAGCCACTCTGGAGAAGCGTACGGTGAGTCCTGAAACATCTAAAAAACAAAGCTTAGAGAGCATAGGGCACTTCCACTCATGGGGTTATAAATTGGGAAAATTAAAAATCAGCAAGACACAAGCACCCCAAAGTTTAGGGCTGCTCTGTTGACAAGGACCTCCACTTCATTCCACCTTCAATATCCCAGGAAAGAGAAAAATGGATAAAGAAGTTGTGGTCCTTATGTACAATGGAATATCACTCAGCCGTGAAATCAATGTCATAAGGCTAGTACCAGCATGATGAGTGGATTTAGGTACGATGATTCTAAGTGAAATAAGTCACACAGAAAAGGGCACTTCTCATAAGGTATCACTTATAGAGGGAATGTAAAAACCGTTACACTTGAACTGAATTACAAAACAGAACAGAGTCACACATGCAGAAAACACACTATGCCTGCTTAACGGGAAAGGTGAGGTGGGGTGATACATAAAACAAGGGTTTCAAATTAGCTCAGATACCGTTCCATAAACCCAATATGTAATAGACAAGACCTACTCCTTGCTCAGAGAACTGGACTCAACACGCCCTATTCACCGCACAAGAATATATCTGACTAGTAATAATCTTAAAACCTATGTATTGATATCTCTCTGTTAGTGTGTCAAGTGGGTAAAAAGCGGCATAAACACAGCAGTGAAAAGCAGCTAAACCCCATTATAAAAATAAATTACTTTGAAAAACCCATGAAACAAAGACAGTGAAAGAGAGAGAAATTCTTACACAATGCGTTCAGGGGCTGTGATGCAACCTGGATTGACCATATCTAGACCCACAGCTGGATGAGACATAAGGGTGGACACTGTTGCGGCTGAGAGGTTTGGTGAGGTTGGGTGAGCAAACGCAGACCCTTTAAAGTAATACTGCGTGGTACCCATCGCATGGGTCCCAAATCTCCAGGTTCAAGGGCATCTTCCTACATCGAAAACATGCATGAGATACCCAGAAGATGGTACACCGTGTGATGGGGAAAGGTTTCTAAAACGCACCTCATTTCTCATCTGCTTGTGCCCGGGTTCGCCATTCCAGGCACTTTACTAGCAATCTCCCTCCTTGGAGCATCAGCACCTTTAACCTCCTGTTCCGTACAGGTTGCAATTTGTCCTGAGGATGAACGGGAAGACGTGGAACCAACGAGAGACTAGCTCTTGGTGTTGGGACAGGCACAGGTCACTCTATTTTCCCATCAGGAAGAAGAATTAACCACAGGATCAGCCTGCCCCCCGGAACCAGAACCGGGCCTGAAGCCATCCTGCGCTTTTGCGGCCAGCTCCCTAAAAAGCGAGTTGTAAAATGGAGGTTCAGGGCACTGCAATTCACAAACCTGCAGAGTTATAAATGATAACTCTCGTCCACAAATATATTGAGGGAAGGCAAAGAAGAGGATTTGAAATCAAGGCAGAATTGCAGGAAACAGATTTCAGGAGGTAGATTCGAATCGCCTTTAAATCACATGAAAAGCAGAAAATCGTTGACAATGATGCCCTTGGCCAAAAAGGGCGTATGCGTTTTTTCCTGAATATATTCAGGAAAAAACGCATACGCCCTTTTTGGCCAACCAAGCAACCTGGAAAGGCAAATCAGCGCTACAAACAAGTCTCGCTTCCCATCGGTCAAAAGGGCCATGCTGAAAAAAATGTCAAAACCAGAAATGCAGGACAGGCCATGGAGAAATGGGAGCCTTCCTATACTGATGGGCGGGATGTAAATTGCCAACAGCCACTCTGCAGAAGTGTACGGTGTGTCCTGAAACATCTAAAAAACACAGCTTAGAGAGCATAGGGCACTTCCACTCATGGGGGTATAAATTGGGAAAATGAAAAATCAGCAAGACACAAGAACCCCAAAGTTTAGGGCTGCTCTGTTGACAAGGACCTCCACTTCATTCCACCTTCAATATCCCAGGAAAGAGAAAAATGGATAAAGAAGTTGTGGTCCTTATGTACAATGTAATATCACTCAGCCGTGAAATCAATGTCATAAGGCTAGTAGCAGCATGATGAGTGGATTTAGGTACAACGACTCTAAGTGAAATAAGTCACACAGAAAAGGACACTTCTCATAAGGTATCACTGATAGAGGGAATGTAAAAACCGTTACACTTGAACTGAATTACAAAACAGAACAGAGTCACACATGCAGAAAACACACTATGGCTGCTTAACGGGAAAGGTGAGGTGGGGTGATACATAAAACAAGGGTATCAAATTAGCTCAGATACCGTTCCGTGAACCCAATATGTAATAGACAAGACCTACTCCTTGCTCAGAGAACTGGACTCAACACGCCCTATTCACCGCACAAGAATATATCTGACTAGTAATAATCTTAAAACCTATGTATTGATATCTCTCTGTTAGTGTGTCAAGTGGGTGAAAAGCGGCATAAACACAGCAGTGAAAAGCAGCTAAACCCATTTATAAAAATAAATTACTTTGAAAAACCCATGAAACAAAGACAGTGAAAGAGAGAGAAATTCTTACACAATGCGTTCACGGGCTGTGATGCAACCTGGATTGACCATATCTAGACCCACAGCTGGATGAGACATAAGGGTGGACACTGTTGCGGCTGAGAGGTTTGGTGAGGTTGGGTGAGCAAACGCAGACCCTTTAAAGTAATACTGCGTGGTACCCATCGCATGGGTCCCAAATCTCCAGGTTCAAGGGCATCTTCCTACATCGAAAACATGCATGAGATACCCAGAAGATGGTAAACCGTATGATGGGGAAAGGTTTCTAAAACGCACCTCATTTCTCATCTGCTTGTGCCCGGGTTCGCCATTCCAGCCACTTTATTAGCAATCTCCCTCCTTGGAGCATCAGCACCTTTAACCTCCTGTTCCGTACAGGTTGCAATTTGTACTGAGGATGAACGGGAAGACGTGGAACCAATGAAAGACTAGCTCTTGGTGTTGGGACAGGCACAGGTCACTCTATTTTGCCATCAGGAAGAAGAATTAACCACAGGCTCAGCCTGCCCCCCGGAACAAGAACAGGGCCTGAAGCCATCCTGCGCTTTTGCGGCCATCTCCCAAAAACGCGAGTTGTAAAATGGAGGTTCAGGGCACTGCAATTCACAAACCTGCAGAGTTATAAATGATAACTCTCGTCCACAAATATATTGAGGGAAGGCAAAGAAGAGGATTTGAAATCAAGGCAGAATTGCAGGAAACATATTTCAGGAGGTAGATTCGAATCGCCTTTAAAGCACATGAAAAGCGGCAAAACGTTGACAATGATGCCCTTGGCCAAAAAGGGCGTATGCGTTTTTTCCTGAATATATTCAGGAAAAAACGCATACGCCCTTTTTGGCCAACCAAGCAACCTGGAAAGGCAAATCAGCGCTACAAAGATGTCTCGCTTCCCATCGGTTAAAAAGGCCATGCTGAATAAAGTGTCAAAACCAGAAATGCAGGACAGGCCATGGAGAAATGGGAGCCTTGCTACACTGATGGGCGGGATGTAAATTGCCAGCAGCCACTCTGGAGAAGCGTACGGTGAGTCCTGAAACATCTAAAAAACAAAGCTTAGAGAGCATAGGGCACTTCCACTCATGGGGTTATAAATTGGGAAAATTAAAAATCAGCAAGACACAAGCACCCCAAAGTTTAGGGCTGCTCTGTTGACAAGGACCTCCACTTCATTCCACCTTCAATATCCCAGGAAAGAGAAAAATGGATAAAGAAGTTGTGGTCCTTATGTACAATGGAATATCACTCAGCCGTGAAATCAATGTCATAAGGCTAGTAGCAGCATGATGAGTGGATTTAGGTACAACGACTCTAAGTGAAATAAGTCACACAGAAAAGGACACTTCTCATAAGGTATCACTGATAGAGGGAATGTAAAAACCGTTACACTTGAACTGAATTACAAAACAGAACAGAGTCACACATGCAGAAAACACACTATGGCTGCTTAACGGGAAAGGTGAGGTGGGGTGATACATAAAACAAGGGTATCAAATTAGCTCAGATACCGTTCCATAAACCCAATATGTAGTAGACAAGACCTACTCCTTGCTCAGAGAACTGGACTCAACACGCCCTATTCACCGCACAAGAATATATCTGACTAGTAATAATCTTAAAACCTATGTATTGATATCTCTCTGTTAGTGTGTCAAGTGGGTGAAAAGCGGCATAAACACAGCAGTGAAAAGCAGCTAAACCCATTTATAAAAATAAATTACTTTGAAAAACCCATGAAACAAAGACAGTGAAAGAGAGCGAAATTCTTACACAATGCGTTCACGGGCTGTGATGCAAAGTGGATTGACCATATCTAGACCCACAGCTGGATGAGACATAAGGGTGGACACTGTTGCGGCTGAGAGGTTTGGTGAGGTTGGGTGAGCAAACGCAGACCCTTTAAAGTAATACTGCGTGGTACCCATCGCATGGGTCCCAAATCTCCAGGTTCAAGGGCATCTTCCTACATCGAAAACATGCATGAGATACCCAGAAGATGGTACACCGTATGATGGGGAAAGGTTTCTAAAACGCACCTCATTTCTCATCTGCTTGTGCCCGGGTTCGCCATTCCAGCCACTTTACTAGCAATCTCCCTCCTTGGAGCATCAGCACCTTTAACCTCCTGTTCCGTACAGGTTGCAATTTGTACTGAGGATGAACGGGAAGACGTGGAACCAATGAAAGACTAGCTCTTGGTGTTGGGACAGGCACAGGTCACTCTATTTTCCCATCAGGAAGAAGAATTAACCACAGGCTCAGCCTGCCCCCCGGAACAAGAACAGGGCCTGAAGCCATCCTGTGCTTTTGCGGCCATCTCCCAAAAACGCGAGTTGTAAAATGGAGGTTCAGGGCACTGCAATTCACAAACCTGCAGAGTTATAAATGATAACTCTCGTCCACAAATATATTGAGGGAAGGCAAAGAAGAGGATTTGAAATCAAGGCAGAATTGCAGGAAACATATTTCAGGAGGTAGATTCGAATCGCCTTTAAAGCACATGAAAAGCGGCAAAACGTTGACAATGATGCCCTTGGCCAAAAAGGGCGTATGCGTTTTTTCCTGAATATATTCAGGAAAAAACGCATACGCCCTTTTTGGCCAACCAAGCAACCTGGAAAGGCAAATCAGCGCTACAAAGATGTCTCGCTTCCCATCGGTTAAAAAGGCCATGCTGAATAAAGTGTCAAAACCAGAAATGCAGGACAGGCCATGGAGAAATGGGAGCCTTGCTACACTGATGGGCGGGATGTAAATTGCCAACAGCCACTCTGGAGAAGCGTACGGTGAGTCCTGAAACATCTAAAAAACAAAGCTTAGAGAGCATAGGGCACTTCCACTCATGGGGTTATAAATTGGGAAAATTAAAAATCAGCAAGACACAAGCACCCCAAAGTTTAGGGCTGCTCTGTTGACAAGGACCTCCACTTCATTCCACCTTCAATATCCCAGGAAAGAGAAAAATGGATAAAGAAGTTGTGGTCCTTATGTACAATGGAATATCACTCAGCCATGAAATCAATGTCATAAGGCTAGTACCAGCATGATGAGTGGATTTAGGTACGACGATTCTAAGTGAAATAAGTCACACAGAAAAGGGCACTTCTCATAAGGTATCACTTATAGAGGGAATGTAAAAACCGTTACACTTGAACTGAATTACAAAACAGAACAGAGTCACACATGCAGAAAACACACTATGCCTGCTTAACGGGAAAGGTGAGGTGGGGTGATACATAAAACAAGGGTTTCAAATTAGCTCAGATACCGTTCCATAAACCCAATATGTAATAGACAAGACCTACTCCTTGCTCAGAGAACTGGACTCAACACGCCCTATTCACCGCACAAGAATATATCTGACTAGTAATAATCTTAAAACCTATGTATTGATATCTCTCTGTTAGTGTGTCAAGTGGGTAAAAAGCGGCATAAACACAGCAGTGAAAAGCAGCTAAACCCCATTATAAAAATAAATTACTTTGAAAAACCCATGAAACAAAGACAGTGAAAGAGAGAGAAATTCTTACACAATGCGTTCAGGGGCTGTGATGCAACCTGGATTGACCATATCTAGACCCACAGCTGGATGAGACATAAGGGTGGACACTGTTGCGGCTGAGAGGTTTGGTGAGGTTGGGTGAGCAAACGCAGACCCTTTAAAGTAATACTGCGTGGTACCCATCGCATGGGTCCCAAATCTCCAGGTTCAAGGGCATCTTCCTACATCGAAAACATGCATGAGATACCCAGAAGATGGTACACCGTGTGATGGGGAAAGGTTTCTAAAACGCACCTCATTTCTCATCTGCTTGTGCCCGGGTTCGCCATTCCAGCCACTTTACTAGCAATCTCCCTCCTTGGAGCATCAGCACCTTTAACCTCCTGTTCCGTACAGGTTGCAATTTGTCCTGAGGATGAACGGGAAGACGTGGAACCAACGAGAGACTAGCTCTTGGTGTTGGGACAGGCACAGGTCACTCTATTTTCCCATCAGGAAGAAGAATTAACCACAGGATCAGCCTGCCCCCCGGAACCAGAACCGGGCCTGAAGCCATCCTGCGCTTTTGCGGCCAGCTCCCTAAAAAGCGAGTTGTAAAATGGAGGTTCAGGGCACTGCAATTCACAAACCTGCAGAGTTATAAATGATAACTCTCGTCCACAAATATATTGAGGGAAGGCAAAGAAGAGGATTTGAAATCAAGGCAGAATTGCAGGAAACAGATTTCAGGAGGTAGATTCGAATCGCCTTTAAATCACATGAAAAGCAGAAAATCGTTGACAATGATGCCCTTGGCCAAAAAGGGCGTATGCGTTTTTTCCTGAATATATTCAGGAAAAAACGCATACGCCCTTTTTGGCCAACCAAGCAACCTGGAAAGGCAAATCAGCGCTACAAACAAGTCTCGCTTCCCATCGGTCAAAAGGGCCATGCTGAAAAAAATGTCAAAACCAGAAATGCAGGACAGGCCATGGAGAAATGGGAGCCTTCCTATACTGATGGGCGGGATGTAAATTGCCAACAGCCACTCTGCAGAAGTGTACGGTGTGTCCTGAAACATCTAAAAAACACAGCTTAGAGAGCATAGGGCACTTCCACTCATGGGGGTATAAATTGGGAAAATGAAAAATCAGCAAGACACAAGCACCCCAAAGTTTAGGGCTGCTCTGTTGACAAGGACCTCCACTTCATTCCACCTTCAATATCCCAGGAAAGAGAAAAATGGATAAAGAAGTTGTGGTCCTTATGTACAATGGAATATCACTCAGCCGTGAAATCAATGTCATAAGGCTAGTAGCAGCATGATGAGTGGATTTAGGTACAACGACTCTAAGTGAAATAAGTCACACAGAAAAGGACACTTCTCATAAGGTATCACTGATAGAGGGAATGTAAAAACCGTTACACTTGAACTGAATTACAAAACAGAACAGAGTCACACATGCAGAAAACACACTATGGCTGCTTAACGGGAAAGGTGAGGTGGGGTGATACATAAAACAAGGGTATCAAATTAGCTCAGATACCGTTCCATAAACCCAATATGTAGTAGACAAGACCTACTCCTTGCTCAGAGAACTGGACTCAACACGCCCTATTCACCGCACAAGAATATATCTGACTAGTAATAATCTTAAAACCTATGTATTGATATCTCTCTGTTAGTGTGTCAAGTGGGTGAAAAGCGGCATAAAGACAGCAGTGAAAAGCAGCTAAACCCATTTATAAAAATAAATTACTTTGAAAATCCCATGAAACAAAGACAGTGAAAGAGAGAGAAATTCTTACACAATGCGTTCACGGGCTGTGATGCAACCTGGATTGACCATATCTAGACCCACAGCTGGATGAGACATAAGGGTGGACACTGTTGCGGCTGAGAGGTTTGGTGAGGTTGGGTGAGCAAACGCAGACCCTTTAAAGTAATACTGAGTGATACCCATCGCATGGGTCCCAAATCTCCAGGTTCAAGGGCATCTTCCTACATCGAAAACATGCATGAGATACCCAGAAGATGGTACACCGTATGATGGGGAAAGGTTTCTAAAACGCACCTCATTTCTCATCTGCTTGTGCCCGGGTTCGCCATTCCAGCCACTTTACTAGCAATCTCCCTCCTTGGAGCATCAGCACCTTTAACCTCCTGTTCCGTACAGGTTGCAATTTGTACTGAGGATGAACGGGAAGACGTGGAACCAATGAAAGACTAGCTCTTGGTGTTGGGACAGGCACAGGTCACTCTATTTTCCCATCAGGAAGAAGAATTAACCACAGGCTCAGCCTGCCCCCCGGAACAAGAACAGGGCCTGAAGCCATCCTGCGCTTTTGCGGCCATCTCCCCAAAACGCGAGTTGTAAAATGGAGGTTCAGGGCACTGCAATTCACAAACCTGCAGAGTTATAAATGATAACTCTCGTCCACAAATATATTGAGGGAAGGCAAAGAAGAGGATTTGAAATCAAGGCAGAATTGCAGGAAACAGATTTCAGGAGGTAGATTCGAATCGCCTTTAAAGCACATGAAAAGCGGCAAAACGTTGACAATGATGCCCTTGGCCAAAAAGGGCGTATGCGTTTTTTCCTGAATATATTCAGGAAAAAACGCATACGCCCTTTTTGGCCAACCAAGCAACCTGGAAAGGCAAATCAGCGCTACAAAGATGTCTCGCTTCCCATCGGTTAAAAAGGCCATGCTGAATAAAGTGTCAAAACCAGAAATGCAGGACAGGCCATGGAGAAATGGGAGCCTTGCTACACTGATGGGCGGGATGTAAATTGCCAACAGCCACTCTGGAGAAGCGTACGGTGAGTCCTGAAACATCTAAAAAACAAAGCTTAGAGAGCATAGGGCACTTCCACTCATGGGGTTATAAATTGGGAAAATTAAAAATCAGCAAGACACAAGCACCCCAAAGTTTAGGGCTGCTCTGTTGACAAGGACCTCCACTTCATTCCACCTTCAATATCCCAGGAAAGAGAAAAATGGATAAAGAAGTTGTGGTCCTTATGTACAATGGAATATCACTCAGCCGTGAAATCAATGTCATAAGGCTAGTAGCAGCATGATGAGTGGATTTAGGTACGACGATTCTAAGTGAAATAAGTCACACAGAAAAGGGCACTTCTCATAAGGTATCACTTATAGAGGGAATGTAAAAACCGTTACACTTGAACTGAATTACAAAACAGAACAGAGTCACACATGCAGAAAACACACTATGGCTGCTTAACGGGAAAGGTGAGGTGGGGTGATACATAAAACAAGGGTTTCAAATTAGCTCAGATACCGTTCCATAAACCCAATATGTAATAGACAAGACCTACTCCTTGCTCAGAGAACTGGACTCAACACGCCCTATTCACCGCACAAGAATATATCTGACTAGTAATAATCTTAAAACCTATGTATTGATATCTCTCTGTTAGTGTGTCAAGTGGGTAAAAAGCGGCATAAACACAGCAGTGAAAAGCAGCTAAACCCCATTATAAAAATAAATTACTTTGAAAAACCCATGAAACAAAGACAGTGAAAGAGAGAGAAATTCTTACACAATGCGTTCAGGGGCTGTGATGCAACCTGGATTGACCATATCTAGACCCACAGCTGGATGAGACATAAGGGTGGACACTGTTGCGGCTGAGAGGTTTGGTGAGGTTGGGTGAGCAAACGCAGACCCTTTAAAGTAATACTGCGTGGTACCCATCGCATGGGTCCCAAATCTCCAGGTTCAAGGGCATCTTCCTACATCGAAAACATGCATGAGATACCCAGAAGATGGTACACCGTGTGATGGGGAAAGGTTTCTAAAACGCACCTCATTTCTCATCTGCTTGTGCCCGGGTTCGCCATTCCAGCCACTTTACTAGCAATCTCCCTCCTTGGAGCATCAGCACCTTTAACCTCCTGTTCCGTACAGGTTGCAATTTGTCCTGAGGATGAACGGGAAGACGTGGAACCAACGAGAGACTAGCTCTTGGTGTTGGGACAGGCACAGGTCACTCTATTTTCCCATCAGGAAGAAGAATTAACCACAGGATCAGCCTGCCCCCCGGAACCAGAACCGGGCCTGAAGCCATCCTGCGCTTTTGCGGCCAGCTCCCTAAAAAGCGAGTTGTAAAATGGAGGTTCAGGGCACTGCAATTCACAAACCTGCAGAGTTATAAATGATAACTCTCATCCACAAATATATTGAGGGAAGGCAAAGAAGAGGATTTGAAATCAAGGCAGAATTGCAGGAAACAGATTTCAGGAGGTAGATTCGAATCGCCTTTAAATCACATGAAAAGCAGAAAATCGTTGACAATGATGCCCTTGGCCAAAAAGGGCGTATGCGTTTTTTCCTGAATATATTCAGGAAAAAACGCATACGCCCTTTTTGGCCAACCAAGTAACCTGGAAAGGCAAATCAGCGCTACAAACAAGTCTCGCTTCCCATCGGTCAAAAGGGCCATGCTGAAAAAAATGTCAAAACCAGAAATGCAGGACAGGCCATGGAGAAATGGGAGCCTTCCTATACTGATGGGCGGGATGTAAATTGCCAACAGCCACTCTGCAGAAGTGTACGGTGTGTCCTGAAACATCTAAAAAACACAGCTTAGAGAGCATAGGGCACTTCCACTCATGGGGGTATAAATTGGGAAAATGAAAAATTAGCAAGACACAAGCACCCCAAAGTTTAGGGCTGCTCTGTTGACAAGGACCTCCACTTCATTCCACCTTCAATATCCCAGGAAAGAGAAAAATGGATAAAGAAGTTGTGGTCCTTATGTACAATGGAATATCACTCAGCCATGAAATCAATGTCATAAGGCTAGTAGCAGCATGATGAGTGGATTTACGTACGACGATTCTAAGTGAAATAAGTCACACAGAAAAGGACACTTCTCATAAGGTATCACTTATAGAGGGAATGTAAAAACCGTTACACTTGAACTGAATCAGAAAACAGAACAGAGTCACACATGCAGAAAACACACTATGGCTGCTTAACGGGAAAGGTGAGGTGGGGTGATACATAAAACAAGGGATTCAAATTAGCTCAGATACCGTTCCATAAACCCAATATGTAATAGACAAGACCTACTCCTTGCTCAGAGAACTGGACTCAACACGCCCTATTCACCACACAAGAATATATCTGACTAGTAATAATCTTAAAACCTATGTATTGATATCTCTCTGTTAGTGTGTCAAGTGGGTAAAAAGCGGCATAAACACAGCAGTGAAAAGCAGCTAAACCCCATTATAAAAATAAATTACTTTGAAAAACCCATGAAACAAAGACAGTGAAAGAGAGAGAAATTCTTACACAATGCGTTCAGGGGCTGTGATGCAACCTGGATTGACCATATCTAGACCCACAGCTGGATGAGACATAAGGGTGGACACTGTTGCGGCTGAGAGGTTTGGTGAGGTTGGGTGAGCAAACGCAGACCCTTTAAAGTAATACTGCGTGGTACCCATCGCATGGGTCCCAAATCTCCAGGTTCAAGGGCATCTTCCTACATCGAAAACATGCATGAGATACCCAGAAGATGGTACACCGTGTGATGGGGAAAGGTTTCTAAAACGCACCTCATTTCTCATCTGCTTGTGCCCGGGTTCGCCATTCCAGCCACTTTACTAGCAATCTCCCTCCTTGGAAAATCAGCACCTTTAACCTCCTGTTCCGTACAGGTTGCAATTTGTCCTGAGGATGAACGGGAAGACGTGGAACCAACGAGAGACTAGCTCTTGGTGTTGGGACAGGCACAGGTCACTCTATTTTCCCATCAGGAAGAAGAATTAACCACAGGATCAGCCTGCCCCCCGGAACCAGAACCGGGCCTGAAGCCATCCTGCGCTTTTGCGGCCAGCTCCCTAAAAAGCGAGTTGTAAAATGGAGGTTCAGGGCACTGCAATTCACAAACCTGCAGAGTTATAAATGATAACTCTCATCCACAAATATATTGAGGGAAGGCAAAGAAGAGGATTTGAAATCAAGGCAGAATTGCAGGAAACAGATTTCAGGAGGTAGATTCGAATCGCCTTTAAATCACATGAAAAGCAGAAAATCGTTGACAATGATGCCCTTGGCCAAAAAGGGCGTATGCGTTTTTTCCTGAATATATTCAGGAAAAAACGCATACGCCCTTTTTGGCCAACCAAGTAACCTGGAAAGGCAAATCAGCGCTACAAACAAGTCTCGCTTCCCATCGGTCAAAAGGGCCATGCTGAAAAAAATGTCAAAACCAGAAATGCAGGACAGGCCATGGAGAAATGGGAGCCTTCCTATACTGATGGGCGGGATGTAAATTGCCAACAGCCACTCTGCAGAAGTGTACGGTGTGTCCTGAAACATCTAAAAAACACAGCTTAGAGAGCATAGGGCACTTCCACTCATGGGGGTATAAATTGGGAAAATGAAAAATTAGCAAGACACAAGCACCCCAAAGTTTAGGGCTGCTCTGTTGACAAGGACCTCCACTTCATTCCACCTTCAATATCCCAGGAAAGAGAAAAATGGATAAAGAAGTTGTGGTCCTTATGTACAATGGAATATCACTCAGCCATGAAATCAATGTCATAAGGCTAGTAGCAGCATGATGAGTGGATTTACGTACGACGATTCTAAGTGAAATAAGTCACACAGAAAAGGACACTTCTCATAAGGTATCACTTATAGAGGGAATGTAAAAACCGTTACACTTGAACTGAATCAGAAAACAGAACAGAGTCACACATGCAGAAAACACACTATGGCTGCTTAACGGGAAAGGTGAGGTGGGGTGATACATAAAACAAGGGATTCAAATTAGCTCAGATACCGTTCCATAAACCCAATATGTAATAGACAAGACCTACTCCTTGCTCAGAGAACTGGACTCAACACGCCCTATTCACCACACAAGAATATATCTGACTAGTAATAATCTTAAAACCTATGTATTGATATCTCTCTGTTAGTGTGTCAAGTGGGTAAAAAGCGGCATAAACACAGCAGTGAAAAGCAGCTAAACCCCATTATAAAAATTAATTATTTTGAAAAACCCATGAAACAAAGACAGTGAAAGAGAGAGAAATTCTTACACAATGCGTTCAGGGGCTGTGATGCAACCTGGATTGACCATATCTAGACCCACAGCTGGATGAGACATAAGGGTGGACACTGTTGCGGCTGAGAGGTTTGGTGAGGTTGGGTGAGCAAACGCAGACCCTTTAAAGTAATACTGCGTGGTACCCATCGCATGGGTCCCAAATCTCCAGGTTCAAGGGCATCTTCCTACATCGAAAACATGCATGAGATACCCAGAAGATGGTACACCGTGTGATGGGGAAAGGTTTCTAAAACGCACCTCATTTCTCATCTGCTTGTGCCCGGGTTCGCCATTCCAGCCACTTTACTAGCAATCTCCCTCCTTGGAGCATCAGCACCTTTAACCTCCTGTTCCGTACAGGTTGCAATTTGTACTGAGGATGAACGGGAAGACGTGGAACCAATGAGAGACTAGCTCTTGGTGTTGGGACAGGCACAGGTCACTCTATTTTCCCATCAGGAAGAAGAATTAACCACAGGCTCAGCCTGCCCCTCAGAACCAGAACAGGGCCTGAAGCCATCCTGCGCTTTTGCGGCCAGCTCCCTAAAAAGCGAGTTGTAAAATGGAGGTTCAGGGCACTGCAATTCACAAACCTGCAGAGTTATAAATGATAACTCTCACCCACAAATATATTGAGGGAAGGCAAAGAAGAGGATTTGAAATCAAGGCAGAATTGCAGGAAACAGATTTCAGGAGGTAGATTCGAATCGCCTTTAAAGCACATGAAAAGCGGCAAAACGTTGACAATGATGCCCTTGGCCAAAAAGGGCGTATGCGTTTTTTCCTGAATATATTCAGGAAAAAACGCATACGCCCTTTTTGGCCAACCAAGCAACCTGGAAAGGCAAATCAGCGCTACAAAGATGTCTCGCTTCCCATCGGTCAAAAGGGCCATGCTGAAAAAAGTGTCAAAACCAGAAATGCAGGACAGGCCATGGAGAAATGGGAGCCTTGCTACACTGATGGGCGGGATGTAAATTGTCAACAGCCACTCTGGAGAAGTGTACGGTGAGTCCTGAAACGTCTAAAAAGCAAAGCTTAGAGAGCATAGGGCACTTCCACTCATGGGGGTATAAATTGGGAAAATGAAAAATCAGCAAGACACAAGCACCCCAAAGTTTAGGGCTGCTCTGTTGACAAGGACCTCCACTTCATTCCACCTTCAATATCCCAGGAAACAGAAAAATGGATAAAGAAGTTGTGGTCCTTATGTACAATGGAATATCACTCAGCCATGAAATCAATGTCATAAGGCTAGTAGCAGCATGATGAGTGGATTTAGGTACGACGACACTAAGTGAAATAAGTCACACAGAAAAGGGCACTTCTCATAAGGTATCACTTATAGAGGGAATGTAAAAACCGTTACACTTGAACTGAATTACAAAACAGAACAGAGTCACACATGCAGAAAACACACTATGGCTGCTTAACGGGAAAGGTGAGGTGGGGTGATACATAAAACAAGGGTTTCAAATTAGCTCAGATACCGTTCCATAAAACCAATATGTAATAGACAAGACCTACTCCTTGCTCAGAGAACTGGACTCAACACGCCCTATTCACCGCACAAGAATATATCTGACTAGTAATAATCTTAAAACCTATGTATTGATATCTCTCTGTTAGTGTGTCAAGTGGGTAAAAAGCGGCATAAACACAGCAGTGAAAAGCAGCTAAACCCCATTATAAAAATGAATTACTTTGAAAAACCCATGAAACAAAGACAGTGAAAGAGAGAGAAATTCTTACACAATGCGTTCAGGGGCTGTGATGCAACCTGGATTGACCATATCTAGACCCACAGCTGGATGAGACATAAGGGTGGACACTGTTGCGGCTGAGAAGTTTAGTGAGGTTGGGTGAGCAAACGCAGACCCTTTAAAGTAATACTGCGTGGTACCCATCGCATGGGTCCCAAATCTCCAGGTTCAAGGTCATCTTCCTACATCGAAAACATGCATGAGATACCCAGAAGATGGTACACCGTGTGATGGGGAAAGGTTTCTAAAACGCACCTCATTTCTCATCTGCTTGTGCCCGGGTTCGCCATTCCAGCCACTTTACTAGCAATCTCCCTCCTTGGAGCATCAGCACCTTTAACCTCCTGTTCCGTACAGGTTGCAATTTGTACTGAGGATGAACGGGAAGACGTGGAACCAATGAGAGACTAGCTCTTGGTGTTGGGACAGGCACAGGTCACTCTATTTTCCCATCAGGAAGAAGAATTAACCACAGGCTCAGCCTGCCCCTCAGAACCAGAACAGGGCCTGAAGCCATCCTGCGCTTTTGCGGCCAGCTCCCTAAAAAGCGAGTTGTAAAATGGAGGTTCAGGGCACTGCAATTCACAAACCTGCAGAGTTATAAATGATAACTCTCATCCACAAATATATTGAGGGAAGGCAAAGAAGAGGATTTGAAATCAAGGCAGAATTGCAGGAAACAGATTTCAGGAGGTAGATTCGAATCGCCTTTAAAGCACATGAAAAGCAGAAAATCGTTGACAATGATGCCCTTGGCCAAAAAGGGCGTATGCGTTTTTTCCTGAATATATTCAGGAAAAAACGCATACGCCCTTTTTGGCCAACCAAGCAACCTGGAAAGGCAAATCAGCGCTACAAACAAGTCTCGCTTCCCATCGGTCAAAAGGGCCATGCTGAAAAAAATGTCAAAACCAGAAATGCAGGACAGGCCATGGAGAAATGGGAGCCTTCCTATACTGATGGGCGGGATGTACATTGCCAACAGCCACTCTGCAGAAGTGTACGGTGTGTCCTGAAACATCTAAAAAACACAGCTTAGAGAGCATAGGGCACTTCCACTCATGGGGGTATAAATTGGGAAAATGAAAAATCAGCAAGACACAAGCACCCCAAAGTTTAGGGCTGCTCTGTTGACAAGGACCTCCACTTCATTCCACCTTCAATATCCCAGGAAAGAGAAAAATGGATAAAGAAGTTGTGGTCCTTATGTACAATGGAATATCACTCAGCCGTGAAATCAATGTCATAAGGCTAGTAGCAGCATGATGAGTGGATTTAGGTACGACGATTCTAAGTGAAATAAGTCACACAGAAAAGGGCACTTCTCATAAGGTATCACTTATAGAGGGAATGTAAAAACCGTTACACTTGAACTGAATTACAAAACAGAACAGAGTCACACATGCAGAAAACACACTATGGCTGCTTAACGGGAAAGGTGAGGTGGGGTGATACATAAAACAAGGGTTTCAAATTAGCTCAGATACCGTTCCATAAACCCAATATGTAATAGACAAGACCTACTCCTTGCTCAGAGAACTGGACTCAACACGCCCTATTCACCGCACAAGAATATATCTGACTAGTAATAATCTTAAAACCTATGTATTGATATCTCTCTGTTAGTGTGTCAAGTGGGTAAAAAGCGGCATAAACACAGCAGTGAAAAGCAGCTAAACCCCATTATAAAAATAAATTACTTTGAAAAACCCATGAAACAAAGACAGTGAAAGAGAGAGAAATTCTTACACAATGCGTTCAGGGGCTGTGATGCAACCTGGATTGACCATATCTAGACCCACAGCTGGATGAGACATAAGGGTGGACACTGTTGCGGCTGAGAGGTTTGGTGAGGTTGGGTGAGCAAACGCAGACCCTTTAAAGTAATACTGCGTGGTACCCATCGCATGGGTCCCAAATCTCCAGGTTCAAGGGCATCTTCCTACATCGAAAACATGCATGAGATACCCAGAAGATGGTACACCGTGTGATGGGGAAAGGTTTCTAAAACGCACCTCATTTCTCATCTGCTTGTGCCCGGGTTCGCCATTCCAGCCACTTTACTAGCAATCTCCCTCCTTGGAAAATCAGCACCTTTAACCTCCTGTTCCGTACAGGTTGCAATTTGTCCTGAGGATGAACGGGAAGACGTGGAACCAACGAGAGACTAGCTCTTGGTGTTGGGACAGGCACAGGTCACTCTATTTTCCCATCAGGAAGAAGAATTAACCACAGGATCAGCCTGCCCCCCGGAACCAGAACCGGGCCTGAAGCCATCCTGCGCTTTTGCGGCCAGCTCCCTAAAAAGCGAGTTGTAAAATGGAGGTTCAGGGCACTGCAATTCACAAACCTGCAGAGTTATAAATGATAACTCTCATCCACAAATATATTGAGGGAAGGCAAAGAAGAGGATTTGAAATCAAGGCAGAATTGCAGGAAACAGATTTCAGGAGGTAGATTCGAATCGCCTTTAAATCACATGAAAAGCAGAAAATCGTTGACAATGATGCCCTTGGCCAAAAAGGGCGTATGCGTTTTTTCCTGAATATATTCAGGAAAAAACGCATACGCCCTTTTTGGCCAACCAAGTAACCTGGAAAGGCAAATCAGCGCTACAAACAAGTCTCGCTTCCCATCGGTCAAAAGGGCCATGCTGAAAAAAATGTCAAAACCAGAAATGCAGGACAGGCCATGGAGAAATGGGAGCCTTCCTATACTGATGGGCGGGATGTAAATTGCCAACAGCCACTCTGCAGAAGTGTACGGTGTGTCCTGAAACATCTAAAAAACACAGCTTAGAGAGCATAGGGCACTTCCACTCATGGGGGTATAAATTGGGAAAATGAAAAATTAGCAAGACACAAGCACCCCAAAGTTTAGGGCTGCTCTGTTGACAAGGACCTCCACTTCATTCCACCTTCAATATCCCAGGAAAGAGAAAAATGGATAAAGAAGTTGTGGTCCTTATGTACAATGGAATATCACTCAGCCATGAAATCAATGTCATAAGGCTAGTAGCAGCATGATGAGTGGATTTACGTACGACGATTCTAAGTGAAATAAGTCACACAGAAAAGGACACTTCTCATAAGGTATCACTTATAGAGGGAATGTAAAAACCGTTACACTTGAACTGAATCAGAAAACAGAACAGAGTCACACATGCAGAAAACACACTATGGCTGCTTAACGGGAAAGGTGAGGTGGGGTGATACATAAAACAAGGGATTCAAATTAGCTCAGATACCGTTCCATAAACCCAATATGTAATAGACAAGACCTACTCCTTGCTCAGAGAACTGGACTCAACACGCCCTATTCACCACACAAGAATATATCTGACTAGTAATAATCTTAAAACCTATGTATTGATATCTCTCTGTTAGTGTGTCAAGTGGGTAAAAAGCGGCATAAACACAGCAGTGAAACGCAGCTAAACCCCATTATAAAAATTAATTATTTTGAAAAACCCATGAAACAAAGACAGTGAAAGAGAGAGAAATTCTTACACAATGCGTTCAGGGGCTGTGATGCAACCTGGATTGACCATATCTAGACCCACAGCTGGATGAGACATAAGGGTGGACACTGTTGCGGCTGAGAGGTTTGGTGAGGTTGGGTGAGCAAACGCAGACCCTTTAAAGTAATACTGCGTGGTACCCATCGCATGGGTCCCAAATCTCCAGGTTCAAGGGCATCTTCCTACATCGAAAACATGCATGAGATACCCAGAAGATGGTACACCGTGTGATGGGGAAAGGTTTCTAAAACGCACCTCATTTCTCATCTGCTTGTGCCCGGGTTCGCCATTCCAGCCACTTTACTAGCAATCTCCCTCCTTGGAGCATCAGCACCTTTAACCTCCTGTTCCGTACAGGTTGCAATTTGTACTGAGGATGAACGGGAAGACGTGGAACCAATGAGAGACTAGCTCTTGGTGTTGGGACAGGCACAGGTCACTCTATTTTCCCATCAGGAAGAAGAATTAACCACAGGCTCAGCCTGCCCCTCAGAACCAGAACAGGGCCTGAAGCCATCCTGCGCTTTTGCGGCCAGCTCCCTAAAAAGCGAGTTGTAAAATGGAGGTTCAGGGCACTGCAATTCACAAACCTGCAGAGTTATAAATGATAACTCTCACCCACAAATATATTGAGGGAAGGCAAAGAAGAGGATTTGAAATCAAGGCAGAATTGCAGGAAACAGATTTCAGGAGGTAGATTCGAATCGCCTTTAAAGCACATGAAAAGCGGCAAAACGTTGACAATGATGCCCTTGGCCAAAAAGGGCGTATGCGTTTTTTCCTGAATATATTCAGGAAAAAACGCATACGCCCTTTTTGGCCAACCAAGCAACCTGGAAAGGCAAATCAGCGCTACAAAGATGTCTCGCTTCCCATCGGTCAAAAGGGCCATGCTGAAAAAAGTGTCAAAACCAGAAATGCAGGACAGGCCATGGAGAAATGGGAGCCTTGCTACACTGATGGGCGGGATGTAAATTGTCAACAGCCACTCTGGAGAAGTGTACGGTGAGTCCTGAAACGTCTAAAAAGCAAAGCTTAGAGAGCATAGGGCACTTCCACTCATGGGGGTATAAATTGGGAAAATGAAAAATCAGCAAGACACAAGCACCCCAAAGTTTAGGGCTGCTCTGTTGACAAGGACCTCCACTTCATTCCACCTTCAATATCCCAGGAAACAGAAAAATGGATAAAGAAGTTGTGGTCCTTATGTACAATGGAATATCACTCAGCCATGAAATCAATGTCATAAGGCTAGTAGCAGCATGATGAGTGGATTTAGGTACGACGACACTAAGTGAAATAAGTCACACAGAAAAGGGCACTTCTCATAAGGTATCACTTATAGAGGGAATGTAAAAACCGTTACACTTGAACTGAATTACAAAACAGAACAGAGTCACACATGCAGAAAACACACTATGGCTGCTTAACGGGAAAGGTGAGGTGGGGTGATACATAAAACAAGGGTTTCAAATTAGCTCAGATACCGTTCCATAAAACCAATATGTAATAGACAAGACCTACTCCTTGCTCAGAGAACTGGACTCAACACGCCCTATTCACCGCACAAGAATATATCTGACTAGTAATAATCTTAAAACCTATGTATTGATATCTCTCTGTTAGTGTGTCAAGTGGGTAAAAAGCGGCATAAACACAGCAGTGAAAAGCAGCTAAACCCCATTATAAAAATGAATTACTTTGAAAAACCCATGAAACAAAGACAGTGAAAGAGAGAGAAATTCTTACACAATGCGTTCAGGGGCTGTGATGCAACCTGGATTGACCATATCTAGACCCACAGCTGGATGAGACATAAGGGTGGACACTGTTGCGGCTGAGAAGTTTAGTGAGGTTGGGTGAGCAAACGCAGACCCTTTAAAGTAATACTGCGTGGTACCCATCGCATGGGTCCCAAATCTCCAGGTTCAAGGTCATCTTCCTACATCGAAAACATGCATGAGATACCCAGAAGATGGTACACCGTGTGATGGGGAAAGGTTTCTAAAACGCACCTCATTTCTCATCTGCTTGTGCCCGGGTTCGCCATTCCAGCCACTTTACTAGCAATCTCCCTCCTTGGAGCATCAGCACCTTTAACCTCCTGTTCCGTACAGGTTGCAATTTGTACTGAGGATGAACGGGAAGACGTGGAACCAATGAGAGACTAGCTCTTGGTGTTGGGACAGGCACAGGTCACTCTATTTTCCCATCAGGAAGAAGAATTAACCACAGGCTCAGCCTGCCCCTCAGAACCAGAACAGGGCCTGAAGCCATCCTGCGCTTTTGCGGCCAGCTCCCTAAAAAGCGAGTTGTAAAATGGAGGTTCAGGGCACTGCAATTCACAAACCTGCAGAGTTATAAATGATAACTCTCATCCACAAATATATTGAGGGAAGGCAAAGAAGAGGATTTGAAATCAAGGCAGAATTGCAGGAAACAGATTTCAGGAGGTAGATTCGAATCGCCTTTAAAGCACATGAAAAGCAGAAAATCGTTGACAATGATGCCCTTGGCCAAAAAGGGCGTATGCGTTTTTTCCTGAATATATTCAGGAAAAAACGCATACGCCCTTTTTGGCCAACCAAGCAACCTGGAAAGGCAAATCAGCGCTACAAACAAGTCTCGCTTCCCATCGGTCAAAAGGGCCATGCTGAAAAAAATGTCAAAACCAGAAATGCAGGACAGGCCATGGAGAAATGGGAGCCTTCCTATACTGATGGGCGGGATGTACATTGCCAACAGCCACTCTGCAGAAGTGTACGGTGTGTCCTGAAACATCTAAAAAACACAGCTTAGAGAGCATAGGGCACTTCCACTCATGGGGGTATAAATTGGGAAAATGAAAAATCAGCAAGACACAAGCACCCCAAAGTTTAGGGCTGCTCTGTTGACAAGGACCTCCACTTCATTCCACCTTCAATATCCCAGGAAAGAGAAAAATGGATAAAGAAGTTGTGGTCCTTATGTACAATGGAATATCACTCAGCCGTGAAATCAATGTCATAAGGCTAGTAGCAGCATGATGAGTGGATTTAGGTACAACGACTCTAAGTGTAATAAGTCACACAGAAAAGGACACTTCTCATAAGGTATCACTGATAGAGGGAATGTAAAAACCGTTACACTTGAACTGAATTACAAAACAGAACAGAGTCACACATGCAGAAAACACACTATGGCTGCTTAACGGGAAAGGTGAGGTGGGGTGATACATAAAACAAGGGTTTCAAATTAGCTCAGATACCGTTCCATAAAACCAATATGTAATAGACAAGACCTACTCCTTGCTCAGAGAACTGGACTCAACACGCCCTATTCACCGCACAAGAATATATCTGACTAGTAATAATCTTAAAACCTATGTATTGATATCTCTCTGTTAGTGTGTCAAGTGGGTGAAAAGCGGCATAAACACAGCAGTGAAAAGCAGCTAAACCCATTTATAAAAATAAATTACTTTGAAAAACCCATGAAACAAAGACAGTGAAAGAGAGAGAAATTCTTACACAATGCGTTCACGGGCTGTGATGCAACCTGGATTGACCATATCTAGACCCACAGCTGGATGAGACATAAGGGTGGACACTGTTGCGGCTGAGAGGTTTGGTGAGGTTGGGTGAGCAAACGCAGACCCTTTAAAGTAATACTGCGTGGTACCCATCGCATGGGTCCCAAATCTCCAGGTTCAAGGGCATCTTCCTACATCGAAAACATGCATGAGATACCCAGAAGATGGTACACCGTATGATGGGGAAAGGTTTCTAAAACGCACCTCATTTCTCATCTGCTTGTGCCCGGGTTCGCCATTCCAGCCACTTTACTAGCAATCTCCCTCCTTGGAGCATCAGCACTTTTAACCTCCTGTTCCGTACAGGTTGCAATTTGTACTGAGGATGAACGGGAAGACGTGGAACCAATGAAAGACTAGCTCTTGGTGTTGGGACAGGCACAGGTCACTCTATTTTCCCATCAGGAAGAAGAATTAACCACAGGCTCAGCCTGCCCCCCGGAACAAGAACAGGGCCTGAAGCCATCCTGCGCTTTTGCGGCCATCTCCCAAAAACGCGAGTTGTAAAATGGAGGTTCAGGGCACTGCAATTCACAAACCTGCAGAGTTATAAATGATAACTCTCATCCACAAATATATTGAGGGAAGGCAAAGAAGAGGATTTGAAATCAAGGCAGAATTGCAGGAAACATATTTCAGGAGGTAGATTCGAATCGCCTTTAAAGCACATGAAAAGCGGCAAAACGTTGACAATGATGCCCTTGGCCAAAAAGGGCGTATGCGTTTTTTCCTGAATATATTCAGGAAAAAACGCATACGCCCTTTTTGGCCAACCAAGCAACCTGGAAAGGCAAATCAGCGCTACAAAGATGTCTCGCTTCCCATTGGTCAAAAGGGCCATGCTGAAAAAAGTGTCAAAACCAGAAATGCAGGACAGGCCATGGAGAAATGGGAGCCTTGCTACACTGATGGGCGGGATGTAAATTGTCAACAGCCACTCTGGAGAAGTGTACGGTGAGTCCTGAAACGTCTAAAAAGCAAAGCTTAGAGAGCATAGGGCACTTCCACTCATGGGGTTATAAATTGGGAAATTTAAAAATCAGCAAGACACAAGCACCCCAAAGTTTAGGACTGCTCTGTTGACAAGGACCTCCACTTCATTCCACCTTCAATATCCCAGGAAAGAGAAAAATGGATAAAGAAGTTGTGGTCCTTATGTACAATGGAATATCACTCAGTCGTGAAATCAATGTCATAAGGCTAGTACCAGCATGATGAGTGGATTTAGCTACGACGACTCTAAGTGAAATAAGTCACACAGAAAAGGGCACTTCTCATAAGGTATCACTGATAGAGGGAATGTAAAAACCGTTTCACTTGAACTGAATTACAAAACAGAACAGAGTCACACATGCAGAAAACACACTATGGCTGCTTAACGGGAAAGGTGAGGTGGGGTGATACATAAAACAAGGGTTTCAAATTAGCTCAGATACCGTTCCATAAACCCAATATGTAATAGACAAGACCTACTCCTTGCTCAGAGAACTGGACTCAACACGCCCTATTCACCGCACAAGAATATATCTGACTAGTAATAATCTTAAAACCTATGTATTGATATCTCTCTGTTAGTGTGTCAAGTGGGTAAAAAGCGGCATAAACACAGCAGTGAAAAGCAGCTAAACCCCATTATAAAAATAAATTACTTTGAAAAACCCATGAAACAAAGACAGTGAAAGAGAGAGAAATTCTTACACAATGCGTTCAGGGGCTGTGATGCAACCTGGATTGACCATATCTAGACCCACAGCTGGATGAGACATAAGGGTGGACACTGTTGCGGCTGAGAAGTTTGGTGAGGTTGGGTGAGCAAACGCAGACCCTTTAAAGTAATAATGCGTGGTACCCATCGTATGGGTCCCAAATCTCCAGGTTCAAGGGCATCTTCCTACATCGAAAACATGCATGAGATACCCAGAAGATGGTACACCGTGTGATGGGGAAAGGTTTCTAAAACGCACCTCATTTCTCATCTGCTTGTGCCCGGGTTCGCCATTCCAGCCACTTTACTAGCAATCTCCCTCCTTGGAGCATCAGCACCTTTAACCTCCTGTTCCGTACAGGTTGCAATTTGTCCTGAGGATGAACGGGAAGACGTGGAACCAACGAGAGACTAGCTCTTGGTGTTGGGACAGGCACAGGTCACTCTATTTTCCCATCAGGAAGAAGAATTAACCACAGGATCAGCCTGCCCCCCGGAACCAGAACCGGGCCTGAAGCCATCCTGCGCTTTTGCGGCCAGCTCCCTAAAAAGCGAGTTGTAAAATGGAGGTTCAGGGCACTGCAATTCACAAACCTGCAGAGTTATAAATGATAACTCTCGTCCACAAATATATTGAGGGAAGGCAAAGAAGAGGATTTGAAATCAAGGCAGAATTGCAGGAAACAGATTTCAGGAGGTAGATTCGAATCGCCTTTAAATCACATGAAAAGCGGCAAAACGTTGACAATGATGCCCTTGGCCAAAAAGGGCGTATGCGTTTTTTCCTGAATATATTCAGGAAAAAACGCATACGCCCTTTTTGGCCAACCAAGCAACCTGGAAAGGCAAATCAGCGCTACAAAGATGTCTCGCTTCCCATCGGTTAAAAAGGCCATGCTGAATAAAGTGTCAAAACCAGAAATGCAGGACAGGCCATGGAGAAATGGGAGCCTTGCTACACTGATGGGTGGGATGTAAATTGCCAACAGCCACTCTGGAGAAGCGTACGGTGAGTCCTGAAACATCTAAAAAACAAAGCTTAGAGAGCATAGGGCACTTCCACTCATGGGGTTATAAATTGGGAAAATGAAAAATCAGCAAGACACAAGCACCCCAAAGTTTAGGGCTGCTCTGTTGACAAGGACCTCCACTTCATTCCACCTTCAATATCCCAGGAAAGAGAAAAATGGATAAAGAAGTTGTGGTCCTTATGTACAATGGAATATCACTCAGCCGTGAAATCAATGTCATAAGGCTAGTACCAGCATGATGAGTGGATTTAGGTACGACGACTCTAAGTGAAATAAGTCACACAGAAAAGGGCACTTCTCATAAGGTATCACTTATAGAGGGAATGTAAAAACCGTTACACTTGAACTGAAATACAAAACAGAACAGAGTCACACATGCAGAAAACACACTATGGCTGCTTAACGGGAAAGGTGAGGTGGGGTGATACATAAAACAAGGGTTTCAAATTAGCTCAGATACCGTTCCATAAACCCAATATGTAATAGACAAGACCTACTCCTTGCTCAGAGAACTGGACTCAACACGCCCTATTCACCGCACAAGAATATATCTGACTAGTAATAATCTTAAAACCTATGTATTGATATCTCTCTGTTAGTGTGTCAAGTGGGTAAAAAGCGGCATAAACACAGCAGTGAAAAGCAGCTAAACCCCATTATAAAAATAAATTACTTTGAAAAACCCATGAAACAAAGACAGTGAAAGAGAGAGAAATTCTTACACAATGCGTTCAGGGGCTGTGATGCAACCTGGATTGACCATATCTAGACCCACAGCTGGATGAGACATAAGGGTGGACACTGTTGCGGCTGAGAAGTTTGGTAAGGTTGGGTGAGCAAACGCAGACCCTTTAAAGTAATACTGCGTGGTACCCATCGCATGGGTCCCAAATCTCCAGGTTCAAGGGCATCTTCCTACATCGAAAACATGCATGAGATACCCAGAAGATGGTACACCGTGTGATGGGGAAAGGTTTCTAAAACGCACCTCATTTCTCATCTCCTTGTGCCCGGGTTCGCCATTCCAGCCACTTTACTAGCAATCTCCCTCCTTGGAGCATCAGCACCTTTAACCTCCTGTTCCGTACAGGTTGCAATTTGTCCTGAGGATGAACGGGAAGACGTGGAACCAACGAGAGACTAGCTCTTGGTGTTGGGACAGGCACAGGTCACTCTATTTTCCCATCAGGAAGAAGAATTAACCACAGGATCAGCCTGCCCCCCGGAACCAGAACCGGGCCTGAAGCCATCCTGCGCTTTTGCGGCCAGCTCCCTAAAAAGCGAGTTGTAAAATGGAGGTTCAGGGCACGGCAATTCACAAACCTGCAGAGTTATAAATGATAACTCTCATCCACAAATATATTGAGGGAAGGCAAAGAAGAGGATTTGAAATCAAGGCAGAATTGCAGGAAACAGATTTCAGGAGGTAGATTCGAATCGCCTTTAAATCACATGAAAAGCAGAAAATCGTTGACAATGATGCCCTTGGCCAAAAAGGGCGTATGCGTTTTTTCCTGAATATATTCAGGAAAAAACGCATACGCCCTTTTTGGCCAACCAAGTAACCTGGAAAGGCAAATTAGCGCTACAAACAAGTCTCGCTTCCCATCGGTCAAAAGGGCCATGCTGAAAAAAATGTCAAAACCAGAAATGCAGGACAGGCCATGGAGAAATGGGAGCCTTCCTATACTGATGGGCGGGATGTAAATTGCCAACAGCCACTCTGCAGAAGTGTACGGTGTGTCCTGAAACATCTAAAAAACACAGCTTAGAGAGCATAGGGCACTTCCACTCATGGGGGTATAAATTGGGAAAATGAAAAATCAGCAAGACACAAGCACCCCAAAGTTTAGGGCTGCTCTGTTGACAAGGACCTCCACTTCATTCCACCTTCAATATCCCAGGAAAGAGAAAAATGGATAAAGAAGTTGTGGTCCTTATGTACAATGGAATATCACTCAGCCATGAAATCAATGTCATAAGGCTAGTAGCAGCATGATGAGTGGATTTAGGTACGACGATTCTAAGTGAAATAAGTCACACAGAAAAGGACACTTCTCATAAGGTATCACTTATAGAGGGAATGTAAAAACCGTTACACTTGAACTGAATCAGAAAACAGAACAGAGTCACACATGCAGAAAACACACTATGGCTGCTTAACGGGAAAGGTGAGGTGGGGTGATACATAAAACAAGGGATTCAAATTAGCTCAGATACCGTTCCATAAACCCAATATGTAATAGACAAGACCTACTCCTTGCTCAGAGAACTGGACTCAACACGCCCTATTCACCACACAAGAATATATCTGACTAGTAATAATCTTAAAACCTATGTATTGATATCTCTCTGTTAGTGTGTCAAGTGGGTAAAAAGCGGCATAAACACAGCAGTGAAAAGCAGCTAAACCCCATTATAAAATTAAATTATTTTGAAAAACCCATGAAACAAAGACAGTGAAAGAGAGAGAAATTCTTACACAATGCGTTCAGGGGCTGTGATGCAACCTGGATTGACCATATCTAGACCCACAGCTGGATGAGACATAAGGGTGGACACTCTTGCGGCTGAGAGGTTTGGTGAGGTTGGGTGAGCAAACGCAGACCCTTTAAAGTAATACTGCGTGGTACCCATCGCATGGGTCCCAAATCTCCAGGTTCAAGGGCATCTTCCTACATCGAAAACATGCATGAGATACCCAGAAGATGGTACACCGTGTGATGGGGAAAGGTTTCTAAAACGCACCTCATTTCTCATCTGCTTGTGCCCGGGTTCGCCATTCCAGCCACTTTACTAGCAATCTCCCTCCTTGGAGCATCAGCACCTTTAACCTCCTGTTCCGTACAGGTTGCAATTTGTCCTGAGGATGAACGGGAAGACGTGGAACCAACGAGAGACTAGCTCTTGGTGTTGGGACAGGCACAGGTCACTCTATTTTCCCATCAGGAAGAAGAATTAACCACAGGATCAGCCTGCCCCCCGGAACCAGAACCGGGCCTGAAGCCATCCTGCGCTTTTGCGGCCAGCTCCCTAAAAAGCGAGTTGTAAAATGGAGGTTCAGGGCACTGCAATTCACAAACCTGCAGAGTTATAAATGATAACTCTCATCCACAAATATATTGAGGGAAGGCAAAGAAGAGGATTTGAAATCAAGGCAGAATTGCAGGAAACAGATTTCAGGAGGTAGATTCGAATCGCCTTTAAAGCACATGAAAAGCAGAAAATCGTTGACAATGATGCCCTTGGCCAAAAAGGGCGTAGGCGTTTTTTCCTGAATATATTCAGGAAAAAACGCATACGCCCTTTTTGGCCAACCAAGTAACCTGGAAAGGCAAATCAGCGCTACAAACAAGTCTCGCTTCCCATCGGTCAAAAGGGCCATGCTGAAAAAAATGTCAAAACCAGAAATGCAGGACAGGCCATGGAGAAATGGGAGCCTTCCTATACTGATGGGCGGGATGTAAATTGCCAACAGCCACTCTGCAGAGGTGTACGGTGAGTCCTGAAACGTCTAAAAAGCAAAGCTTAGAGAGCATAGGGCACTTCCACTCATGGGGTTATAAATTGGGAAAATTAAAAATCAGCAAGACACAAGCACCCCAAAGTTTAGGGCTGCTCTGTTGCCAAGGACCTCCACTTCATTCCACCTTCAATATCCCAGGAAAGAGAAAAATGGATAAAGAAGTTGTGGTCCTTATGTACAATGGAATATCACTCAGCCGTGAAATCAAAGTCATAAGGCTAGTACCAGCATGATGAGTGGATTTAGGTACGACGACTCTAAGTGAAATAAGTCACACAGAAAAGGGCACTTCTCATAAGGTATCACTTATAGAGGGAATGTAAAAACCGTTACACTTGAACTGAATTACAAAACAGAACAGAGTCACACATGCAGAAAACACACTATGGCTGCTTAACGGGAAAGGTGAGGTGGGGTGATACATAAAACAAGGGATTCAAATTAGCTCAGATACCGTTCCATAAACCCAATATGTAATAGACAAGACCTACTCCTTGCTCAGAGAACTGGACTCAACACGCCCTATTCACCACACAAGAATATATCTGACTAGTAATAATCTTAAGACCTATGTATTGATATCTCTGTGTTAGTGTGTCAAGTGGGTAAAAAGCGGCATAAACACAGCAGTGAAAAGCAGCTAAACCCCATTATAAAAATAAATTACTTTGAAAAACCCATGAAACAAAGACAGTGAAAGAGAGAGAAATTCTTACACAATGCGTTCAGGGGCTGTGATGCAACCTGGATTGACCATATCTAGACCCACAGCTGGATGAGACATAAGGGTGGACACTGTTGCGGCTGAGAAGTTTGGTGAGGTTGGGTGAGCAAACGCAGACCCTTTAAAGTAATACTGCGTGGTACCCATCGCATGGGTCCCAAATCTCCAGGTTCAAGGGCATCTTCCTACATCGAAAACATGCATGAGATACCCAGAAGATGGTACACCGTATGATGGGGAAAGGTTTCTAAAACGCACCTCATTTCTCATCTGCTTGTGCCCGGGTTCGCCATTCCAGCCACTTTACTAGCAATCTCCCTCCTTGGAGCATCAGCACCTTTAACCTCCTGTTCCGTACAGGTTGCAATTTGTACTGAGGATGAACGGGAAGACGTGGAACCAATGAAAGACTAGCTCTTGGTGTTGGGACAGGCACAGGTCACTCTATTTTCCCATCAGGAAGAAGAATTAACCACAGGCTCAGCCTGCCCCCCGGAACCAGAACAGGGCCTGAAGCCATCCTGCGCTTTTGCGGCCAGCTCCCCAAAACGCGAGTTGTAAAATGGAGGTTCAGGGCACTGCAATTCACAAACCTGCAGAGTTATAAATGATAACTCTCGTCCACAAATATATTGAGGGAAGGCAAAGAAGAGGATTTGAAATCAAGGCAGAATTGCAGGAAACATATTTCAGGAGGTAGATTCGAATCGCCTTTAAAGCACATGAAAAGCAGCAAAACGTTGACAATGATGCCCTTGGCCAAAAAGGGCGTATGCGTTTTTTCCTGAATATATTCAGGAAAAAACGCATACGCCCTTTTTGGCCAACCAAGCAACCTGGAAAGGCAAATCAGCGCTACAAAGATGTCTCGCTTCCCATCGGTTAAAAAGGCCATGCTGAATAAAGTGTCAAAACCAGAAATGCAGGACAGGCCATGGAGAAATGGGAGCCTTGCTACACTGATGGGCGGGATGTAAATTGCCAACAGCCACTCTGGAGAAGCGTACGGTGAGTCCTGAAACATCTAAAAAACAAAGCTTAGAGAGCATAGGGCACTTCCACTCATGGGGTTAAAAATTGGGAAAATTAAAAATCAGCAAGACACAAGCACCCCAAAGTTTAGGGCTGCTCTGTTGACAAGGACCTCCACTTCATTCCACCTTCAATATCCCAGGAAAGAGAAAAATGGATAAAGAAGTTGTGGTCCTTATGTACAATGGAATATCACTCAGCCGTGAAATCAATGTCATAAGGCTAGTACCAGCATGATGAGTGGATTTAGGTACGACGACTCTAAGTGAAATAAGTCACACAGAAAAGGGCACTTCTCATAAGGTATCACTTATAGAGGGAATGTAAAAACCGTTACACTTGAACTGAATTACAAAACAGAACAGAGTCACACATGCAAAAAACACACTATGGCTGCTTAACGGGAAAGGTGAGGTGGGGTGATACATAAAACAAGGGTTTCAAATTAGCTCAGATACCATTCCATAAACCCAATATGTAATAGACAAGACCTACTCCTTGCTCAGAGAACTGGACTCAACACGCCCTATTCACCACACAAGAATATATCTGACTAGTAATAATCTTAAAACCTATGTATTGATATCTCTCTGTTAGTGTGTCAAGTGGGTAAAAAGCGGCATAAACACAGCAGTGAAAAGCAGCTAAACCCCATTATAAAAATAAATTATTTTGAAAAACCCATGAAACAAAGACAGTGAAAGAGAGCGAAATTCTTACACAATGCGTTCAGGGGCTGTGATGCAACCTGGATTGACCATATCTAGACCCACAGCTGGATGAGACATAAGGGTGGACACTGTTGCGGCTGAGAGGTTTGGTGAGGTTGGGTGAGCAAACGCAGACCCTTTAAAGTAATACTGCGTGGTACCCATCGCATGGGTCCCAAATCTCCAGGTTCAAGGTCATCTTCCTACATCGAAAACATGCATGAGATACCCAGAAGATGGTACACCGTGTGATGGGGAAAGGTTTCTAAAACGCACCTCATTTCTCATCTGCTTGTGCCCGGGTTCGCCATTCCAGCCACTTTACTAGCAATCTCCCTCCTTGGAGCATCAGCACCTTTAACCTCCTGTTCCGTACAGGTTGCAATTTGTACTGAGGATGAACGGGAAGACGTGGAACCAATGAAAGACTAGCTCTTGGTGTTGGGACAGGCACAGGTCACTCTATTTTCCCATCAGGAAGAAGAATTAACCACAGGCTCAGCCTGCCCCCCGGAACCAGAACAGGGCCTGAAGCCATCCTGCGCTTTTGCGGCCAGCTCCCTAAAAAGCGAGTTGTAAAATGGAGGTTCAGGGCACTGCAATTCACAAACCTGCAGAGTTATAAATGATAACTCTCATCCACAAATATATTGAGGGAAGGCAAAGAAGAGGATTTGAAATCAAGGCAGAATTGCAGGAAACAGATTTCAGGAGGTAGATTCGAATCGCCTTTAAAGCACATGAAAAGCGGCAAAACGTTGACAATGATGCCCTTGGCCAAAAAGGGCGTATGCGTTTTTTCCTGAATATATTCAGGAAAAAACGCATACGCCCTTTTTGGCCAACCAAGCAACCTGGAAAGGCAAATCAGCGCTACAAAGATGTCTCGCTTCCCATCGGTCAAAAGGGCCATGCTGAAAAAAGTGTCAAAACCAGAAATGCAGGACAGGCCATGGAGAAATGGGAGCCTTGCTACACTGATGGGCGGGATGTAAATTGTCAACAGCCACTCTGGAGAAGTGTACGGTGAGTCCTGAAACGTCTAAAAAGCAAAGCTTAGAGAGCATAGGGCACTTCCACTCATGGGGGTATAAATTGGGAAAATGAAAAATCAGCAAGACACAAGCACCCCAAAGTTTAGGGCTGCTCTGTTGACAAGGACCTCCACTTCATTCCACCTTCAATATCCCAGGAAAGAGAAAAATGGATAAAGAAGTTGTGGTCCTTATGTACAATGGAATATCACTCAGCCGTGAAATCAATGTCATAAGGCTAGTAGCAGCATGATGAGTGGATTTAGGTACGACGACTCTAAGTGAAATAAGTCACACAGAAAAGGACACTTCTCATAAGGTATCACTGATAGAGGGAATGTAAAAACCGTTACACTTGAACTGAATTACAAAACAGAACAGAGTCACACATGCAGAAAACACACTATGGCTGCTTAACGGGAAAGGTGAGGTGGGGTGATACATAAAACAAGGGTTTCAAATTAGCTCAGATACCGTTCCATAAAACCAATATGTAATAGACAAGACCTACTCCTTGCTCAGAGAACTGGACTCAACACGCCCTATTCACCGCACAAGAATATATCTGACTAGTAATAATCTTAAAACCTATGTATTGATATCTCTCTGTTAGTGTGTCAAGTGGGTGTAAAGCGGCATAAACACAGCAGTGAAAAGCAGCTAAACCCCATTATAAAAATAAATTACTTTGAAAAACCCGTGAAACAAAGACAGTGAAAGAGAGCGAAATTCTTACACAATGCGTTCAGGGGCTGTGATGCAACCTGGATTGACCATATCTAGACCCACAGCTGGATGAGACCTAAGGGTGGACACTGTTGCGGCTGAGAGGTTTGGTGAGGTTGGGTGAGCAAACGCAGACCCTTTAAAGTAATACTGCGTGGTACCCATCGCATGGGTCCCAAATCTCCAGGTTCAAGGGCATCTTCCTACATCGAAAACATGCATGAGATACCCAGAAGATGGTACACCGTGTGATGGGGAAAGGTTTCTAAAACGCAACTCATTTCTCATTTGCTTGTGCCCGGGTTCGCCATTCCAGCCACTTTACTAGCAATCTCCCTCCTTGGAGCATCAGCACCTTTAACCTCCTGTTCCGTACAGGTTGCAATTTGTACTGAGGATGAACGGGAAGACGTGGAACCAATGAAAGACTAGCTCTTGGTGTTGGGACAGGCACAGGTCACTCTATTTTCCCATCAGGAAGAAGAATTAACCACAGGCTCAGCCTGCCCCCCGGAACCAGAACAGGGCCTGAAGCCATCCTGCGCTTTTGCGGCCAGCTCCCTAAAAAGCGAGTTGTAAAATGGAGGTTCAGGGCACTGCAATTCACAAACCTGCAGAGTTATAAATGATAACTCTCATCCACAAATATATTGAGGGAAGGCAAAGAAGAGGATTTGAAATCAAGGCAGAATTGCAGGAAACAGATTTCAGGAGGTAGATTCGAATCGCCTTTAAAGCACATGAAAAGCGGCAAAACGTTGACAATGATGCCCTTGGCCAAAAAGGGCGTATGCGTTTTTTCCTGAATATATTCAGGAAAAAACGCATACGCCCTTTTTGGCCAACCAAGCAACCTGGAAAGGCAAATCAGCGCTACAAAGATGTCTCGCTTCCCATTGGTCAAAAGGGCCATGCTGAAAAAAGTGTCAAAACCAGAAATGCAGGACAGGCCATGGAGAAATGGGAGCCTTGCTACACTGATGGGCGGGATGTAAATTGTCAACAGCCACTCTGGAGAAGTGTACGGTGAGTCCTGAAACGTCTAAAAAGCAAAGCTTAGAGAGCATAGGGCACTTCCACTCATGGGGTTATAAATTGGGAAAATGAAAAATCAGCAAGACACAAGCACCCCAAAGTTTAGGGCTGCTCTGTTGACAAGGACCTCCACTTCATTCCACCTTCAATATCCCAGGAAAGAGAAAAATGGATAAAGAAGTTGTGGTCCTTATGTACAATGGAATATCACTCAGCCGTGAAATCAATGTCATAAGGCTAGTAGCAGCATGATGAGTGGATTTAGGTACGACGACTCTAAGTGAAATAAGTCACACAGAAAAGGGCACTTCTCATAAGGTATCACTTATACAGGGAATGTAAAAACCGTTACACTTGAACTGAATCAGAAAACAGAACAGAGTCACACATGCAGAAAACACACTATGGCTGCTTAACGGGAAAGGTGAGGTGGGGTGATACATAAAACAAAGGTTTCAAATTAGCTCAGGTACCGTTCCATAAACCCAATATGTAATAGACAAGACCTACTCCTTGCTCAGAGAACTGGACTCAACACGCCCTATTCACCGCACAAGAATATATCTGACTAGTAATAATTTTAAAACCTATGTATTGATATCTCTCTGTTAGTGTGTCAAGTGGGTGTAAAGCGGCATAAACACAGCAGTGAAAAGCAGCTAAACCCCATTATAAAAATAAATTACTTTGAAAAACCCATGAAACAAAGACAGTGAAAGAGAACGAAATTCTTACACAATGCGTTCAGGGGCTGTGATGCAACCTGGTTTGACCATATCTAGACCCACAGCTGGATGAGACCTAAGGGTGGACACTGTTGCGGCTGAGAGGTTTGGTGAGGTTGGGTGAGCAAACGCAGACCCTTTAAAGTAATACTGCGTGGTACCCATCGCATGGGTCCCAAATCTCCAGGTTCAAGGGCATCTTCCTACATTGAAAACATGCATGAGATACCCAGAAGATGGTACACCGTGTGATGGGGAAAGGTTTCTAAAACGCACCTCATTTCTCATTTGCTTGTGCCCGGGTTCGCCATTCCAGCCACTTTACTAGCAATCTCCCTCCTTGGAGCATCAGCACCTTTAACCTCCTGTTCCGTACAGGTTGCAAATTGTACTGAGGATGAACGGGAAGACGTGGAACCAATGAAAGACTAGCTCTTGGTGTTGGGACAGGCACAGGTCACTCTATTTTCCCATCAGGAAGAAGAATTAACCACAGGCTCAGCCTGCCCCCCGGAACCAGAACAGGGGCTGAAGCCATCCTGCGCTTTTGCGGCCAGCTCCCTAAAAAGCGAGTTGTAAAATGGAGGTTCAGGGCACTGCAATTCACAAACCTGCAGAGTTATAAATGATAACTCTCACCCACAAATATATTGAGGGAAGGCAAAGAAGAGGATTTGAAATCAAGGCAGAATTGCAGGAAACAGATTTCAGGAGGTAGATTCGAATCGCCTTTAAAGCACATGAAAAGCGGCAAAACGTTGACAATGATGCCCTTGGCCAAAAAGGGCGTATGCGTTTTTTCCTGAATATATTCAGGAAAAAACGCATACGCCCTTTTTGGCCAACCAAGCAACCTAGAAAGGCAAATCAGCGCTACAAAGATGTCTCGCTTCCCATTGGTCAAAAGGGCCATGCTGAAAAAAGTGTCAAAACCAGAAATGCAGGACAGGCCATGGAGAAATGGGAGCCTTGCTACACTGAAGGGCGGGATGTAAATTGTCAACAGCCACTCTGGAGAAGTGTACGGTGAGTCCTGAAACGTCTAAAAAGCAAAGCTTAGAGAGCATAGGGCACTTCCACTCATGGGGGTATAAATTGGGAAAATGAAAAATCAGCAAGACACAAGCACCCCAAAGTTTAGGGCTGCTCTGTTGACAAGGACCTCCACTTCATTCCACCTTCAATATCCCAGGAAAGAGAAAAATGGATAAAGAAGTTGTGGTCTTTAAGTACAATGGAATATCACTCAGCCGTGAAATCAATGTCATAAGGCTAGTAGCAGCATGATGAGTGGATTTAGGTACGACGACTCTAAGTGAAATAAGTCACACAGCAAAGGACACTTCTCATAAGGTATCACTTATAGAGGGAATGTAAAAACCGTTACACTTGAACTGAATTACAAAACAGAACAGAGTCACACATGCAGAAAACACACTATGGCTGCTTCACGGGAAAGGTGAGGTGGGGTGATACATAAAACAAGGGTTTCAAATTAGCTCAGATACCGTTCCATAAACCCAATATGTAATAGACAAGACCTACTCCTTGCTCAGAGAACTGGACTCAACACGCCCTATTCACCGCACAAGAATATATCTGACTAGTAATAATCTTAAAACCTATGTATTGATATCTCTCTGTTAGTGTGTCAAGTGGGTAAAAAGCGGCATAAACACAGCAGTGAAAAGCAGCTAAACCCCATTAAAAAAATAAATTACTTTGAAAAACCCATGAAACAAAGACAGTGAAAGAGAGAGAAATTCTTACACAATGCGTTCAGGGGCTGTGATGCAACCTGGATTGACCATATCTAGACCCACAGCTGGATGAGACCTAAGGGTGGACACTGTTGCGGCTGAGAGGTTTGGTGAGGTTGGGTGAGCAAACGCAGACCCTTTAAAGTAATACTGCGTGGTACCCATCGCATGGGTCCCAAATCTCCAGATTCAAGGGCATCTTCCTACATCGAAAACATGCATGAGATACCCAGAAGATGGTACACCGTGTGATGGGGAAAGGTTTCTAAAACGCACCTCATTTCTCATCTGCTTGTGCCTAGGTTCGCCATTCCAGCCACTTTACTAGCAATCTCCCTCCTTGGAGCATCAGCACCTTTAACCTCCTGTTCCGTACAGGTTGCAATTTGTACTGAGGATGAACGGGAAGACGTGGAACCAATGAAAGACTAGCTCTTGGTGTTGGGACAGGCACAGGTCACTCTATTTTCCCATCAGGAAGAAGAATTAACCACAGGCTCAGCCTGCCCCCCGGAACCAGAACAGGGGCTGAAGCCATCCTGCGCTTTTGCGGCCAGCTCCCTAAAAAGCGAGTTGTAAAATGGAGGTTCAGGGCACTGCAATTCACAAACCTGCAGAGTTATAAATGATAACTCTCATCCACAAATATATTGAGGGAAGGCAAAGAAGAGGATTTGAAATCAAGGCAGAATTGCAGGAAACAGATTTCAGGAGGTAGATTCGAATCGCCTTTAAAGCACATGAAAAGCGGCAAAACGTTGACAATGATGCCCTTGGCCAAAAAGGGCGTATGCGTTTTTTCCTGAATATATTCAGGAAAAAACGCATACGCCCTTTTTGGCCAACCAAGCAACCTGGAAAGGCAAATCAGCGCTACAAAGATGTCTCGCTTCCCATTGGTCAAAAGGGCCATGCTGAAAAAAGTGTCAAAACCAGAAATGCAGGACAGGCCATGGAGAAATGGGAGCCTTGCTACACTGATGGGCGGGATGTAAATTGTCAACAGCCACTCTGGAGAAGTGTACGGTGAGTCCTGAAACGTCTAAAAAGCAAAGCTTAGAGAGCATAGGGCACTTCCACTCATGGGGTTATAAATTGGGAAAATTAAAAATCAGCAAGACACAAGCACCCCAAAGTTTAGGGCTGCTCTGTTGACAAGGACCTCCACTTCATTCCACCTTCAATATCCCAGGAAAGAGAAAAATGGATAAAGAAGTTGTGGTCCTTATGTACAATGGAATATCACTCAGCCGTGAAATCAATGTCATAAGGCTAGTAGCAGCATGATGAGTGGATTTAGGTACGACGACTCTAAGTGAAATAAGTCACACAGAAAAGGGCACTTCTCATAAGGTATCACTTATAGAGGGAATGTAAAAACCGTTACACTTGAACTGAATCAGAAAACAGAACAGAGTCACACATGCAGAAAACACACTATGGCTGCTTAACGGGAAAGGTGAGGTGGGGTGATACATAAAACAAAGGTTTCAAATTAGCTCAGGTACCGTTCCATAAACCCAATATGTAATAGACAAGACCTACTCCTTGCTCAGAGAACTGGACTCAACACGCCCTATTCACCGCACAAGAATATATCTGACTAGTAATAATCTTAAAACCTATGTATTGATATCTCTCTGTTAGTGTGTCAAGTGGGTGTAAAGCGGCATAAACACAGCAGTGAAAAGCAGCTAAACCCCATTATAAAAATAAATTACTTTGAAAAACCCGTGAAACAAAGACAGTGAAAGAGAGCGAAATTCTTACACAATGCGTTCAGGGGCTGTGATGCAACCTGGATTGACCATATCTAGACCCACAGCTGGATGAGACATAAGGGTGGACACTCTTGGGGCTGAGAGGTTTGGTGAGGTTTGGTGAGCAAACGCAGACCCTTTAAAGTAATACTGCATGGTACCCATCGCATGGGTTACAAATCTCCAGGTTCAAGGGCATCTTCCTACATCGAAAACATGCATGAGAAACCCAGAAGATGGTACACCGTGTGATGGGGAAAGGTTTCTAAAACGCACCTCATTTCTCATTTGCTTGTGACCGGGTTCGCCATTCCAGCCACTTTACTAGCAATCTCCCTCCTTGGAGCATCAGCACCTTTAACCTCCTGTTCCGTACAGGTTGCAATTTGTACTGAGGATGAACGGGAAGACGTGGAACCAATGAAAGACTAGCTCTTGGTGTTGGGACAGGCACAGGTCACTCTATTTTCCCATCAGGAAGAAGAATTAACCACAGGCTCAGCCTGCCCCCCGGAACCAGAACAGGGCCTGAAGCCATCCTGCGCTTTTGCGGCCAGCTCCCTAAAAAGCGAGTTGTAAAATGGAGGTTCAGGGCACTGCAATTCACAAACCTGCAGAGTTATAAATGATAACTCTCACCCACAAATATATTGAGGGAAGGCAAAGAAGAGGATTTGAAATCAAGGCAGAATTGCAGGAAACAGATTTCAGGAGGTAGATTCGAATCGCCTTTAAAGCACATGAAAAGCGGCAAAACGTTGACAATGATGCCCTTGGCCAAAAAGGGCGTATGCGTTTTTTCCTGAATATATTCAGGAAAAAACGCATACGCCCTTTTTGGCCAACCAAGCAACCTGGAAAGGCAAATCAGCGCTACAAAGATGTCTCGCTTCCCATCGGTCAAAAGGGCCATGCTGAAAAAAGTGTCAAAACCAGAAATGCAGGACAGGCCATGGAGAAATGGGAGCCTTGCTACACTGATGGGCGGGATGTAAATTGTCAACAGCCACTCTGGAGAAGTGTACGGTGAGTCCTGAAACGTCTAAAAAGCAAAGCTTAGAGAGCATAGGGCACTTCCACTCATGGGGGTATAAATTGGGAAAATGAAAAATCAGCAAGACACAAGCACCCCAAAGTTTAGGGCTGCTCTGTTGACAAGGACCTTCACTTCATTCCACCTTCAATATCCCAGGAAAGAGAAAAATGGATAAAGAAGTTGTGGTCCTTATGTACAATGGAATATCACTCAGCCGTGAAATCAATGTCATAAGGCTAGTAGCAGCATGATGAGTGGATTTAGGTACGACAACTCTAAGTGAAATAAGTCACACAGCAAAGGACACTTCTCATAAGGTATCACTTATAGAGGGAATGTAAAAACCGTTACACTTGAACTGAATTACAAAACAGAACAGAGTCACACATGCAGAAAACACACTATGGCTGCTTAACGGGAAAGGTGAGGTGGGGTGATACATAAAACAAGGGTTTCAAATTAGCTCAGATACCGTTCCATAAACCCAATATGTAATAGACAAGACCTACTCCTTGCTCAGAGAACTGGACTCAACACGCCCTATTCACCGCACAAGAATATATCTGACTAGTAATAATCTTAAAACCTATGTATTGATATCTCTCTGTTAGTGTGTCAAGTGGGTAAAAAGCGGCATAAACACAGCAGTGAAAAGCAGCTAAACCCCATTATAAAAATAAATTACTTTGAAAAACCCATGAAACAAAGACAGTGAAAGAGAACGAAATTCTTACACAATGCGTTCAGGGGCTGTGATGCAACCTGGTTTGACCATATCTAGACCCACAGCTGGATGAGACCTAAGGGTGGACACTGTTGCGGCTGAGAGGTTTGGTGAGGTTGGGTGAGCAAACGCAGACCCTTTAAAGTAATACTGCGTGGTACCCATCGCATGGGTCCCAAATCTCCAGGTTCAAGGGCATCTTCCTACATTGAAAACATGCATGAGATACCCAGAAGATGGTACACCGTGTGATGGGGAAAGGTTTCTAAAACGCACCTCATTTCTCATTTGCTTGTGCCCGGGTTCGCCATTCCAGCCACTTTACTAGCAATCTCCCTCCTTGGAGCATCAGCACCTTTAACCTCCTGTTCCGTACAGGTTGCAATTTGTACTGAGGATGAACGGGAAGACGTGGAACCAATGAAAGACTAGCTCTTGGTGTTGGGACAGGCACAGGTCACTCTATTTTCCCATCAGGAAGAAGAATTAACCACAGGCTCAGCCTGCCCCCCGGAACCAGAACAGGGGCTGAAGCCATCCTGCGCTTTTGCGGCCAGCTCCCTAAAAAGCGAGTTGTAAAATGGAGGTTCAGGGCACTGCAATTCACAAACCTGCAGATTTATAAATGATAACTCTCATCCACAAATATATTGAGGGAAGGCAAAGAAGAGGATTTGAAATCAAGGCAGAATTGCAGGAAACAGATTTCAGGAGGTAGATTCGAATCGCCTTTAAAGCACATGAAAAGCGGCAAAACGTTGACAATGATGCCCTTGGCCAAAAAGGGCGTATGCGTTTTTTCCTGAATATATTCAGGAAAAAACGCATACGCCCTTTTTGGCCAACCAAGCAACCTAGAAAGGCAAATCAGCGCTACAAAGATGTCTCGCTTCCCATTGGTCAAAAGGGTCATGCTGAAAAAAGTGTCAAAACCAGAAATGCAGGACAGGCCATGGAGAAATGGGAGCCTTGCTACACTGAAGGGCGGGATGTAAATTGTCAACAGCCACTCTGGAGAAGTGTACGGTGAGTCCTGAAACGTCTAAAAAGCAAAGCTTAGAGAGCATAGGGCACTTCCACTCATGGGGGTATAAATTGGGAAAATGAAAAATCAGCAAGACACAAGCACCCCAAAGTTTAGGGCTGCTCTGTTGACAAGGACCTCCACTTCATTCCACCTTCAATATCCCAGGAAAGAGAAAAATGGATAAAGAAGTTGTGGTCTTTATGTACAATGGAATATCACTCAGCCGTGAAATCAATGTCATAAGGCTAGTAGCAGCATGATGAGTGGATTTAGGTACGACGACTCTAAGTGAAATAAGTCACACAGCAAAGGACACTTCTCATAAGGTATCACTTATAGAGGGAATGTAAAAACCGTTACACTTGAACTGAATTACAAAACAGAACAGAGTCACACATGCAGAAAACACACTATGGCTGCTTAACGGGAAAGGTGAGGTGGGGTGATACATAAAACAAGGGTTTCAAATTAGCTCAGATACCGTTCCATAAACCCAATATGTAATAGACAAGACCTACTCCTTGCTCAGAGAACTGGACTCAACACGCCCTATTCACCGCACAAGAATATATCTGACTAGTAATAATCTTAAAACCTATGTATTGATATCTCTCTGTTAGTGTGTCAAGTGGGTAAAAAGCGGCATAAACACAGCAGTGAAAAGCAGCTAAACCCCATTATAAAAATAAATTACTTTGAAAAACCCATGAAACAAAGACAGTGAAAGAGAGAGAAATTCTTACACAATGCGTTCAGGGGCTGTGATGCAACCTGGATTGACCATATCTAGACCCACAGCTGGATGAGACCTAAGGGTGGACACTGTTGCGGCTGAGAGGTTTGGTGAGGTTGGGTGAGCAAACGCAGACCCTTTAAAGTAATACTGCGTGGTACCCATCGCATGGGTCCCAAATCTCCAGGTTCAAGGGCATCTTCCTACATCGAAAACATGCATGAGATACCCAGAAGATGGTACACCGTGTGATGGGGAAAGGTTTCTAAAACGCACCTCATTTCTCATTTGCTTGTGCCCGGGTTCGCCATTCCAGCCACTTTACTAGCAATCTCCCTCCTTGGAGCATCAGCACCTTTAACCTCCTGTTCCGTACAGGTTGCAATTTGTACTGAGGATGAACGGGAAGACGTGGAACCAATGAAAGACTAGCTCTTGGTGTTGGGACAGGCACAGGTCACTCTATTTTCCCATCAGGAAGAAGAATTAACCACAGGCTCAGCCTGCCCCCCGGAACCAGAACAGGGGCTGAAGCCATCCTGCGCTTTTGCGGCCAGCTCCCTAAAAAGCGAGTTGTAAAATGGAGGTTCAGGGCACTGCAATTCACAAACCTGCAGAGGTATAAATGATAACTCTCACCCACAAATATATTGAGGGAAGGCAAAGAAGAGGATTTGAAATCAAGGCAGAATTACAGGAAACAGATTTCAGGAGGTAGATTCGAATCGCCTTTAAAGCACATGAAAAGCGGCAAAACGTTGACAATGATGCCCTTGGCCAAAAAGGGCGTATGCGTTTTTTCCTGAATATATTCAGGAAAAAACGCATACGCCCTTTTTGGCCAACCAAGCAACCTAGAAAGGCAAATCAGCGCTACAAAGATGTCTCGCTTCCCATTGGTCAAAAGGGCCATGCTGAAAAAAGTGTCAAAACCAGAAATGCAGGACAGGCCATGGAGAAATGGGAGCCTTGCTACACTGATGGGCGGGATGTAAATTGTCAACAGCCACTCTGGAGAAGTGTATGGTGAGTCCTGAAACGTCTAAAAAGCAAAGCTTAGAGAGCATAGGGCACTTCCACTCATGGGGGTATAAATTGGGAAAATGAAAAATCAGCAAGACACAAGCACCCCAAAGTTTAGGGCTGCTCTGTTGACAAGGACCTCCACTTCATTCCACCTTCAATATCCCAGGAAAGAGAAAAATGGATAAAAAAGTTGTGGTCCTTATGTACAATGGAATATCACTCAGCCGTGAAATCAATGTCATAAGGCTAGTAGCAGCATGATGAGTGGATTTAGGTACGACGACTCTAAGTGAAATAAGTCACACAGCAAAGGACACTTCTCATAAGGTATCACTTATAGAGGGAATGTAAAAACCGTTACACTTGAACTGAATTACAAAACAGAACAGAGTCACACATGCAGAAAACACACTATGGCTGCTTAACGGGAAAGGTGAGGTGGGGTGATACATAAAACAAGGGTTTCAAATTAGCTCAGATACCGTTCCATAAACCCAATATGTAATAGACAAGACCTACTCCTTGCTCAGAGAACTGGACTCAACACGCCCTATTCACCGCACAAGAATATATCTGACTAGTAATAATCTTAAAACCTATGTATTGATATCTCTCTGTTAGTGTGTCAAGTGGGTAAAAAGCGGCATAAACACAGCAGTGAAAAGCAGCTAAACCCCATTATAAAAATAAATTACTTTGAAAAACCCATGAAACAAAGACAGTGAAAGAGAGAGAAATTCTTACACAGTGCGTTCAGGGGCTGTGATGCAACCTGGATTGACCATATCTAGACCCACAGCTGGATGAGACCTAAGGGTGGACACTGTTGCGGCTGAGAGGTTTGGTGAGGTTGGGTGAGCAAACGCAGACCCTTTAAAGTAATACTGCGTGGTACCCATCGCATGGGTCCCAAATCTCCAGGTTCAAGGGCATCTTCCTACATCGAAAACATGCATGAGATACCCAGAAGATGGTACACTGTGTGATGGGGAAAGGTTTCTAAAACGCACCTCATTTCTCATCTGCTTGTGCCCAGGTTCGCCATTCCAGCCACTTTACTAGCAATCTCCCTCCTTGGAGCATCAGCACCTTTAACCTCCTGTTCCGTACAGGTTGCAATTTGTACTGAGGATGAACGGGAAGACGTGGAACCAATGAAAGACTAGCTCTTGGTGTTGGGACAGGCACAGGTCACTCTATTTTCCCATCAGGAAGAAGAATTAACCACAGGCTCAGCCTGCCCCCCGGAACCAGAACAGGGGCTGAAGCCATCCTGCGCTTTTGCGGCCAGCTCCCTAAAAAGCGAGTTGTAAAATGGAGGTTCAGGGCACTGCAATTCACAAACCTGCAGAGTTATAAATGATAACTCTCATCCACAAATATATTGAGGGAAGGCAAAGAAGAGGATTTGAAATCAAGGCAGAATTGCAGGAAACAGATTTCAGGAGGTAGATTCTAATCGCCTTTAAAGCACATGAAAAGCGGCAAAACGTTGACAATGATGCCCTTGGCCAAAAAGGGCGTATGCGTTTTTTCCTGAATATATTCAGGAAAAAACGCATACGCCCTTTTTGGCCAACCAAGCAACCTGGAAAGGCAAATCAGCGCTACAAAGATGTCTCGCTTCCCATCGGTCAAAAGGGCCATGCTGAAAAAAGTGTCAAAACCAGAAATGCAGGACAGGCCATGGAGAAATGGGAGCCTTGCTACACTGATGGGCGGGATGTAAATTGTCAACAGCCACTCTGGAGAAGTGTACGGTGAGTCCTGAAACGTCTAAAAAGCAAAGCTTAGAGAGCATAGGGCACTTCCACTCATGGGGGTATAAATTGGGAAAATGAAAAATCAGCAAGACACAAGCACCCCAAAGTTTAGGGCTGCTCTGTTGACAAGGACCTCCACTTCATTCCACCTTCAATATCCCAGGAAAGAGAAAAATGGATAAAGAAGTTGTGGTCCTTATGTACAATGGAATATCACTCAGCCGTGAAATCAATGTCATAAGGCTAGTAGCAGCATGATGAGTGGATTTAGGTACGACGACACTAAGTGAAATAAGTCACACAGAAAAGGACACTTCTCATAAGGTATCACTTATAGAGGGAATGTAAAAACCGTTACACTTGAACTGAATTACAAAACAGAACAGAGTCACACATGCAGAAAACACACTATGGCTGCTTAACGGGAAAGGTGAGTTAGGGTGATACATAAAACAAGGGTTTCAAATTAGCTCAGATACCGTTCCATAAACCCAATATGTAATAGACAAGACCTACTCCTTGCTCAGAGAACTGGACTCAACACGCCCTATTCACCGCACAAGAATATATCTGACTAGTAATAATCTTAAAACCTATGTATTGATATCTCTCTGTTAGTGTGTCAAGTGGGTAAAAAGCGGCATAAACACAGCAGTGAAAAGCAGCTAAACCCCATTATAAAAATAAATTACTTTGAAAAACCCATGAAACAAAGACAGTGAAAGAGAGAGAAATTCTTACACAATGCGTTCAGGGGCTGTGATGCAACCTGGATTGACCATATCTAGACCCACAGCTGGATGAGACATAAGGGTGGACACTGTTGCGGCTGAGAGGTTTGGTGAGGTTGGGTGAGCAAACGCAGACCCTTTAAAGTAATACTGCGTGGTACCCATCGCATGGGTCCCAAATCTCCAGGTTCAAGGGCATCTTCCTACATCGAAAACATGCATGAGATACCCAGAAGATGGTACACTGTGTGATGGGGAAAGGTTTCTAAAACGCACCTCATTTCTCATCTGCTTGTGCCCAGGTTCGCCATTCCAGCCACTTTACTAGCAATCTCCCTCCTTGGAGCATCAGCACCTTTAACCTCCTGTTCCGTACAGGTTGCAATTTGTACTGAGGATGAACGGGAAGACGTGGAACCAATGAAAGACTAGCTCTTGGTGTTGGGACAGGCACAGGTCACTCTATTTTCCCATCAGGAAGAAGAATTAACCACAGGCTCAGCCTGCCCCCCGGAACCAGAACAGGGCCTGAAGCCATCCTGCGCTTTTGCGGCCAGCTCCCTAAAAAGCGAGTTGTAAAATGGAGGTTCAGGGCACTGCAATTCACAAACCTGCAGAGTTATAAATGATAACTCTCATCCACAAATATATTGAGGGAAGGCAAAGAAGAGGATTTGAAATCAAGGCAGAATTGCAGGAAAGAGATTTCAGGAGGTAGATTCGAATCACCTTTAAAGCACATGAAAAGCGGCAAAACGTTGACAATGATGCCCTTGGCCAAAAAGGGCGTATGCGTTTTTTCCTGAATATATTCAGGAAAAAACGCATACGCCCTTTTTGGCCAACCAAGCAACCTGGAAAGGCAAATCAGCGCTACAAAGATGTCTCGCTTCCCATTGGTCAAAAGGGCCATGCTGACAAAAGTGTCAAAACCAGAAATGCAGGACAGGCCATGGAGAAATGGGAGCCTTGCTACACTGATGGGCGGGATGTAAATTGTCAACAGCCACTCTGGAGAAGTGTACGGTGATTCCTGAAACGTCTAAAAAGCAAAGCTTAGAGAGCATAGGGCACTTCCACTCATGGGGTTATAAATTGGGAAAATGAAAAATCAGCAAGACACAAGCACCCCAAAGTTTAGGGCTGCTCTGTTGACAAGGACCTCCACTTCATTCCACCTTCAATATCCCAGGAAAGAGAAAAATGGATAAAGAAGTTGTGGTCCTTATGTACAATGGAATATCACTCAGCCGTGAAATCAATGTCATAAGGCTAGTACCAGCATGATGAGTGGATTTAGGTACGACGACTCTAAGTGAAATAAGTCACACAGAAAAGGGCACTTCTCATAAGGTATCACTTATAGAGGGAATGTAAAAACCGTTACACTTGAACTGAATTACAAAACAGAACAGAGTCACACATGCAGAAAACACACTATGGCTGCTTAACGGGAAAGGTGAGGTGGGGTGATACATAAAACAAGGGTTTCAAATTAGCTCAGATACCGTTCCATAAAACCAATATGTAATAGACAAGACCTACTCCTTGCTCAGAGAACTGGACTCAACACGCCCTATTCACCGCACAAGAATATATCTGACTAGTAATAATCTTAAAACCTATGTATTGATATCTCTCTGTTAGTGTGTCAAGTGGGTAAAAAGCGGCATAAACACAGCAGTGAAAAGCAGCTAAACCCCATTATAAAAATAAATTACTTTGAAAAACCCATGAAACAAAGACAGTGAAAGAGAGAGAAATTCTTACACAATGCGTTCAGGGGCTGTGATGCAACCTGGATTGACCATATCTAGACCCACAGCTGGATGAGACATAAGGGTGGACACTGTTGCGGCTGAGAAGTTTGGTGAGGTTGGCTGAGCAAACGCAGACCCTTTAAAGTAATACTGCGTGGTACCCATCGCATGGGTCCCAAATCTCCAGGTTCAAGGGCATCTTCCTACATCGAAAACATGCATGAGATACCCAGAAGATGGTACACCGTGTGATGGGGAAAGGTTTCTAAAACGCACCTCATTTCTCATCTGCTTGTGCCCGGGTTCGCCATTCCAGCCACTTTACTAGCAATCTCCCTCCTTGGAGCATCAGCACCTTTAACCTCCTGTTCCGTACAGGTTGCAATTTGTCCTGAGGATGAACGGGAAGACGTGGAACCAACGAGAGACTAGCTCTTGGTGTTGGGACAGGCACAGGTCACTCTATTTTCCCATCAGGAAGAAGAATTAACCACAGGCTCAGCCTGCCCCCCGGAACCAGAACCGGGCCTGAAGCCATCCTGCGCTTTTGCGGCCAGCTCCCTAAAAAGCGAGTTGTAAAATGGAGGTTCAGGGCACTGCAATTCACAAACATGCAGAGTTATAAATGATAACTCTCATCCACAAATATATTGAGGGAAGGCAAAGAAGAGGATTTGAAATCAAGGCAGAATTGCAGGAAACAGATTTCAGGAGGTAGATTCGAATCGCCTTTAAAGCACATGAAAAGCGGCAAAACGTTGACAATGATGCCCTTGGCCAAAAAGGGCGTATGCGTTTTTTCCTGAATATATTCAGGAAAAAACGCATACGCCCTTTTTGGCCAACCAAGCAACCTGGAAAGGCAAATCAGCGCTACAAAGAAGTCTCGCTTCCCATCGGTTAAAAGGGCCATGCTGAAAAAAGTGTCAAAACCAGAAATGCAGGACAGGCCATGGAGAAATGGGAGCCTTGCTACACTGATGGGCGGGATGTAAATTGTCAACAGCCACTCTGGAGAAGTGTACGGTGAGTCCTGAAACGTCTAAAAAGCAAAGCTTAGAGAGCATAGGGCACTTCCACTCATGGGGTTATAAATTGGGAAAATGAAAAATCAGCAAGACACAAGCACCCCAAAGTTTAGGGCTGCTCTGTTGACAAGGACCTCCACTTCATTCCACCTTCAATATCCCAGGAAAGAGAAAAATGGATAAAGAAGTTGTGGTCCTTATGTACAATGGAATATCACTCAGCCGTGAAATCAATGTCATAAGGCTAGTACCAGCATGATGAGTGGATTTAGGTACGACGACTCTAAGTGAAATAAGTCACACAGAAAAGGGCACTTCTCATAAGGTATCACTTATAGAGGGAATGTAAAAACCGTTACACTTGAACTGAATTACAAAACAGAACAGAGTCACACATGCAGAAAACACACTATGGCTGCTTAACGGGAAAGGTGAGGTGGGGTGATACATAAAACAAGGGTTTCAAATTAGCTCAGATACCGTTCCATAAAACCAATATGTAATAGACAAGACCTACTCCTTGCTCAGAGAACTGGACTCAACACGCCCTATTCACCGCACAAGAATATATCTGACTAGTAATAATCTTAAAACCTATGTATTGATATCTCTCTGTTAGTGTGTCAAGTGGGTAAAAAGCGGCATAAACACAGCAGTGAAAAGCAGCTAAACCCCATTATAAAAATAAATTACTTTGAAAAACCCATGAAACAAAGACAGTGAAAGAGAGAGAAATTCTTACACAATGCGTTCAGGGGCTGTGATGCAACCTGGATTGACCATATCTAGACCCACAGCTGGATGAGACATAAGGGTGGACACTGTTGCGGCTGAGAAGTTTGGTGAGGTTGGGTGAGCAAACGCAGACCCTTTAAAGTAATACTGCGTGGTACCCATCGCATGGGTCCCAAATCTCCAGGTTCAAGGGCATCTTCCTACATCGAAAACATGCATGAGATACCCAGAAGATGGTACACCGTGTGATGGGGAAAGGTTTCTAAAACGCACCTCATTTCTCATCTGCTTGTGCCCGGGTTCGCCATTCCAGCCACTTTACTAGCAATCTCCCTCCTTGGAGCATCAGCACCTTTAACCTCCTGTTCCGTACAGGTTGCAATTTGTCCTGAGGATGAACGGGAAGACGTGGAACCAACGAGAGACTAGCTCTTGGTGTTGGGACAGGCACAGGTCACTCTATTTTCCCATCAGGAAGAAGAATTAACCACAGGATCAGCCTGCCCCCCGGAACCAGAACCGGGCCTGAAGCCATCCTGCGCTTTTGCGGCCAGCTCCCTAAAAAGCGAGTTGTAAAATGGAGGTTCAGGGCACTGCAATTCACAAACCTGCAGAGTTATAAATGATAACTCTCATCCACAAATATATTGAGGGAAGGCAAAGAAGAGGATTTGAAATCAAGGCAGAATTGCAGGAAACAGATTTCAGGAGGTAGATTCGAATCGCCTTTAAAGCACATGAAAAGCGGCAAAACGTTGACAATGATGCCCTTGGCCAAAAAGGGCGTATGCGTTTTTTCCTGAATATATTCAGGAAAAAACGCATACGCCCTTTTTGGCCAACCAAGCAACCTGGAAAGGCAAATCAGCGCTACAAAGAAGTCTCGCTTCCCATCGGTTAAAAGGGCCATGCTGAAAAAAGTGTCAAAACCAGAAATGCAGGACAGGCCATGGAGAAATGGGAGCCTTGCTACACTGATGGGCGGGATGTAAATTGTCAACAGCCACTCTGGAGAAGTGTACGGTGAGTCCTGAAACGTCTAAAAACCAAAGCTTAGAGAGCATAGGGCACTTCCACTCATGGGGGTATAAATTGGGAAAATGAAAAATCAGCAAGACACAAGCACCCCAAAGTTTAGGGCTGCTCTGTTGACAAGGACCTCCACTTCATTCCACCTTCAATATCCCAGGAAAGAGAAAAATGGATAAAGAAGTTGTGGTCCTTATGTACAATGGAATATCACTCAGCCGTGAAATCAATGTCATAAGGCTAGTAGCAGCATGATGAGTGGATTTAGGTACGACGACTCTAAGTGAAATAAGTCACACAGAAAAGGACACTTCTCATAAGGTATCACTGATAGAGGGAATGTAAAAACCGTTACACTTGAACTGAATTACAAAACAGAACAGAGTCACACATGCAGAAAACACACTATGGCTGCTTAACGGGAAAGGTGAGTTAGGGTGATACATAAAACAAGGGTTTCAAATTAGCTCAGATACCGTTCCATAAACCCAATATGTAATAGACAAGACCTACTCCTTGCTCAGAGAACTGGACTCAACACGCCCTATTCACCGCACAAGAATATATCTGACTAGTAATAATCTTAAAACCTATGTATTGATATCTCTCTGTTAGTGTGTCAAGTGGGTAAAAAGCGGCATAAACACAGCAGTGAAAAGCAGCTAAACCCCATTATAAAAATAAATTACTTTGAAAAACCCATGAAACAAAGACAGTGAAAGAGAGAGAAATTCTTACACAATGCGTTCAGGGGCTGTGATGCAACCTGGATTGACCATATCTAGACCCACAGCTGGATGAGACATAAGGGTGGACACTGTTGCGGCTGAGAGGTTTGGTGAGGTTGGGTGAGCAAACGCAGACCCTTTAAAGTAATACTGCGTGGTACCCATCGCATGGGTCCCAAATCTCCAGGTTCAAGGGCATCTTCCTACATCGAAAACATGCATGAGATACCCAGAAGATGGTACACTGTGTGATGGGGAAAGGTTTCTAAAACGCACCTCATTTCTCATCTGCTTGTGCCCAGGTTCGCCATTCCAGCCACTTTACTAGCAATCTCCCTCCTTGGAGCATCAGCACCTTTAACCTCCTGTTCCGTACAGGTTGCAATTTGTACTGAGGATGAACGGGAAGACGTGGAACCAATGAAAGACTAGCTCTTGGTGTTGGGACAGGCACAGGTCACTCTATTTTCCCATCAGGAAGAAGAATTAACCACAGGCTCAGCCTGCCCCCCGGAACCAGAACAGGGCCTGAAGCCATCCTGCGCTTTTGCGGCCAGCTCCCTAAAAAGCGAGTTGTAAAATGGAGGTTCAGGGCACTGCAATTCACAAACCTGCAGAGTTATAAATGATAACTCTCATCCACAAATATATTGAGGGAAGGCAAAGAAGAGGATTTGAAATCAAGGCAGAATTGCAGGAAAGAGATTTCAGGAGGTAGATTCGAATCACCTTTAAAGCACATGAAAAGCGGCAAAACGTTGACAATGATGCCCTTGGCCAAAAAGGGCATATGCGTTTTTTCCTGAATATATTCAGGAAAAAACGCATACGCCCTTTTTGGCCAACCAAGCAACCTGGAAAGGCAAATCAGCGCTACAAAGATGTCTCGCTTCCCATTGGTCAAAAGGGCCATGCTGACAAAAGTGTCAAAACCAGAAATGCAGGACAGGCCATGGAGAAATGGGAGCCTTGCTACACTGATGGGCGGGATGTAAATTGTCAACAGCCACTCTGGAGAAGTGTACGGTGATTCCTGAAACGTCTAAAAAGCAAAGCTTAGAGAGCATAGGGCACTTCCACTCATGGGGTTATAAATTGGGAAAATGAAAAATCAGCAAGACACAAGCACCCCAAAGTTTAGGGCTGCTCTGTTGACAAGGACCTCCACTTCATTCCACCTTCAATATCCCAGGAAAGAGAAAAATGGATAAAGAAGTTGTGGTCCTTATGTACAATGGAATATCACTCAGCCGTGAAATCAATGTCATAAGGCTAGTACCAGCATGATGAGTGGATTTAGGTACGACGACTCTAAGTGAAATAAGTCACACAGAAAAGGGCACTTCTCATAAGGTATCACTTATAGAGGGAATGTAAAAACCGTTACACTTGAACTGAATTACAAAACAGAACAGAGTCACACATGCAGAAAACACACTATGGCTGCTTAACGGGAAAGGTGAGGTGGGGTGATACATAAAACAAGGGTTTCAAATTAGCTCAGATACCGTTCCATAAAACCAATATGTAATAGACAAGACCTACTCCTTGCTCAGAGAACTGGACTCAACACGCCCTATTCACCGCACAAGAATATATCTGACTAGTAATAATCTTAAAACCTATGTATTGATATCTCTCTGTTAGTGTGTCAAGTGGGTAAAAAGCGGCATAAACACAGCAGTGAAAAGCAGCTAAACCCCATTATAAAAATAAATTACTTTGAAAAACCCATGAAACAAAGACAGTGAAAGAGAGAGAAATTCTTACACAATGCGTTCAGGGGCTGTGATGCAACCTGGATTGACCATATCTAGACCCACAGCTGGATGAGACATAAGGGTGGACACTGTTGCGGCTGAGAAGTTTGGTGAGGTTGGCTGAGCAAACGCAGACCCTTTAAAGTAATACTGCGTGGTACCCATCGCATGGGTCCCAAATCTCCAGGTTCAAGGGCATCTTCCTACATCGAAAACATGCATGAGATACCCAGAAGATGGTACACCGTGTGATGGGGAAAGGTTTCTAAAACGCACCTCATTTCTCATCTGCTTGTGCCCGGGTTCGCCATTCCAGCCACTTTACTAGCAATCTCCCTCCTTGGAGCATCAGCACCTTTAACCTCCTGTTCCGTACAGGTTGCAATTTGTCCTGAGGATGAACGGGAAGACGTGGAACCAACGAGAGACTAGCTCTTGGTGTTGGGACAGGCACAGGTCACTCTATTTTCCCATCAGGAAGAAGAATTAACCACAGGCTCAGCCTGCCCCCCGGAACCAGAACCGGGCCTGAAGCCATCCTGCGCTTTTGCGGCCAGCTCCCTAAAAAGCGAGTTGTAAAATGGAGGTTCAGGGCACTGCAATTCACAAACATGCAGAGTTATAAATGATAACTCTCATCCACAAATATATTGAGGGAAGGCAAAGAAGAGGATTTGAAATCAAGGCAGAATTGCAGGAAACAGATTTCAGGAGGTAGATTCGAATCGCCTTTAAAGCACATGAAAAGCGGCAAAACGTTGACAATGATGCCCTTGGCCAAAAAGGGCGTATGCGTTTTTTCCTGAATATATTCAGGAAAAAACGCATACGCCCTTTTTGGCCAACCAAGCAACCTGGAAAGGCAAATCAGCGCTACAAAGAAGTCTCGCTTCCCATCGGTTAAAAGGGCCATGCTGAAAAAAGTGTCAAAACCAGAAATGCAGGACAGGCCATGGAGAAATGGGAGCCTTGCTACACTGATGGGCGGGATGTAAATTGTCAACAGCCACTCTGGAGAAGTGTACGGTGAGTCCTGAAACGTCTAAAAAGCAAAGCTTAGAGAGCATAGGGCACTTCCACTCATGGGGTTATAAATTGGGAAAATGAAAAATCAGCAAGACACAAGCACCCCAAAGTTTAGGGCTGCTCTGTTGACAAGGACCTCCACTTCATTCCACCTTCAATATCCCAGGAAAGAGAAAAATGGATAAAGAAGTTGTGGTCCTTATGTACAATGGAATATCACTCAGCCGTGAAATCAATGTCATAAGGCTAGTACCAGCATGATGAGTGGATTTAGGTACGACGACTCTAAGTGAAATAAGTCACACAGAAAAGGGCACTTCTCATAAGGTATCACTTATAGAGGGAATGTAAAAACCGTTACACTTGAACTGAATTACAAAACAGAACAGAGTCACACATGCAGAAAACACACTATGGCTGCTTAACGGGAAAGGTGAGGTGGGGTGATACATAAAACAAGGGTTTCAAATTAGCTCAGATACCGTTCCATAAAACCAATATGTAATAGACAAGACCTACTCCTTGCTCAGAGAACTGGACTCAACACGCCCTATTCACCGCACAAGAATATATCTGACTAGTAATAATCTTAAAACCTATGTATTGATATCTCTCTGTTAGTGTGTCAAGTGGGTAAAAAGCGGCATAAACACAGCAGTGAAAAGCAGCTAAACCCCATTATAAAAATAAATTACTTTGAAAAACCCATGAAACAAAGACAGTGAAAGAGAGAGAAATTCTTACACAATGCGTTCAGGGGCTGTGATGCAACCTGGATTGACCATATCTAGACCCACAGCTGGATGAGACATAAGGGTGGACACTGTTGCGGCTGAGAAGTTTGGTGAGGTTGGGTGAGCAAACGCAGACCCTTTAAAGTAATACTGCGTGGTACCCATCGCATGGGTCCCAAATCTCCAGGTTCAAGGGCATCTTCCTACATCGAAAACATGCATGAGATACCCAGAAGATGGTACACCGTGTGATGGGGAAAGGTTTCTAAAACGCACCTCATTTCTCATCTGCTTGTGCCCGGGTTCGCCATTCCAGCCACTTTACTAGCAATCTCCCTCCTTGGAGCATCAGCACCTTTAACCTCCTGTTCCGTACAGGTTGCAATTTGTCCTGAGGATGAACGGGAAGACGTGGAACCAACGAGAGACTAGCTCTTGGTGTTGGGACAGGCACAGGTCACTCTATTTTCCCATCAGGAAGAAGAATTAACCACAGGATCAGCCTGCCCCCCGGAACCAGAACCGGGCCTGAAGCCATCCTGCGCTTTTGCGGCCAGCTCCCTAAAAAGCGAGTTGTAAAATGGAGGTTCAGGGCACTGCAATTCACAAACCTGCAGAGTTATAAATGATAACTCTCATCCACAAATATATTGAGGGAAGGCAAAGAAGAGGATTTGAAATCAAGGCAGAATTGCAGGAAACAGATTTCAGGAGGTAGATTCGAATCGCCTTTAAAGCACATGAAAAGCGGCAAAACGTTGACAATGATGCCCTTGGCCAAAAAGGGCGTATGCGTTTTTTCCTGAATATATTCAGGAAAAAACGCATACGCCCTTTTTGGCCAACCAAGCAACCTGGAAAGGCAAATCAGCGCTACAAAGAAGTCTCGCTTCCCATCGGTTAAAAGGGCCATGCTGAAAAAAGTGTCAAAACCAGAAATGCAGGACAGGCCATGGAGAAATGGGAGCCTTGCTACACTGATGGGCGGGATGTAAATTGTCAACAGCCACTCTGGAGAAGTGTACGGTGAGTCCTGAAACGTCTAAAAACCAAAGCTTAGAGAGCATAGGGCACTTCCACTCATGGGGGTATAAATTGGGAAAATGAAAAATCAGCAAGACACAAGCACCCCAAAGTTTAGGGCTGCTCTGTTGACAAGGACCTCCACTTCATTCCACCTTCAATATCCCAGGAAAGAGAAAAATGGATAAAGAAGTTGTGGTCCTTATGTACAATGGAATATCACTCAGCCGTGAAATCAATGTCATAAGGCTAGTAGCAGCATGATGAGTGGATTTAGGTACGACGACTCTAAGTGAAATAAGTCACACAGAAAAGGACACTTCTCATAAGGTATCACTGATAGAGGGAATGTAAAAACCGTTACACTTGAACTGAATTACAAAACAGAACAGAGTCACACATGCAGAAAACACATTATGGCTGCTTAACGGGAAAGGTGAGGTGGGGTGATACATAAAACAAGGGTTTCAAATTAGCTCAGATACCGTTCCATAAAACCAATATGTAATAGACAAGACCTACTCCTTGCTCAGAGAACTGGACTCAACACGCCCTATTCACCGCACAAGAATATATCTGACTAGTAATAATCTTAAAACCTATGTATTGATATCTCTCTGTTAGTGTGTCAAGTGGGTGTAAAGCGGCATAAACACAGCAGTGAAAAGCAGCTAAACCCCATTATAAAAATAAATTACTTTGAAAAACCCGTGAAACAAAGACAGTGAAAGAGAGCGAAATTCTTACACAATGCGTTCAGGGGCTGTGATGCAACCTGGATTGACCATATCTAGACCCACAGCTGGATGAGACATAAGGGTGTACACTGTTGCGGCTGAGAGGTTTGGTGAGGTTGGGTGAGCAAACGCAGACCCTTTAAAGTAATACTGCGTGGTACCCATCGCATGGGTCCCAAATCTCCAGGTTCAAGGGCATCTTCCTACATCGAAAACATGCATGAGATACCCAGAAGATGGTACACCGTGTGATGGGGAAAGGTTTCTAAAACGCATCTCATTTCTCATCTGCTTGTGCCCCGGTTCGCCATTCCAGCCACTTTACTAGCAATCTCCCTCCTTGGAGCATCAGCACCTTTAACCTCCTGTTCCGTACAGGTTGCAATTTGTCCTGAGGATGAACGGGAAGACGTGGAACCAATGAAAGACTAGCTCTTGGTGTTGGGACAGGCACAGGTCACTCTATTTTCCCATCAGGAAGAAGAATTAACCACAGGCTCAGCCTGCCCCCCGCAACCAGAACAGGGGCTGAAGCCATCCTGCGCTTTTGCGGCCAGCTCCCTAAAAAGCGAGTTGTAAAATGGAGGTTCAGGGCACTGCAATTCACAAACCTGCAGAGTTATAAATGATAACTCTCATCCACAAATATATTGAGGGAAGGCAAAGAAGAGGATTTGAAATCAAGGCAGAATTGCAGGAAACAGATTTCAGGAGGTAGATTCGAATCGCCTTTAAAGCACATGAAAAGCGGCAAAACGTTGACAATGATGCCCTTGGCCAAAAAGGGCGTATGCGTTTTTTCCTGAATATATTCAGGAAAAAACGCATACGCCCTTTTTGGCCAACCAAGCAACCTGGAAAGGCAAATCAGCGCTACAAAGAAGTCTCGCTTCCCATCGGTTAAAAGGGCCATGCTGAAAAAAGTGTCAAAACCAGAAATGCAGGACAGGCCATGGAGAAATGGGAGCCTTGCTACACTGATGGGCGGGATGTAAATTGTCAACAGCCACTCTGGAGAAGTGTACGGTGATTCCTGAAACGTCTAAAAAGCAAAGCTTAGAGAGCATAGGGCACTTCCACTCATGGGGGTATAAATTGGGAAAATGAAAAATCAGCAAGACACAAGCACCCCAAAGTTTAGGGCTGCTCTGTTGACAAGGACCTCCACTTCATTCCACCTTCAATATCCCAGGAAAGAGAAAAATGGATAAAGAAGTTGTGGTCCTTATGTACAATGGAATATCACTCAGCCGTGAAATCAATGTCATAAGGCTAGTAGCAGCATGATGAGTGGATTTAGGTACAACGACTCTAAGTGAAATAAGTCACACAGAAAAGGACACTTCTCATAAGGTATCACTGATAGAGGGAATGTAAAAACCGTTACACTTGAACTGAATTACAAAACAGAACAGAGTCACACATGCAGAAAACACACTATGGCTGCTTAACGGGAAAGGTGAGGTGGGGTGATACATAAAACAAGGGTTTCAAATGAGCTCAGATACCGTTCCATAAAACCAATATGTAATAGACAAGACCTACTCCTTGCTCAGAGAACTGGACTCAACACGCCCTATTCACCGCACAAGAATATATCTGACTAGTAATAATCTTAAAACTTATGTATTGATATCTCTCTGTTAGTGTGTCAAGTGGGTGTAAAGCGGCATAAACACAGCAGTGAAAAGCAGCTAAACCCCATTATAAAAATAAATTACTTTGAAAAACCCGTGAAACAAAGACAGTGAAAGAGAGCGAAATTCTTACACAATGCGTTCACGGGCTGTGATGCAACCTGGATTGACCATATCTAGACCCACAGCTGGATGAGACCTAAGGGTGGACACTGTTGCGGCTGAGAGGTTTGGTGAGGTTGGGTGAGCAAACGCAGACCCTTTAAAGTAATACTGCGTGGTACCCATCGCATGGGTCCCAAATCTCCAGGTTCAAGGGCATCTTCCTACATCGAAAACATGCATGAGATACCCAGAAGATGGTACACCGTGTGATGGGGAAAGGTTTCTAAAACGCAACTCATTTCTCATTTGCTTGTGCCCGGGTTCGCCATTCCAGCCACTTTACTAGCAATCTCCCTCCTTGGAGCATCAGCACCTTTAACCTCCTGTTCCGTACAGGTTGCAATTTGTACTGAGGATGAACGGGAAGACGTGGAACCAATGAAAGACTAGCTCTTGGTGTTGGGACAGGCACAGGTCACTCTATTTTCCCATCAGGAAGAAGAATTAACCACAGGCTCAGCCTGCCCCCCGGAACCAGAACAGGGGCTGAAGCCATCCTGCGCTTTTGCGGCCAGCTCCCTAAAAAGCGAGTTGTAAAATGGAGGTTCAGGGCACTGCAATTCACAAACCTGCAGAGTTATAAATGATAACTCTCATCCACAAATATATTGAGGGAAGGCAAAGAAGAGGATTTGAAATCAAGGCAGAATTGCAGGAAACAGATTTCAGGAGGTAGATTCGAATCGCCTTTAAAGCACATGAAAAGCGGCAAAACGTTGACAATGATGCCCTTGGCCAAAAAGGGCGTATGCGTTTTTTCCTGAATATATTCAGGAAAAAACGCATACGCCCTTTTTGGCCAACCAAGCAACCTGAAAAGGCAAATCAGCGCTACAAAGAAGTCTCGCTTCCCATCGGTTAAAAGGGCCATGCTGAAAAAAGTGTCAAAACCAGAAATGCAGGACAGGCCATGGAGAAATGGGAGCCTTGCTACACTGATGGGCGGGATGTAAATTGTCAACAGCCACTCTGGAGAAGTGTACGGTGAGTCCTGAAACGTCTAAAAAGCAAAGCTTAGAGAGCATAGGGCACTTCCACTCATGGGGGTATAAATTGGGAAAATGAAAAATCAGCAAGACACAAGCACCCCAAAGTTTAGGGCTGCTCTGTTGACAAGGACCTCCACTTCATTCCACCTTCAATATCCCAGGAAAGAGAAAAATGGATAAAGAAGTTGTGGTCCTTATGTACAATGGAATATCACTCAGCCGTGAAATCAATGTCATAAGGCTAGTAGCAGCATGATGAGTGGATTTAGGTACAACGACTCGAAGTGAAATAAGTCACACAGAAAAGGACACTTCTCATAAGGTATCACTTATAGAGGGAATGTAAAAACCGTTACACTTGAACTGAATTACAAAACAGAACAGAGTCACACATGCAGAAAACACACTATGGCTGCTTAACGGGAAAGGTGAGGTGGGGTGATACATAAAACAAGGGTTTCAAATTAGCTCAGATACCGTTCCATTAAACCAATATGTAATAGACAAGACCTACTCCTTGCTCAGAGAACTGGACTCAACACGCCCTATTCACCACACAAGAATATATCTGACTAGTAAAAATCTTATAACTTATGTATTGATATCTCTCTGTTAGTGTGTCAAGTGTGTGTAAAGCGGCATAAACACAGCAGTGAAAAGCAGCTAAACCCCATTATAAAAATAAATTACTTTGAAAAACCCATGAAACAAAGACAGTGAAAGAGATAGAAATTCTTACACAATGCGTTCAGGGGCTGTGATGCAACCTGGATTGACCATATCTAGACCCACAGCTGGATGAGACATAAGGGTGGACACTCTTGAGGCTGAGAGGTTTGGTGAGGTTGGGTGAGCAAACGCAGACCCTTTAAAGTAATACTTCATGGTACCCATCGCATGGGTCCCAAATCGCCAGGTTCCAGGGCATCTTCCTACATCGAAAACATGCATGAGAAACCCAGAAGATGGTACACCGTGTGATGTGGAAAGGTTTCTAAAACGCACCTCATTTCTCATCTCCTTGTGCCCGGGTTCGCTATTCCAGCCGCTTTACTAGCAATCTCCCTACTTGGAGCATCAGCACCTTTAACCTCCTGTTCCGTACAGGTTGCAATTTGTCCTGAGGATGAACGGGAAGACGTGGAACCAATGAGAGACTAGCTCTTGGTGTAGGGACACGCACAGGTTACTCTATTTTCCCATCAGGAAGAAGAATTAACCACAGGCTCAGCCTGCCCCCCGGAACCAGAACAGGGCCTGAAGCCATCCTGCGCTTTTGCGGCCAGCTCCCTAAAAAGCGAGTTGTAAAATGGAGGTTCAGGGCACTGCAATTCACAAACCTGCAGAGTTATAAATGATAACTCTCATCCACAAATATATTGAGGGAAGGCAAAGAAGAGGATTTGAAATCAAGGCAGAATTGCAGGAAACAGATTTCAGGAGGTAGATTCGAATCGCCTTTAAAACACATGAAAAGCGGCAAAACGTTGACAATGATGCCCTTGGCCAAAAAGGGCGTATGCGTTTTTTCCTGAATATATTCAGGAAAAAACGCATACGCCCTTTTTGGCCAACCAAGCAACCTGGAAAGGCAAATCAGCGCTACAAAGAAGTCTCGCTTCCCATCGGTCAAAAGGGCCATGCTGAAAAAAGTGTCAAAACCAGAAATGCAGGACAGGCCATGGAGAAATGGGAGCCTTGCTACACTGATGGGCGGGATGAAAATTGTCAACAGCCACTCTGGAGAAGTGTACGGTGAGTCCTGAAACGTCTAAAAAGCAAAGCTTAGAGAGCATAGGGCACTTCCACTCATGGGGGTATAAATTGGGAAAAGGAAAAATCAGCAAGACACAAGCACCCCAAAGTTTAGGGCTGCTCTGTTGAGAAGGACCTCCACTTCATTCCACATTCAATATCCCAGGAAAGAGAAAAATGGATAAAGAAGTTGTGGTCCTTATGTACAATGGAATATCACTCAGCCGTGAAATCAATGTCATAAGGCTAGTAGCAGCATGATGAGTGGATTTAGGTACAACGACTCTAAGTGAAATAAGTCACACAGAAAAGGACACTTCTCATAAGGTATCACTGATAGAGGGAATGTAAAAACCGTTACACTTGAACTGAATTACAAAACAGAACAGAGTCACACATGCAGAAAACACACTATGGCTGCTTAACGGGAAAGGTGAGGTGGGGTGATACATAAAACAAGGGTTTCAAATTAGCTCAGATACCGTTCCATAAAACCAATATGTAATAGACAAGACCTACTCCTTGCTCAGAGAACTGGACTCAACACGCCCTATTCACCGCACAAGAATATATCTGACTAGTAATAATCTTATAACTTATGTATTGATATCTCTCTGTTAGTGTGTCAAGTGGGTGTAAAGCGGCATAAACACAGCAGTGAAAAGCAGCTAAACCCCATTATAAAAATAAATTACTTTGAAAAACCCATGAAACAAAGACAGTGAAAGAGATAGAAATTCTTACACAATGCGTTCAGGGGCTGTGATGCAACCTGGATTGACCATATCTAGACCCACAGCTGGATGAGACATAAGGGTGGACACTCTTGGGGCTGAGAGGTTTGGTGAGGTTGGGTGAGCAAACGCAGACCCTTTAAAGTAATACTGCATGGTACCCATCGCATGGGTCCCAAATCGCCAGGTTCAAGGGCATCTTCCTACATCCAAAACATGCATGAGAAACACAGAAGATGGTACACCGTGTGATGTGGAAAGGTTTCTAAAACGCACCTCATTTCTCATCTCCTTGTGCCCGGATTCGCTATTCCAGCCGCTTTACTAGCAATCTCCCTACTTGGAGCATCAGCACCTTTATCCTCCTGTTCAGTACAGGTTGCAATTTGTCCTGAGGATGAACGGGAAGACGTGGAACCAATGCGAGACTAGCTCTTGGTGTTGGGACAGGCACAGGTTACTCTATTTTCCCATCAGGAAGAAGAATTAACCACAGGCTCAGCCTGCCCCCCGGAACCAGAACAGGGCCTGAAGCCATCCTGCGCTTTTGCGGCCAGCTCCCTAAAAAGCGAGTTGTAAAATGGAGGTTCAGGGCACTGCAATTCACAAACCTGCAGAGTTATAAATGATAACTCTCATCCACAAATATATTGAGGGAAGCCAAAGAAGAGGATTTGAAATCAAGGCAGAATTGCAGGAAACAGATTTCAGGAGGTAGATTCGAATCGCCTTTAAAGCACATGAAAAGCGGCAAAACGTTGACAATGATGCCCTTGGCCAAAAAGGGCGTATGCGTTTTTTCCTGAATATATTCAGGAAAAAACGCATACGCCCTTTTTGGCCAACCAAGCAACCTGGAAAGGCAAATCAGCGCTACAAAGAAGTCTCGCTTCCCATCGGTCAAAAGGGCCATGCTGAAAAAAGTGTCAAAACCAGAAATGCAGGACAGGCCATGGAGAAATGGGAGCCTTGCTACACTGATGGGCGGGATGTAAATTGTCAACAGCCACTCTGGAGAAGTGTACGGTGAGTCCTGAAACGTCTAAAAAGCAAAGCTTAGAGAGCATAGGGCACTTCCACTCATGGGGGTATAAATTGGGAAAAGGAAAAATCAGCAAGACACAAGCACCCCAAAGTTTAGGGCTGCTCTGTTGACAAGGACCTCCACTTCATTCCACCTTCAATATCCCAGGAAAGAGAAAAATGGATAAAGAAGTTGTGGTCCTTATGTACAATGGAATATCACTCAGCCATGAAATCAATGTCATAAGGCTAGTAGCAGCATGATGAGTGGATTTAGGTACGACGATTCTAAGTGAAATAAGTCACACAGAAAAGGACACTTCTCATAAGGTATCACTGATAGAGGGAATGTAAAAACCGTTACACTTGAACTGAATTACAAAACAGAACAGAGTCACACATGCAGAAAACACACTATGGCTGCTTAACGGGAAAGGTGAGGTGGGGTGATACATAAAACAAGGGTTTCAAATTAGCTCAGATACCGTTCCATAAAACCAATATGTAATAGACAAGACCTACTCCTTGCTCAGAGAACTGGACTCAACACGCCCTATTCACCGCACAAGAATATATCTGACTAGTAATAATCTTATAACTTATGTATTGATATCTCTCTGTTAGTGTGTCAAGTGGGTGTAAAGCGGCATAAACACAGCAGTGAAAAGCAGCTAAACCCCATTATAAAAATAAATTACTTTGAAAAACCCATGAAACAAAGACAGTGAAAGAGATAGAAATTCTTACACAATGCGTTCAGGGGCTGTGATGCAACCTGGATTGACCATATCTAGACCCACAGCTGGATGAGACATAAGGGTGGACACTCTTGGGGCTGAGAGGTTTGGTGAGGTTGGGTGAGCAAACGCAGACCCTTTAAAGTAATACTGCATGGTACCCATCGCATGGGTCCCAAATCGCCAGGTTCAAGGGCATCTTCCTACATCCAAAACATGCATGAGAAACACAGAAGATGGTACACCGTGTGATGTGGAACGGTTTCTAAAACGCACCTCATTTCTCATCTCCTTGTGCCCGGGTTCGCTATTCCAGCCGCTTTACTAGCAATCTCCCTACTTGGAGCATCAGCACCTTTATCCTCCTGTTCCGTACAGGTTGCAATTTGTCCTGAGGATGAACGGGAAGACGTGGAACCAATGCGAGACTAGCTCTTGGTGTTGGGACAGGCACAGGTTACTCTATTTTCCCATCAGGAAGAAGAATTAACCACAGGCTCAGCCTGCCCCCCGGAACCAGAACAGGGCCTGAAGCCATCCTGCGCTTTTGCGGCCAGCTCCCTAAAAAGCGAGTTGTAAAATGGAGGTTCAGGGCACTGCAATTCACAAACCTGCAGAGTTATAAATGATAACTCTCATCCACAAATATATTGAGGGAAGGCAAAGAAGAGGATTTGAAATCAAGGCAGAATTGCAGGAAACAGATTTCAGGAGGTAGATTCGAATCGCCTTTAAAGCACATGAAAAGCGGCAAAACGTTGACAATGATGCCCTTGGCCAAAAAGGGCGTATGCGTTTTTTCCTGAATATATTCAGGAAAAAACGCATACGCCCTTTTTGGCCAACCAAGCAACCTGGAAAGGCAAATCAGCGCTACAAAGAAGTCTCGCTTCCCATCGGTCAAAAGGGCCATGCTGAAAAAAGTGTCAAAACCAGAAATGCAGGACAGGCCATGGAGAAATGGGAGCCTTGCTACACTGATGGGCGGGATGTAAATTGTCAACAGCCACTCTGGAGAAGTGTACGGTGAGTCCTGAAACGTCTAAAAAGCAAAGCTTAGAGAGCATAGGGCACTTCCACTCATGGGGGTATAAATTGGGAAAAGGAAAAATCAGCAAGACACAAGCACCCCAAAGTTTAGGGCTGCTCTGTTGACAAGGACCTCCACTTCATTCCACCTTCAATATCCCAGGAAAGAGAAAAATGGATAAAGAAGTTGTGGTCCTTATGTACAATGGAATATCACTCAGCCATGAAATCAATGTCATAAGGCTAGTAGCAGCATGATGAGTGGATTTAGGTACGACGATTCTAAGTGAAATAAGTCACACAGAAAAGGACACTTCTCATAAGGTATCACTGATAGAGGGAATGTAAAAACCGTTACACTTGAACTGAATTACAAAACAGAACAGAGTCACACATGCAGAAAACACACTATGGCTGCTTAACGGGAAAGGTGAGGTGGGGTGATACATAAAACAAGGGTTTCAAATTAGCTCAGATACCGTTCCATAAAACCAATATGTAATAGACAAGACCTACTCCTTGCTCAGAGAACTGGACTCAACACGCCCTATTCACCGCACAAGAATATATCTGACTAGTAATAATCTTAAAACCTATGTATTGATATCTCTCTGTTAGTGTGTCAAGTGGGTGTAAAGCGGCATAAACACAGCAGTGAAAAGCAGCTAAACCCCATTATAAAAATAAATTACTTTGAAAAACCCGTGAAACAAAGACAGTGAAAGAGAGCGAAATTCTTACACAATGCGTTCAGGGGCTGTGATGCAACCTGGATTGACCATATCTAGACCCACAGCTGGATGAGACCTAAGGGTGGACACTGTTGCGGCTGAGAGGTTTGGTGAGGTTGGGTGAGCAAACGCAGACCCTTTAAAGTAATACTGCGTGGTACCCATCGCATGGGTCCCAAATCTCCAGGTTCAAGGGCATCTTCCTACATCGAAAACATGCATGAGATACCCAGAAGATGGTACACTGTGTGATGGGGAAAGGTTTCTAAAACGCACCTCATTTCTCATTTGCTTGTGCCCGGGTTCGCCATTCCAGCCACTTTACTAGCAATCTCCCTCCTTGGAGCATCAGCACCTTTAACCTCCTGTTCCGTACAGGTTGCAATTTGTACTGAGGATGAACGGGAAGACGTGGAACCAATGAAAGACTAGCTCTTGGTGTTGGGACAGGCACAGGTCACTCTATTTTCCCATCAGGAAGAAGAATTAACCACAGGCTCAGCCTGCCCCCCGGAACCAGAACAGGGGCTGAAGCCATCCTGCGCTTTTGCGGCCAGCTCCCTAAAAAGCGAGTTGTAAAATGGAGGTTCAGGGCACTGCAATTCACAAACCTGCAGAGTTATAAATGATAACTCTCATCCACAAATATATTGAGGGAAGGCAAAGAAGAGGATTTGAAATCAAGGCAGAATTGCAGGAAACAGATTTCAGGAGGTAGATTCGAATCGCCTTTAAAGCACATGAAAAGCGGCAAAACGTTGACAATGATGCCCTTGGCCAAAAAGGGCGTATGCGTTTTTTCCTGAATATATTCAGGAAAAAACGCATACGCCCTTTTTGGCCAACCAAGCAACCTGGAAAGGCAAATCAGCGCTACAAAGATGTCTGGCTTCCCATTGGTCAAAAGGGCCATGCTGAAAAAAGTGTCAAAACCAGAAATGCAGGACAGGCCATGGAGAAATGGGAGCCTTGCTACACTGATGGGCGGGATGTAAATTGTCAACAGCCACTCTGGAGAAGTGTACGGTGAGTCCTGAAACGTCTAAAAACCAAAGCTTAGAGAGCATAGGGCACTTCCACTCATGGGGGTATAAATTGGGAAAATGAAAAATCAGCAAGACACAAGCACCCCAAAGTTTAGGGCTGCTCTGTTGACAAGGACCTCCACTTCATTCCACCTTCAATATCCCAGGAAAGAGAAAAATGGATAAAGAAGTTGTGGTCCTTATGTACAATGGAATATCACTCAGCCGTGAAATCAATGTCATAAGGCTAGTAGCAGCATGATGAGTGGATTTAGGTACGACGACTCTAAGTGAAATAAGTCACACAGCAAAGGACACTTCTCATAAGGTATCACTTATAGAGGGAATGTAAAAACCGTTACACTTGAACTGAATTACAAAACAGAACAGAGTCACACATGCAGAAAACACACTATGGCTGCTTAACGGGAAAGGTGAGGTGGGGTGATACATAAAACAAGGGTTTCAAATTAGCTCAGATACCGTTCCATAAACCCAATATGTAATAGACAAGACCTACTCCTTGCTCAGAGAACTGGACTCAACACGCCCTATTCACCGCACAAGAATATATCTGACTAGTAATAATCTTAAAACCTATGTATTGATATCTCTCTGTTAGTGTGTCAAGTGGGTAAAAAGTGGCATAAACACAGCAGTGAAAAGCAGCTAAACCCCATTATAAAAATAAATTACTTTGAAAAACCCGTGAAACAAAGACAGTGAAAGAGAGCGAAATTCTTACACAATGCGTTCAGGGGCTGTGATGCAACCTGGATTGACCATATCTAGACCCACAGCTGGATGAGACATAAGGGTGTACACTGTTGCGGCTGAGAGGTTTGGTGAGGTTGGGTGAGCAAACGCAGACCCTTTAAAGTAATACTGCGTGGTACCCATCGCATGGGTCCCAAATCTCCAGGTTCAAGGGCATCTTCCTACATCGAAAACATGCATGAGATACCCAGAAGATGGTACACCGTGTGATGGGGAAAGGTTTCTAAAACGCATCTCATTTCTCATCTGCTTGTGCCCCGGTTCGCCATTCCAGCCACTTTACTAGCAATCTCCCTCCTTGGAGCATCAGCACCTTTAACCTCCTGTTCCGTACAGGTTGCAATTTGTCCTGAGGATGAACGGGAAGACGTGGAACCAATGAAAGACTAGCTCTTGGTGTTGGGACAGGCACAGGTCACTCTATTTTCCCATCAGGAAGAAGAATTAACCACAGGCTCAGCCTGCCCCCCGCAACCAGAACAGGGGCTGAAGCCATCCTGCGCTTTTGCGGCCAGCTCCCTAAAAAGCGAGTTGTAAAATGGAGGTTCAGGGCACTGCAATTCACAAACCTGCAGAGTTATAAATGATAACTCTCATCCACAAATATATTGAGGGAAGGCAAAGAAGAGGATTTGAAATCAAGGCAGAATTGCAGGAAACAGATTTCAGGAGGTAGATTCGAATCGCCTTTAAAGCACATGAAAAGCGGCAAAACGTTGACAATGATGCCCTTGGCCAAAAAGGGCGTATGCGTTTTTTCCTGAATATATTCAGGAAAAAACGCATACGCCCTTTTTGGCCAACCAAGCAACCTGGAAAGGCAAATCAGCGCTACAAAGAAGTCTCGCTTCCCATCGGTTAAAAGGGCCATGCTGAAAAAAGTGTCAAAACCAGAAATGCAGGACAGGCCATGGAGAAATGGGAGCCTTGCTACACTGATGGGCGGGATGTAAATTGTCAACAGCCACTCTGGAGAAGTGTACGGTGATTCCTGAAACGTCTAAAAAGCAAAGCTTAGAGAGCATAGGGCACTTCCACTCATGGGGGTATAAATTGGGAAAATGAAAAATCAGCAAGACACAAGCACCCCAAAGTTTAGGGCTGCTCTGTTGACAAGGACCTCCACTTCATTCCACCTTCAATATCCCAGGAAAGAGAAAAATGGATAAAGAAGTTGTGGTCCTTATGTACATTGGAATATCACTCAGCCGTGAAATCAATGTCATAAGGCTAGTAGCAGCATGATGAGTGGATTTAGGTACAACGACTCTAAGTGAAATAAGTCACACAGAAAAGGACACTTCTCATAAGGTATCACTGATAGAGGGAATGTAAAAACCGTTACACTTGAACTGAATTACAAAACAGAACAGAGTCACACATGCAGAAAACACACTATGGCTGCTTAACGGGAAAGGTGAGGTGGGGTGATACATAAAACAAGGGTTTCAAATGAGCTCAGATACCGTTCCATAAAACCAATATGTAATAGACAAGACCTACTCCTTGCTCAGAGAACTGGACTCAACACGCCCTATTCACCGCACAAGAATATATCTGACTAGTAATAATCTTAAAACTTATGTATTGATATCTCTCTGTTAGTGTGTCAAGTGGGTGTAAAGCGGCATAAACACAGCAGTGAAAAGCAGCTAAACCCCATTATAAAAATAAATTACTTTGAAAAACCCGTGAAACAAAGACAGTGAAAGAGAGCGAAATTCTTACACAATGCGTTCACGGGCTGTGATGCAACCTGGATTGACCATATCTAGACCCACAGCTGGATGAGACCTAAGGGTGGACACTGTTGCGGCTGAGAGGTTTGGTGAGGTTGGGTGAGCAAACGCAGACCCTTTAAAGTAATACTGCGTGGTACCCATCGCATGGGTCCCAAATCTCCAGGTTCAAGGGCATCTTCCTACATCGAAAACATGCATGAGATACCCAGAAGATGGTACACCGTGTGATGGGGAAAGGTTTCTAAAACGCAACTCATTTCTCATTTGCTTGTGCCCGGGTTCGCCATTCCAGCCACTTTACTAGCAATCTCCCTCCTTGGAGCATCAGCACCTTTAACCTCCTGTTCCGTACAGGTTGCAATTTGTACTGAGGATGAACGGGAAGACGTGGAACCAATGAAAGACTAGCTCTTGGTGTTGGGACAGGCACAGGTCACTCTATTTTCCCATCAGGAAGAAGAATTAACCACAGGCTCAGCCTGCCCCCCGGAACCAGAACAGGGGCTGAAGCCATCCTGCGCTTTTGCGGCCAGCTCCCTAAAAAGCGAGTTGTAAAATGGAGGTTCAGGGCACTGCAATTCACAAACCTGCAGAGTTATAAATGATAACTCTCATCCACAAATATATTGAGGGAAGGCAAAGAAGAGGATTTGAAATCAAGGCAGAATTGCAGGAAACAGATTTCAGGAGGTAGATTCGAATCGCCTTTAAAGCACATGAAAAGCGGCAAAACGTTGACAATGATGCCCTTGGCCAAAAAGGGCGTATGCGTTTTTTCCTGAATATATTCAGGAAAAAACGCATACGCCCTTTTTGGCCAACCAAGCAACCTGAAAAGGCAAATCAGCGCTACAAAGAAGTCTCGCTTCCCATCGGTTAAAAGGGCCATGCTGAAAAAAGTGTCAAAACCAGAAATGCAGGACAGGCCATGGAGAAATGGGAGCCTTGCTACACTGATGGGCGGGATGTAAATTGTCAACAGCCACTCTGGAGAAGTGTACGGTGAGTCCTGAAACGTCTAAAAAGCAAAGCTTAGAGAGCATAGGGCACTTCCACTCATGGGGGTATAAATTGGGAAAATGAAAAATCAGCAAGACACAAGCACCCCAAAGTTTAGGGCTGCTCTGTTGACAAGGACCTCCACTTCATTCCACCTTCAATATCCCAGGAAAGAGAAAAATGGATAAAGAAGTTGTGGTCCTTATGTACAATGGAATATCACTCAGCCGTGAAATCAATGTCATAAGGCTAGTAGCAGCATGATGAGTGGATTTAGGTACAACGACTCGAAGTGAAATAAGTCACACAGAAAAGGACACTTCTCATAAGGTATCACTTATAGAGGGAATGTAAAAACCGTTACACTTGAACTGAATTACAAAACAGAACAGAGTCACACATGCAGAAAACACACTATGGCTGCTTAACGGGAAAGGTGAGGTGGGGTGATACATAAAACAAGGGTTTCAAATTAGCTCAGATACCGTTCCATTAAACCAATATGTAATAGACAAGACCTACTCCTTGCTCAGAGAACTGGACTCAACACGCCCTATTCACCACACAAGAATATATCTGACTAGTAAAAATCTTATAACTTATGTATTGATATCTCTCTGTTAGTGTGTCAAGTGGGTGTAAAGCGGCATAAACACAGCAGTGAAAAGCAGCTAAACCCCATTATAAAAATAAATTACTTTGAAAAACCCATGAAACAAAGACAGTGAAAGAGATAGAAATTCTTACACAATGCGTTCAGGGGCTGTGATGCAACCTGGATTGACCATATCTAGACCCACAGCTGGATGAGACATAAGGGTGGACACTCTTGAGGCTGAGAGGTTTGGTGAGGTTGGGTGAGCAAACGCAGACCCTTTAAAGTAATACTTCATGGTACCCATCGCATGGGTCCCAAATCGCCAGGTTCCAGGGCATCTTCCTACATCGAAAACATGCATGAGAAACCCAGAAGATGGTACACCGTGTGATGTGGAAAGGTTTCTAAAACGCACCTCATTTCTCATCTCCTTGTGCCCGGGTTCGCTATTCCAGCCGCTTTACTAGCAATCTCCCTACTTGGAGCATCAGCACCTTTAACCTCCTGTTCCGTACAGGTTGCAATTTGTCCTGAGGATGAACGGGAAGACGTGGAACCAATGAGAGACTAGCTCTTGGTGTAGGGACACGCACAGGTTACTCTATTTTCCCATCAGGAAGAAGAATTAACCACAGGCTCAGCCTGCCCCCCGGAACCAGAACAGGGCCTGAAGCCATCCTGCGCTTTTGCGGCCAGCTCCCTAAAAAGCGAGTTGTAAAATGGAGGTTCAGGGCACTGCAATTCACAAACCTGCAGAGTTATAAATGATAACTCTCATCCACAAATATATTGAGGGAAGGCAAAGAAGAGGATTTGAAATCAAGGCAGAATTGCAGGAAACAGATTTCAGGAGGTAGATTCGAATCGCCTTTAAAACACATGAAAAGCGGCAAAACGTTGACAATGATGCCCTTGGCCAAAAAGGGCGTATGCGTTTTTTCCTGAATATATTCAGGAAAAAACGCATACGCCCTTTTTGGCCAACCAAGCAACCTGGAAAGGCAAATCAGCGCTACAAAGAAGTCTCGCTTCCCATCGGTCAAAAGGGCCATGCTGAAAAAAGTGTCAAAACCAGAAATGCAGGACAGGCCATGGAGAAATGGGAGCCTTGCTACACTGATGGGCGGGATGAAAATTGTCAACAGCCACTCTGGAGAAGTGTACGGTGAGTCCTGAAACGTCTAAAAAGCAAAGCTTAGAGAGCATAGGGCACTTCCACTCATGGGGGTATAAATTGGGAAAAGGAAAAATCAGCAAGACACAAGCACCCCAAAGTTTAGGGCTGCTCTGTTGAGAAGGACCTCCACTTCATTCCACATTCAATATCCCAGGAAAGAGAAAAATGGATAAAGAAGTTGTGGTCCTTATGTACAATGGAATATCACTCAGCCGTGAAATCAATGTCATAAGGCTAGTAGCAGCATGATGAGTGGATTTAGGTACAACGACTCTAAGTGAAATAAGTCACACAGAAAAGGACACTTCTCATAAGGTATCACTGATAGAGGGAATGTAAAAACCGTTACACTTGAACTGAATTACAAAACAGAACAGAGTCACACATGCAGAAAACACACTATGGCTGCTTAACGGGAAAGGTGAGGTGGGGTGATACATAAAACAAGGGTTTCAAATTAGCTCAGATACCGTTCCATAAAACCAATATGTAATAGACAAGACCTACTCCTTGCTCAGAGAACTGGACTCAACACGCCCTATTCACCGCACAAGAATATATCTGACTAGTAATAATCTTATAACTTATGTATTGATATCTCTCTGTTAGTGTGTCAAGTGGGTGTAAAGCGGCATAAACACAGCAGTGAAAAGCAGCTAAACCCCATTATAAAAATAAATTACTTTGAAAAACCCATGAAACAAAGACAGTGAAAGAGATAGAAATTCTTACACAATGCGTTCAGGGGCTGTGATGCAACCTGGATTGACCATATCTAGACCCACAGCTGGATGAGACATAAGGGTGGACACTCTTGGGGCTGAGAGGTTTGGTGAGGTTGGGTGAGCAAACGCAGACCCTTTAAAGTAATACTGCATGGTACCCATCGCATGGGTCCCAAATCGCCAGGTTCAAGGGCATCTTCCTACATCCAAAACATGCATGAGAAACACAGAAGATGGTACACCGTGTGATGTGGAAAGGTTTCTAAAACGCACCTCATTTCTCATCTCCTTGTGCCCGGATTCGCTATTCCAGCCGCTTTACTAGCAATCTCCCTACTTGGAGCATCAGCACCTTTATCCTCCTGTTCAGTACAGGTTGCAATTTGTCCTGAGGATGAACGGGAAGACGTGGAACCAATGCGAGACTAGCTCTTGGTGTTGGGACAGGCACAGGTTACTCTATTTTCCCATCAGGAAGAAGAATTAACCACAGGCTCAGCCTGCCCCCCGGAACCAGAACAGGGCCTGAAGCCATCCTGCGCTTTTGCGGCCAGCTCCCTAAAAAGCGAGTTGTAAAATGGAGGTTCAGGGCACTGCAATTCACAAACCTGCAGAGTTATAAATGATAACTCTCATCCACAAATATATTGAGGGAAGCCAAAGAAGAGGATTTGAAATCAAGGCAGAATTGCAGGAAACAGATTTCAGGAGGTAGATTCGAATCGCCTTTAAAGCACATGAAAAGCGGCAAAACGTTGACAATGATGCCCTTGGCCAAAAAGGGCGTATGCGTTTTTTCCTGAATATATTCAGGAAAAAACGCATACGCCCTTTTTGGCCAACCAAGCAACCTGAAAAGGCAAATCAGCGCTACAAAGAAGTCTCGCTTCCCATCGGTTAAAAGGGCCATGCTGAAAAAAGTGTCAAAACCAGAAATGCAGGACAGGCCATGGAGAAATGGGAGCCTTGCTACACTGATGGGCGGGATGTAAATTGTCAACAGCCACTCTGGAGAAGTGTACGGTGAGTCCTGAAACGTCTAAAAAGCAAAGCTTAGAGAGCATAGGGCACTTCCACTCATGGGGGTATAAATTGGGAAAATGAAAAATCAGCAAGACACAAGCACCCCAAAGTTTAGGGCTGCTCTGTTGACAAGGACCTCCACTTCATTCCACCTTCAATATCCCAGGAAAGAGAAAAATGGATAAAGAAGTTGTGGTCCTTATGTACAATGGAATATCACTCAGCCGTGAAATCAATGTCATAAGGCTAGTAGCAGCATGATGAGTGGATTTAGGTACAACGACTCGAAGTGAAATAAGTCACACAGAAAAGGACACTTCTCATAAGGTATCACTTATAGAGGGAATGTAAAAACCGTTACACTTGAACTGAATTACAAAACAGAACAGAGTCACACATGCAGAAAACACACTATGGCTGCTTAACGGGAAAGGTGAGGTGGGGTGATACATAAAACAAGGGTTTCAAATTAGCTCAGATACCGTTCCATTAAACCAATATGTAATAGACAAGACCTACTCCTTGCTCAGAGAACTGGACTCAACACGCCCTATTCACCACACAAGAATATATCTGACTAGTAAAAATCTTATAACTTATGTATTGATATCTCTCTGTTAGTGTGTCAAGTGGGTGTAAAGCGGCATAAACACAGCAGTGAAAAGCAGCTAAACCCCATTATAAAAATAAATTACTTTGAAAAACCCATGAAACAAAGACAGTGAAAGAGATAGAAATTCTTACACAATGCGTTCAGGGGCTGTGATGCAACCTGGATTGACCATATCTAGACCCACAGCTGGATGAGACATAAGGGTGGACACTCTTGAGGCTGAGAGGTTTGGTGAGGTTGGGTGAGCAAACGCAGACCCTTTAAAGTAATACTTCATGGTACCCATCGCATGGGTCCCAAATCGCCAGGTTCCAGGGCATCTTCCTACATCGAAAACATGCATGAGAAACCCAGAAGATGGTACACCGTGTGATGTGGAAAGGTTTCTAAAACGCACCTCATTTCTCATCTCCTTGTGCCCGGGTTCGCTATTCCAGCCGCTTTACTAGCAATCTCCCTACTTGGAGCATCAGCACCTTTAACCTCCTGTTCCGTACAGGTTGCAATTTGTCCTGAGGATGAACGGGAAGACGTGGAACCAATGCGAGACTAGCTCTTGGTGTTGGGACAGGCACAGGTTACTCTATTTTCCCATCAGGAAGAAGAATTAACCACAGGCTCAGCCTGCCCCCCGGAACCAGAACAGGGCCTGAAGCCATCCTGCGCTTTTGCGGCCAGCTCCCTAAAAAGCGAGTTGTAAAATGGAGGTTCAGGGCACTGCAATTCACAAACCTGCAGAGTTATAAATGATAACTCTCATCCACAAATATATTGAGGGAAGGCAAAGAAGAGGATTTGAAATCAAGGCAGAATTGCAGGAAACAGATTTCAGGAGGTAGATTCGAATCGCCTTTAAAGCACATGAAAAGCGGCAAAACGTTGACAATGATGCCCTTGGCCAAAAAGGGCGTATGCGTTTTTTCCTGAATATATTCAGGAAAAAACGCATATGCCCTTTTTGGCCAACCAAGCAACCTGGAAAGGCAAATCAGCGCTACAAAGAAGTCTCGCTTCCCATCGGTCAAAAGGGCCATGCTGAAAAAAGTGTCAAAACCAGAAATGCAGGACAGGCCATGGAGAAATGGGAGCCTTGCTACACTGATGGGCGGGATGTAAATTGTCAACAGCCACTCTGGAGAAGTGTACGGTGAGTCCTGAAACGTCTAAAAAGCAAAGCTTAGAGAGCATAGGGCACTTCCACTCATGGGGGTATAAATTGGGAAAAGGAAAAATCAGCAAGACACAAGCACCCCAAAGTTTAGGGCTGCTCTGTTGACAAGGACCTCCACTTCATTCCACCTTCAATATCCCAGGAAAGAGAAAAATGGATAAAGAAGTTGTGGTCCTTATGTACAATGGAATATCACTCAGCCATGAAATCAATGTCATAAGGCTAGTAGCAGCATGATGAGTGGATTTAGGTACGACGATTCTAAGTGAAATAAGTCACACAGAAAAGGACACTTCTCATAAGGTATCACTGATAGAGGGAATGTAAAAACCGTTACACTTGAACTGAATTACAAAACAGAACAGAGTCACACATGCAGAAAACACACTATGGCTGCTTAACGGGAAAGGTGAGGTGGGGTGATACATAAAACAAGGGTTTCAAATTAGCTCAGATACCGTTCCATAAAACCAATATGTAATAGACAAGACCTACTCCTTGCTCAGAGAACTGGACTCAACACGCCCTATTCACCGCACAAGAATATATCTGACTAGTAATAATCTTAAAACCTATGTATTGATATCTCTCTGTTAGTGTGTCAAGTGGGTGTAAAGCGGCATAAACACAGCAGTGAAAAGCAGCTAAACCCCATTATAAAAATAAATTACTTTGAAAAACCCGTGAAACAAAGACAGTGAAAGAGAGCGAAATTCTTACACAATGCGTTCAGGGGCTGTGATGCAACCTGGATTGACCATATCTAGACCCACAGCTAAATGAGACCTAAGGGTGGACACTGTTGCGGCTGAGAGGTTTGGTGAGGTTGGGTGAGCAAACGCAGACCCTTTAAAGTAATACTGCGTGGTACCCATCGCATGGGTCCCAAATCTCCAGGTTCAAGGGCATCTTCCTACATCGAAAACATGCATGAGATACCCAGAAGATGGTACACTGTGTGATGGGGAAAGGTTTTTAAAACGCACCTCATTTCTCATTTGCTTGTGCCCGGGTTCGCCATTCCAGCCACTTTACTAGCAATCTCCCTCCTTGGAGCATCAGCACCTTTAACCTCCTGTTCCGTACAGGTTGCAATTTGTACTGAGGATGAACGGGAAGACGTGGAACCAATGAAAGACTAGCTCTTGGTGTTGGGACAGGCACAGGTCACTCTATTTTCCCATCAGGAAGAAGAATTAACCACAGGCTCAGCCTGCCCCCCGGAACCAGAACAGGGGCTGAAGCCATCCTGCGCTTTTGCGGCCAGCTCCCTAAAAAGCGAGTTGTAAAATGGAGGTTCAGGGCACTGCAATTCACAAACCTGCAGAGTTATAAATGATAACTCTCACCCACAAATATATTGAGGGAAGGCAAAGAAGAGGATTTGAAATCAAGGCAGAATTGCAGGAAACAGATTTCAGGAGGTAGATTCGAATCGCCTTTAAAGCACATGAAAAGCGGCAAAACGTTGACAATGATGCCCTTGGCCAAAAAGGGCGTATGCGTTTTTTCCTGAATATATTCAGGAAAAAACGCATACGCCCTTTTTGGCCAACCAAGCAACCTGGAAAGGCAAATCAGCGCTACAAAGATGTCTCGCTTCCCATTGGTCAAAAGGGCCATGCTGAAAAAAGTGTCAAAACCAGAAATGCAGGACAGGCCATGGAGAAATGGGAGCCTTGCTACACTGATGGGCGGGATGTAAATTGTCAACAGCCACTCTGGAGAAGTGTACGGTGAGTCCTGAAACGTCTAAAAAGCAAAGCTTAGAGAGCATAGGGCACTTCCACTCATGGGGGTATAAATTGGGAAAATGAAAAATCAGCAAGACACAAGCACCCCAAAGTTTAGGGCTGCTCTGTTGACAAGGACCTCCACTTCATTCCACCTTCAATATCCCAGGAAAGAGAAAAATGGATAAAGAAGTTGTGGTCCTTATGTACAATGGAATATCACTCAGCCGTGAAATCAATGTCATAAGGCTAGTAGCAGCATGATGAGTGGATTTAGGTACGACGACTCTAAGTGAAATAAGTCACACAGCAAAGGACACTTCTCATAAGGTATCACTTATAGAGGGAATGTAAAAACCGTTACACTTGAACTGAATTACAAAACAGAACAGAGTCACACATGCAGAAAACACACTATGGCTGCTTAACGGGAAAGGTGAGGTGGGGTGATACATAAAACAAGGGTTTCAAATTAGCTCAGATACCGTTCCATAAACCCAATATGTAATAGACAAGACCTACTCCTTGCTCAGAGAACTGGACTCAACACGCCCTATTCACCGCACAAGAATATATCTGACTAGTAATAATCTTAAAACCTATGTATTGATATCTCTCTATTAGTGTGTCAAGTGGGTAAAAAGCGGCATAAACACAGCAGTGAAAAGCAGCTAAACCCCATTATAAAAATAAATTACTTTGAAAAACCCATGAAACAAAGACAGTGAAAGAGAGAGAAATTCTTACACAATGCGTTCAGGGGCTGTGATGCAACCTGGATTGACCATATCTAGACCCACAGCTGGATGAGACCTAAGGGTGGACACTGTTGCGGCTGAGAGGTTTGGTGAGGTTGGGTGAGCAAACGCAGACCCTTTAAAGTAATACTGCGTGGTACCCATCGCATGGGTCCCAAATCTCCAGGTTCAAGGGCATCTTCCTACATCGAAAACATGAATGAGATACCCAGAAGATGGTACACTGTGTGATGGGGAAAGGTTTCTAAAACGCACCTCATTTCTCATCTGCTTGTGCCCGGGTTCGCCATTCCAGCCACTTTACTAGCAATCTCCCTCCTTGGAGCATCAGCACCTTTAACCTCCTGTTCCGTACAGGTTGCAATTTGTACTGAGGATGAACGGGAAGACGTGGAACCAATGAAAGACTAGCTCTTGGTGTTGGGACAGGCACAGGTCACTCTATTTTCCCATCAGGAAGAAGAATTAACCACAGGCTCAGCCTGCCCCCCGGAACCAGAACAGGGCCTGAAGCCATCCTGCGCTTTTGCGGCCAGCTCCCTAAAAAGCGAGTTGTAAAATGGAGGTTCAGGGCACTGCAATTCACAAACCTGCAGAGTTATAAATGATAACTCTCATCCACAAATATATTGAGGGAAGGCAAAGAAGAGGATTTGAAATCAAGGCAGAATTGCTGGAAACAGATTTCAGGAGGTAGATTCGAATCGCCTTTAAAGCACATGAAAAGCGGCAAAACGTTGACAATGATGCCCTTGGCCAAAAAGGGCGTATGCGTTTTTTCCTGAATATATTCAGGAAAAAACGCATACGCCCTTTTTGGCCAACCAAGCAACCTGGAAAGGCAAATCAGCGCTACAAAGAAGTCTCGCTTCCCATCGGTCAAAAGGGCCATGCTGAAAAAAGTGTCAAAACCAGAAATGCAGGACAGGCCATGGAGAAATGGGAGCCTTGCTACACTGATGGGCGGGATGTAAATTGTCAACAGCCACTCTGGAGAAGTGTACGGTGAGTCCTGAAACGTCTAAAAAGCAAAGCTTAGAGAGCATAGGGCACTTCCACTCATGGGGGTATAAATTGGGAAAATTAAAAATCAGCAAGACACAAGCACCCCAAAGTTTAGGGCTGCTCTGTTGACAAGGACCTCCACTTCATTCCACCTTCAATATCCCAGGAAAGAGAAAAATGGATAAAGAAGTTGTGGTCCTTATGTACAATGGAATATCACTCAGCCATGAAATCAATGTCATAAGGCTAGTAGCAGCATGATGAGTGGATTTAGGTACGACGATTCTAAGTGAAATAAGTCACACAGAAAAGGACACTTCTCATAAGGTATCACTGATAGAGGGAATGTAAAAACCGTTACACTTGAACTGAATTACAAAACAGAACAGAGTCACACATGCAGAAAACACACTATGGCTGCTTAACGGGAAAGGTGAGGTGGGGTGATACATAAAACAAGGGTTTCAAATTAGCTCAGATACCGTTCCATAAAACCAATATGTAATAGACAAGACCTACTCCTTGCTCAGAGAACTGGACTCAACACGCCCTATTCACCGCACAAGAATATATCTGACTAGTAATAATCTTAAAACCTATGTATTGATATCTCTCTGTTAGTGTGTCAAGTGGGTGTAAAGCGGCATAAACACAGCAGTGAAAAGCAGCTAAACCCCATTATAAAAATAAATTACTTTGAAAAACCCGTGAAACAAAGACAGTGAAAGAGAGCGAAATTCTTACACAATGCGTTCAGGGGCTGTGATGCAACCTGGATTGACCATATCTAGACCCACAGCTGGATGAGACCTAAGGGTGGACACTGTTGCGGCTGAGAGGTTTGGTGAGGTTGGGTGAGCAAACGCAGACCCTTTAAAGTAATACTGCGTGGTACCCATCGCATGGGTCCCAAATCTCCAGGTTCAAGGGCATCTTCCTACATCGAAAACATGCATGAGATACCCAGAAGATGGTACACTGTGTGATGGGGAAAGGTTTCTAAAACGCACCTCATTTCTCATTTGCTTGTGCCCGGGTTCGCCATTCCAGCCACTTTACTAGCAATCTCCCTCCTTGGAGCATCAGCACCTTTAACCTCCTGTTCCGTACAGGTTGCAATTTGTACTGAGGATGAACGGGAAGACGTGGAACCAATGAAAGACTAGCTCTTGGTGTTGGGACAGGCACAGGTCACTCTATTTTCCCATCAGGAAGAAGAATTAACCACAGGCTCAGCCTGCCCCCCGTAACCAGAACAGGGGCTGAAGCCATCCTGCGCTTTTGCGGCCAGCTCCCTAAAAAGCGAGTTGTAAAATGGAGGTTCAGGGCACTGCAATTCACAAACCTGCAGAGTTATAAATGATAACTCTCATCCACAAATATATTGAGGGAAGGCAAAGAAGAGGATTTGAAATCAAGGCAGAATTGCAGGAAACAGATTTCAGGAGGTAGATTCGAATCGCCTTTAAAGCACATGAAAAGCGGCAAAACGTTGACAATGATGCCCTTGGCCAAAAAGGGCGTATGCGTTTTTTCCTGAATATATTCAGGAAAAAACGCATACGCCCTTTTTGGCCAACCAAGCAACCTGGAAAGGCAAATCAGCGCTACAAAGATGTCTGGCTTCCCATTGGTCAAAAGGGCCATGCTGAAAAAAGTGTCAAAACCAGAAATGCAGGACAGGCCATGGAGAAATGGGAGCCTTGCTACACTGATGGGCGGGATGTAAATTGTCAACAGCCACTCTGGAGAAGTGTACGGTGAGTCCTGAAACGTCTAAAAAGCAAAGCTTAGAGAGCATAGGGCACTTCCACTCATGGGGGTATAAATTGGGAAAATGAAAAATCAGCAAGACACAAGCACCCCAAAGTTTAGGGCTGCTCTGTTGACAAGGACCTCCACTTCATTCCACCTTCAATATCCCAGGAAAGAGAAAAATGGATAAAGAAGTTGTGGTCCTTATGTACAATGGAATATCACTCAGCCGTGAAATCAATGTCATAAGGCTAGTAGCAGCATGATGAGTGGATTTAGGTACGACGACTCTAAGTGAAATAAGTCACACAGCAAAGGACACTTCTCATAAGGTATCACTTATAGAGGGAATGTAAAAACCGTTACACTTGAACTGAATTACAAAACAGAACAGAGTCACACATGCAGAAAACACACTATGGCTGCTTAACGGGAAAGGTGAGGTGGGGTGATACATAAAACAAGGGTTTCAAATTAGCTCAGATACCGTTCCATAAACCCAATATGTAATAGACAAGACCTACTCCTTGCTCAGAGAACTGGACTCAACACGCCCTATTCACCGCACAAGAATATATCTGACTAGTAATAATCTTAAAACCTATGTATTGATATCTCTCTATTAGTGTGTCAAGTGGGTAAAAAGCGGCATAAACACAGCAGTGAAAAGCAGCTAAACCCCATTATAAAAATAAATTACTTTGAAAAACCCATGAAACAAAGACAGTGAAAGAGAGAGAAATTCTTACACAATGCGTTCAGGGGCTGTGATGCAACCTGGATTGACCATATCTAGACCCACAGCTGGATGAGACCTAAGGGTGGACACTGTTGCGGCTGAGAGGTTTGGTGAGGTTGGGTGAGCAAACGCAGACCCTTTAAAGTAATACTGCGTGGTACCCATCGCATGGGTCCCAAATCTCCAGGTTCAAGGGCATCTTCCTACATCGAAAACATGAATGAGATACCCAGAAGATGGTACACTGTGTGATGGGGAAAGGTTTCTAAAACGCACCTCATTTCTCATCTGCTTGTGCCCGGGTTCGCCATTCCAGCCACTTTACTAGCAATCTCCCTCCTTGGAGCATCAGCACCTTTAACCTCCTGTTCCGTACAGGTTGCAATTTGTACTGAGGATGAACCGGAAGACGTGGAACCAATGAAAGACTAGCTCTTGGTGTTGGGACAGGCACAGGTCACTCTATTTTCCCATCAGGAAGAAGAATTAACCACAGGCTCAGCCTGCCCCCCGGAACCAGAACAGGGCCTGAAGCCATCCTGCGCTTTTGCGGCCAGCTCCCTAAAAAGCGAGTTGTAAAATGGAGGTTCAGGGCACTGCAATTCACAAACCTGCAGAGTTATAAATGATAACTCTCATCCACAAATATATTGAGGGAAGGCAAAGAAGAGGATTTGAAATCAAGGCAGAATTGCTGGAAACAGATTTCAGGAGGTAGATTCGAATCGCCTTTAAAGCACATGAAAAGCGGCAAAACGTTGACAATGATGCCCTTGGCCAAAAAGGGCGTATGCGTTTTTTCCTGAATATATTCAGGAAAAAACGCATACGCCCTTTTTGGCCAACCAAGCAACCTGGAAAGGCAAATCAGCGCTACAAAGAAGTCTCGCTTCCCATCGGTCAAAAGGGCCATGCTGAAAAAAGTGTCAAAACCAGAAATGCAGGACAGGCCATGGAGAAATGGGAGCCTTGCTACACTGATGGGCGGGATGTAAATTGTCAACAGCCACTCTGGAGAAGTGTACGGTGAGTCCTGAAACGTCTAAAAAGCAAAGCTTAGAGAGCATAGGGCACTTCCACTCATGGGGGTATAAATTGGGAAAATTAAAAATCAGCAAGACACAAGCACCCCAAAGTTTAGGGCTGCTCTGTTGACAAGGACCTCCACTTCATTCCACCTTCAATATCCCAGGAAAGAGAAAAATGGATAAAGAAGTTGTGGTCCTTATGTACAATGGAATATCACTCAGCCATGAAATCAATGTCATAAGGCTAGTAGCAGCATGATGAGTGGATTTAGGTACGACGATTCTAAGTGAAATAAGTCACACAGAAAAGGACACTTCTCATAAGGTATCACTGATAGAGGGAATGTAAAAACCGTTACACTTGAACTGAATTACAAAACAGAACAGAGTCACACATGCAGAAAACACACTATGGCTGCTTAACGGGAAAGGTGAGGTGGGGTGATACATAAAACAAGGGTTTCAAATTAGCTCAGATACCGTTCCATAAAACCAATATGTAATAGACAAGACCTACTCCTTGCTCAGAGAACTGGACTCAACACGCCCTATTCACCGCACAAGAATATATCTGACTAGTAATAATCTTAAAACCTATGTATTGATATCTCTCTGTTAGTGTGTCAAGTGGGTGTAAAGCGGCATAAACACAGCAGTGAAAAGCAGCTAAACCCCATTATAAAAATAAATTACTTTGAAAAACCCGTGAAACAAAGACAGTGAAAGAGAGCGAAATTCTTACACAATGCGTTCAGGGGCTGTGATGCAACCTGGATTGACCATATCTAGACCCACAGCTGGATGAGACCTAAGGGTGGACACTGTTGCGGCTGAGAGGTTTGGTGAGGTTGGGTGAGCAAACGCAGACCCTTTAAAGTAATACTGCGTGGTACCCATCGCATGGGTCCCAAATCTCCAGGTTCAAGGGCATCTTCCTACATCGAAAACATGCATGAGATACCCAGAAGATGGTACACTGTGTGATGGGGAAAGGTTTCTAAAACGCACCTCATTTCTCATTTGCTTGTGCCCGGGTTCGCCATTCCAGCCACTTTACTAGCAATCTCCCTCCTTGGAGCATCAGCACCTTTAACCTCCTGTTCCGTACAGGTTGCAATTTGTACTGAGGATGAACGGGAAGACGTGGAACCAATGAAAGACTAGCTCTTGGTGTTGGGACAGGCACAGGTCACTCTATTTTCCCATCAGGAAGAAGAATTAACCACAGGCTCAGCCTGCCCCCCGTAACCAGAACAGGGGCTGAAGCCATCCTGCGCTTTTGCGGCCAGCTCCCTAAAAAGCGAGTTGTAAAATGGAGGTTCAGGGCACTGCAATTCACAAACCTGCAGAGTTATAAATGATAACTCTCATCCACAAATATATTGAGGGAAGGCAAAGAAGAGGATTTGAAATCAAGGCAGAATTGCAGGAAACAGATTTCAGGAGGTAGATTCGAATCGCCTTTAAAGCACATGAAAAGCGGCAAAACGTTGACAATGATGCCCTTGGCCAAAAAGGGCGTATGCGTTTTTTCCTGAATATATTCAGGAAAAAACGCATACGCCCTTTTTGGCCAACCAAGCAACCTGGAAAGGCAAATCAGCGCTACAAAGATGTCTGGCTTCCCATTGGTCAAAAGGGCCATGCTGAAAAAAGTGTCAAAACCAGAAATGCAGGACAGGCCATGGAGAAATGGGAGCCTTGCTACACTGATGGGCGGGATGTAAATTGTCAACAGCCACTCTGGAGAAGTGTACGGTGAGTCCTGAAACGTCTAAAAACCAAAGCTTAGAGAGCATAGGGCACTTCCACTCATGGGGGTATAAATTGGGAAAATGAAAAATCAGCAAGACACAAGCACCCCAAAGTTTAGGGCTGCTCTGTTGACAAGGACCTCCACTTCATTCCACCTTCAATATCCCAGGAAAGAGAAAAATGGATAAAGAAGTTGTGGTCCTTATGTACAATGGAATATCACTCAGCCGTGAAATCAATGTCATAAGGCTAGTAGCAGCATGATGAGTGGATTTAGGTACGACGACTCTAAGTGAAATAAGTCACACAGCAAAGGACACTTCTCATAAGGTATCACTTATAGAGGGAATGTAAAAACCGTTACACTTGAACTGAATTACAAAACAGAACAGAGTCACACATGCAGAAAACACACTATGGCTGCTTAACGGGAAAGGTGAGGTGGGGTGATACATAAAACAAGGGTTTCAAATTAGCTCAGATACCGTTCCATAAACCCAATATGTAATAGACAAGACCTACTCCTTGCTCAGAGAACTGGACTCAACACGCCCTATTCACCGCACAAGAATATATCTGACTAGTAATAATCTTAAAACCTATGTATTGATATCTCTCTGTTAGTGTGTCAAGTGGGTGAAAAGCGGCATAAGCACAGCAGTGAAAAGCAGCTAAACCCCATTATAAAAATAAATTACTTTGAAAAACCCATGAAACAAAGACAGTGAAAGAGAGAGAAATTCTTACACAATGCGTTCAGGGGCTGTGATGCAACCTGGATTGACCATATCTAGACCCACAGCTGGATGAGACCTAAGGGTGGACACTGTTGCGGCTGAGAGGTTTGGTGAGGTTGGGTGAGCAAACGCAGACCCTTTAAAGTAATACTGCGTGGTACCCATCGCATGGGTCCCAAATCTCCAGGTTCAAGGGCATCTTCCTACATCGAAAACATGCATGAGATACCCAGAAGATGGTACACTGTGTGATGGGGAAAGGTTTCTAAAACGCACCTCATTTCTCATCTGCTTGTGCCCGGGTTCGCCATTCCAGCCACTTTACTAGCAATCTCCCTCCTTGGAGCATCAGCACCTTTAACCTCCTGTTCCGTACAGGTTGCAATTTGTACTGAGGATGAACGGGAAGACGTGGAACCAATGAAAGACTAGCTCTTGGTGTTGGGACAGGCACAGGTCACTCTATTTTCCCATCAGGAAGAAGAATTAACCACAGGCTCAGCCTGCCCCCCGGAACCAGAACAGGGCCTGAAGCCATCCTGCGCTTTTGCGGCCAGCTCCCTAAAAAGCGAGTTGTAAAATGGAGGTTCAGGGCACTGCAATTCACAAACCTGCAGAGTTATAAATGATAACTCTCATCCACAAATATATTGAGGGAAGGCAAAGAAGAGGATTTGAAATCAAGGCAGAATTGCAGGAAACAGATTTCAGGAGGTAGATTCGAATCGCCTTTAAAGCACATGAAAAGCGGCAAAACGTTGACAATGATGCCCTTGGCCAAAAAGGGCGTATGCGTTTTTTCCTGAATATATTCAGGAAAAAACGCATACGCCCTTTTTGGCCAACCAAGCAACCTGGAAAGGCAAATCAGCGCTACAAAGAAGTCTCGCTTCCCATCGGTTAAAAGGGCCATGCTGAAAAAAGTGTCAAAACCAGAAATGCAGGACAGGCCATGGAGAAATGGGAGCCTTGGTACACTGATGGGCGGGATGTAAATTGCCAACAGCCACTCTGGAGGAGAGTACGGTGTGTCCTGAAACATCTAAAAAACACAGCTTAGAGAGCATAGGGCACTTCCACTCATGGGGGTATAAATTGGGAAAATTAAAAATCAGCAAGACACAAGCACCCCAAAGTTTAGGACTGCTCTGTTGACAAGGACCTCCACTTCATTCCACCTTCAATATCCCAGGAAAGAGAAAAATGGATAAAGAAGTTGTGGTCCTTATGTACAATGGAATATCACTCAGCCAGGAAATCAATGTCATAAGGCTAGTAGCAGCATGATGAGTGGATTTAGGTACGACGATTCTAAGTGAAATAAGTCACACAGAAAAGGACACTTCTCATAAAGTATCACTGATAGAGGGAATGTAAAAACCGTTACACTTGAACTGAATTACAAAACAGAACAGAGTCACACATGCAGAAAACACACTATGGCTGCTTAACGGGAAAGGTGAGGTGGGGTGATACATAAAACAAGGGTTTCAAATTAGCTCAGATACCGTTCCATAAAACCAATATGTAATAGACAAGACCTACTCCTTGCTCAGAGAACTGGACTCAACACGCCGTATTCACCGCACAAGAATATATCTGACTAGTAATAATCTTAAAACCTATGTATTGATATCTCTCTGTTAGTGTGTCAAGTGGGTGAAAAGCGGCATAAACACAGCAGTGAAAAGCAGCTAAACCCATTTATAAAAATAAATTACTTTGAAAAACCCATGAAACAAAAACAGTGAAACAGATAGAAATTCTTACACAATGCGTTCACGGGCTGTGATGCAACCTGGATTGACCATATCTAGACCCACAGCTGGATGAGACATAAGGGTGGACACTCTTGGGGCTGAGAGGTTTGGTGAGGTTGGGTGAGCAAACGCAGACCCTTTAAAGTAATACTGCATGGTACCCATCGCATGGGTCCCAAATCGCCAGGTTCCAGGGCATCTTCCTACATCGAAAACATGCATGAGAAACCCAGAAGATGGTACACCGTGTGATGTGGAAAGTTTTCTAAAACGCACCTCATTTCTCATCTCCTTGTGCCCGGGTTCGCTATTCCAGCCGCTTTACTAGCAATCTCCCTACTTGGAGCATCAGCACCTTTAACCTCCTGTTCCGTACAGGTTGCAATTTGTCCTGAGGATGAACGGGAAGACGTGGAACCAATGAGAGACTAGCTCTTGGTGTTGGGACAGGCACAGGTTACTCTATTTTCCCATCAGGAAGAAGAATTAACCACAGGCTCAGCCTGCCCCCCGGAACCAGAACAGGGCCTGAAGCCATCCTGCGCTTTTGCGGCCAGCTCCCTAAAAAGCGAGTTGTAAAATGGAGGTTCAGGGCACTGCAATTCACAAACCTGCAGAGTTATAAATGATAACTCTCATCCACAAATATATTGAGGGAAGGCAAAGAAGAGGATTTGAAATCAAGGCAGAATTGCAGGAAACAGATTTCAGGAGGTAGATTCGAATCGCCTTTAAAGCACATGAAAAGCGGCAAAACGTTGACAATGATGCCCTTGGCCAAAAAGGGCGTATGCGTTTTTTCCTGAATATATTCAGGAAAAAACGCATACGCCCTTTTTGGCCAACCAAGCAACCTGGAAAGGCAAATCAGCGCTACAAAGAAGTCTCGCTTCCCATCGGTCAAAAGGGCCATGCTGAAAAAAGTGTCAAAACCAGAAATGCAGGACAGGCCATGGAGAAATGGGAGCCTTGCTACACTGATGGGCGGGATGTAAATTGTCAACAGCCACTCTGGAGAAGTGTACGGTGAGTCCTGAAACGTCTAAAAAGCAAAGCTTAGAGAGCATAGGGCACTTCCACTCATGGGGGTATAAATTGGGAAAATGAAAAATCAGCAAGACACAAGCACCCCAAAGTTTAGGGCTGCTCTGTTGACAAGGACCTCCACTTCATTCCACCTTCAATATCCCAGGAAAGAGAAAAATGGATAAAGAAGTTGTGGTCCTTATGTACAATGGAATATCACTCAGCCATGAAATCAATGTCATAAGGCTAGTAGCAGCATGATGAGTGGATTTAGGTACGACGATTCTAAGTGAAATAAGTCACACAGAAAAGGACACTTCTCATAAAGTATCACTGATAGAGGGAATGTAAAAACCGTTACACTTGAACTGAATTACAAAACAGAACAGAGTCACACATGCAGAAAACACACTATGGCTGCTTAACGGGAAAGGTGAGGTGGGGTGATACATAAAACAAGGGTTTCAAATTAGCTCAGATACCGTTCCATAAACCCAATATGTAATAGACAAGACCTACTCCTTGCTCAGAGAACTGGACTCAACACGCCCTATTCACCGCACAAGAATATATCTGACTAGTAATAATCTTAAAACCTATGTATTGATATCTCTCTGTTAGTGTGTCAAGTGGGTGAAAAGCGGCATAAGCACAGCAGTGAAAAGCAGCTAAACCCCATTATAAAAATAAATTACTTTGAAAAACCCATGAAACAAAGACAGTGAAAGAGAGAGAAATTCTTACACAATGCGTTCAGGGGCTGTGATGCAACCTGGATTGACCATATCTAGACCCACAGCTGGATGAGACCTAAGGGTGGACACTGTTGCGCCTGAGAGGTTTGGTGAGGTTGGGTGAGCAAACGCAGACCCTTTAAAGTAATACTGCGTGGTACCCATGGCATGGGTCCCAAATCTCCAGGTTCAAGGGCATCTTCCTACATCGAAAACATGCATGAGATACCCAGAAGATGGTACACCGTGTGATGGGGAAAGGTTTCTAAAACGCAACTCATTTCTCATTTGCTTGTGCCCGGGTTCGCCATTCCAGCCACTTTACTAGCAATCTCCCTCCTTGGAGCATCAGCACCTTTAACCTCCTGTTCCGTACAGGTTGCAATTTGTACTGAGGATGAACGGGAAGACGTGGAACCAATGAAAGACTAGCTCTTGGTGTTGGGACAGGCACAGGTCACTCTATTTTCCCATCAGGAAGAAGAATTAACCACAGGCTCAGCCTGCCCCCCGGAACCAGAACAGGGGCTGAAGCCATCCTGCGCTTTTGCAGCCAGCTCCCTAAAAAGCGAGTTGTAAAATGGAGGTTCAGGGCACTGCAATTCACAAACCTGCAGAGTTATAAATGATAACTCTCACCCACAAATATATTGAGGGAAGGCAAAGAAGAGGATTTGAAATCAAGGCAGAATTGCAGGAAACAGATTTCAGGAGGTAGATTCGAATCGCCTTTAAAGCACATGAAAAGCGGCAAAACGTTGACAATGATGCCCTTGGCCAAAAAGGGCGTATGCGTTTTTTCCTGAATATATTCAGGAAAAAACGCATACGCCCTTTTTGGCCAACCAAGCAACCTGGAAAGGCAAATCAGCGCTACAAAGATGTCTCGCTTCCCATTGGTCAAAAGGGCCATGCTGAAAAAAGTGTCAAAACCAGAAATGCAGGACAGGCCATGGAGAAATGGGAGCCTTGCTACACTGATGGGCGGGATGTAAATTGTCAACAGCCACTCTGGAGAAGTGTACGGTGAGTCCTGAAACGTCTAAAAAGCAAAGCTTAGAGAGCATAGGGCACTTCCACTCATGGGGGTATAAATTGGGAAAATGAAAAATCAGCAAGACACAAGCACCCCAAAGTTTAGGGCTGCTCTCTTGACAAGGACCTCCACTTCATTCCACCTTCAATATCCCAGGAAAGAGAAAAATGGATAAAGAAGTTGTGGTCCTTATGTACAATGGAATATCACTCAGCCGTGAAATCAATGTCATAAGGCTAGTAGCAGCATGATGAGTGGATTTAGGTACGACGACTCTAAGTGAAATAAGTCACACAGCAAAGGACACTTCTCATAAGGTATCACTGATAGAGGGAATGTAAAAACCGTTACACTTGAACTGAATTACAAAACAGAACAGAGTCACACATGCAGAAAACACACTATGGCTGCTTAACGGGAAAGGTGAGGTGGGGTGATACATAAAACAAGGGTTTCAAATTAGCTCAGATACCGTTCCATAAAACCAATATGTAATAGACAAGACCTACTCCTTGCTCAGAGAACTGGACTCAACACGCCCTCTTCACCGCACAAGAATATATCTGACTAGTAATAATCTTAAAACCTATGTATTGATATCTCTCTGTTAGTGTGTCAAGTGGGTGTAAAGCGGCATAAACACAGCAGTGAAAAGCAGCTAAACCCCATTATAAAAATAAATTACTTTGAAAAACCCGTGAAACAAAGACAGTGAAAGAGAGAGAAATTCTTACACAATGCGTTCAGGGGCTGTGATGCAACCTGGATTGACCATATCTAGACCCACAGCTGGATGAGACCTAAGGGTGGACACTGTTGCGGCTGAGAGGTTTGGTGAGGTTGGGTGAGCAAACGCAGACCCTTTAAAGTAATACTGCGTGGTACCCATCGCATGGGTCCCAAATCTCCAGGTTCAAGGGCATCTTCCTACATCGAAAACATGCATGAGATACCCCGAAGATGGTACACCGTGTGATGGGGAAAGGTTTCTCAAACGCAACTCATTTCTCATTTGCTTGTGCCCGGGTTCGCCATTCCAGCCACTTTACTAGCAATCTCCCTCCTTGGAGCATCAGCACCTTTAACCTCCTGTTCCGTACAGGTTGCAATTTGTACTGAGGATGAACGGGAAGACGTGGAACCAATGAGAGACTAGCTCTTGGTGTTGGGACAGGCACAGGTCACTCTATTTTCCCATCAGGAAGAAGAATAAACCACAGGCTCAGCCTGCCCCCCGGAACCAGAACAGGGCCTGAACCCATCCTGCGCTTTTGCGGCCAGCTCCCTAAAAAGCGAGTTGTAAAATGGAGGTTCAGGGCACTGCAATTCACAAACCTGCAGAGTTATAAATGATAACTCTCACCCACAAATATATTGAGGGAAGGCAAAGAAGAGGATTTGAAATCAAGGCAGAATTGCAGGAAACAGATTTCAGGAGGTAGATTCGAATCACCTTTAAAGCACATGAAAAGCGGCAAAACGTTGACAATGATGCCCTTGGCCAAAAAGGGCGTATGCGTTTTTTCCTGAATATATTCAGGAAAAAACGCATACGCCCTTTTTGGCCAACCAAGCAACCTGGAAAGGCAAATCAGCGCTACAAAGATGTCTCGCTTCCCATTGGTCAAAAGGGCCATGCTGAAAAAAGTGTCAAAACCAGAAATGCAGGACAGGCCATGGAGAAATGGGAGCCTTGCTACACTGATGGGCGGGATGTAAATTGTCAACAGCCACTCTGGAGAAGTGTACGGTGAGTCCTGAAACGTCTAAAAAGCAAAGCTTAGAGAGCATAGGGCACTTCCACTCATGGGGGTATAAATTGGGAAAATGAAAAATCAGCAAGACACAAGCACCCCAAAGTTTAGGGCTGCTCTGTTGACAAGGACCTCCACTTCATTCCACCTTCAATATCCCAGGAAAGAGAAAAATGGATAAAGAAGTTGTGGTCCTTATGTACAATGGAATATCACTCAGCCGTGAAATCAATGTCATAAGGCTAGTAGCAGCATGATGAGTGGATTTAGGTACGACGACTCTAAGTGAAATAAGTCACACAGCAAAGGACACTTCTCATAAGGTATCACTTATAGAGGGAATGTAAAAACCGTTACACTTGAACTGAATTACAAAACAGAACAGAGTCACACATGCAGAAAACACACTATGGCTGCTTAACGGGAAAGGTGAGGTGGGGTGATACATAAAACAAGGGTTTCAAATTAGCTCAGATACCGTTCCATAAACCCAATATGTAATAGACAAGACCTACTCCTTGCTCAGAGAACTGGACTCAACACGCCCTATTCACCGCACAAGAATATATCTGACTAGTAATAATCTTAAAACCTATGTATTGATATCTCTCTATTAGTGTGTCAAGTGGGTAAAAAGCGGCATAAACACAGCAGTGAAAAGCAGCTAAACCCCATTATAAAAATAAATTACTTTGAAAAACCCATGAAACAAAGACAGTGAAAGAGAGAGAAATTCTTACACAATGCGTTCAGGGGCTGTGATGCAACCTGGATTGACCATATCTAGACCCACAGCTGGATGAGACCTAAGGGTGGACACTGTTGCGGCTGAGAGGTTTGGTGAGGTTGGGTGAGCAAACGCAGACCCTTTAAAGTAATACTGCGTGGTACCCATCGCATGGGTCCCAAATCTCCAGGTTCAAGGGCATCTTCCTACATCGAAAACATGAATGAGATACCCAGAAGATGGTACACTGTGTGATGGGGAAAGGTTTCTAAAACGCACCTCATTTCTCATCTGCTTGTGCCCGGGTTCGCCATTCCAGCCACTTTACTAGCAATCTCCCTCCTTGGAGCATCAGCACCTTTAACCTCCTGTTCCGTACAGGTTGCAATTTGTACTGAGGATGAACGGGAAGACGTGGAACCAATGAAAGACTAGCTCTTGGTGTTGGGACAGGCACAGGTCACTCTATTTTCCCATCAGGAAGAAGAATTAACCACAGGCTCAGCCTGCCCCCCGGAACCAGAACAGGGCCTGAAGCCATCCTGCGCTTTTGCGGCCAGCTCCCTAAAAAGCGAGTTGTAAAATGGAGGTTCAGGGCACTGCAATTCACAAACCTGCAGAGTTATAAATGATAACTCTCATCCACAAATATATTGAGGGAAGGCAAAGAAGAGGATTTGAAATCAAGGCAGAATTGCTGGAAACAGATTTCAGGAGGTAGATTCGAATCGCCTTTAAAGCACATGAAAAGCGGCAAAACGTTGACAATGATGCCCTTGGCCAAAAAGGGCGTATGCGTTTTTTCCTGAATATATTCAGGAAAAAACGCATACGCCCTTTTTGGCCAACCAAGCAACCTGGAAAGGCAAATCAGCGCTACAAAGAAGTCTCGCTTCCCATCGGTCAAAAGGGCCATGCTGAAAAAAGTGTCAAAACCAGAAATGCAGGACAGGCCATGGAGAAATGGGAGCCTTGCTACACTGATGGGCGGGATGTAAATTGTCAACAGCCACTCTGGAGAAGTGTACGGTGAGTCCTGAAACGTCTAAAAAGCAAAGCTTAGAGAGCATAGGGCACTTCCACTCATGGGGGTATAAATTGGGAAAATTAAAAATCAGCAAGACACAAGCACCCCAAAGTTTAGGGCTGCTCTGTTGACAAGGACCTCCACTTCATTCCACCTTCAATATCCCAGGAAAGAGAAAAATGGATAAAGAAGTTGTGGTCCTTATGTACAATGGAATATCACTCAGCCATGAAATCAATGTCATAAGGCTAGTAGCAGCATGATGAGTGGATTTAGGTACGACGATTCTAAGTGAAATAAGTCACACAGAAAAGGACACTTCTCATAAGGTATCACTGATAGAGGGAATGTAAAAACCGTTACACTTGAACTGAATTACAAAACAGAACAGAGTCACACATGCAGAAAACACACTATGGCTGCTTAACGGGAAAGGTGAGGTGGGGTGATACATAAAACAATGGTTTCAAATTAGCTCAGATACCGTTCCATAAAACCAATATGTAATAGACAAGACCTACTCCTTGCTCAGAGAACTGGACTCAACACGCCCTATTCACCGCACAAGAATATATCTGACTAGTAATAATCTTAAAACCTATGTATTGATATCTCTCTGTTAGTGTGTCAAGTGGGTGTAAAGCGGCATAAACACAGCAGTGAAAAGCAGCTAAACCCCATTATAAAAATAAATTACTTTGAAAAACCCGTGAAACAAAGACAGTGAAAGAGAGCGAAATTCTTACACAATGCGTTCAGGGGCTGTGATGCAACCTGGATTGACCATATCTAGACCCACAGCTGGATGAGACCTAAGGGTGGACACTGTTGCGGCTGAGAGGTTTGGTGAGGTTGGGTGAGCAAACGCAGACCCTTTAAAGTAATACTGCGTGGTACCCATCGCATGGGTCCCAAATCTCCAGGTTCAAGGGCATCTTCCTACATCGAAAACATGCATGAGATACCCAGAAGATGGTACACTGTGTGATGGGGAAAGGTTTCTAAAACGCACCTCATTTCTCATTTGCTTGTGCCCGGGTTCGCCATTCCAGCCACTTTACTAGCAATCTCCCTCCTTGGAGCATCAGCACCTTTAACCTCCTGTTCCGTACAGGTTGCAATTTGTACTGAGGATGAACGGGAAGACGTGGAACCAATGAAAGACTAGCTCTTGGTGTTGGGACAGGCACAGGTCACTCTATTTTCCCATCAGGAAGAAGAATTAACCACAGGCTCAGCCTGCCCCCCGGAACCAGAACAGGGGCTGAAGCCATCCTGCGCTTTTGCGGCCAGCTCCCTAAAAAGCGAGTTGTAAAATGGAGGTTCAGGGCACTGCAATTCACAAACCTGCAGAGTTATAAATGATAACTCTCATCCACAAATATATTGAGGGAAGGCAAAGAAGAGGATTTGAAATCAAGGCAGAATTGCAGGAAACAGATTTCAGGAGGTAGATTCGAATCGCCTTTAAAGCACATGAAAAGCGGCAAAACGTTGACAATGATGCCCTTGGCCAAAAAGGGCGTATGCGTTTTTTCCTGAATATATTCAGGAAAAAACGCATACGCCCTTTTTGGCCAACCAAGCAACCTGGAAAGGCAAATCAGCGCTACAAAGATGTCTGGCTTCCCATTGGTCAAAAGGGCCATGCTGAAAAAAGTGTCAAAACCAGAAATGCAGGACAGGCCATGGAGAAATGGGAGCCTTGCTACACTGATGGGCGGGATGTAAATTGTCAACAGCCACTCTGGAGAAGTGTACGGTGAGTCCTGAAACGTCTAAAAACCAAAGCTTAGAGAGCATAGGGCACTTCCACTCATGGGGGTATAAATTGGGAAAATGAAAAATCAGCAAGACACAAGCACCCCAAAGTTTAGGGCTGCTCTGTTGACAAGGACCTCCACTTCATTCCACCTTCAATATCCCAGGAAAGAGAAAAATGGATAAAGAAGTTGTGGTCCTTATGTACAATGGAATATCACTCAGCCGTGAAATCAATGTCATAAGGCTAGTAGCAGCATGATGAGTGGATTTAGGTACGACGACTCTAAGTGAAATAAGTCACACAGCAAAGGACACTTCTCATAAGGTATCACTTATAGAGGGAATGTAAAAACCGTTACACTTGAACTGAATTACAAAACAGAACAGAGTCACACATGCAGAAAACACACTATGGCTGCTTAACGGGAAAGGTGAGGTGGGGTGATACATAAAACAAGGGTTTCAAATTAGCTCAGATACCGTTCCATAAACCCAATATGTAATAGACAAGACCTACTCCTTGCTCAGAGAACTGGACTGAACACGCCCTATTCACCGCACAAGAATATATCTGACTAGTAATAATCTTAAAACCTATGTATTGATATCTCTCTGTTAGTGTGTCAAGTGGGTAAAAAGTGGCATAAACACAGCAGTGAAAAGCAGCTAAACCCCATTATAAAAATAAATTACTTTGAAAAACCCATGAAACAAAGACAGTGAAAGAGAGAGAAATTCTTACACAATGCGTTCAGGGGCTGTGATGCAACCTGGATTGACCATATCTAGACCCACAGCTGGATGAGACCTAAGGGTGGACACTGTTGCGGCTGAGAGGTTTGGTGAGGTTGGGTGAGCAAACGCAGACCCTTTAAAGTAATACTGCGTGGTACCCATCGCATGGGTCCCAAATCTCCAGGTTCAAGGGCATCTTCCTACATCGAAAACATGCATGAGATACCCAGAAGATGGTACACTGTGTGATGGGGAAAGGTTTCTAAAACGCACCTCATTTCTCATTTGCTTGTGCCCGGGTTCGCCATTCCAGCCACTTTACTAGCAATCTCCCTCCTTGGAGCATCAGCACCTTTAACCTCCTGTTCCGTACAGGTTGCAATTTGTACTGAGGATGAACGGGAAGACGTGGAACCAATGAAAGACTAGCTCTTGGTGTTGGGACAGGCACAGGTCACTCTATTTTCCCATCAGGAAGAAGAATTAACCACAGGCTCAGCCTGCCCCCCGGAACCAGAACAGGGGCTGAAGCCATCCTGCGCTTTTGCGGCCAGCTCCCTAAAAAGCGAGTTGTAAAATGGAGGTTCAGGGCACTGCAATTCACAAACCTGCAGAGTTATAAATGATAACTCTCATCCACAAATATATTGAGGGAAGGCAAAGAAGAGGATTTGAAATCAAGGCAGAATTGCAGGAAACAGATTTCAGGAGGTAGATTCGAATCGCCTTTAAAGCACATGAAAAGCGGCAAAACGTTGACAATGATGCCCTTGGCCAAAAAGGGCGTATGCGTTTTTTCCTGAATATATTCAGGAAAAAACGCATACGCCCTTTTTGGCCAACCAAGCAACCTGGAAAGGCAAATCAGCGCTACAAAGATGTCTGGCTTCCCATTGGTCAAAAGGGCCATGCTGAAAAAAGTGTCAAAACCAGAAATGCAGGACAGGCCATGGAGAAATGGGAGCCTTGCTACACTGATGGGCGGGATGTAAATTGTCAACAGCCACTCTGGAGAAGTGTACGGTGAGTCCTGAAACGTCTAAAAACCAAAGCTTAGAGAGCATAGGGCACTTCCACTCATGGGGGTATAAATTGGGAAAATGAAAAATCAGCAAGACACAAGCACCCCAAAGTTTAGGGCTGCTCTGTTGACAAGGACCTCCACTTCATTCCACCTTCAATATCCCAGGAAAGAGAAAAATGGATAAAGAAGTTGTGGTCCTTATGTACAATGGAATATCACTCAGCCGTGAAATCAATGTCATAAGGCTAGTAGCAGCATGATGAGTGGATTTAGGTACGACGACTCTAAGTGAAATAAGTCACACAGCAAAGGACACTTCTCATAAGGTATCACTTATAGAGGGAATGTAAAAACCGTTACACTTGAACTGAATTACAAAACAGAACAGAGTCACACATGCAGAAAACACACTATGGCTGCTTAACGGGAAAGGTGAGGTGGGGTGATACATAAAACAAGGGTTTCAAATTAGCTCAGATACCGTTCCATAAACCCAATATGTAATAGACAAGACCTACTCCTTGCTCAGAGAACTGGACTCAACACGCCCTATTCACCGCACAAGAATATATCTGACTAGTAATAATCTTAAAACCTATGTATTGATATCTCTCTGTTAGTGTGTCAAGTGGGTAAAAAGTGGCATAAACACAGCAGTGAAAAGCAGCTAAACCCCATTATAAAAATAAATTACTTTGAAAAACCCATGAAACAAAGACAGTGAAAGAGAGAGAAATTCTTACACAATGCGTTCAGGGGCTGTGATGCAACCTGGATTGACCATATCTAGACCCACAGCTGGATGAGACCTAAGGGTGGACACTGTTGCGGCTGAGAGGTTTGGTGAGGTTGGGTGAGCAAACGCAGACCCTTTAAAGTAATACTGCGTGGTACCCATCGCATGGGTCCCAAATCTCCAGGTTCAAGGGCATCTTCCTACATCGAAAACATGCATGAGATACCCAGAAGATGGTACACTGTGTGATGGGGAAAGGTTTCTAAAACGCACCTCATTTCTCATTTGCTTGTGCCCGGGTTCGCCATTCCAGCCACTTTACTAGCAATCTCCCTCCTTGGAGCATCAGCACCTTTAACCTCCTGTTCCGTACAGGTTGCAATTTGTACTGAGGATGAACGGGAAGACGTGGAACCAATGAAAGACTAGCTCTTGGTGTTGGGACAGGCACAGGTCACTCTATTTTCCCATCAGGAAGAAGAATTAACCACAGGCTCAGCCTGCCCCCCGGAACCAGAACAGGGGCTGAAGCCATCCTGCGCTTTTGCGGCCAGCTCCCTAAAAAGCGAGTTGTAAAATGGAGGTTCAGGGCACTGCAATTCACAAACCTGCAGAGTTATAAATGATAACTCTCATCCACAAATATATTGAGGGAAGGCAAAGAAGAGGATTTGAAATCAAGGCAGAATTGCAGGAAACAGATTTCAGGAGGTAGATTCGAATCGCCTTTAAAGCACATGAAAAGCGGCAAAACGTTGACAATGATGCCCTTGGCCAAAAAGGGCGTATGCGTTTTTTCCTGAATATATTCAGGAAAAAACGCATACGCCCTTTTTGGCCAACCAAGCAACCTGGAAAGGCAAATCAGCGCTACAAAGATGTCTGGCTTCCCATTGGTCAAAAGGGCCATGCTGAAAAAAGTGTCAAAACCAGAAATGCAGGACAGGCCATGGAGAAATGGGAGCCTTGCTACACTGATGGGCGGGATGTAAATTGTCAACAGCCACTCTGGAGAAGTGTACGGTGAGTCCTGAAACGTCTAAAAACCAAAGCTTAGAGAGCATAGGGCACTTCCACTCATGGGGGTATAAATTGGGAAAATGAAAAATCAGCAAGACACAAGCACCCCAAAGTTTAGGGCTGCTCTGTTGACAAGGACCTCCACTTCATTCCACCTTCAATATCCCAGGAAAGAGAAAAATGGATAAAGAAGTTGTGGTCCTTATGTACAATGGAATATCACTCAGCCGTGAAATCAATGTCATAAGGCTAGTAGCAGCATGATGAGTGGATTTAGGTTCGACGACTCTAAGTGAAATAAGTCACACAGCAAAGGACACTTCTCATAAGGTATCACTTATAGAGGGAATGTAAAAACCGTTACACTTGAACTGAATTACAAAACAGAACAGAGTCACACATGCAGAAAACACACTATGGCTGCTTAACGGGAAAGGTGAGGTGGGGTGATACATAAAACAAGGGTTTCAAATTAGCTCAGATACCGTTCCATAAACCCAATATGTAATAGACAAGACCTACTCCTTGCTCAGAGAACTGGACTCAACACGCCCTATTCACCGCACAAGAATATATCTGACTAGTAATAATCTTAAAACCTATGTATTGATATCTCTCTGTTAGTGTGTCAAGTGGGTAAAAAGTGGCATAAACACAGCAGTGAAAAGCAGCTAAACCCCATTATAAAAATAAATTACTTTGAAAAACCCATGAAACAAAGACAGTGAAAGAGAGAGAAATTCTTACACAATGCGTTCAGGGGCTGTGATGCAACCTGGATTGACCATATCTAGACCCACAGCTGGATGAGACCTAAGGGTGGACACTGTTGCGGCTGAGAGGTTTGGTGAGGTTGGGTGAGCAAACGCAGACCCTTTAAAGTAATACTGCGTGGTACCCATCGCATGGGTCCCAAATCTCCAGGTTCAAGGGCATCTTCCTACATCGAAAACATGCATGAGATACCCAGAAGATGGTACACTGTGTGATGGGGAAAGGTTTCTAAAACGCACCTCATTTCTCATCTGCTTGTGCCCGGGTTCGCCATTCCAGCCACTTTACTAGCAATCTCCCTCCTTGGAGCATCAGCACCTTTAACCTCCTGTTCCGTACAGGTTGCAATTTGTACTGAGGATGAACGGGAAGACGTGGAACCAATGAAAGACTAGCTCTTGGTGTTGGGACAGGCACAGGTCACTCTATTTTCCCATCAGGAAGAAGAATTAACCACAGGCTCAGCCTGCCCCCCGGAACCAGAACAGGGCCTGAAGCCATCCTGCGCTTTTGCGGCCAGCTCCCTAAAAAGCGAGTTGTAAAATGGAGGTTCAGGGCACTGCAATTCACAAACCTGCAGAGTTATAAATGATAACTCTCATCCACAAATATATTGAGGGAAGGCAAAGAAGAGGATTTGAAATCAAGGCAGAATTGCAGGAAACAGATTTCAGGAGGTAGATTCGAATCGCCTTTAAAGCACATGAAAAGCGGCAAAACGTTGACAATGATGCCCTTGGCCAAAAAGGGCGTATGCGTTTTTTCCTGAATATATTCAGGAAAAAACGCATACGCCCTTTTTGGCCAACCAAGCAACCTGGAAAGGCAAATCAGCGCTACAAAGAAGTCTCGCTTCCCATCGGTTAAAAGGGCCATGCTGAAAAAAGTGTCAAAACCAGAAATGCAGGACAGGCCATGGAGAAATGGGAGCCTTGGTACACTGATGGGCGGGATGTAAATTGCCAACAGCCACTCTGGAGGAGAGTACGGTGTGTCCTGAAACATCTAAAAAACACAGCTTAGAGAGCATAGGGCACTTCCACTCATGGGGGTATAAATTGGGAAAATTAAAAATCAGCAAGACACAAGCACCCCAAAGTTTAGGACTGCTCTGTTGACAAGGACCTCCACTTCATTCCACCTTCAATATCCCAGGAAAGAGAAAAATGGATAAAGAAGTTGTGGTCCTTATGTACAATGGAATATCACTCAGCCAGGAAATCAATGTCATAAGGCTAGTAGCAGCATGATGAGTGGATTTAGGTACGACGATTCTAAGTGAAATAAGTCACACAGAAAAGGACACTTCTCATAAAGTATCACTGATAGAGGGAATGTAAAAACCGTTACACTTGAACTGAATTACAAAACAGAACAGAGTCACACATGCAGAAAACACACTATGGCTGCTTAACGGGAAAGGTGAGGTGGGGTGATACATAAAACAAGGGTTTCAAATTAGCTCAGATACCGTTCCATAAAACCAATATGTAATAGACAAGACCTACTCCTTGCTCAGAGAACTGGACTCAACACGCCGTATTCACCGCACAAGAATATATCTGACTAGTAATAATCTTAAAACCTATGTATTGATATCTCTCTGTTAGTGTGTCAAGTGGGTGAAAAGCGGCATAAACACAGCAGTGAAAAGCAGCTAAACCCATTTATAAAAATAAATTACTTTGAAAAACCCATGAAACAAAAACAGTGAAACAGATAGAAATTCTTACACAATGCATTCACGGGCTGTGATGCAACCTGGATTGACCATATCTAGACCCACAGCTGGATGAGACATAAGGGTGGACACTCTTGGGGCTGAGAGGTTTGGTGAGGTTGGGTGAGCAAACGCAGACCCTTTAAAGTAATACTGCATGGTACCCATCGCATGGGTCCCAAATCGCCAGGTTCCAGGGCATCTTCCTACATCGAAAACATGCATGAGAAACCCAGAAGATGGTACACCGTGTGATGTGGAAAGTTTTCTAAAACGCACCTCATTTCTCATCTCCTTGTGCCCGGGTTCGCTATTCCAGCCGCTTTACTAGCAATCTCCCTACTTGGAGCATCAGCACCTTTAACCTCCTGTTCCGTACAGGTTGCAATTTGTCCTGAGGATGAACGGGAAGACGTGGAACCAATGAGAGACTAGCTCTTGGTGTTGGGACAGGCACAGGTTACTCTATTTTCCCATCAGGAAGAAGAATTAACCACAGGCTCAGCCTGCCCCCCGGAACCAGAACAGGGCCTGAAGCCATCCTGCGCTTTTGCGGCCAGCTCCCTAAAAAGCGAGTTGTAAAATGGAGGTTCAGGGCACTGCAATTCACAAACCTGCAGAGTTATAAATGATAACTCTCATCCACAAATATATTGAGGGAAGGCAAAGAAGAGGATTTGAAATCAAGGCAGAATTGCAGGAAACAGATTTCAGGAGGTAGATTCGAATCGCCTTTAAAGCACATGAAAAGCGGCAAAACGTTGACAATGATGCCCTTGGCCAAAAAGGGCGTATGCGTTTTTTCCTGAATATATTCAGGAAAAAACGCATACGCCCTTTTTGGCCAACCAAGCAACCTGGAAAGGCAAATCAGCGCTACAAAGAAGTCTCGCTTCCCATCGGTCAAAAGGGCCATGCTGAAAAAAGTGTCAAAACCAGAAATGCAGGACAGGCCATGGAGAAATGGGAGCCTTGCTACACTGATGGGCGGGATGTAAATTGTCAACAGCCACTCTGGAGAAGTGTACGGTGAGTCCTGAAACGTCTAAAAAGCAAAGCTTAGAGAGCATAGGGCACTTCCACTCATGGGGGTATAAATTGGGAAAATGAAAAATCAGCAAGACACAAGCACCCCAAAGTTTAGGGCTGCTCTGTTGACAAGGACCTCCACTTCATTCCACCTTCAATATCCCAGGAAAGAGAAAAATGGATAAAGAAGTTGTGGTCCTTATGTACAATGGAATATCACTCAGCCATGAAATCAATGTCATAAGGCTAGTAGCAGCATGATGAGTGGATTTAGGTACGACGATTCTAAGTGAAATAAGTCACACAGAAAAGGACACTTCTCATAAAGTATCACTGATAGAGGGAATGTAAAAACCGTTACACTTGAACTGAATTACAAAACAGAACAGAGTCACACATGCAGAAAACACACTATGGCTGCTTAACGGGAAAGGTGAGGTGGGGTGATACATAAAACAAGGGTTTCAAATTAGCTCAGATACCGTTCCATAAACCCAATATGTAATAGACAAGACCTACTCCTTGCTCAGAGAACTGGACTCAACACGCCCTATTCACCGCACAAGAATATATCTGACTAGTAATAATCTTAAAACCTATGTATTGATATCTCTCTGTTAGTGTGTCAAGTGGGTGAAAAGCGGCATAAGCACAGCAGTGAAAAGCAGCTAAACCCCATTATAAAAATAAATTACTTTGAAAAACCCATGAAACAAAGACAGTGAAAGAGAGAGAAATTCTTACACAATGCGTTCAGGGGCTGTGATGCAACCTGGATTGACCATATCTAGACCCACAGCTGGATGAGACCTAAGGGTGGACACTGTTGCGCCTGAGAGGTTTGGTGAGGTTGGGTGAGCAAACGCAGACCCTTTAAAGTAATACTGCGTGGTACCCATGGCATGGGTCCCAAATCTCCAGGTTCAAGGGCATCTTCCTACATCGAAAACATGCATGAGATACCCAGAAGATGGTACACCGTGTGATGGGGAAAGGTTTCTAAAACGCAACTCATTTCTCATTTGCTTGTGCCCGGGTTCGCCATTCCAGCCACTTTACTAGCAATCTCCCTCCTTGGAGCATCAGCACCTTTAACCTCCTGTTCCGTACAGGTTGCAATTTGTACTGAGGATGAACGGGAAGACGTGGAACCAATGAAAGACTAGCTCTTGGTGTTGGGACAGGCACAGGTCACTCTATTTTCCCATCAGGAAGAAGAATTAACCACAGGCTCAGCCTGCCCCCCGGAACCAGAACAGGGGCTGAAGCCATCCTGCGCTTTTGCAGCCAGCTCCCTAAAAAGCGAGTTGTAAAATGGAGGTTCAGGGCACTGCAATTCACAAACCTGCAGAGTTATAAATGATAACTCTCACCCACAAATATATTGAGGGAAGGCAAAGAAGAGGATTTGAAATCAAGGCAGAATTGCAGGAAACAGATTTCAGGAGGTAGATTCGAATCGCCTTTAAAGCACATGAAAAGCGGCAAAACGTTGACAATGATGCCCTTGGCCAAAAAGGGCGTATGCGTTTTTTCCTGAATATATTCAGGAAAAAACGCATACGCCCTTTTTGGCCAACCAAGCAACCTGGAAAGGCAAATCAGCGCTACAAAGATGTCTCGCTTCCCATTGGTCAAAAGGGCCATGCTGAAAAAAGTGTCAAAACCAGAAATGCAGGACAGGCCATGGAGAAATGGGAGCCTTGCTACACTGATGGGCGGGATGTAAATTGTCAACAGCCACTCTGGAGAAGTGTACGGTGAGTCCTGAAACGTCTAAAAAGCAAAGCTTAGAGAGCATAGGGCACTTCCACTCATGGGGGTATAAATTGGGAAAATGAAAAATCAGCAAGACACAAGCACCCCAAAGTTTAGGGCTGCTCTCTTGACAAGGACCTCCACTTCATTCCACCTTCAATATCCCAGGAAAGAGAAAAATGGATAAAGAAGTTGTGGTCCTTATGTACAATGGAATATCACTCAGCCGTGAAATCAATGTCATAAGGCTAGTAGCAGCATGATGAGTGGATTTAGGTACGACGACTCTAAGTGAAATAAGTCACACAGCAAAGGACACTTCTCATAAGGTATCACTGATAGAGGGAATGTAAAAACCGTTACACTTGAACTGAATTACAAAACAGAACAGAGTCACACATGCAGAAAACACACTATGGCTGCTTAACGGGAAAGGTGAGGTGGGGTGATACATAAAACAAGGGTTTCAAATTAGCTCAGATACCGTTCCATAAAACCAATATGTAATAGACAAGACCTACTCCTTGCTCAGAGAACTGGACTCAACACGCCCTCTTCACCGCACAAGAATATATCTGACTAGTAATAATCTTAAAACCTATGTATTGATATCTCTCTGTTAGTGTGTCAAGTGGGTAAAAAGCGGCATAAACACAGCAGTGAAAAGCAGCTAAACCCCATTATAAAAATAAATTACTTTGAAAAACCCATGAAACAAAGACAGTGAAAGAGAGAGAAATTCTTACACAATGCGTTCAGGGGCTGTGATGCAACCTGGATTGACCATATCTAGACCCACAGCTGGATGAGACCTAAGGGTGGACACTGTTGCGGCTGAGAGGTTTGGTGAGGTTGGGTGAGCAAACGCAGACCCTTTAAAGTAATACTGCGTGGTACCCATCGCATGGGTCCCAAATCTCCAGGTTCAAGGGCATCTTCCTACATCGAAAACATGCATGATATACCCAGAAGATGGTACACCGTGTGATGGGGAAAGGTTTCTAAAACGCACCTCATTTCTCATTTGCTTGTGCCCGGGTTCGCCATTCCAGCCACTTTACTAGCAATCTCCCTCCTTGGAGCATCAGCACCTTTAACCTCCTGTTCCGTACAGGTTGCAATTTGTACTGAGGATGAACGGGAAGACGTGGAACCAATGAAAGACTAGCTCTTGGTGTTGGGACAGGCACAGGTCACTCTATTTTCCCATCAGGAAGAAGAATTAACCACAGGCTCAGCCTGCCCCCCGGAACCAGAACAGGGCCTGAAGCCATCCTGCGCTTTTGCGGCCAGCTCCCTAAAAAGCGAGTTGTAAAATGGAGGTTCAGGGCACTGCAATTCACAAACCTGCAGAGTTATAAATGATAACTCTCACCCACAAATATATTGAGGGAAGGCAAAGAAGAGGATTTGAAATCAAGGCAGAATTGCAGGAAACAGATTTCAGGAGGTAGATTCGAATCGCCTTTAAAGCACATGAAAAGCGGCAAAACGTTGACAATGATGCCCTTGGCCAAAAAGGGCGTATGCGTTTTTTCCTGAATATATTCAGGAAAAAACGCATACGCCCTTTTTGGCCAACCAAGCAACCTGGAAAGGCAAATCAGCGCTACAAAGATGTCTCGCTTCCCATTGGTCAAAAGGGCCATGCTGAAAAAAGTGTCAAAACCAGAAATGCAGGACAGGCCATGGAGAAATGGGAGCCTTGCTACACTGATGGGCGGGATGTAAATTGCCAACAGTCACTCTGGAGAAGTGTACGGTGAGTCCTGAAACGTCTAAAAAGCAAAGCTTAGAGAGCATAGGGCACTTCCACTCATGGGGGTATAAATTGGGAAAATGAAAAATCAGCAAGACACAAGCACCCCAAAGTTTAGGGCTGCTCTGTTGACAAGGACCTCCACTTCATTCCACCTTCAATATCCCAGGAAAGAGAAAAATGGATAAAGAAGTTGTGGTCCTTATGTACAATGGAATATCACTCAGCCGTGAAATCAATGTCATAAGGCTAGTAGCAGCATGATGAGTGGATTTAGGTACGACGACTCTAAGTGAAATAAGTCACACAGCAAAGGACACTTCTCATAAGGTATCACTTATAGAGGGAATGTAAAAACCGTTACTCTTGAACTGAATTACAAAACAGAACAGAGTCACACATGCAGAAAACACACTATGGCTGCTTAACGGGAAAGGTGAGGTGGGGTGATACATAAAACAAGGGTTTCAAATTAGCTCAGATACCGTTCCATAAACCCAATATGTAATAGACAAGACCTACTCCTTGCTCAGAGAACTGGACTCAACACGCCCTATTCACCGCACAAGAATATATCTGACTAGTAATAATCTTAAAACCTATGTATTGATATGTCTCTGTTAGTGTGTCAAGTGGGTAAAAAGCGGCATAAACACAGCAGTGAAAAGCAGCTAAACCCCATTATAAAAATAAATTACTTTGAAAAACCCATGAAACAAAGACAGTGAAAGAGAGAGAAATTCTTACACAATGCGTTCAGGGGCTGTGATGCAACCTGGATTGACCATATCTAGACCCACAGCTGGATGAGACCCAAGGGTGGACACTGTTGCGGCTGAGAGGTTTGGTGAGGTTGGGTGAGCAAACGCAGACCCTTTAAAGTAATACTGCGTGGTACCCATCGCATGGGTCCCAAATCTCCAGGTTCAAGGGCATCTTCCTACATCGAAAACATGCATTAGATACCCAGAAGATGGTACACTGTGTGATGGGGAAAGGTTTCTAAAACGCACCTCATTTCTCATCTGCTTGTGCCCGGGTTCGCCATTCCAGCCACTTTACTAGCAATCTCCCTCCTTGGAGCATCAGCACCTTTAACCTCCTGTTCCGTACAGGTTGCAATTTGTACTGAGGATGAACGGGAAGACGTGGAACCAATGAAAGACTAGCTCTTGGTGTTGGGACAGGCACAGGTCACTCTATTTTCCCATCAGGAAGAAGAATTAACCACAGCCTCAGCCTGCCCCCCGGAACCAGAACAGGGCCTGAAGCCATCCTGCGCTTTTGCGGCCAGCTCCCTAAAAAGCGAGTTGTAAAATGGAGGTTCAGGGCACTGCAATTCACAAACCTGCAGAGTTATAAATGATAACTCTCATCCACAAATATATTGAGGGAAGGCAAAGAAGAGGATTTGAAATCAAGGCAGAATTGCAGGAAACAGATTTCAGGAGGTAGATTCGAATCGCCTTTAAAGCACATGAAAAGCGGCAAAACGTTGACAATGATGCCCTTGGCCAGAAAGGGCGTATGCGTTTTTTCCTGAATATATTCAGGAAAAAACGCATACGCCCTTTTTGGCCAACCAAGCAACCTGGAAAGGCAAATCAGCGCTACAAAAAAGTCTCGCTTCCCATCGGTCAAAAGGGCCATGCTGAAAAAAGTGTCAAAACCAGAAATGCAGGACAGGCCATGGAGAAATGGGAGCCTTGCTACACTGATGGGCGGGATGTAAATTGTCAACAGCCACTCTGGAGAAGTGTACGGTGAGTCCTGAAACGTCTAAAAAGCAAAGCTTAGAGAGCATAGGGCACTTCCACTCATGGGGGTATAAATTGGGAAAATGAAAAATCAGCAAGACACAAGCACCCCAAAGTTTAGGGCTGCTCTGTTGACAAGGACCTCCACTTCATTCCACCTTCAATATCCCAGGAAAGAGAAAAATGGATAAAGAAGTTGTGGTCCTTATGTACAATGGAATATCACTCAGCCATGAAATCAATGTCATAAGGCTAGTAGCAGCATGATGAGTGGATTTAGGTACGACGATTCTAAGTGAAATAAGTCACACAGAAAAGGACACTTCTCATAAGGTATCACTGATAGAGGGAATGTAAAAACCGTTACACTTGAACTGAATTACAAAACAGAACAGAGTCACACATGCAGAAAACACACTATGGCTGCTTAACGGGAAAGGTGAGGTGGGGTGATACATAAAACAAGGGTTTCAAATTAGCTCAGATACCGTTCCATAAAACCAATATGTAATAGACAAGACCTACTCCTTGCTCAGAGAACTGGACTCAACACGCCCTATTCACCGCACAAGAATATATCTGACTAGTAATAATCTTAAAACCTATGTATTGATATCTCTCTGTTAGTGTGTCAAGTGGGTGTAAAGCGGCATAAACACAGCAGTGAAAAGCAGCTAAACCCCATTATAAAAATAAATTACTTTGAAAAACCCGTGAAACAAAGACAGTGAAAGAGAGCGAAATTCTTACACAATGCGTTCAGGGGCTGTGATGCAACCTGGATTGACCATATCTAGACCCACAGCTGGATGAGACCTAAGGGTGGACACTGTTGCGGCTGAGAGGTTTGGTGAGGTTGGGTGAGCAAACGCAGACCCTTTAAAGTAATACTGCGTGGTACCCATCGCATGGGTCCCAAATCTCCAGGTTCAAGGGCATCTTCCTACATCGAAAACATGCATGATATACCCAGAAGATGGTACACCATGTGATGGGGAAAGGTTTCTAAAACGCACCTCATTTCTCATCTGCTTGTGCCCGGGTTCGCCATTCCAGCCACTTTACTAGCAATCTCCCTCCTTGGAGCATCAGCACCTTTAACCTCCTGTTCCGTACAGGTGGCAATTTGTACTGAGGATGAACGGGAAGACGTGGAACCAATGAAAGACTAGCTCTTGGTGTTGGGACAGGCACAGGTCACTCTATTTTCCCATCAGGAAGAAGAATTAACCACAGGCTCAGCCTGCCCCCCGGAACCAGAACAGGGCCTGAAGCCATCCTGCGCTTTTGCGGCCAGCTCCCTAAAAAGCGAGTTGTAAAATGGAGGTTCAGGGCACTGCAATTCACAAACCTGCAGAGTTATAAATGATAACTCTCACCCACAAATATATTGAGGGAAGGCAAAGAAGAGGATTTGAAATCAAGGCAGAATGGCAGGAAACAGATTTCAGGAGGTAGATTCGAATCGCCTTTAAAGCACATGAAAAGCGGCAAAACGTTGACAATGATGCCCTTGGCCAAAAAGGGCGTATGCGTTTTTTCCTGAATATATTCAGGAAAAAACGCATACGCCCTTTTTGGCCAACCAAGCAACCTGGAAAGGCAAATCAGCGCTACAAAGATGTCTCGCTTCCCATTGGTCAAAAGGGCCATGCTGAAAAAAGTGTCAAAACCAGAAATGCAGGACAGGCCATGGAGAAATGGGAGCCTTGCTACACTGATGGGCGGGATGTAAATTGTCAACAGCCACTCTGGAGAAGTGTACGGTGAGTCCTGAAACGTCTAAAAACCAAAGCTTAGAGAGCATAGGGCACTTCCACTCATGGGGGTATAAATTGGGAAAATGAAAAATCAGCAAGACACAAGCACCCCAAAGTTTAGGGCTGCTCTCTTGACAAGGACCTCCACTTCATTCCACCTTCAATATCCCAGGAAAGAGAAAAATGGATAAAGAAGTTGTGGTCCTTATGTACAATGGAATATCACTCAGCCGTGAAATCAATGTCATAAGGCTAGTAGCAGCATGATGAGTGGATTTAGGTACGACGATTCTAAGTGAAATAAGTCACACAGAAAAGGACACTTCTCATAAGGTATCACTGATAGAGGGAATGTAAAAACCGTTACACTTGAACTGAATTACAAAACAGAACAGAGTCACACATGCAGAAAACACACTATGGCTGCTTCACGGGAAAGGTGAGGTGGGGTGATGCATAAAACAAGGGTTTCAAATTAGCTCAGATACCGTTCCATAAAACCAATATGTAATAGACAAGACCTACTCCTTGCTCAGAGAACTGGACTCAACACGCCCTATTCACCGCACAAGAATATATCTGACTAGTAATAATCTTAAAACCTATGTATTGATATCTCTCTGTTAGTGTGTCAAGTGGGTGAAAAGCGGCATAAACACAGCAGTGAAAAGCAGCTAAACCCATTTATAAAAATAAATTACTTTGAAAAACCCATGAAACAAAGACAGTGAAAGAGATAGAAATTCTTACACAATGCGTCCACGGGCTGTGATGCAACCTGGATTGACCATATCTAGACCCACAGCTGTATGAGACATAAGGGTGGACACTCTTGGGGCTGAGAGGTTTGGTGAGGTTGGGTGAGCAAACGCAGACCCTTTAAAGTAATACTGCATGGTACCCATCGCATGGGTCCCAAATCGCCATGTTCAAGGGCATCTTCCTACATCGAAAACATGCATGAGAAACCCAGAAGATGGTACACCGTGTGATGTGGAAAGGTTTCTAAAACGCACCTCATTTCTCATCTCCTTGTGCCCGGGTTCGCTATTCCAGCCGCTTTACTAGCAATCTCCCTACTTGGAGCATCAGCACCTTTAACCTCCTGTTCCGTACAGGTTGCAAATTGTCCTGAGGATAAACGGGAAGACGTGGAACCAACGAGAGACTAGCTCTTGGTGTTGGGACAGGCACAGGTCACTCTATTTTCCCATCAGGAAGAAGAATTAACCACAGGCTCAGCCTGCCCCCCGGAACCAGAACCGGGCCTGAAGCCATCCTGCGCTTTTGCGGCCAGCTCCCTAAAAAGCGAGTTGTAAAATGGAGGCTCAGGGCACTGCAATTCACAAACCTGCAGAGTTATAAATGATAACTCTCATCCACAAATATATTGAGGGAAGGCAAAGAAGAGGATTTGAAATCAAGGCAGAATTGCAGGAAACAGATTTCAGGAGGTAGATTCGAATCGCCCTTAAAGCACATGAAAAGCGGCAAAACGTTGACAATGATGCCCTTGGCCAAAAAGGGCGTATGCGTTTTTTCCTGAATATATTCAGGAAAAAACGCATACGCCCTTTTTGGCCAACCAAGCAACCTGGAAAGGCAAATCAGCGCTACAAAGATGTCTCGCTTCCCATTGGTCAAAAGGGCCATGCTGAAAAAAGTGTCGAAACCAGAAATGCAGGACAGGCCATGGAGAAATGGGAGCCTTGCTACACTGATGGGCGGGATGTAAATTGTCAACAGCCACTCTGGAGAAGTGTAGGGTGAGTCCTGAAACGTCTAAAAAGCAAAGCTTAGAGAGCATAGGGCACTTCCACTCATGGGGGTATAAATTGGGAAAATGAAAAATCAGCAAGACACAAGCACCCCAAAGTTTAGGGCTGCTCTCTTGACAAGGACCTCCACTTCATTCCACCTTCAATATCCCAGGAAAGAGAAAACTGGATAAAGAAGTTGTGGTCCTTATGTACAATGGAATATCACTCTGCCGTGAAATCAATGTCATAAGGCTAGTAGCAGCATGATGAGTGGATTTAGGTACGACGACTCTAAGTGAAATAAGTCACCAGAAAAGGACACTTCTCATAAGGTATCACTTATAGAGGGAATGTAAAAACCGTTACACTTGAACTGAATTACAAAACAGAACAGAGTCACACATGCAGAAAACACACTGTGGCTGCTTAACGGGAAAGGTGAGGTGGGGTGATACATAAAACAAGGGTTTCAAATTAGCTCAGATACCGTTCCATAAACCCAATATGTAATAGACAAGACCTACTCCTTGCTCAGAGAACTGGACTCAACACGCCCTATTCACCGCACAAGAATATATCTGACTAGTAATAATCTTAAAACCTATGTATTGATATCTCTCTGTTAGTGTGTCAAGTGGGTAAAAAGCGGCATAAACACAGTAGTGAAAAGCAGCTAAACCCCATTATAAAAATAAATTACTTTGAAAAACCCATGAAACAAAGACAGTGAAAGAGAGAGAAATTCTTACACAATGCGTTCAGGGGCTGTGATGCAACCTGGATTGACCATATCTAGACCCACAGCTGGATGAGACATAAGGGTGGACACTGTTGCGGCTGAGAGGTTTGGTGAGGTTGGGTGAGCAAACGCAGACCCTTTAAAGTAATACTGCGTGGTACCCATCGCATGGGTCCCAAATCTCCAGGTTCAAGGGCATCTTCCTACATCGAAAACATGCATGAGATACCCAGAAGATGGTACACTGTGTGATGGGGAAAGGTTTCTAAAACGCACCTCATTTCTCATCTGCTTGTGCCCGGGTTCGCCATTCCAGCCACTTTACTAGCAATCTCCCTCCTTGGAGCATCAGCACCTTTAACCTCCTGTTCCGTACAGGTTGCAATTTGTACTGAGGATGAACGGGAAGACGTGGAACCAATGAAAGACTAGCTCTTGGTGTTGGGACAGGCACAGGTCACTCTATTTTCCCATCAGGAAGAAGAATTAACCACAGGCTCAGCCTGCCCCCCGGAACCCGAACAGGGCCTGAAGCCATCCTGCGCTTTTGCGGCCAGCTCCCTAAAAAGCGAGTTGTAAAATGGAGGTTCAGGGCACTGCAATTCACAAACCTGCAGAGTTATAAATGATAACTCTCATCCACAAATATATTGAGGGAAGGCAAAGAAGAGGATTTGAAATCAAGGCAGAATTGCAGGAAACAGATTTCAGGAGGTAGATTCGAATCGCCTTTAAAGCACATGAAAAGCGGCAAAACGTTGACAATGATGCCCTTGGCCAAAAAGGGCGTATGCGTTTTTTCCTGAATATATTCAAGAAAAAACGCATACGCCCTTTTTGGCCAACCAAGCAACCTGGAAAGGCAAATCAGCGCTACAAAGAAGTTTCGCTTCCCATCGGTTAAAAGGGCCATGCTGAAAAAAGTGTCAAAACCAGAAATGCAGGACAGGCCATGGAGAAATGGGAGCCTTGCTACACTGATGGGCGGGATGTAAATTGCCAACAGCCACTCTGGAGAAGTGTACGGTGAGTCCTGAAACGTCTAAAAAGCAAAGCTTAGAGAGCATAGGGCACTTCCACTCATGGGGGTATAAATTGGGAAAATGAAAAATCAGCAAGACACAAGCACCCCAAAGTTTAGGGCTGCTCTGTTGACAAGGACCTCCACTTCATTCCACCTTCAATATCCCAGGAAAGAGAAAAATGGATAAAGAAGTTGTGGTCCTTATGTACAATGGAATATCACTCAGCCGTGAAATCAATGTCATAAGGCTAGTAGCAGCATGATGAGTGGATTTAGGTACAACGACTCTAAGTGAAATAAGTCACACAGAAAAGGACACTTCTCATAAGGTATCACTGATAGAGGGAATGTAAAAACCGTTACACTTGAACTGAATTACAAAACAGAACAGAGTCACACATGCAGAAAACACACTATGGCTGCTTCACGGGAAAGGTGAGGTGGGGTGATGCATAAAACAAGGGTTTCAAATTAGCTCAGATACCGTTCCATAAAACCAATATGTAATAGACAAGACCTACTCCTTGCTCAGAGAACTGGACTCAACACGCCCTATTCACCGCACAAGAATATATCTGACTAGTAATAATCTTAAAACCTATGTATTGATATCTCTCTGTTAGTGTGTCAAGTGGGTGAAAAGCGGCATAAACACAGCAGTGAAAAGCAGCTAAACCCATTTATAAAAATAAATTACTTTGAAAAACCCATGAAACAAAGACAGTGAAAGAGATAGAAATTCTTACACAATGCGTCCACGGGCTGTGATGCAACCTGGATTGACCATATCTAGACCCACAGCTGTATGAGACATAAGGGTGGACACTCTTGGGGCTGAGAGGTTTGGTGAGGTTGGGTGAGCAAACGCAGACCCTTTAAAGTAATACTGCATGGTACCCATCGCATGGGTCCCAAATCGCCATGTTCAAGGGCATCTTCCTACATCGAAAACATGCATGAGAAACCCAGAAGATGGTACACCGTGTGATGTGGAAAGGTTTCTAAAACGCACCTCATTTCTCATCTCCTTGTGCCCGGGTTCGCTATTCCAGCCGCTTTACTAGCAATCTCCCTACTTGGAGCATCAGCACCTTTAACCTCCTGTTCCGTACAGGTTGCAAATTGTCCTGAGGATAAACGGGAAGACGTGGAACCAACGAGAGACTAGCTCTTGGTGTTGGGACAGGCACAGGTCACTCTATTTTCCCATCAGGAAGAAGAATTAACCACAGGCTCAGCCTGCCCCCCGGAACCAGAACCGGGCCTGAAGCCATCCTGCGCTTTTGCGGCCAGCTCCCTAAAAAGCGAGTTGTAAAATGGAGGCTCAGGGCACTGCAATTCACAAACCTGCAGAGTTATAAATGATAACTCTCATCCACAAATATATTGAGGGAAGGCAAAGAAGAGGATTTGAAATCAAGGCAGAATTGCAGGAAACAGATTTCAGGAGGTAGATTCGAATCGCCCTTAAAGCACATGAAAAGCGGCAAAACGTTGACAATGATGCCCTTGGCCAAAAAGGGCGTATGCGTTTTTTCCTGAATATATTCAGGAAAAAACGCATACGCCCTTTTTGGCCAACCAAGCAACCTGGAAAGGCAAATCAGCGCTACAAAGATGTCTCGCTTCCCATTGGTCAAAAGGGCCATGCTGAAAAAAGTGTCGAAACCAGAAATGCAGGACAGGCCATGGAGAAATGGGAGCCTTGCTACACTGATGGGCGGGATGTAAATTGTCAACAGCCACTCTGGAGAAGTGTAGGGTGAGTCCTGAAACGTCTAAAAAGCAAAGCTTAGAGAGCATAGGGCACTTCCACTCATGGGGGTATAAATTGGGAAAATGAAAAATCAGCAAGACACAAGCACCCCAAAGTTTAGGGCTGCTCTCTTGACAAGGACCTCCACTTCATTCCACCTTCAATATCCCAGGAAAGAGAAAACTGGATAAAGAAGTTGTGGTCCTTATGTACAATGGAATATCACTCTGCCGTGAAATCAATGTCATAAGGCTAGTAGCAGCATGATGAGTGGATTTAGGTACGACGACTCTAAGTGAAATAAGTCACCAGAAAAGGACACTTCTCATAAGGTATCACTTATAGAGGGAATGTAAAAACCGTTACACTTGAACTGAATTACAAAACAGAACAGAGTCACACATGCAGAAAACACACTGTGGCTGCTTAACGGGAAAGGTGAGGTGGGGTGATACATAAAACAAGGGTTTCAAATTAGCTCAGATACCGTTCCATAAACCCAATATGTAATAGACAAGACCTACTCCTTGCTCAGAGAACTGGACTCAACACGCCCTATTCACCGCACAAGAATATATCTGACTAGTAATAATCTTAAAACCTATGTATTGATATCTCTCTGTTAGTGTGTCAAGTGGGTAAAAAGCGGCATAAACACAGTAGTGAAAAGCAGCTAAACCCCATTATAAAAATAAATTACTTTGAAAAACCCATGAAACAAAGACAGTGAAAGAGAGAGAAATTCTTACACAATGCGTTCAGGGGCTGTGATGCAACCTGGATTGACCATATCTAGACCCACAGCTGGATGAGACATAAGGGTGGACACTGTTGCGGCTGAGAGGTTTGGTGAGGTTGGGTGAGCAAACGCAGACCCTTTAAAGTAATACTGCGTGGTACCCATCGCATGGGTCCCAAATCTCCAGGTTCAAGGGCATCTTCCTACATCGAAAACATGCATGAGATACCCAGAAGATGGTACACTGTGTGATGGGGAAAGGTTTCTAAAACGCACCTCATTTCTCATCTGCTTGTGCCCGGGTTCGCCATTCCAGCCACTTTACTAGCAATCTCCCTCCTTGGAGCATCAGCACCTTTAACCTCCTGTTCCGTACAGGTTGCAATTTGTACTGAGGATGAACGGGAAGACGTGGAACCAATGAAAGACTAGCTCTTGGTGTTGGGACAGGCACAGGTCACTCTATTTTCCCATCAGGAAGAAGAATTAACCACAGGCTCAGCCTGCCCCCCGGAACCCGAACAGGGCCTGAAGCCATCCTGCGCTTTTGCGGCCAGCTCCCTAAAAAGCGAGTTGTAAAATGGAGGTTCAGGGCACTGCAATTCACAAACCTGCAGAGTTATAAATGATAACTCTCATCCACAAATATATTGAGGGAAGGCAAAGAAGAGGATTTGAAATCAAGGCAGAATTGCAGGAAACAGATTTCAGGAGGTAGATTCGAATCGCCTTTAAAGCACATGAAAAGCGGCAAAACGTTGACAATGATGCCCTTGGCCAAAAAGGGCGTATGCGTTTTTTCCTGAATATATTCAAGAAAAAACGCATACGCCCTTTTTGGCCAACCAAGCAACCTGGAAAGGCAAATCAGCGCTACAAAGAAGTTTCGCTTCCCATCGGTTAAAAGGGCCATGCTGAAAAAAGTGTCAAAACCAGAAATGCAGGACAGGCCATGGAGAAATGGGAGCCTTGCTACACTGATGGGCGGGATGTAAATTGCCAACAGCCACTCTGGAGAAGTGTACGGTGAGTCCTGAAACGTCTAAAAAGCAAAGCTTAGAGAGCATAGGGCACTTCCACTCATGGGGGTATAAATTGGGAAAATGAAAAATCAGCAAGACACAAGCACCCCAAAGTTTAGGGCTGCTCTGTTGACAAGGACCTCCACTTCATTCCACCTTCAATATCCCAGGAAAGAGAAAAATGGATAAAGAAGTTGTGGTCCTTATGTACAATGGAATATCACTCAGCCGTGAAATCAATGTCATAAGGCTAGTAGCAGCATGATGAGTGGATTTAGGTACAACGACTCTAAGTGAAATAAGTCACACAGAAAAGGACACTTCTCATAAGGTATCACTGATAGAGGGAATGTAAAAACCGTTACACTTGAACTGAATTACAAAACAGAACAGAGTCACACATGCAGAAAACACACTATGGCTGCTTAACGGGAAAGGTGAGGTGGGGTGATACATAAAACAAGGGTTTCAAATTAGCTCAGATACCGTTCCATAAAACCAATATGTAATAGACAAGACCTACTCCTTGCTCAGAGAACTGGACTCAACACGCCCTATTCACCGCACAAGAATATATCTGACTAGTAATAATCTTAAAACTTATGTATTGATATCTCTCTGTTAGTGTGTCAAGTAGGTGTAAAGCGGCATAAACAAAGCAGTGAAAAGCAGCTAAACCCCATTATAAAAATAAATTACTTTGAAAAACCCATGAAACAAAGACAGTGAAAGAGATAGAAATTCTTACACAATGCGTTCAGGGGCTGTGATGCAACCTGGATTGACCATATCTAGACCCACAGCTGGATGAGACATAAGGGTGGACACTCTTGGGGCTGAGAGGTTTGGTGAGGTTGGGTGAGCAAACGCAGACCCTTTAAAGTAATACTGCGTGGTACCCATCGCATGGGTCCCAAATCGCCAGGTTCAAGGGCATCTTCCTACATCGAAAACATGCATGAGATACCCAGAAGATGGTACACCGTGTGATGGGGAAAGGTTTCTAAAACGCAACTCATTTCTCATTTGCTTGTGCCCGGGTTCGCCATTCCAGCCACTTTACTAGCAATCTCCCTCCTTGGAGCATCAGCACCTTTAACCTCCTGTTCCGTACAGGTTGCAATTTGTACTGAGGATGAACGGGAAGACGTGGAACCAATGAAAGACTAGCTCTTGGTGTTGGGACAGGCACAGGTCACTCTATTTTCCCATCAGGAAGAAGAATTAACCACAGGCTCAGCCTGCCCCCCGGAACCAGAACAGGGGCTGAAGCCATCCTGCGCTTTTGCGGCCAGCTCCCTAAAAAACGAGTTGTAAAATGGAGGTTCAGGGCACTGCAATTCACAAACCTGCAGAGTTATAAATGATAACTCTCATCCACAAATATATTGAGGGAAGGCAAAGAAGAGGATTTGAAATCAAGGCAGAATTGCAGGAAACAGATTTCAGGAGGTAGATTCGAATCGCCTTTAAAGCACATGAAAAGCGGCAAAACGTTGACAATGATGCCCTTGGCCAAAAAGGGCGTATGCGTTTTTTCCTGAATATATTCAGGAAAAAACGCATACGCCCTTTTTGGCCAACCAAGCAACCTGGAAAGGCAAATCAGCGCTACAAAGATGTCTCGCTTCCCATCGGTCAAAAGGGCCATGCTGAAAAAAGTGTCAAAACCAGAAATGCAGGACAGGCCATGGAGAAATGGGAGCCTTGCTACACTGATGGGCGGGATGTAAATTGCCAACAGCCACTCTGGAGAAGTGTACGGTGAGTCCTGAAACGTCTAAAAAGCAAAGCTTAGAGAGCATAGGGCACTTCCACTCATGGGGGTATAAATTGGGAAAATGAAAAATCAGCAAGACACAAGCACCCCAAAGTTTAGGGCTGCTCTGTTGACAAGGACCTCCACTTCATTCCACCTTAAATATCCAAGGAAAGAGAAAAATGGATAAAGAAGTTGTGGTCCTTATGTACAATGGAATATCACTCAGCCGTGAAATCAATGTCATAAGACTAGTAGCAGCATGATGAGTGGATTTAGGTACGACGATTCTAAGTGAAATAAGTCACACAGAAAACGACACTTCTCATAAGGTATCACTGATAGAGGGAATGTAAAAACCGTTACACTTGAACTGAATCAGAAAACAGAACAGAGTCACACATGCAGAAAACACACTATGGCTGCTTAACGGGAAAGGTGAGGTGGGGTGATACATAAAACAAGGGATTCAAATTAGCTCAGATACCGTTCCATAAACCCAATATGTAATAGACAAGACCTACTCCTTGCTCAGAGAACTGGACTCAACACGCCCTATTCACCGCACAAGAATATATCTGACTAGTAATAATCTTAAAACCTATGTATTGATATCTCTCTGTTAGTGTGTCAAGTGGGTAAAAAGCGGCATAAACACAGCAGTGAAAAGCAGCTAAACCCCATTATAAAAATAAATTACTTTGAAAAACCCATGAAACAAAGACAGTGAAAGAGAGCGAAATTCTTACACAATGCGTTCAGGGGCTGTGATCCAACCTGGATTGACCATATCTAGACCCACAGCTGGATGAGACATAAGGGTGGACACTCTTGAGGCTGAGAGGTTTGGTGAGGTTGGGTGAGCAAACGCAGACCCTTTAAAGTAATACTGCGTGGTACCCATCGCATGGGTCCCAAATCTCCAGGTTCAAGGGCATCTTCCTCCATCGAAAACATGCATGAGAAACCCAGAAGATGGTACACCGTGTGATGGGGAAAGGTTTCTAAAACGCACCTCATTTCTCATCTCCTTGTGCTCGGGTTCGCCATTCCAGCCACTTTACTAGCAATCTCCCTCCTTGGAGCATCAGCACCTTTAACCTCCTGTTCCGTACAGGTTGCAATTTGTCCTGAGGATGAACGGGAAGACGTGGAACCAATGAGAGACTAGCTCTTGGTGTTGGGACACGCAGAGGTCACTCTATTTTCCCATCAGGAAGAAGAATTAACCACAGGCTCAGCCTGCCCCCCGGAACCAGAACAGGGCCTGAAGCCATCCTGCGCTTTTGCGGCCATCTCCCAAAAACGCGAGTTGTAAAATGGAGGTTCAGGGCACTGCAATTCACAAACCTGCAGAGTTATAAATGATACCTCTCGTCCACAAATATATTGAGGGAAGGCAAAGAAGAGGATTTGAAATCAAGGCAGAATTGCAGGAAACAGATTTCAGGAGGTAGATTCGAATCGCCTTTAAAGCACATGAAAAGCGGCAAAACGTTGACAATGATGCCCTTGGCCAAAAAGGTCGTATGCGTTTTTTCCTGAATATATTCAGGAAAAAACGCATACGCCCTTTTTGGCCAACCAAGCAACCTGGAAAGGCAAATCAGCGCTACAAAGAAGTCTCGCTTCCCATCGGTCAAAAGGGCCATGCTGAAAAAAGTGTCAAAACCAGAAATGCAGGACAGGCCATGGAGAAATGGGAGCCTTGCTACACTGATGGGCGGGATGTAAATTGTCAACAGCCACTCTGGAGAAGTGTACGGTGAGTCCTGAAACGTCTAAAAAGCAAAGCTTAGAGAGCATAGGGCACTTCCACTCATGGGGTTATAAATTGGGAAAATTAAAAATCAGCAAGACACAAGCACCCCAAAGTTTAGGGCTGCTCTGTTGACAAGGACCTCCACTTCATTCCACCTTCAATATCCCAGGAAAGAGAAATATGGATAAAGAAGTTGTGGTCCTTATGTACAATGGAATATCACTCAGCCGTGAAATCAATGTCATAAGGCTAGTAGCAGCATGATGAGTGGATTTAGGTACGACGATTCTAAGTGAAATAAGTCACACAGAAAAGGACACTTCTCATAAGGTATCACTGATAGAGGGAATGTAAAAACCGTTACACTTGAACTGAATTACAAAACAGAACAGAGTCACACATGCAGAAAACACACTATGGCTGCTTAACGGGAAAGGTGAGGTGGGGTGATACATAAAACAAGGGTTTCAAATTAGCTCAGATACCGTTCCATAAACCCAATATGTAATAGACAAGACCTACTCCTTGCTCAGAGAACTGGACTCAACACGCCCTATTCACCGCACAAGAATATATCTGACTAGTAATAATCTTAAAACCTATGTATTGATATCTCTCTGTTAGTGTGTCAAGTGGGTGTAAAGCGGCATAAACACAGCAGTGAAAAGCAGCTAAACCCCATTATAAAAATAAATTATTTTGAAAAACCCATGAAACAAAGACAGTGAAAGAGATAGAAATTCTTACACAATGCGTTCACGGGCTGTGATGCAACCTGGATTGACCATATCTAGACCCACAGCTGGATGAGACATAAGGGTGGACACTCTTGGGGCTGAGAGGTTTGGTGAGGTTGGGTGAGCAAACGCAGACCCTTTAAAGTAATACTGCATGGTACCCATCGCATGGGTCCCATATCTCCAGGTTCAAGGGCATCTTCCTACATCGAAAACATGCATGAGAAACCCAGAAGATGGTACACCGTGTGATGTGGAAAGGTTTCTAAAACGCACCTCATTTCTCATCTCCTTGTGCCCGGATTCGCTATTCCAGCCCTTTACTAGCAATCTCCCTACTTGGAGCATCATCACCTTTAACCTCCTGTTCCGTACAGGTTGCAATTTGTCCTGAGGATGAACGGGAAGACGTGGAACCAATGAGAGACTAGCTCTTGGTGTTGGGACAGGCACAGGTCACTCTATTTTCCCATCAGGAAGAAGAATTAACCACAGGCTCAGCCTGCCCCCCGGAACCCGAACAGGGCCTGAAGCCATCCTGCGCTATTGCGGCCAGCTCCCTAAAAAGCGAGTTGTAAAATGGAGGTTCAGGGCACTGCAATTCACAAACCTGCAGAGTTATAAATGATAACTCTCGTCCACAAATATATTGAGGGAAGGCAAAGAAGAGGATTTGAAATCAAGGCAGAATTGCAGGAAACAGATTTCAGGAGGTAGATTCGAATCGCCTTTAAAGCACATGAAAAGCGGAAAAACGTTGACAATGATGCCCTTGGCCAAAAAGGGCGTATGCGTTTTTTCCTGAATATATTCAGGAAAAAACGCATACGCCCTTTTTGGCCAACCAAGCAACCTGGAAAGGCAAATCAGCGCTACAAAGATGTCTCGCTTCCCTTCGGTTAAAAAGGCCATGCTGAAAAAAGTGTCAAAACCAGAAATGCAGGACAGGCCATGGAGAAATGGGAGCCTTGCTACACTGATGGGCGGGATGTAAATTGCCAACAGCCACTCTGGAGAAGCGTACGGTGAGTCCTGAAACATCTAAAAAACAAAGCTTAGAGAGCATAGGGCACTTCCACTCATGGGGTTATAAATTGGGAAAATGAAAAATCAGCAAGACACAAGCACCCCAAAGTTTAGGGCTGCTCTGTTGACAAGGACCTCCACTTCATTCCACCTTCAATATCCCAGGAAAGAGAAAAATGGATAAAGAAGTTGTGGTCCTTATGTACAATGGAATATCACTCAGCCATGAAATCAATGTCATAAGGCTAGTAGCAGCATGATGAGTGGATTTAGGTACGACGATTCTAAGTGAAATAAGTCACACAGAAAAGGACACTTCTCATAAGGTATCACTGATAGAGAGAATGTAAAAACCGTTACACTTGAACTGAATTACAAAACAGAACAGAGTCACACATGCAGAAAACACACTATGGCTGCTTAACGGGAAAGGTGAGGTGGGGTGATACATAAAACAAGGGTTTCAAATTAGCTCAGATACCGTTCCATAAACCCAATATGTAATAGACAAGACCTACTCCTTGCTCAGAGAACTGGACTCAACACGCCCTATTCACCGCACAAGAATATATCTGACTAGTAATAATCTTAAAACCTATGTATTGATATCTCTCTGTTAGTGTGTCAAGTGGGTAAAAAGCGGCATAAACACAGCAGTGAAAAGCAGCTAAACCCCATTATAAAAATAAATTACTTTGAAAAACCCATGAAACAAAGACAGTGAAAGAGAGAGAAATTCTTACACAATGCGTTCAGGGGCTGTGATGCAACCTGGATTGACCATATCTAGACCCACAGCTGGATGAGACATAAGGGTGGACACTGTTGCGGCTGAGAGGTTTGGTGAGGTTGGGTGAGCAAACGCAGACCCTTTAAAGTAATACTGCGTGGTACCCATCGCATGGGTCCCAAATCTCCAGGTTGAAGGGCATCTTCCTACATCGTAAACATGCATGAGATACCCAGAAGATGGTACACCGTGTGATGGGGAAAGGTTTCTAAAACGCACCTCATTTCTCATCTGCCTGTGCCCGGGTTTGCCATTCCAGCCACTTTACTAGCAATCTCCCTCCTTGGAGCATCATCACCTTTAACCTCCTGTTCCGTACAGGTTGCAATTTGTCCTGAGGATGAACGGGAAGACGTGGAACCAATGAGAGACTAGCTCTTGGTGTTGGGACAGGCACAGGTCACTCTATTTTCCCATCAGGAAGAAGAATTAACCACAGGCTCCGCCTGCCCCCCGGATCAAGAACAGGGCCTGAAGCCATCCTGCGCTTTTGAGGCCATCTCCCAAAAACGCGAGTTGTAAAATGGAGGTTCAGGACACTGCAATTCACAAACCTGCAGAGTTATAAATGATAACTCTCGTCCACAAATATATTGAGGGAAGGCAAAGAAGAGGATTTGAAATCAAGGCAGAATTGCAGGAAACAGATTTCAGGAGGTAGATTCGAATCGCCTTTAAAGCACATGAAAAGCGGCAAAACGTTGACAATGATGCCCTTGGCCAAAAAGGGCGTATGCGTTTTTTCCTGAATATATTCAGGAAAAAACGCATACGCCCTTTTTGGCCAACCAAGCAACCTGGAAAGGCAAATCAGCGCTACAAAGAAGTCTCGCTTCCCATCGGTTAAAAGGGCCATGCTGAAAAAAGTGTCAAAACCAGAAATGCAGGACAGGCCATGGAGAAATGGGAGCCTTGCTACACTGATGGGCGGGATGTAAATTGCCAACAGCCACTCTGGAGAAGAGTACGGTGTGTCCTGAAACATCTAAAAAACACAGCTTAGAGAGCATAGGGCACTTCCACTCATGGGGGTATAAATTGGGAAAATGAAAAATCAGCAAGACACAAGCACCCCAAAGTTTAGGGCTGCTCTGTTGACAAGGACCTCCACTTCATTCCACCTTCAATATCGCAGGAAAGAGAAAAATGGATAAAGAAGTTGTGGTCCTTATGTACAATGGAATATCACTCAGCCATGAAATCAATGTCATAAGGCTAGTAGCAGCATGATGAGTGGATTTAGGTACGACGATTCTAAGTGAAATAAGTCACACAGAAAAGGACACTTCTCATAAGGTATCACTGATAGAGGGAATGTAAAAACCGTTACACTTGAACTGAATTACAAAACAGAACAGAGTCACACATGCAGAAAACACACTATGGCTGCTTAACGGGAAAGGTGAGGTGGGGTGATACATAAAACAAGGGTTTCAAATTAGCTCAGATACCGTTCCATAAACCCAATATGTAATAGACAAGACCTACTCCTTGCTCAGAGAACTGGACTCAACACGCCCTATTCACCGCACAAGAATATATCTGACTAGTAATAATCTTAAAACCTATGTATTGATATCTCTCTGTTAGTGTGTCAAGTGGGTAAAAAGCGGCATAAACACAGCAGTGAAAAGCAGCTAAACCCCATTATAAAAATAAATTACTTTGAAAAACCCATGAAACAAAGACAGTGAAAGAGAGAGAAATTCTTACACAATGCGTTCAGGGACTGTGATGCAACCTGGATTGACCATATCTAGACCCACAGCTGGATGAGACATAAGGGTGGACACTGTTGCGGCTGAGAGGTTTGGTGAGGTTGGGTGAGCAAACGCAGACCCTTTAAAGTAATACTGCGTGGTACCCATCGCATGGGTCCCAAATCTCCAGGTTGAAGGGCATCTTCCTACATCGTAAACATGCATGAGATACCCAGAAGATGGTACACCGTGTGATGGGGAAAGGTTTCTAAAACGCACCTCATTTCTCATCTGCCTGTGCCCGGGTTTGCCATTCCAGCCACTTTACTAGCAATCTCCCTCCTTGGAGCATCATCACCTTTAACCTCCTGTTCCGTACAGGTTGCAATTTGTCCTGAGGATGAACGGGAAGACGTGGAACCAATGAGAGACTAGCTCTTGGTGTTGGGACAGGCACAGGTCACTCTATTTTCCCATCAGGAAGAAGAATTAACCACAGGCTCCGCCTGCCCCCCGGATCAAGAACAGGGCCTGAAGCCATCCTGCGCTTTTGCGGCCAGCTCCCAAAAACGCGAGTTGTAAAATGGAGGTTCAGGGCACTGCAATTCACAAACCTGCAGAGTTATAAATGATAACTCTCGTCCACAAATATATTGAGGGAAGGCAAAGAAGAGGATTTGAAATCAAGGCAGAATTGCAGGAAACAGATTTCAGGAGGTAGATTCGAATCGCCTTTAAAGCACATGAAAAGCGGCAAAACGTTGACAATGATGCCCTTGGCCAAAAAGGGCGTATGCGTTTTTTCCTGAATATATTCAGGAAAAAACGCATACGCCCTTTTTGGCCAACCAAGCAACCTGGAAAGGCAAATCAGCGCTACAAAGAAGTCTCGCTTCCCATCAGTCAAAAGGGCCATGCTGAAAAAAGTGTCAAAACCAGAAATGCAGGACAGGCCATGGAGAAATGGGAGCCTTGCTACACTGATGGGCGGGATGTAAATTGTCAACAGCCACTCTGGAGAAGTGTACGGTGAGTCCTGAAACGTCTAAAAAGCAAAGCTTAGAGAGCATAGGGCACTTCCACTCATGGGGTTATAAATTGGGAAAATTAAAAATCAGCAAGACACAAGCACCCCAAAGTTTAGGGCTGCTCTGTTGACAAGGACCTCCACTTCATTCCACCTTCAATATCCCAGGAAAGAGAAAAATGGATAAAGAAGTTGTGGTCCTTATGTACAATGGAATATCACTCAGCCGTGAAATCAATGTCATAAGGCTAGTAGCAGCATGATGAGTGGATTTAGGTACGACGATTCTAAGTGAAATAAGTCACACAGAAAAGGACACTTCTCATAAGGTATCACTGATAGAGGGAATGTAAAAACCGTTACACTTGAACTGAATTACAAAACAGAACAGAGTCACACATGCAGAAAACACACTATGGCTGCTTAACGGGAAAGGTGAGGTGGGGTGATACATAAAACAAGGGTTTCAAATTAGCTCAGATACCGTTCCATAAACCCAATATGTAATAGACAAGACCTACTCCTTGCTCAGAGAACTGGACTCAACACGCCCTATTCACCGCACAAGAATATATCTGACTAGTAATAATCTTAAAACCTATGTATTGATATCTCTCTGTTAGTGTGTCAAGTGGGTGTAAAGCGGCATAAACACAGCAGTGAAAAGCAGCTAAACCCCATTATAAAAATAAATTACTTTGAAAAACCCATGAAACAAAGACAGTGAAAGAGATAGAAATTCTTACACAATGCGTTCACGGGCTGTGATGCAACCTGGATTGACCATATCTAGACCCACAGCTGGATGAGACATAAGGGTGGACACTCTTGGGGCTGAGAGGTTTGGTGAGGTTGGGTGAGCAAACGCAGACCCTTTAAAGTAATACTGCATGGTACCCATCGCATGGGTCCCATATCTCCAGGTTCAAGGGCATCTTCCTACATCGAAAACATGCATGAGAAACCCAGAAGATGGTACACCGTGTGATGTGGAAAGGTTTCTAAAACGCACCTCATTTCTCATCTCCTTGTGCCCGGATTCGCTATTCCAGCCCTTTACTAGCAATCTCCCTACTTGGAGCATCATCACCTTTAACCTCCTGTTCCGTACAGGTTGCAATTTGTCCTGAGGATGAACGGGAAGACGTGGAACCAATGAGAGACTAGCTCTTGGTGTTGGGACAGGCACAGGTCACTCTATTTTCCCATCAGGAAGAAGAATTAACCACAGGCTCAGCCTGCCCCCCGGAACCAGAACAGGGCCTGACGCCATCCTGCGCTATTGCGGCCAGCTCCCTAAAAAGCGAGTTGTAAAATGGAGGTTCAGGGCACTGCAATTCACAAACCTGCAGAGTTATAAATGATAACTCTCGTCCACAAATATATTGAGGGAAGGCAAAGAAGAGGATTTGAAATCAAGGCAGAATTGCAGGAAACAGATTTCAGGAGGTAGATTCGAATCGCCTTTAAAGCACATGAAAAGCGGAAAAACGTTGACAATGATGCCCTTGGCCAAAAAGGGCGTATGCGTTTTTTCCTGAATATATTCAGGAAAAAACGCATACGCCCTTTTTGGCCAACCAAGCAACCTGGAAAGGCAAATCAGCGCTACAAAGATGTCTCGCTTCCCTTCGGTTAAAAAGGCCATGCTGAAAAAAGTGTCAAAACCAGAAATGCAGGACAGGCCATGGAGAAATGGGAGCCTTGCTACACTGATGGGCGGGATGTAAATTGCCAACAGCCACTCTGGAGAAGCGTACGGTGAGTCCTGAAACATCTAAAAAACAAAGCTTAGAGAGCATAGGGCACTTCCACTCATGGGGTTATAAATTGGGAAAATGAAAAATCAGCAAGACACAAGCACCCCAAAGTTTAGGGCTGCTCAGTTGACAAGGACCTCCACTTCATTCCACCTTCAATATCCCAGGAAAGAGAAAAATGGATAAAGAAGTTGTGGTCCTTATGTACAATGGAATATCACTCAGCCATGAAATCAATGTCATAAGGCTAGTAGCAGCATGATGAGTGGATTTAGGTACGACGATTCTAAGTGAAATAAGTCACACAGAAAAGGACACTTCTCATAAGGTATCACTGATAGAGGGAATGTAAAAACCGTTACACTTGAACTGAATTACAAAACAGAACAGAGTCACACATGCAGAAAACACACTATGGCTGCTTAACGGGAAAGGTGAGGTGGGGTGATACATAAAACAAGGGTTTCAAATTAGCTCAGATACCGTTCCATAAACCCAATATGTAATAGACAAGACCTACTCCTTGCTCAGAGAACTGGACTCAACACGCCCTATTCACCGCACAAGAATATATCTGACTAGTAATAATCTTAAAACCTATGTATTGATATCTCTCTGTTAGTGTGTCAAGTGGGTAAAAAGCGGCATAAACACAGCAGTGAAAAGCAGCTAAACCCCATTATAAAAATAAATTACTTTGAAAAACCCATGAAACAAAGACAGTGAAAGAGAGAGAAATTCTTACACAATGCGTTCAGGGGCTGTGATGCAACCTGGATTGACCATATCTAGACCCACAGCTGGATGAGACATAAGGGTGGACACTGTTGCGGCTGAGAGGTTTGGTGAGGTTGGGTGAGCAAACGCAGACCCTTTAAAGTAATACTGCGTGGTACCCATCGCATGGGTCCCAAATCTCCAGGTTGAAGGGCATCTTCCTACATCGTAAACATGCATGAGATACCCAGAAGATGGTACACCGTGTGATGGGGAAAGGTTTCTAAAACGCACCTCATTTCTCATCTGCCTGTGCCCGGGTTTGCCATTCCAGCCACTTTACTAGCAATCTCCCTCCTTGGAGCATCATCACCTTTAACCTCCTGTTCCGTACAGGTTGCAATTTGTCCTGAGGATGAACGGGAAGACGTGGAACCAATGAGAGACTAGCTCTTGGTGTTGGGACAGGCACAGGTCACTCTATTTTCCCATCAGGAAGAAGAATTAACCACAGGCTCCGCCTGCCCCCCGGATCAAGAACAGGGCCTGAAGCCATCCTGCGCTTTTGCGGCCATCTCCCAAAAACGCGAGTTGTAAAATGGAGGTTCAGGGCACTGCAATTCACAAACCTGCAGAGTTATAAATGATAACTCTCGTCCACAAATATATTGAGGGAAGGCAAAGAAGAGGATTTGAAATCAAGGCAGAATTGCAGGAAACAGATTTCAGGAGGTAGATTCGAATCGCCTTTAAAGCACATGAAAAGCGGCAAAACGTTGACAATGATGCCCTTGGCCAAAAAGGGCGTATGCGTTTTTTCCTGAATATATTCAGGAAAAAACGCATACGCCCTTTTTGGCCAACCAAGCAACCTGGAAAGGCAAATCAGCGCTACAAAGAAGTCTCGCTTCCCATCGGTTAAAAGGGCCATGCTGAAAAAAGTGTCAAAACCAGAAATGCAGGACAGGCCATGGAGAAATGGGAGCCTTGCTACACTGATGGGCGGGATGTAAATTGCCAACAGCCACTCTGGAGAAGAGTACGGTGTGTCCTGAAACATCTAAAAAACACAGCTTAGAGAGCATAGGGCACTTCCACTCATGGGGGTATAAATTGGGAAAATGAAAAATCAACAAGACACAAGCACCCCAAAGTTTAGGGCTGCTCTGTTGACAAGGACCTCCACTTCATTCCACCTTCAATATCCCAGGAAAGAGAAAAATGGATAAAGAAGTTGTGGTCCTTAAGTACAATGGAATATCACTCAGCCATGAAATCAATGTCATAAGGCTAGTAGCAGCATGATGAGTGGATTTAGGTACGACGATTCTAAGTGAAATAAGTCACACAGAAAAGGACACTTCTCATAAGGTATCACTGATAGAGGGAATGTAAAAACCGTTACACTTGAACTGAATTACAAAACAGAACAGAGTCACACATGCAGAAAACACACTATGGCTGCTTAACGGGAAAGGTGAGGTGGGGTGATACATAAAACAAGGGTTTCAAATTAGCTCAGATACCGTTCCATAAACCCAATATGTAATAGACAAGACCTACTCCTTGCTCAGAGAACTGGACTCAACACGCCCTATTCACCGCACAAGAATATATCTGACTAGTAATAATCTTAAAACCTATGTATTGATATCTCTCTGTTAGTGTGTCAAGTGGGTAAAAAGCGGCATAAACACAGCAGTGAAAAGCAGCTAAACCCCATTATAAAAATAAATTACTTTGAAAAACCCATGAAACAAAGACAGTGAAAGAGAGAGAAATTCTTACACAATGCGTTCAGGGACTGTGATGCAACCTGGATTGACCATATCTAGACCCACAGCTGGATGAGACCTAAGGGTGGACACTGTTGCGGCTGAGAGGTTTGGTGAGGTTGGGTGAGCAAACGCAGACCCTTTAAAGTAATACTGCGTGGTACCCATCGCATGGGTCCCAAATCTCCAGGTTGAAGGGCATCTTCCTACATCGTAAACATGCATGAGATACCCAGAAGATGGTACACCGTGTGATGGGGAAAGGTTTCTAAAACGCACCTCATTTCTCATCTGCCTGTGCCCGGGTTTGCCATTCCAGCCACTTTACTAGCAATCTCCCTCCTTGGAGCATCATCACCTTTAACCTCCTGTTCCGTACAGGTTGCAATTTGTCCTGAGGATGAACGGGAAGACGTGGAACCAATGAGAGACTAGCTCTTGGTGTTGGGACAGGCACAGGTCACTCTATTTTCCCATCAGGAAGAAGAATTAACCACAGGCTCCGCCTGCCCCCCGGATCAAGAACAGGGCCTGAAGCCATCCTGCGCTTTTGCGGCCATCTCCCAAAAACGCGAGTTGTAAAATGGAGGTTCAGGGCACTGCAATTCACAAACCTGCAGAGTTATAAATGATAACTCTCGTCCACAAATATATTGAGGGAAGGCAAAGAAGAGGATTTGAAATCAAGGCAGAATTGCAGGAAACAGATTTCAGGAGGTAGATTCGAATCGCCTTTAAAGCACATGAAAAGCGGCAAAACGTTGACAATGATGCCCTTGGCCAAAAAGGGCGTATGCGTTTTTTCCTGAATATATTCAGGAAAAAACGCATACGCCCTTTTTGGCCAACCAAGCAACCTGGAAAGGCAAATCAGCGCTACAAAGAAGTCTCGCTTCCCATCGGTTAAAAGGGCCATGCTGAAAAAAGTGTCAAAACCAGAAATGCAGGACAGGCCATGGAGAAATGGGAGCCTTGCTACACTGATGGGCGGGATGTAAATTGCCAACAGCCACTCTGGAGAAGAGTACGGTGTGTCCTGAAACATCTAAAAAACACAGCTTAGAGAGCATAGGGCACTTCCACTCATGGGGGTATAAATTGGGAAAATGAAAAATCAGCAAGACACAAGCACCCCAAAGTTTAGGGCTGCTCTGTTGACAAGGACCTCCACTTCATTCCACCTTCAATATCGCAGGAAAGAGAAAAATGGATAAAGAAGTTGTGGTCCTTATGTACAATGGAATATCACTCAGCCATGAAATCAATGTCATAAGGCTAGTAGCAGCATGATGAGTGGATTTAGGTACGACGATTCTAAGTGAAATAAGTCACACAGAAAAGGACACTTCTCATAAGGTATCACTGATAGAGGGAATGTAAAAACCGTTACACTTGAACTGAATTACAAAACAGAACAGAGTCACACATGCAGAAAACACACTATGGCTGCTTAACGGGAAAGGTGAGGTGGGGTGATACATAAAACAAGGGTTTCAAATTAGCTCAGATACCGTTCCATAAACCCAATATGTAATAGACAAGACCTACTCCTTGCTCAGAGAACTGGACTCAACACGCCCTATTCACCGCACAAGAATATATCTGACTAGTAATAATCTTAAAACCTATGTATTGATATCTCTCTGTTAGTGTGTCAAGTGGGTAAAAAGCGGCATAAACACAGCAGTGAAAAGCAGCTAAACCCCATTATAAAAATAAATTACTTTGAAAAACCCATGAAACAAAGACAGTGAAAGAGAGAGAAATTCTTACACAATGCGTTCAGGGACTGTGATGCAACCTGGATTGACCATATCTAGACCCACAGCTGGATGAGACATAAGGGTGGACACTGTTGCGGCTGAGAGGTTTGGTGAGGTTGGGTGAGCAAACGCAGACCCTTTAAAGTAATACTGCGTGGTACCCATCGCATGGGTCCCAAATCTCCAGGTTGAAGGGCATCTTCCTACATCGTAAACATGCATGTGATACCCAGAAGATGGTACACCGTGTGATGGGGAAAGGTTTCTAAAACGCACCTCATTTCTCATCTGCCTGTGCCCGGGTTTGCCATTCCAGCCACTTTACTAGCAATCTCCCTCCTTGGAGCATCATCACCTTTAACCTCCTGTTCCGTACAGGTTGCAATTTGTCCTGAGGATGAACGGGAAGACGTGGAACCAATGAGAGACTAGCTCTTGGTGTTGGGACAGGCACAGGTCACTCTATTTTCCCATCAGGAAGAAGAATTAACCACAGGCTCAGCCTGCCCCCCGGAACCAGAACAGGGCCTGAAGCCATCCTGCGCTATTGCGGCCAGCTCCCTAAAAAGCGAGTTGTAAAATGGAGGTTCAGGGCACTGCAATTCACAAACCTGCAGAGTTATAAATGATAACTCTCGTCGACAAATATATTGAGGGAAGGCAAAGAAGAGGATTTGAAATCAAGGCAGAATTGCAGGAAACAGATTTCACGAGGTAGATTCGAATCGCCTTTAAAGCACATGAAAAGCGGCAAAACGTTGACAATGATGCCCTTGGCCAAAAAGGGCGTATGCGTTTTTTCCCGAATATATTCAGGAAAAAACGCATACGCCCTTTTTGGCCAACCAAGCAACCTGGAAAGGCAAATCAGCGCTACAAAGAAGTCTCGCTTCCCATCGGTTAAAAGGGCCATGCTGAAAAAAGTGTCAAAACCAGAAATGCAGGACAGGCCATGGAGAAATGGGAGCCTTGCTACACTGATGGGCGGGATGTAAATTGCCAACAGCCACTCTGGAGAAGCGTACGGTGAGTCCTGAAACATCTAAAAAACACAGCTTAGAGAGCATAGGGCACTTCTACTCATGGGGGTATAAATTGGGAAAATGAAAAATCAGCAAGACACAAGCACCCCAAAGTTTAGGGCTGCTCTGTTGACAAGGACCTCCACTTCATTCCACCTTCAATATCCCAGGAAAGAGAAAAATGGATAAAAGAGTTGTGGTCCTTATGTACAAAGGAATATCACTCAGCCATGAAATCAATGTCATAAGGCTAGTAGCAGCATGATGAGTGGATTTAGGTACGACGATTCTAAGTGAAGTAAGTCACACAGAAAAGGACACTTCTCATAAGGTATCACTGATAGAGGGAATGTAAAAACCGTTACACTTGAACTGAATTACAAAACAGAACGGAGTCACACATGCAGAAAACACACTATGGCTGCTTAACGGGAAAGGTGAGGTGGGGTGATACATAAAACAAGGGTTTCAAATTAGCTCAGATACCGTTCCATAAACCCAATATGTAATAGACAAGACCTACTCCTTGCTCAGAGAACTGGACTCAACACGCCCTATTCACCGCACAAGAATATATCTGACTAGTAATAATCTTAAAACCTATGTATTGATATCTCTCTGTTAGTGTGTCAAGTGGGTAAAAAGCGGCATAAACACAGCAGTGAAAAGCAGCTAAACCCCATTATAAAAATAAATTACTTTGAAAAACCCATGAAACAAAGACAGTGAAAGAGAGCGAAATTCTTACACAATGCGTTCAGGGGCTGTGATGCAACCTGGATTGACCATATCTAGACCCACAGCTGGATGAGACATAAGGGTGGACACTGTTGCGGCTGAGAGGTTTGGTGAGGTTGGGTGAGCAAACGCAGACCCTTTAAAGTAATACTGCGTGGTACCCATCGCATGGGTCCCAAATCTCCAGGTTGAAGGGCATCTTCCTACATCGTAAACATGCATGAGATACCCAGAAGATGGTACACCGTGTGATGGGGAAAGGTTTCTAAAACGCACCTCATTTCTCATCTGCCTGTGCCCGGGTTTGCCATTCCAGCCACTTTACTAGCAATCTCCCTCCTTGGAGCATCATCACCTTTAACCTCCTGTTCCGTACAGGTTGCAATTTGTCCTGAGGATGAACGGGAAGACGTGGAACCAATGAGAGACTAGCTCTTGGTGTTGGGACAGGCACAGGTCACTCTATTTTCCCATCAGGAAGAAGAATTAACCACAGGCTCCGCCTGCCCCCCGGATCAAGAACAGGGCCTGAAGCCATCCTGCGCTTTTGCGGCCAGCTCCCAAAAACGCGAGTTGTAAAATGGAGGTTCAGGGCACTGCAATTCACAAACCTGCAGAGTTATAAATGATAACTCTCGTCCACAAATATATTGAGGGAAGGCAAAGAAGAGGATTTGAAATCAAGGCAGAATTGCAGGAAACAGATTTCAGGAGGTAGATTCGAATCGCCTTTAAAGCACATGAAAAGCGGCAAAACGTTGACAATGATGCCCTTGGCCAAAAAGGGCGTATGCGTTTTTTCCTGAATATATTCAGGAAAAAACGCATACGCCCTTTTTGGCCAACCAAGCAACCTGGAAAGGCAAATCAGCGCTACAAAGAAGTCTCGCTTCCCATCGGTTAAAAGGGCCATGCTGAAAAAAGTGTCAAAACCAGAAATGCAGGACAGGCCATGGAGAAATGGGAGCCTTGCTACACTGATGGGCGGGATGTAAATTGCCAACAGCCACTCTGGAGAAGAGTACGGTGTGTCCTGAAACATCTAAAAAACACAGCTTAGAGAGCATAGGGCACTTCCACTCATGGGGTTATAAATTGGGAAAATGAAAAATCAGCAAGACACAAGCACCCCAAAGTTTAGGGCTGCTCTGTTGACAAGGACCTCCACTTCATTCCACCTTCAATATCCCAGGAAAGAGAAAAATGGATAAAGAAGTTGTGGTCCTTATGTACAATGGAATATCACTCAGCCATGAAATCACTGTCATAAGGCTAGTAGCAGCATGATGAGTGGATTTAGGTACGACGATTCTAAGTGAAATAAGTCACACAGAAAAGGACACTTCTCATAAGGTATCACTGATAGAGGGAATGTAAAAACCGTTACACTTGAACTGAATTACAAAACAGAACAGAGTCACACATGCAGAAAACACACTATGGCTGCTTAACGGGAAAGGTGAGGTGGGGTGATACATAAAACAAGGGTTTCAAATTAGCTCAGATACCGTTCCATAAACCCAATATGTAATAGACAAGACCTACTCCTTGCTCAGAGAACTGGACTCAACACGCCCTATTCACCGCACAAGAATATATCTGACTAGTAATAATCTTAAAACCTATGTATTGATATCTCTCTGTTAGTGTGTCAAGTGGGTAAAAAGCGGCATAAACACAGCAGTGAAAAGCAGCTAAACCCCATTATAAAAATAAATTACTTTGAAAAACCCATGAAACAAAGACAGTGAAAGAGATAGAAATTCTTACACAAAGCGTTCACGGGCTGTGATGCAACCTGGATTGACCATATCTAGACCCACAGCTGGATGAGACATAAGGGTGGACACTCTTGGGGCTGAGAGGTTTGGTGAGGTTGGGTGAGCAAACGCAGAACCTTTAAAGTAATACTGCATGGTACCCATCGCATGGGTCCCATATCTCCAGGTTCAAGGGCATCTTCCTACATCGAAAACATGCATGAGAAACCCAGAAGATGGTACACCGTGTGATGTGGAAAGGTTTCTAAAACGCACCTCATTTCTCATCTCCTTGTGCCCGGATTCGCTATTCCAGCCCTTTACTAGCAATCTCCCTACTTGGAGCATCATCACCTTTAACCTCCTGTTCCGTACAGGTTGCAATTTGTCCTGAGGATGAACGGGAAGACGTGGAACCAATGAGAGACTAGCTCTTGGTGTTGGGACAGGCACAGGTCACTCTATTTTCCCATCAGGAAGAAGAATTAACCACAGGCTCAGCCTGCCCCCCGGAACCAGAACAGGGCCTGAAGCCATCCTGCGCTATTGCGGCCAGCTCCCTAAAAAGCGAGTTGTAAAATGGAGGTTCAGGGCACTGCAATTCACAAACCTGCAGAGTTATAAATGATAACTCTCGTCGACAAATATATTGAGGGAAGGCAAAGAAGAGGATTTGAAATCAAGGCAGAATTGCAGGAAACAGATTTCACGAGGTAGATTCGAATCGCCTTTAAAGCACATGAAAAGCGGCAAAACGTTGACAATGATGCCCTTGGCCAAAAAGGGCGTATGCGTTTTTTCCCGAATATATTCAGGAAAAAACGCATACGCCCTTTTTGGCCAACCAAGCAACCTGGAAAGGCAAATCAGCGCTACAAAGAAGTCTCGCTTCCCATCGGTTAAAAGGGCCATGCTGAAAAAAGTGTCAAAACCAGAAATGCAGGACAGGCCATGGAGAAATGGGAGCCTTGCTACACTGATGGGCGGGATGTAAATTGCCAACAGCCACTCTGGAGAAGCGTACGGTGAGTCCTGAAACATCTAAAAAACACAGCTTAGAGAGCATAGGGCACTTCTACTCATGGGGTTATAAATTGGGAAAATGAAAAATCAGCAAGACACAAGCACCCCAAAGTTTAGGGCTGCTCTGTTGACAAGGACCTCCACTTCATTCCACCTTCAATATCCCAGGAAAGAGAAAAATGGATAAAAGAGTTGTGGTCCTTATGTACAAAGGAATATCACTCAGCCATGAAATCAATGTCATAAGGCTAGTAGCAGCATGATGAGTGGATTTAGGTACGACGATTCTAAGTGAAGTAAGTCACACAGAAAAGGACACTTCTCATAAGGTATCACTGATAGAGGGAATGTAAAAACCGTTACACTTGAACTGAATTACAAAACAGAACAGAGTCACACATGCAGAAAACACACTATGGCTGCTTAACGGGAAAGGTGAGGTGGGGTGATACATAAAACAAGGGTTTCAAATTAGCTCAGATACCGTTCCATAAACCCAATATGTAATAGACAAGACCTACTCCTTGCTCAGAGAACTGGACTCAACACGCCCTATTCACCGCACAAGAATATATCTGACTAGTAATAATCTTAAAACCTATGTATTGATATCTCTCTGTTAGTGTGTCAAGTGGGTAAAAAGCGGCATAAACACAGCAGTGAAAAGCAGCTAAACCCCATTATAAAAATAAATTACTTTGAAAAACCCATGAAACAAAGACAGTGAAAGAGAGCGAAATTCTTACACAATGCGTTCAGGGGCTGTGATGCAACCTGGATTGACCATATCTAGACCCACAGCTGGATGAGACATAAGGGTGGACACTGTTGCGGCTGAGAGGTTTGGTGAGGTTGGGTGAGCAAACGCAGACCCTTTAAAGTAATACTGCGTGGTACCCATCGCATGGGTCCCAAATCTCCAGGTTGAAGGGCATCTTCCTACATCGTAAACATGCATGAGATACCCAGAAGATGGTACACCGTGTGATGGGGAAAGGTTTCTAAAACGCACCTCATTTCTCATCTGCCTGTGCCCGGGTTTGCCATTCCAGCCACTTTACTAGCAATCTCCCTCCTTGGAGCATCATCACCTTTAACCTCCTGTTCCGTACAGGTTGCAATTTGTCCTGAGGATGAACGGGAAGACGTGGAACCAATGAGAGACTAGCTCTTGGTGTTGGGACAGGCACAGGTCACTCTATTTTCCCATCAGGAAGAAGAATTAACCACAGGCTCCGCCTGCCCCCCGGATCAAGAACAGGGCCTGAAGCCATCCTGCGCTTTTGCGGCCAGCTCCCAAAAACGCGAGTTGTAAAATGGAGGTTCAGGGCACTGCAATTCACAAACCTGCAGAGTTATAAATGATAACTCTCGTCCACAAATATATTGAGGGAAGGCAAAGAAGAGGATTTGAAATCAAGGCAGAATTGCAGGAAACAGATTTCAGGAGGTAGATTCGAATCGCCTTTAAAGCACATGAAAAGCGGCAAAACGTTGACAATGATGCCCTTGGCCAAAAAGGGCGTATGCGTTTTTTCCTGAATATATTCAGGAAAAAACGCATACGCCCTTTTTGGCCAACCAAGCAACCTGGAAAGGCAAATCAGCGCTACAAAGAAGTCTCGCTTCCCATCGGTTAAAAGGGCCATGCTGAAAAAAGTGTCAAAACCAGAAATGCAGGACAGGCCATGGAGAAATGGGAGCCTTGCTACACTGATGGGCGGGATGTAAATTGCCAACAGCCACTCTGGAGAAGAGTACGGTGTGTCCTGAAACATCTAAAAAACACAGCTTAGAGAGCATAGGGCACTTCCACTCATGGGGGTATAAATTGGGAAAATGAAAAATCAGCAAGACACAAGCACCCCAAAGTTTAGGGCTGCTCTGTTGACAAGGACCTCCACTTCATTCCACCTTCAATATCCCAGGAAAGAGAAAAATGGATAAAGAAGTTGTGGTCCTTATGTACAATGGAATATCACTCAGCCATGAAATCACTGTCATAAGGCTAGTAGCAGCATGATGAGTGGATTTAGGTACGACGATTCTAAGTGAAATAAGTCACACAGAAAAGGACACTTCTCATAAGGTATCACTGATAGAGGGAATGTAAAAACCGTTACACTTGAACTGAATTACAAAACAGAACAGAGTCACACTTGCAGAAAACACACTATGGCTGCTTAACGGGAAAGGTGAGGTGGGGTGATACATAAAACAAGGGTTTCAAATTAGCTCAGATACCGTTCCATAAACCCAATATGTAATAGACAAGACCTACTCCTTGCTCAGAGAACTGGACTCAACATGCCCTATTCACCGCACAAGAATATATCTGACTAGTAATAATCTTAAAACCTATGTATTGATATCTCTCTGTTAGTGTGTCAAGTGGGTGTAAAGCGGCATAAACACAGCAGTGAAAAGCAGCTAAACCCCATTATAAAAATAAATTACTTTGAAAAACCCATGAAACAAAGACAGTGAAAGAGATAGAAATTCTTACACAAAGCGTTCACGGGCTGTGATGCAACCTGGATTGACCATATCTAGACCCACAGCTGGATGAGACATAAGGGTGGACACTCTTGGGGCTGAGAGGTTTGGTGAGGTTGGGTGAGCAAACGCAGACCCTTTAAAGTAATACTGCATGGTACCCATCGCATGGGTCCCATATCTCCAGGTTCAAGGGCATTTTCCTACATCGAAAACATGCATGAGAAACCCAGAAGATGGTACACCGTGTGATGTGGAAAGGTTTCTAAAACGCACCTCATTTCTCATCTCCTTGTGCCCGGATTCGCTATTCCAGCCGCTTTACTAGCAATCTCCCTACTTGGAGCATCATCACCTTTAACCTCCTGTTCCGTACAGGTTGCAATTTGTCCTGAGGATGAACGGGAAGACGTGGAACCAATGAGAGACTAGCTCTTGGTGTTGGGACAGGCACAGGTCACTCTATTTTCCCATCAGGAAGAAGAATTAACCACAGGCTCAGCCTGCCCCCCGGAACCAGAACAGGGCCTGAAGCCATCCTGCGCTATTGCGGCCAGCTCCCTAAAAAGCGAGTTGTAAAATGGAGGTTCAGGGCACTGCAATTCACAAACCTGCAGAGTTATAAATGATAACTCTCGTCCACAAATATATTGAGGGAAGGCAAAGAAGAGGATTTGAAATCAAGGCAGAATTGCAGGAAACAGATTTCAGGAGGTAGATTCGAATCGCCTTTAAAGCACATGAAAAGCGGCAAAACGTTGACAATGATGCCCTTGGCCAAAAAGGGCGTATGCGTTTTTTCCTGAATATATTCAGGAAAAAACGCATACGCCCTTTTTGGCCAACCAAGCAACCTGGAAAGGCAAATCAGCGCTACAAAGAAGTCTCGCTTCCCATCGGTTAAAAGGGCCATGCTGAAAAAAGTGTCAAAACCAGAAATGCAGGACAGGCCATGGAGAAATGGGAGCCTTGCTACACTGATGGGCGGGATGTAAATTGCCAACAGCCACTCTGGAGAAGCGTACGGTGAGTCCTGAAACATCTAAAAAACACAGCTTAGAGAGCATAGGGCACTTCCACTCATGGGGGTATAAATTGGGAAAATGAAAAATCAGCAAGACACAAGCACCCCAAAGTTTAGGGCTGCTCTGTTGACAAGGACCTCCACTTCATTCCACCTTCAATATCCCAGGAAAGAGAAAAATGGATAAAGAAGTTGTGGTCCTTATGTACAATGGAATATCACTCAGCCATGAAATCACTGTCATAAGGCTAGTAGCAGCATGATGAGTGGATTTAGGTACGACGATTCTAAGTGAAATAAGTCACACAGAAAAGGACACTTCTCATAAGGTATCACTGATAGAGGGAATGTAAAAACCGTTACACTTGAACTGAATTACAAAACAGAACAGAGTCACACTTGCAGAAAACACACTATGGCTGCTTAACGGGAAAGGTGAGGTGGGGTGATACATAAAACAAGGGTTTCAAATTAGCTCAGATACCGTTCCATAAACCCAATATGTAATAGACAAGACCTACTCCTTGCTCAGAGAACTGGACTCAACATGCCCTATTCACCGCACAAGAATATATCTGACTAGTAATAATCTTAAAACCTATGTATTGATATCTCTCTGTTAGTGTGTCAAGTGGGTGTAAAGCGGCATAAACACAGCAGTGAAAAGCAGCTAAACCCCATTATAAAAATAAATTACTTTGAAAAACCCATGAAACAAACACAGTGAAAGAGATAGAAATTCTTACACAAAGCGTTCACGGGCTGTGATGCAACCTGGATTGACCATATCTAGACCCACAGCTGGATGAGACATAAGGGTGGACACTCTTGGGGCTGAGAGGTTTGGTGAGGTTGGGTGAGCAAACGCAGACCCTTTAAAGTAATACTGCATGGTACCCATCGCATGGGTCCCATATCTCCAGGTTCAAGGGCATTTTCCTACATCGAAAACATGCATGAGAAACCCAGAAGATGGTACACCGTGTGATGTGGAAAGGTTTCTAAAACGCACCTCATTTCTCATCTCCTTGTGCCCGGATTCGCTATTCCAGCCGCTTTACTAGCAATCTCCCTACTTGGAGCATCATCACCTTTAACCTCCTGTTCCGTACAGGTTGCAATTTGTCCTGAGGATGAACGGGAAGACGTGGAACCAATGAGAGACTAGCTCTTGGTGTTGGGACAGGCACAGGTCACTCTATTTTCCCATCAGGAAGAAGAATTAACCACAGGCTCCGCCTGCCCCCCGGATCAAGAACAGGGCCTGAAGCCATCCTGCGCTTTTGCGGCCAGCTCCCAAAAACGCGAGTTGTAAAATGGAGGTTCAGGGCACTGCAATTCACAAACCTGCAGAGTTATAAATGATAACTCTCGTCCACAAATATATTGAGGGAAGGCAAAGAAGAGGATTTGAAATCAAGGCAGAATTGCAGGAAACAGATTTCAGGAGGTAGATTCGAATCGCCTTTAAAGCACATGAAAAGCGGCAAAACGTTGACAATGATGCCCTTGGCCAAAAAGGGCGTATGCGTTTTTTCCTGAATATATTCAGGAAAAAACGCATACGCCCTTTTTGGCCAACCAAGCAACCTGGAAAGGCAAATCAGCGCTACAAAGAAGTCTCGCTTCCCATCGGTTAAAAGGGCCATGCTGAAAAAAGTGTCAAAACCAGAAATGCAGGACAGGCCATGGAGAAATGGGAGCCTTGCTACACTGATGGGCGGGATGTAAATTGCCAACAGCCACTCTGGAGAAGAGTACGGTGTGTCCTGAAACATCTAAAAAACACAGCTTAGAGAGCATAGGGCACTTCCACTCATGGGGGTATAAATTGGGAAAATGAAAAATCAGCAAGACACAAGCACCCCAAAGTTTAGGGCTGCTCTGTTGACAAGGACCTCCACTTCATTCCACCTTCAATATCCCAGGAAAGAGAAAAATGGATAAAGAAGTTGTGGTCCTTATGTACAATGGAATATCACTCAGCCATGAAATCACTGTCATAAGGCTAGTAGCAGCATGATGAGTGGATTTAGGTACGACGATTCTAAGTGAAATAAGTCACACAGAAAAGGACACTTCTCATAAGGTATCACTGATAGAGGGAATGTAAAAACCGTTACACTTGAACTGAATTACAAAACAGAACAGAGTCACACTTGCAGAAAACACACTATGGCTGCTTAACGGGAAAGGTGAGGTGGGGTGATACATAAAACAAGGGTTTCAAATTAGCTCAGATACCGTTCCATAAACCCAATATGTAATAGACAAGACCTACTCCTTGCTCAGAGAACTGGACTCAACATGCCCTATTCACCGCACAAGAATATATCTGACTAGTAATAATCTTAAAACCTATGTATTGATATCTCTCTGTTAGTGTGTCAAGTGGGTGTAAAGCGGCATAAACACAGCAGTGAAAAGCAGCTAAACCCCATTATAAAAATAAATTACTTTGAAAAACCCATGAAACAAAGACAGTGAAAGAGATAGAAATTCTTACACAAAGCGTTCACGGGCTGTGATGCAACCTGGATTGACCATATCTAGACCCACAGCTGGATGAGACATAAGGGTGGACACTCTTGGGGCTGAGAGGTTTGGTGAGGTTGGGTGAGCAAACGCAGACCCTTTAAAGTAATACTGCATGGTACCCATCGCATGGGTCCCATATCTCCAGGTTCAAGGGCATTTTCCTACATCGAAAACATGCATGAGAAACCCAGAAGATGGTACACCGTGTGATGTGGAAAGGTTTCTAAAACGCACCTCATTTCTCATCTCCTTGTGCCCGGATTCGCTATTCCAGCCGCTTTACTAGCAATCTCCCTACTTGGAGCATCATCACCTTTAACCTCCTGTTCCGTACAGGTTGCAATTTGTCCTGAGGATGAACGGGAAGACGTGGAACCAATGAGAGACTAGCTCTTGGTGTTGGGACAGGCACAGGTCACTCTATTTTCCCATCAGGAAGAAGAATTAACCACAGGCTCAGCCTGCCCCCCGGAACCAGAACAGGGCCTGAAGCCATCCTGCGCTATTGCGGCCAGCTCCCTAAAAAGCGAGTTGTAAAATGGAGGTTCAGGGCACTGCAATTCACAAACCTGCAGAGTTATAAATGATAACTCTCGTCCACAAATATATTGAGGGAAGGCAAAGAAGAGGAATTGAAATCAAGGCAGAATTGCAGGAAACAGATTTCACGAGGTAGATTCGAATCGCCTTTAAAGCACAGGAAAAGCGGCAAAACGTTGACAATGATGCCCTTGGCCAAAAAGGGCGTATGCGTTTTTTCCTGAATATATTCAGGAAAAAACGCATACGCCCTTTTTGGCCAACCAAGCAACCTGGAAAGGCAAATCAGCGCTACAAAGAAGTCTCGCTTCCCATCGGTTAAAAGGGCCATGCTGAAAAAAGTGTCAAAACCAGAAATGCAGGACAGGCCATGGAGAAATGGGAGCCTTGCTACACTGATGGGCGGGATGTAAATTGCCAACAGCCACTCTGGAGAAGCATACGGTGAGTCCTGAAACATCTTAAAAACACAGCTTAGAGAGCATAGGGCACTTCTACTCATGGGGGTATAAATTGGGAAAATGAAAAATCAGCAAGACACAAGCACCCCAAAGTTTAGGGCTGCTCTGTTGACAAGGACCTCCACTTCATTCCACCTTCAATATCCCAGGAAAGAGAAAAATGGATAAAAGAGTTGTGGTCCTTATGTACAAAGGAATATCACTCAGCCATGAAATCAATGTCATAAGTCTAGTAGCAGCATGATGAGTGGATTTAGGTACGACGACTCTAAGTGAAATAAGTCACACAGAAAAGGACACTTCTCATAAGGTATCACTGATAGAGGGAATGTAAAAACCGTTACACTTGAACTGAATTACAAAACAGAACGGAGTCACACATGCAGAAAACACACTATGGCTGCTTAACGGGAAAGGTGAGGTGGGGTGATACATAAAACAAGGGTTTCAAATTAGCTCAGATACCGTTCCATAAACCCAATATGTAATAGACAAGACCTACTCCTTGCTCAGAGAACTGGACTCAACACGCCCTATTCACCGCACAAGAATATATCTGACTAGTAATAATCTTAAAACCTATGTATTGATATCTCTCTGTTAGTGTGTCAAGTGGGTGTAAAGCGGCATAAACACAGCAGTGAAAAACAGCTAAACCCCATTATAAAAATAAATTTCTTTGAAAAACCCATGAAACAAAGACAGTGAAAGAGAGCGAAATTCTTACACAATGCGTTCAGGGGCTGTGATGCAACCTGGATTGACCATATCTAGACCCACAGCTGGATGAGACATAAGGGTGGACACTGTTGCGGCTGAGAGGTTTGGTGAGGTTGGGTGAGCAAACGCAGACCCTTTAAAGTAATACTGCGTGGTACCCATCGCATGGGTCCCAAATCTCCAGGTTGAAGGGCATCTTCCTACATCGTAAACATGCATGAGATACCCAGAAGATGGTACACCGTGTGATGGGGAAAGGTTTCTAAAACGCACCTCATTTCTCATCTGCCTGTGCCCGGGTTTGCCATTCCAGCCACTTTACTAGCAATCTCCCTCCTTGGAGCATCATCACCTTTAACCTCCTGTTCCGTACAGGTTGCAATTTGTCCTGAGGATGAACGGGAAGACGTGGAACCAATGAGAGACTAGCTCTTGGTGTTGGGACAGGCACAGGTCACTCTATTTTCCCATCAGGAAGAAGAATTAACCACAGGCTCCGCCTGCCCCCCGGATCAAGAACAGGGCCTGAAGCCATCCTGCGCTTTTGCGGCCATCTCCCAAAAACGCGAGTTGTAAAATGGAGGTTCAGGGCACTGCAATTCACAAACCTGCAGAGTTATAAATGATAACTCTCGTCCACAAATATATTGAGGGAAGGCAAAGAAGAGGATTTGAAATCAAGGCAGAATTGCAGGAAACAGATTTCAGGAGGTAGATTCGAATCGCCTTTAAAGCACATGAAAAGCGGCAAAACGTTGACAATGATGCCCTTGGCCAAAAAGGGCGTATGCGTTTTTTCCTGAATATATTCAGGAAAAAACGCATACGCCCTTTTTGGCCAACCAAGCAACCTGGAAAGGCAAATCAGCGCTACAAAGAAGTCTCGCTTCCCATCGGTTAAAAGGGCCATGCTGAAAAAAGTGTCAAAACCAGAAATGCAGGACAGGCCATGGAGAAATGGGAGCCTTGCTACACTGATGGGCGGGATGTAAATTGCCAACAGCCACTCTGGAGAAGAGTACGGTGTGTCCTGAAACATCTAAAAAACACAGCTTAGAGAGCATAGGGCACTTCCACTCATGGGGGTATAAATTGGGAAAATGAAAAATCAGCAAGACACAAGCACCCCAAAGTTTAGGGCTGCTCTGTTGACAAGGACCTCCACTTCATTCCACCTTCAATATCCCAGGAAAGAGAAAAATGGATAAAGAAGTTGTGGTCCTTATGTACAATGGAATATCACTCAGCCATGAAATCAATGTCATAAGGCTAGTAGCAGCATGATGAGTGGATTTAGGTACGACGATTCTAAGTGAAATAAGTCACACAGAAAAGGACACTTCTCATAAGGTATCACTGATAGAGGGAATGTAAAAACCGTTACACTTGAACTGAATTACAAAACAGAACAGAGTCACACATGCAGAAAACACACTATGGCTGCTTAACGGGAAAGGTGAGGTGGGGTGATACATAAAACAAGGGTTTCAAATTAGCTCAGATACCGTTCCATAAACCCAATATGTAATAGACAAGACCTACTCCTTGCTCAGAGAACTGGACTCAACACGCCCTATTCACCGCACAAGAATATATCTGACTAGTAATAATCTTAAAACCTATGTATTGATATCTCTCTGTTAGTGTGTCAAGTGGGTGTAAAGCGGCATAAACACAGCAGTGAAAAACAGCTAAACCCCATTATAAAAATAAATTACTTTGAAAAACCCATGAAACAAAGACAGTGAAAGAGATAGAAATTCTTACACAAAGCGTTCACGGGCTGTGATGCAACCTGGATTGACCATATCTAGACGCACAGCTGGATGAGACATAAGGGTGGACACTCTTGGGGCTGAGAGGTTTGGTGAGGTTGGGTGAGCAAACGCAGACCCTTTAAAGTAATACTGCATGGTACCCATCGCATGGGTCCCATATCTCCAGGTTCAAGGGCATTTTCCTACATCGAAAACATGCATGAGAAACCCAGAAGATGGTACACCGTGTGATGTGGAAAGGTTTCTAAAACGCACCTCATTTCTAATCTCCTTGTGCCCGGATTCGCTATTCCAGCCGCTTTACTAGCAATCTCCCTCCTTGGAGCATCATCACCTTTAACCTCCTGTTCCGTACAGGTTGCAATTTGTCCTGAGGATGAACGGGAAGACGTGGAACCAATGAGAGACTAGCTCTTGGTGTTGGGACAGGCACAGGTCACTCTATTTTCCCATCAGGAAGAAGAATTAACCACAGGCTCAGCCTACCCCCCGGAACCAGAACAGGGCCTGAAGCCATCCTGCGCTATTGCGGCCAGCTCCCTAAAAAGCGAGTTGTAAAATGGAGGTTCAGGGCACTGCAATTCACAAACCTGCAGAGTTATAAATGATAACTCTCGTCCACAAATATATTGAGGGAAGGCAAAGAAGAGGATTTGAAATCAAGGCAGAATTGCAGGAAACAGATTTCACGAGGTAGATTCGAATCGCCTTTAAAGCACATGAAAAGCGGCAAAACGTTGACAATGATGCCCTTGGCCAAAAAGGGCGTATGCGTTTTTTCCTGAATATATTCAGGAAAAAACGCATACGCCCATTTTGGCCAACCAAGCAACCTGGAAAGGCAAATCAGCGCTACAAAGAAGTCTCGCTTCCCATCGGTTAAAAGGGCCATGCTGAAAAAATTGTCAAAACCAGAAATGCAGGACAGGCCATGGAGAAATGGGAGCCTTGCTACACTGATGGGCGGGATGTAAATTGTCAACAGCCACTCTGGAGAAGTGTACGGTGAGTCCTGAAACGTCTAAAAAGCAAAGCTTAGAGAGCATAGGGCACTTCCACTCATGGGGGTATAAATTGGGAAAATGAAAAATCAGCAAGACACAAGCACCCCAAAGTTTAGGGCTGCTCTGTTGACAAGGACCTCCACTTCATTCCACCTTCAATATCCCAGGAAAGAGAAAAATGGATAAAAGAGTTGTGGTCCTTATGTACAAAGGAATATCACTCAGCCATGAAATCAATGTCATAAGTCTAGTAGCAGCATGATGAGTGGATTTAGGTACGACGACTCTAAGTGAAATAAGTCACACAGAAAAGGACACTTCTCATAAGGTATCACTGATAGAGGGAATGTAAAAACCGTTACACTTGAACTGAATTACAAAACAGAACGGAGTCACACATGCAGAAAACACACTATGGCTGCTTAACGGGAAAGGTGAGGTGGGGTGATACATAAAACAAGGGTTTCAAATTAGCTCAGATACCGTTCCATAAACCCAATATGTAATAGACAAGACCTACTCCTTGCTCAGAGAACTGGACTCAACACGCCCTATTCACCGCACAAGAATATATCTGACTAGTAATAATCTTAAAACCTATGTATTGATATCTCTCTGTTAGTGTGTCAAGTGGGTGTAAAGCGGCATAAACACAGCAGTGAAAAACAGCTAAACCCCATTATAAAAATAAATTTCTTTGAAAAACCCATGAAACAAAGACAGTGAAAGAGAGCGAAATTCTTACACAATGCGTTCAGGGGCTGTGATGCAACCTGGATTGACCATATCTAGACCCACAGCTGGATGAGACATAAGGGTGGACACTGTTGCGGCTGAGAGGTTTGGTGAGGTTGGGTGAGCAAACGCAGACCCTTTAAAGTAATACTGCGTGGTACCCATCGCATGGGTCCCAAATCTCCAGGTTGAAGGGCATCTTCCTACATCGTAAACATGCATGAGATACCCAGAAGATGGTACACCGTGTGATGGGGAAAGGTTTCTAAAACGCACCTCATTTCTCATCTGCCTGTGCCCGGGTTTGCCATTCCAGCCACTTTACTAGCAATCTCCCTCCTTGGAGCATCATCACCTTTAACCTCCTGTTCCGTACAGGTTGCAATTTGTCCTGAGGATGAACGGGAAGACGTGGAACCAATGAGAGACTAGCTCTTGGTGTTGGGACAGGCACAGGTCACTCTATTTTCCCATCAGGAAGAAGAATTAACCACAGGCTCCGCCTGCCCCCCGGATCAAGAACAGGGCCTGAAGCCATCCTGCGCTTTTGCGGCCATCTCCCAAAAACGCGAGTTGTAAAATGGAGGTTCAGGGCACTGCAATTCACAAACCTGCAGAGTTATAAATGATAACTCTCGTCCACAAATATATTGAGGGAAGGCAAAGAAGAGGATTTGAAATCAAGGCAGAATTGCAGGAAACAGATTTCAGGAGGTAGATTCGAATCGCCTTTAAAGCACATGAAAAGCGGCAAAACGTTGACAATGATGCCCTTGGCCAAAAAGGGCGTATGCGTTTTTTCCTGAATATATTCAGGAAAAAACGCATACGCCCTTTTTGGCCAACCAAGCAACCTGGAAAGGCAAATCAGCGCTACAAAGAAGTCTCGCTTCCCATCGGTTAAAAGGGCCATGCTGAAAAAAGTGTCAAAACCAGAAATGCAGGACAGGCCATGGAGAAATGGGAGCCTTGCTACACTGATGGGCGGGATGTAAATTGCCAACAGCCACTCTGGAGAAGAGTACGGTGTGTCCTGAAACATCTAAAAAACACAGCTTAGAGAGCATAGGGCACTTCCACTCATGGGGGTATAAATTGGGAAAATGAAAAATCAGCAAGACACAAGCACCCCAAAGTTTAGGGCTGCTCTGTTGACAAGGACCTCCACTTCATTCCACCTTCAATATCCCAGGAAAGAGAAAAATGGATAAAGAAGTTGTGGTCCTTATGTACAATGGAATATCACTCAGCCATGAAATCAATGTCATAAGGCTAGTAGCAGCATGATGAGTGGATTTAGGTACGACGATTCTAAGTGAAATAAGTCACACAGAAAAGGACACTTCTCATAAGGTATCACTGATAGAGGGAATGTAAAAACCGTTACACTTGAACTGAATTACAAAACAGAACAGAGTCACACATGCAGAAAACACACTATGGCTGCTTAACGGGAAAGGTGAGGTGGGGTGATACATAAAACAAGGGTTTCAAATTAGCTCAGATACCGTTCCATAAACCCAATATGTAATAGACAAGACCTACTCCTTGCTCAGAGAACTGGACTCAACACGCCCTATTCACCGCACAAGAATATATCTGACTAGTAATAATCTTAAAACCTATGTATTGATATCTCTCTGTTAGTGTGTCAAGTGGGTGTAAAGCGGCATAAACACAGCAGTGAAAAACAGCTAAACCCCATTATAAAAATAAATTACTTTGAAAAACCCATGAAACAAAGACAGTGAAAGAGATAGAAATTCTTACACAAAGCGTTCACGGGCTGTGATGCAACCTGGATTGACCATATCTAGACGCACAGCTGGATGAGACATAAGGGTGGACACTCTTGGGGCTGAGAGGTTTGGTGAGGTTGGGTGAGCAAACGCAGACCCTTTAAAGTAATACTGCATGGTACCCATCGCATGGGTCCCATATCTCCAGGTTCAAGGGCATTTTCCTACATCGAAAACATGCATGAGAAACCCAGAAGATGGTACACCGTGTGATGTGGAAAGGTTTCTAAAACGCACCTCATTTCTAATCTCGTTGTGCCCGGATTCGCTATTCCAGCCGCTTTACTAGCAATCTCCCTCCTTGGAGCATCATCACCTTTAACCTCCTGTTCCGTACAGGTTGCAATTTGTCCTGAGGATGAACGGGAAGACGTGGAACCAATGAGAGACTAGCTCTTGGTGTTGGGACAGGCACAGGTCACTCTATTTTCCCATCAGGAAGAAGAATTAACCACAGGCTCAGCCTGCCCCCCGGAACCAGAACAGGGCCTGAAGCCATCCTGCGCTATTGCGGCCAGCTCCCTAAAAAGCGAGTTGTAAAATGGAGGTTCAGGGCACTGCAATTCACAAACCTGCAGAGTTATAAATGATAACTCTCGTCCACAAATATATTGAGGGAAGGCAAAGAAGAGGATTTGAAATCAAGGCAGAATTGCAGGAAACAGATTTCACGAGGTAGATTCGAATCGCCTTTAAAGCACATGAAAAGCGGCAAAACGTTGACAATGATGCCCTTGGCCAAAAAGGGCGTATGCGTTTTTTCCTGAATATATTCAGGAAAAAACGCATACGCCCATTTTGGCCAACCAAGCAACCTGGAAAGGCAAATCAGCGCTACAAAGAAGTCTCGCTTCCCATCGGTTAAAAGGGCCATGCTGAAAAAATTGTCAAAACCAGAAATGCAGGACAGGCCATGGAGAAATGGGAGCCTTGCTACACTGATGGGCGGGATGTAAATTGCCAACAGCCACTCTGGAGAAGCGTACGGTGAGTCCTGAAACACCTAAAAAACACAGCTTAGAGAGCATAGGGCACTTCTACTCATGGGGGTATAAATTGGGAAAATGAAAAATCAGCAAGACACAAGCACCCCAAAGTTTAGGGCTGCTCTGTTGACAAGGACCTCCACTTCATTCCACCTTCAATATCCCAGGAAAGAGAAAAATGGATAAAAGAGTTGTGGTCCTTATGTACAAAGGAATATCACTCAGCCATGAAATCAATGTCATAAGGCTAGTAGCAGCATGATGAGTGGATTTAGGTACGACGATTCTAAGTGAAGTAAGTCACACAGAAAAGGACACTTCTCATAAGGTATCACTGATAGAGGGAATGTAAAAACCGTTACACTTGAACTGAATTACAAAACAGAACGGAGTCACACATGCAGAAAACACACTATGGCTGCTTAACGGGAAAGGGGAGGTGGGGTGATACATAAAACAAGGGTTTCAAATTAGCTCAGATACCGTTCCATAAACCCAATATGTAATAGACAAGACCTACTCCTTGCTCAGAGAACTGGACTCAACACGCCCTATTCACCGCACAAGAATATATCTGACTAGTAATAATCTTAAAACCTATGTATTGATATCTCTCTGTTAGTGTGTCAAGTGGGTGTAAAGCGGCATAAACACAGCAGTGAAAAGCAGCTAAACCCCATTATAAGAATAAATTACTTTTTCAAACCCATGAAACAAAGACAGTGAAAGAGAGCGAAATTCTTACACAATGCGTTCAGGGGCTGTGATGCAACCTGGATTGACCATATCTAGACCCACAGCTGGATGAGACATAAGGGTGGACACTCTTGAGGCTGAGAGGTTTGGTGAGGTTGGGTGAGCAAACGCAGACCCTTTAAAGTAATACTGCGTGGTACCCATCGCATGGGTCCCAAATCTCCAGGTTCAAGGGCATCTTCCTCCATCGAAAACATGCATGAGAAACCCAGAAGATGGTACACCGTGTGATGGGGAAAGGTTTCTAAAACGCACCTCATTTCTCATCTCCTTGTGCTCGGGTTCGCCATTCCAGCCACTTTACTAGCAATCTCCCTCCTTGGAGCATCAGCACCTTTAACCTCCTGTTCCGTACAGGTTGCAATTTGTCCTGAGGATGAACGGGATGACGTGGAACCAATGAGAGACTAGCTCTTGGTGTTGGGACACGCAGAGGTCACTCTATTTTCCCATCAGGAAGAAGAATTAACCACTGGCTCAGCCTGCCCCCCGGAACCAGAACAGGGCCTGAAGCCATCCTGCGCTTTTGCGGCCATCTCCCAAAAACGCGAGTTGTAAAATGGAGGTTCAGGGCACTGCAATTCACAAACCTGCAGAGTTATAAATGATACCTCTCGTCCACAAATATATTGAGGGAAGGCAAAGAAGAGGATTTGAAATCAAGGCAGAATTGCAGGAAACAGATTTCAGGAGGTAGATTCGAATCGCCTTTAAAGCACATGAAAAGCGGCAAATCGTTGACAATGATGCCCTTGGCCAAAAAGGGCGTATGCATTTTTTCCTGAATATATTCAGGAAAAAACGCATACGCCCTTTTTGGCCAACCAAGCAACCTGGAAAGGCAAATCAGCGCTACAAAGAAGTCTCGCTTCCCATCGGTCAAAAGGGCCATGCTGAAAAAAGTGTCAAAACCAGAAATGCAGGACAGGCCATGGAGAAATGGGAGCCTTGCTACACTGATGGGCGGGATGTAAATGGTCAACAGCCACTCTGGAGAAGTGTACGGTGAGTCCTGAAACGTCTAAAAAGCAAAGCTTAGAGAGCATAGGGCACTTCCACTCATGGGGGTATAAATTGGGAAAATGAAAAATCAGCAAGACACAAGCACCCCAAAGTTTAGGGCTGCTCTGTTGACAAGGACCTCCACTTCATTCCACCTTCAATATCCCAGGAAAGAGAAAAATGGATAAAGAAGTTGTGGTCCTTATGTACAATGGAATATCACTCAGCCATGAAATCAATGTCATAAGGCTAGTAGCAGCATGATGAGTGGATTTAGGTACGACGATTCTAAGTGAAATAAGTCACACAGAAAAGGACACTTCTCATAAGGTATCACTGATAGAGGGAATGTAAAAACCTTTACACTTGAACTGAATTACAAAACAGAACAGAGTCACACATGCAGAAAACACACTATGGCTGCTTAACGGGAAAGGTGAGGTGGGGTGATACATAAAACAAGGGTTTCAAATTAGCTCAGATACCGTTCCATAAACCCAATATGTAATAGACAAGACCTACTCCTTGCTCAGAGAACTGGACTCAACACGCCCTATTCACCGCACAAGAATATATCTGACTAGTAATAATCTTAAAACCTATGTATTGATATCTCTCTGTTAGTGTGTCAAGTGGGTGTAAAGCGGCATAAACACAGCAGTGAAAAACAGCTAAACCCCATTATAAAAATAAATTTCTTTGAAAAACCCATGAAACAAAGACAGTGAAAGAGAGCGAAATTCTTACACAATTCGTTCAGGGGCTGTGATGCAACCTGGATTGACCATATCTAGACCCACAGCTGGATGAGACATAAGGGTGGACACTCTTGGGGCTGAGAGGTTTGGTGAGGTTGGGTGAGCAAATGCAGACCCTTTAAAGCAATACTGCGTGGTACCCATCGCATGGGTCCCAAATCTCCAGGTTCAAGGGCATCTTCCTACATCGAAAACATGCATGAGAAACCCAGAAGATGGTACACCGTGTGATGGGGAAAGGTTTCTAAAACGCACCTCATTTCTCATCTCCTTGTGCCCGGGTTCGGTATTCCAGCCGCTTTACTAGCAATCTCCCTACTTGGAGCATCAGCACCTTTAACCTCCTGTTCCGTACAGGTTCCAATTTGTCCTGAGGGTGAACGGGAAGACGGGGAACCAGTGAGAGACTAGCTCTTGGTGTTGGGACAGGCACAGGTCACTCTATTTTCCCATCAGGAAGAAGAATTAACCACAGGCTCATCCTCCCCCCGGAACCAGAACAGGGCCTGAAGCCATCCTGCGCTTTTGCGGCCAGCTCCCTAAAAAGCGAGTTGTAAAATGGAGGTTCAGGGCACTGCATTTCACAAACCTGCAGACTTATAAATGATAACTCTCGTCCACAAATATATTGAGGGAAGGCAAAGAAGAGGATTTGAAATCAAGGCAGAATTGCAGGAAACAGATTTCAGGAGGTAGATTTGAATCGCCTTTAAAGCACATGAAAAGCGGAAAAACTTTGACAATGATGCCCTTGGCCAAAAAGGGCGTATGCGTTTTTTCCTGAATATATTCAGGAAAAAACGCATACGCCCTTTTTGGCCAACCAAGCAACCTGGAAATGCAAATCAGCGCTACAAAGAAGTCTCGCTTCCCATTGGTTAAAAGGGCCATGCTGAAAAAAGTGTCAAAACCAGAAATGCAGGACAGGCCATGGAGAAATGGGAGCCTTGCTACACTGATGGGCGGGATGTAAATTGCCAACAGCCACTCTGGAGAAGAGTACGGTGTGTCCTGAAACATCTAAAAAACACAGCTTAGAGAGCATAGGGCACTTCCACTCATGGGGGTATAAATTGGGAAAATGAAAAATCAGCAAGACACAAGCACCCCAAAGTTTATTGTTGCTCTGTTGACAAGGACCTCCACTTCATTCCACCTTAAATATGCCAGGAAAGAGAAAAATGGATAAAAGAGTTGTGGTCCTTATGTACAAAGGAATATCACTCAGCCATGAAATCAATGTCATAAGGCTAGTAGCAGCATGATGAGTGGATTTAGGTACGACGATTCTAAGTGAAGTAAGTTACACAGAAAAGGACACTTCTCATAAGGTATCACTGATAGAGGGAATGTAAAAACCGTTACACTTGAACTGAATTACAAAACAGAACGGAGTCACACATGCAGAAAACACACTATGGCTGCTTAACGGGAAAGGTGAGGTGGGGTGATACATAAAACAAGGGTTTCAAATTAGCTCAGATACCGTTCCATAAACCCAATATGTAATAGACAGGACCTACTCCTTGCTCAGAGAACTGGACTCAACACGCCCTATTCACCGCACAAGAATATATCTGACTAGAAATAATCTTAAAACCTATGTATTCATATCTCTCTGTTAGTGTGTCAAGTGGGTGTAAAGCGGCATAAACACAGCAGTGAAAAGCAGCTAAACCCCATTATAAGAATAAATTACTTTTTCAAACCCATGAAACAAAGACAGTGAAAGAGAGCGAAATTCTTACACAATGCGTTCAGGGGCTGTGATCCAACCTGGATTGACCATATCTAGACCCACAGCTGGATGAGACATAAGGGTGGACACTCTTGAGGCTGAGAGGTTTGGTGAGGTTGGGTGAGCAAACGCAGACCCTTTAAAGTAATACTGCGTGGTACCCATCGCATGGGTCCCAAATCTCCAGGTTCAAGGGCATCTTCCTCCATCGAAAACATGCATGAGAAACCCAGAAGATGGTACACCGTGTGATGGGGAAAGGTTTCTAAAACGCACCTCATTTCTCATCTCCTTGTGCTCGGGTTCGCCATTCCAGCCACTTTACTAGCAATCTCCCTCCTTGGAGCATCAGCACCTTTAACCTCCTGTTCCGTACAGGTTGCAATTTGTCCTGAGGATGAACGGGAAGACGTGGAACCAATGAGAGACTAGCTCTTGGTGTTGGGACACGCAGAGGTCACTCTATTTTCCCATCAGGAAGAAGAATTAACCACAGGCTCAACCTGCCCCCCGGAACCAGAACACGGCCTGAAGCCATCCTGAGCTTTTGCGGCCATCTCCCAAAAACGCGAGTTGTAAAATGGAGGTTCAGGGCACTGCAATTCACAGACCTGCAGAGTTATAAATGATACCTCTCGTCCACAAATATATTGAGGGAAGGCAAAGAAGAGGATTTGAAATCAAGGCAGAATTGCAGGAAACAGATTTCAGGAGGTAGATTCGAATCGCCTTTAAAGCACATGAAAAGCGGCAAAACGTTGACAATGATGCCCTTGGCCAAAAAGGGCGTATGCGTTTTTTCCTGAATATATTCAGGAAAAAACGCATACGCCCTTTTTGGCCAACCAAGCAACCTGGAAAGGCAAATCAGCGCTACAAAGATGTCTCGCTTCCCATCGGTTAAAAAGGCCATGCTGAAAAAAGTGTCAAAACCAGAAATGCAGGACAGGCCATGGAGAAATGGGAGCCTTCCTACACTGATGGGCGGGATGTAAATTGCCAACAGCCACTCTGGAGAGCGTACGGTGAGTCCTGAAACATCTAAAAAACAAAGCTTAGAGAGCATAGGGCACTTCCACTCATGGGGTTATAAATTGGGAAAATTAAAAATCAGCAAGACACAAGCACCCCAAAGTTTAGGGCTGCTCTGTTGACAAGGACCTCCACTTCATTCCACCTTCAATATCCCAGGAAAGAGAAAAATGGATAAAGAAGTTGTGGTCCTTATGTACAATGGAATATCACTCAGCCATGAAATCAATGTCATAAGGCTAGTAGCAGCATGATGAGTGGATTTAGGTACGACGATTCTAAGTGAAATAAGTCACACAGAAAAGGACACTTCTCATAAGGTATCACTGATAGAGGGAATGTAAAAACCGTTACACTTGAACTGAATTACAAAACAGAACAGAGTCACACATGCAGAAAACACACTATGGCTGCTTAACGGGAAAGGTGAGGTGGGGTGATACATAAAACAAGGGTTTCAAATTAGCTCAGATACCGTTCCATAAACCCAATATGTAATAGACAAGACCTACTCCTTGCTCAGAGAACTGGACTCAACACGCCCTATTCACCGCACAAGAATATATCTGACTAGTAATAATCTTAAAACCTATGTATTGATATCTCTCTGTTAGTGTGTCAAGTGGGTAAAAAGCGGCATAAACACAGCAGTGAAAAGCAGCTAAACCCCATTATAAAAATAAATTACTTTGAAAAACCCATGAAACAAAGACAGTGAAAGAGAGAGAAATTCTTACACAATGCGTTCAGGGGCTGTGATGCAACCTGGATTGACCATATCTAGACCCACAGCTGGATGAGACATAAGGGTGGACACTGTTGCGGCTGAGAGGTTTGGTGAGGTTGGGTGAGCAAACGCAGACCCTTTAAAGTAATACTGCGTGGTACCCATCGCATGGGTCCCAAATCTCCAGGTTGAAGGGCATCTTCCTACATCGTAAACATGCATGAGATACCCAGAAGATGGTACACCGTGTGATGGGGAAAGGTTTCTAAAACGCACCTCATTTCTCATCTGCCTGTGCCCGGGTTTGCCATTCCAGCCACTTTACTAGCAATCTCCCTCCTTGGAGCATCATCACCTTTAACCTCCTGTTCCGTACAGGTTGCAATTTGTCCTGAGGATGAACGGGAAGACGTGGAACCAATGAGAGACTAGCTCTTGGTGTTGGGACAGGCACAGGTCACTCTATTTTCCCATCAGGAAGAAGAATTAACCACAGGCTCCGCCTGCCTCCCGGATCAAGAACAGGGCCTGAAGCCATCCTGTGCTTTTGCGGCCATCTCCCAAAAACGCGAGTTGTAAAATGGAGGTTCAGGGCACTGCAATTCACAAACCTGCAGAGTTATAAATGATAACTCTCGTCCACAAATATATTGAGGGAAGGCAAAGAAGAGGATTTGAAATCAAGGCAGAATTGCAGGAAACAGATTTCAGGAGGTAGATTCGAATCGCCTTTAAAGCACATGAAAAGCGGCAAAACGTTGACAATGATGCCCTTGGCCAAAAAGGGCGTATGCGTTTTTTCCTGAATATATTCAGGAAAAAACGCATACGCCCTTTTTGGCCAACCAAGCAACCTGGAAAGGCAAATCAGCGCTACAAAGAAGTTTCGCTTCCCATCGGTTAAAAGGGCCATGCTGAAAAAAGTGTCAAAACCAGAAATGCAGGACAGGCCATGGAGAAATGGGAGCCTTGCTACACTGATGGGCGGGATGTAAATTGCCAACAGCCACTCTGGAGAAGAGTACGGTGTGTCCTGAAACATCTAAAAAACACAGCTTAGAGAGCATAGGGCACTTCCACTCATGGGGGTATAAATTGGGAAAATGAAAAATCAGCAAGACACAAGCACCCCAAAGTTTAGGGCTGCTCTGTTGACAAGGACCTCCACTTCATTCCACCTTCAATATCCCAGGAAAGAGAAAAATGGATAAAGAAGTTGTGGTCCTTATGTACAATGGAATATCACTCAGCCATGAAATCAATGTCATAAGGCTAGTAGCAGCATGATGAGTGGATTTAGGTACGACGATTCTAAGTGAAATAAGTCACACAGAAAAGGACACTTCTCATAAGGTATCACTGATAGAGGGAATGTAAAAACCGTTACACTTGAACTGAATTACAAAACAGAACAGAGTCACACATGCAGAAAACACACTATGGCTGCTTAACGGGAAAGGTGAGGTGGGGTGATACATAAAACAAGGGTTTCAAATTAGCTCAGATACCGTTCCATAAACCCAATATGTAATAGACAAGACCTACTCCTTGCTCAGAGAACTGGACTCAACACGCCCTATTCACCGCACAAGAATATATCTGACTAGTAATAATCTTAAAACCTATGTATTCATATCTCTCTGTTAGTGTGTCAAGTGGGTGTAAAGCGGCATAAACACAGCAGTGAAAAGCAGCTAAACCCCATTATAAGAATAAATTACTTTTTCAAACCCATGAAACAAAGACAGTGAAAGAGAGCGAAATTCTTACACAATGCGTTCAGGGGCTGTGATCCAACCTGGATTGACCATATCTAGACCCACAGCTGGATGAGACATAAGGGTGGACACTCTTGAGGCTGAGAGGTTTGGTGAGGTTGGGTGAGCAAACGCAGACCCTTTAAAGTAATACTGCGTGGTACCCATCGCATGGGTCCCAAATCTCCAGGTTCAAGGGCATCTTCCTCCATCGAAAACATGCATGAGAAACTCAGAAGATGGTACACCGTGTGATGGGGAAAGGTTTCTAAAACGCACCTCATTTCTCATCTCCTTGTGCTCGGGTTCGCCATTCCAGCCACTTTACTAGCAATCTCCCTCCTTGGAGCATCAGCACCTTTAACCTCCTGTTCCGTACAGGTTGCAATTTGTCCTGAGGATGAACGGGAAGACGTGGAACCAATGAGAGACTAGCTCTTGGTGTTGGGACACGCAGAGGTCACTCTATTTTCCCATCAGGAAGAAGAATTAACCACTGGCTCAGCCTGCCCCCCGGAACCAGAACAGGGCCTGAAGCCATCCTGCGCTTTTGCGGCCATCTCCCAAAAACGCGAGTTGTAAAATGGAGGTTCAGGGCACTGCATTTCACAAACCTGCAGACTTATAAATGATAACTCTCGTCCACAAATATATTGAGGGAAGGCAAAGAAGAGGATTTGAAATCAAGGCAGAATTGCAGGAAACAGATTTCAGGAGGTAGATTCGAATCGCCTTTAAAGCACATGAAAAGCGGAAAAACTTTGACAATGATGCCCTTGGCCAAAAAGGGCGTATGCGTTTTTTCCTGAATATATTCAGGAAAAAACGCATACGCCCTTTTTGGCCAACCAAGCAACCTGGAAAGGCAAATCAGCGCTACAAAGAAGTCTCGCTTCCCATCGGTTAAAAGGGCCATGCTGAAAAAAGTGTCAAAACCAGAAATGCAGGACAGGCCATGGAGAAATGGGAGCCTTGCTACACTGATGGGCGGGATGTAAATTGCCAACAGCCACTCTGGAGAAGAGTACGGTGTGTCCTGAAACATCTAAAAAACACAGCTTAGAGAGCATAGGGCACTTCCACTCATGGGGGTATAAATTGGGAAAATGAAAAATCAGCAAGACACAAGCACCCCAAAGTTTAGGGTTGCTCTGTTGACAAGGACCTCCACTTCATTCCACCTTAAATATGCCAGGAAAGAGAAAAATGGATGAAGGAGTTGTGGTCCTTATGTACAATGGAATATCACTCAGCCATGAAATCAATGTCATAAGGCTAGTAGCAGCATGATGAGTGGATTTAGGTACGACAATTCTAAGTGAAATAAATCACACAGAAAAGGACACTTCTCATAAGGTATCACTGATAGAGGGAATGTAAAAACCGTTACACTTGAACTGAATTACAAAACAGAACGAGTCACACATGCAGAAAACACACTATGGCTGCTTAACGGGAAAGGGGAGGTGGGGTGATACATAAAACAAGGGTTTCAAATTAGCTCAGATACCGTTCCATAAACCCAATGTGTAATAGACAAGACCTACTCCTTGCTCAGAGAACTGGACTCAACACGCCGTATTCACCGCACAAGAATATATCTGACTAGTAATAATCTTAAAACCTATGTATTGATATCTCTCTGTTAGTGTGTCAAGTGGGTGTAAAGCAGCATAAACACAGCAGTGAAAAGCAGCTAAACCCCATTATAAAAATAAATTACTTTGAAAAACCCATGAAACAAAGACAGTGAAAGAGAGAGAAATTCTTACACAATTCGTTCAGGGGCTGTGATGCAACCTGGATTGACCATATCTAGACCCACAGCTGGATGAGACATAAGGGTGGAGACTCTTGGGGCTGAGAGGTTTGGTGAGGTTGGGTGAGCAAACGCAGACCCTTTAAAGTAATACTGCGTGGTACCCATCCCATGGGTCCCAAATCTCCAGGTTCAAGGGCATCTTCCTACATCGAAAACATGCATGAGAAACCCAGATGATGGTACACTTTGTGATGGGGAAAGGTTTCTAAAACGCACCTCATTTCTCAACTCCTTGTGCCCGGGTTCGCCATTCCAACCGCTCTACTAGAAATCTCCCTACTTGGAGCATCAGCACCTTTAACCTCTTGTTTCGTACAGGTTGCAATTTGTCCTGAGGATGAACGGGAAGATGGGGAACGAATGAGAGACTAGCTCTTGGTGTTGGGACAGGCAGAGGTCACTCTATTTTCCCATCAGGAAGAAGAATTAACCACATGATCAGCCTGCCCCCCGGAGCCAGAACAGGGCCTCAAGCCATCCTGCGCTTTTGCGGCCAGCTCCCAAAAAAGCGAGTTGTAAAATGGAGGTTCACGGCACTGCAATTCACAAACCTGCAGAGTTATAAATGATAACTCTCGTCCACAAATATATTGAGGGAAGGCAAAGAAGAGGATTTGAAATCAAGGCAGAATTGCAGGAAACAGATTTCAGGAGGTAGATTCGAATCGCCTTAAAGCACATGAAAAGCGGCAAAACGTTGACAATGATGCCCTTGGCCAAAAAGGGCGTATGCGTTTTTTCCTGAATATATTCAGGAAAAAACGCATACGCCCTTTTTGGCCAACCAAGCAACCTGGAAAGGCAAATCAGCGATACAAAGAAGACTCGCTTCCCATCGGTCAAAAGGGCCATGCTGAAAAAAGTGTCAAAACCAGAAATGCAGGACATGCCATGGAGAAATGGGAGCCTTGCTACACTGATGGGCGGGATGTAAATTGCCAACAGCCACTCTGGAGAAGTGTACGGTGTGTCCTGAAACATCTAAAAAACACAGCTTAGAGAGCATAGGGCACTTCCACTCATGGGGGTATAAATTGGGAAAATTAAAAATCAGCAAGACACAAGCACCCCAAAGTTTAGGGCTGCTCTGTTGACAAGGACCTCCACTTCATTCCACCTTCAATATCCCAGGAAAGAGAAAAATGGATAAAGAAGTTGTGGTCCTTATGTACAATGGAATATCACTCAGCCATGAAATCAATGTCATAAGGCTAGTAGCAGCATGATGAGTGGATTTAGGTACGACGATTCTAAGTGAAATAAGTCACACAGAAAAGGACATTTCTCATAAGGTATCACTTATAGAGGGAATGTAAAAACCATTACACTTGAAGTGAATTACAAAACAGAACAGAGTCACACATTTAGAAAACACACTATGGCTGCTTAACGGGAAAGGTGAAGTGGGGTGATGCATAAAACAAGGGTTTCATATTAGCTCAAATACCGATCCATATACCCAATATGTAATAGACAAGACCTATTCCTTGCTCAGTGAAGTGGATGCAACACCCCCTATTCAACGAACAAGAATATATCTGACTAGTAAAAATCTTAAATCCTATGTATTGATGTCTCTCTGTTAGTGTGTCAATTGGGTGTAAAGGGGCATAAACACAGCAGTGAAAATCAGGTAAACCCCATTATAAAAATAAATTACTTTGAAAAACCCATGAAACAAAGACAGTGAAAGAGAGAGAAATTCTTACACAATTCTTTCAGGGGCTGTGATGCGACCTGGTGTGACCATATCTAGATCCACAGCCTGATGAGAAATAAAGCTGGACACTCTTGGGGCTGAAGGTCTCTTTCCCTATTTACCAGATTAGGAACGTAGAAAGGCTGCCACCCTCTGGCCGTTACCTGCAAACGCAGCTTTAAAACATGTGCTAATGGTCACTTCATATGAACAAGTACTTCAGGGCTGTAAATGAAACGTGCCCTCAAAATGTCTTGAGGGAGGTAATGGCCAAAAATTTTCAAAATGTGACACTTACTTTAAGAAAACACTTTGAAGAACTGAGCTGTAATCACAGTTTGATAAATAAAAAGGGCATGCTTTAAAGCTCAATTTCAACAGATTATGGGACACATGCAAATTCAACCACAGATAGGCATCAGCTCGCACCGGTTAGAATAACCATCAGCAAGAAAACTACAAACAATAAATATTGAAGGTGTTTTGGAGAAATGCATACCCTCAATTTTAAGTGGGACGTAACCTGGAAAGAGCCACTAATGAGAACTGAATGGTGGTGCCTTTAAAACATACACACTGAGCTACCATATGATACAGCAAGCCCACTCCTTGGCCTATAACATAAGAAGATATAACTGGAAAGACACAGGCAAACAAATGTGCATTGCAGCAGTATTACAATAGCCAAGACATGGAGGCAACCAGAAAGTCCATCAAGAGGTGCGTGGCCAAAGAAGAACTGGTACACGTACAGATGGAATATTAGCCAGGGAAAAAAATGAAACAATGCCATTTGCAGCACCATGTATGATTCTTGAGGTAATCAGGCAAATTGTACTAAGTCAGAAAGCAAAAGACACATATCCTATAATATCACTTATAGGTCTTAGCTAAAAATTGATACCAATGAAAATATTTCCACAGAGAAATGCAATCACAGATTCATTAAACAAACTTATGGTTCACCAAATGGAAAGGTGTGAGGATTGGATACATTAGGATATTGGGGTTAAGATAGATATAGAAACACATGTGAAATATGTAATCACCAAAGACCTACGTAATACCAAGACAAGACTACTCAACATTGTGTCATAACCTACATGGGAAAATGATCCAAAGAAGAATAGATATATGTATATGTTTAAAAGAACCACATCTTTCACACCTAGAAGAAACAAAACATTTTAATTAAATTTGCTCTGACAAAAAATAAAAATTAAATTAAAAAAAGAACAAGAAGTAATGAGACATAAACTTAAGGGGCTATTTGCTGGCACATTGCATTCTAATTTACAACCAGAACATGACTTCCATTAAGGCTCTGTCATCACTAATAAAGCAGCTTTATAAGCAATGTTGAAGGTAGCTTAAAAGAAGTCTCACTAATTATTGATAGTAACAAGGAAACAAAGAAAAGTAAAAATCTCACTGCAAAAAGTATACATAGGGTAAGGATAGTAGATCAAACACTTATTAAACTTCTGTAAAGAATAAAAGACAACAGTAGTATGTTTTTTTAAAAAGAGAGGGCCCAAATAAATCTGAAATGAAAGAGATGATGTTACAACAGACACCACAGAAATACAAAGTATCCTAAGATACACACAGGGTAACTCAGGGCTCAGACTGGACAGAGCCCACTCTCCAGTCCCCTGTACATGACTTACAGGAGCCTCAGGAACTGAGGAGGGGGTCCCTGAGGAGAGGCTCAAGATAGAATATGGTAGGCATTAACATGACTGCATTCATCTTAAACATGCCTGAACTACATTCACACGAGATGATTTTGTCCTGTATGTACATCGGCACCTCTAGTTGGAACTGCAGATCTTTGGCTTCAACACCTCTACTGACAACATTAGCGTCACCTGCTGTGGACCGTCTCCTATAGGATTTCTAGAATCACAAAACATCGAAGCTTCACAGGACCCAGAGTCTGTGCAACTCCACACAGAGTCTCAGAGTCTCAACTCCACTCAGATACTCCACTCTTGGAGGGCACACACAAAGTAGTGTGCACATCAGGACCCAGGGGAAGGAGCAGTGACCCTGTAGGAGAATGACCAGAACTACCTGCTACTTTTAGAGGGTCTCCTGCAGAGGCAGGTGGTGGCTGTGGCTGTGGCTCACCGTGAGGACAACGACACTGGCAGCAGAAGTTCTGGGAAATACTCCTTGGTGTGAGCCCTCCCAGAGTCCGCCATTAGCCCCACCAAGAGCAAGGTAGGCTCCAGGGCTGGGTCGCCTCAGGCCAAACAACCAACAGGGAGGGAACCCAGCCCCATGCATCAGCAGACAAGCGGATTAAACTTTTTATTAAAGTTTTATTTAATCCGTAGACAAGCGGATTAAAGCTCTGCCCACCAAAGCAACACCCAGCTCTACCCACCACCAGTCCCTCCCATCAGGAAGCTTGCACAAGCCTCTAAGATAGACTCATCCACCGGAGAGCAGACAGCAGAAGCAAGAAGAACTACAATTCTGCAGCCTGTGGAAGGAAAACCACATTCACAGAAAGATAGACAAAATGAAAAGGCAGAGGACTTTATACCAGATCAAGGAACAAGATAAAACCCCAGAAAAAAAATGAAATGAGGTGGAGATAGGGAACCTTCCAGAAAAAGAATTCAGAATAATGATAGTGAAGTTGAGCCAAGACCTTGGAAAAAGAAAGGAGGCAAAGATCGAGAAGATGCAAGAAATGTTTAACAAAGACCTAGAAGAATTAAGGAACAAACACCTAGAAGAATTAAAGAACAAACAAACAGAGGTGAACAATGGAATAACTGAAATGAAAAATACACTAGAAGGAATCAGTAGCAGAATAACTGTGGCAGAAGAACGGATAAGTGACCTGGAAGACAGAAAGGTGGAAATCACTGCCATGGAACAGAATAAAGAAAAAGAATGAAAATAAACGAAGATACCCCAAGAGTCCTCTGGGACAACTTTAAACGCAACAACATTCGCATTATAGGGGTCCCAGAAGGAGAAGAGAGAGAGAAAGGACCCGAGAATATATTTGAAGAGATTATGGTCAAAAACTTCCCTAGCATGGGAAAAGAAATAGCCACCCAAGTCCAGAAGCACAGAGTGTCCCAGGCAGGATAAACCAAAGGAGAAAAATGACAAGACACATAGTAATCAAATTGACAAAAATTAACGACAAAGAAAAATGATTGAAACCAGCAAGGGAAAAATGACAAATAACATACAAGGGAACTCCCATAAGGATAACAACTGATTTCTCAGCAGAAAATCTACAAGCCAGAAGGAAGTGGCATGATAAATTTAAAGTGATGAAAGGGAAGAACCTACAACCAAGAGTACTCCACCCTGCAAAGAGCTCATTCAGATTTGATGGAGAAATCAAAAGCCTTACAGACAAGCAAAAGCTAAGAGAATTCAGCACCATGAAACCAGCTCTACACCAAATGCTAAAGGAACTTCTCTAAGTGGGAAACACAAGAGAAGAAAAGGACCCACCAAGACAAACCCATAACAATTAAGAAAATAGTAGTAGGAACATACATATCGATAATTACCTTAAACGTGAATGCACTACATGTTCCAACCAAAAGACACAGGCTCGCTGAATGGATACAAAAACAAGACCCATATATATGCTGTCTACAAGAGATCCATTTCAGACCTAGGGACACATACAGACTCAAAGTGAGGCGATGGAAAAATATATTCTATGCAAATGAAAATCAAAAGAAAGCTGGAGTAGCAATACTCATATCAGATAAAATAGACTTTAAAATAAAGAATGTTACAAGAGACGAGGAAAGGCACTACATAATGGTCAGGGGATCAATCCAAGAAGAAGATATAACAATTATAAATATATATGTACCCAAAATAGGAGCAGCTCAATGTATAAGGCAACTGCTAACAGCTATAAAAGAGGAAATCGACAGTAACACAATAATAGCGGGGGACTTTAACAGCTCACTTACACCAGTGGAGATCAGCCAGACAGACAATTAATAAGGAAACACAAGCTTTAAATGACACAATAGACCAGATAGAGTTAATTGATATTTATAGGACATTCCATCCAAAAACAGCAGATTACACGTTCTTCTCAACTGCACACGGAACATTCTCCAGGATAGATCACATCTTGGGTCACAGATAAAGCCTCAGTAAATTTAAGAAAACTGAAATCATATCAAGCAGCTGTTCCGACCACAATGCTATGAGATTAGAAATCAATTACACGGAAAAAACCGTAAAAAACACAAACACATGGAAGCTAAACAATACGTTACTAAATAACCAAGAGATCACTGAAGAAATCAAAGAGGAAATCAAAAACTACCTAGAGACAAATGACAACAAAAACACGATGATCCAAAACCTATGGGATGCAGCAAAAGGAGTTCTAAGAGGGAAGTTTATAGCAATACAAGCCTACCTCAAGAAACAAGAAAAATCTCAAATAAACAATCTAACCTTACACCTAGAGGAACTAGAGAAAGAAGAACAAAACCCAAAGTTAGTAGAAGGAAAGAAATCATAAAGATCAGAGCAGAAATAAATGAAATAGAAACAAAGAAAACGAAAGCAAAGATCAATAAAACTAAAAGCTGGTTCTTTGAGAAGATAAGCAAAAATGATCAACCTTTAGCCAGACTCCAGAAAAAGAGGGAGAGGACGCAAATCAACAAAATTAGAAGTGAAAAAGCAGAAGTTACAACAGACACCACAGGAATACAAAGCATCCTAAGAGACTACTACAAGCAACTCTAGGCCAATAAAATGGACAATCTGGAAGAAATGGACAAATTCTTAGAAAGGGATAACCTTCTAAGACTGAACCAGGAAGAAATAGAAAATATGAACAAACCTATCACAAGCAATGAAATTGAAACTGTGATTAAAAATCTTCCAACAAACAAAAGTCCAGAACCAGATGGCATCACAGGTGAATTCTATCAAACATTTAGAGAAGAGCTAACACCCAACCTTCTCAAATTCTTCAAAACAATTGCAGGGGAAGGAACACTCCCAAACTCATTCTATGAGACCACCATCACCCTGATACCAAAATCAGACAGAGATACTACAAGGAAAGAAAATTATAGACCAATATCACTGATGAATATAGATGTAAAAATCCTCAACAAAATACTAGCAAACAGAATCGAACAACACATGAAAAGGATCATACACCATGATCAAGTGGGGTTTATCCCAGGGATGCGAGGATTCTTCAATATACACAAATCAATGTGATACACCATATTAACAAATTGTAGAATAAAACCATATGATCATCTCAATAGCTGAAGGAAAAGATTTTGAGAAAATTCAACACTCATTTACGATAAAAACTCTGCAGAGTGTGGGCATAGAGGGAAACTACCTCAACATAATAAAGGCCATATATGACAAACCCACAGCAAACAGCATTCTCAATGGTGAAAAACTGAAAGCGTTTCCTCTAAGATCAGGAACAAGACGAGGATGTCCACTCTCACCACTGCTATTCAACATAGTTTTGGAAGTCCTAGCCATGGCAATCAGAGAAGAAAAAGAAATAAAAGGAATACAAAAAGGAAAAGAAGAAGTAAAATTGTCACTGTTTGCAGATGACATGATATCATAGATAGAGAATCCTAAAGATGCCACCAGAAAACCACTGGAGCTAATCAATGAATTTGGTAAAGTTGCAGGATACAAAATTAATGCACAGAAATTGCTTGCATTCCTATACACTAACAATGAAAGATCAGAAAGAGAAATTAAGGAAACAATCCCATTACCACTGCAACAAAAAGAATAAAATACCTAGGAATAAACCTACCTAAGGAAGTAAAAGACCTGTACTCAGAAAACTATAAGACACTGATGAAAGAAATCAAAGATGATATAAACAGATGGAGACATATACCATGTTCTCGGATTAGAAGAATCAATATTGTGAAAATGACTATACTACCCAAAGCAATCTACAGATTCAATGCAATCCCGATCAAAATACCTTTGGCATTTTCTACAGAACAAGAAAAAAAAATCTTAAAATTTGTAGGGAGACACAAAAGACCCTGGATAGCCAAAGCAGTCTTGAGGGGGGAAAAAAAAGAGCTCGAGGAATCAGACTTCCAGACTTCAGACTATATTGCAAAGCTACAGTAATCAAGATAATATGGTACTGACACAAAAACAGAAATATAGGTCAATAGAACAGGATAGAAAGCACAGAGATAAACCCACGTACCTATGGTTCACTAATCTATGACAAAGGAGGCAAGGGTATACAATGGAGAAAAGACAGTGTCTTCAGCAAGTGGTGCTGGGAAAACTGGACAGTTACATGTAAAAGAATGAAATTAGTACACTCCCTAACACCATACACAAAAATAAACTCAAAATGGATTAGAGACCTAAATATAAGACCAGCCACTATAAAACTCTTAGAGGAAAACATAAGCAGAACAGTCTATGACATAAATCACAGCAAGATCCTTTTTGACCCACCTCCTAGAGAAATGGAAATAAAAACAAAAATAAAAAAATGGGACCGAATGAAACATAAATTCTTTTGCACAGCAAAGGAAAACATAAGCAAGATGAAAAGACAACCATCAGAATGGGAGAAAATATTTTCAAATGAAGCAAATGGCAAAGGATTAATCTCCAAAAAGCAGCTCATGTAGCTCAATATCACAAAACCAAACAACCCAATCCAAAAATGGGCAGAAGACCTAAATAGACATTTCTCCAAAGAAGATATACAGGTTGCCAACAAACACATGAAAGGATGCTGAACATCACTAATCATTAGAGAAATGCAAATCAAAACTACAGTGAGGTATCACCTCACACCAGTCAGAATGGCCATCATCAAAAAATCTACCAACAATAAATGCTGGAGAGGCATTTATTGGAGCAAAGGGAACCCTCTTGCACTGTTGGTGGGAATGTAAATTGATATAGCCACTAGGGAGAACGGTATGGGGGTTCCTTAAAAACTAAAAATAGAACTACCATACAACCCAGCAAACCCACTCCTGGACATTTACCCTCAGAAAACCATAATTCAAAAAGAGTCATGTACCACAATGTTCACTGTAGCTCTATTTACAATAGCCAGGACATGGAAGCAACCTAAGTGTCCATCAACAGATAAATGGATAAGGAAGATGTGGCACAAATATACAATGGAACATTATTCAGCCATAAAAAGAAACGAAATTGAGTTACTTTTAGTGAGGTGGATGGATCTAGAGTCTGTCCTACAGAGTGAAGTAAGTCAGAAAGAGAAAAACAAATACCGTATGCTAACACATATATATGGAATCTTAAAAAAAAAAGTTTATGAAGAACCTAGGGGCAGGAAAGGATTAAGGACACAGACGTAGAGAAAGGACTTGAGGACATGGGGAGAGGGAAGGGTAAGCTGGGACAAAGTGAGAGAGTGGTATGGACATATATACACTACCAAATGTAAAATTGATAGCTACTGGGAAGCAGCCACATAGCACAGGGAGATCAGCTCTGTGCTTTGTGACCACCTAAAAGGGTGGGATAAGGGAGTGAGAGGGAGGTGCAAGAGGGAGGGGATATGGTGTTATATGTATACGCACAGCTGATTCACTTTTTTATACAGCAGAAACTAACACACAAGTGTAAAGCAATTATACTCCAATAAAGATGTAAAAGAAAAAAAAAAGCCCAGAGATAAACCTACACACCTATGGCCCACTAATCTATGACAAAGGAGGCAAGGGTATACAAAGGAGAAAAGACAGTCTCTTCAATAAGTGGTGCTGGGAAAAATGGACAGCTACATGTAAAAGAATGAAATTAGAACACTCCCTAACACCATACACAAAAAATAAACTCAAAATGGATTAGAGACCGAAATGTAAGACCGGACACTATAAAACTCTTAGAGGAAAACATAGGAAGAATACTCTTTGACATAAATCACAGCAAGATCTTTTTTGATCCACCTCCTAGAGTAATGGAATAAAAAAAAAATAAACATATGGGAGCAAATGAAACCTAAAAGCTTTTGCAAAGCAAAGGAAACTACAAACAAGACGAAAAGACAACCCTCACAATGGGAGAAAATATTTGCAAACGAATCAATGGACAAAGGATTAATCTCCAATGTATATAAACAGCTCATGCAGCTCAACAGTAAAAAAACAAACAACCCAATCCAAAAATGGGCAGATGACGTAAATAGACATTTGTCCCAAGAAGACATACAGATGACCAAGAAGCACATGAAAAGCTGCTCAACATCACTAATTATTAGAGAAATATAAACCAAAACTACAATGAGGTATCGCCTCACACGAGTTAGAATGGGCATCATCAGAAAATCTACAAGCAACAAATGCTGGAGAGGGTGTGGAGAAAAGGGAACCCTCTTACACTATTTGTGGGAATGTAAATTGATACAGTCACGATGGAGAACAGTATGGAGGTTCCTTAAGAAACTAAAAATAGAATTACCATATGACCCAGCAATCCCACTACTGGCCATATACCCAGAGAAAACCATAATTCAAAAAGACATATTCACCACAATATTCATTGCAGCACTATTTACAATAGCCAGGTCATGGAAGCAACCTAAATGCCCATAGACAGACGAACAGAAAAGATGTGCTACATATATAAAATGGAATATTACTCAGCCATAAAAAGGAATGAAATTGGGTCATTTGTAGAGACGTGGATAGATCTAGAGACTGTCATACAGAGTGAAGTAAGTCAGAAAGAGAAAAACAAATATCGTATATTAACGCATACATGTGGAACCTAGAAAAATGGTAAAGATGAACCGGTTTGCAAGGCACAAATAGAGACACAGATGTAGAGAACAAATGTATGGACACCAAGGGGGGAAAGTGGCAGGGTGGTGGTGGTGGGATGAATTGCGAGCCTGGGATTGACATATATACACTTATATGTATAAAATAGGTTACCAATAAGAGCCTGCTGTATAAAAAAATGAATAAAATAAATTCAAAAATTAAAAAATAAGTAATACTTAAAAAAATAAAACAGAAAAAAAGTTCTGTCCTTCCCATAGACGTATTTATATGAATGAATTATTTCCATGCTTATATCCATAAATACAAAAAGAGGAATAAAACTTACCTTGAACCAAAAAAGAAAAAAAAAAAAACAGAACCCACTGGTCATACAGAGGAAAACCCTATCAGGGCACTTGCTCCAGGGGTAAACAATTCTGAAGTTGGTCACAGGTGGGGAATCATCTCCCATGCAGCCAGCAGCCCCCACACGAGGAGCGTCCTCATTGCAAAGCTGGGGGACCATGAGGAGGCGTCTCTGAGTAAACGTGAGCTGAGCCCCAGGCCAGCTGCTGCTGAACTTTTCCCACCCTTCCCAGGTAAAACACCTGAATGTGTGCAAAGACTTTCAAAACTAGAGGAAGGGGCTTGGAGTCACACCAGCGACAGCACGCAGGCCGACTTGGTGCCTGCAGGCCAGCCAGGATGGTCCTGGCCCCGGGCGCTCGTCTGGAAGCTTTCCATTTCCCTGCCTGAGGTACCTCTCCTGTCCCGGCCCCCACTGCTTTTTTCCTTCCTCACCTCTGCCCGGGGAGAAATTCCAGCAGCAAGTATGGGTGACACATCCTCTTCTTTAGCAGGTGGCAGCCCGGCAACTCCTGCAGAAAGTCCAGCAGAGCCCCAGTCACACTGGGCCACTCATAGAGCCGTGGGCCCTACTCCCTCCCACCAGCCCAACCCCGAGACTGCTGACGGGGCAGAGAATATGGCGTCAGGCACAGCTGCAGAGGCTTTTGCTGCCTGGAGGGGTGTTTATATTGACCTCAACCCAGGCACACCTGGGAAGGGCTGGCCGGCCGGGTCAGGCTGCCCAGGTCAGCCAATCCTCGCCCCTCAGGGGCTCAGAGTTGCAGAAAATGGGCCTTGCTGCACCGGCCAGATCCAAGGAACAGGTGTAGGGTCCCGAGAGTCAGGATAGATAAGGGGCGGCAGCCCTGGCTTGTTTTCGAATCATTTTATCTGGTCCATGAGTGGGAGACAACTTCAAGAAGACCCTCTGCTAATGAGAGGAACCCAGGAGTCAGGGAGAGGAGGGGTGGTGGGTGGAGACAGAGGCCTGGTGCCCCGGCTGCAGTGGAAGCCCCTGGAAGACCAGGCAGAGGGAGGCCGCACAGAGTGAAGCCTAGGGTCACAGACCTGTTGGAGCTGCTGTTTGTTAGTTCAAGCTCTGCTCTGAGGTGCTCTGTGTCAGCTCTGAGTGACAGGGGTGCTGGGGGTGCTCTGCAATGAGGGCTACGTGCACGGTTCCTGTGTGCCCAGCCCTGCCGGGGTACCTGTCCACGGGAGCTCCATATCCAGGGAGGGGCCTGCCCACGAGAGCCCCGTGGGCTGCTGCGTACCTGCCCAGGTGAGCTCCATATCCTGGGAGGGGCCTGACCACAAGAGCCCCGTGGGCTGCTGGGGACCTGGTAGAGGACGCCAGGACAGTCAGTGAAGCCACAGAGGATATACATCTAGTAGTTCCTAATTCCTACACCCTGCTGGTCATTCTACCATCCACCAGGACATGGCATTCTGTATTAGACTTCAATGATGCCTTCTTCTGTATTCCATTAGTCCCAGAGTCACAAGAAATTTTGGCTGTGAGTGGCAGGACTCAACCTACAACAAAAACAATACTGCTGGGCCGTCCTGCCCCAGGGGTTCAAAAATTCCCACACCATCTTTGGGGAAACGTTAGCTAAAGACCTAAAAGATCTACCTCTGGAGAAGGGAACCCTCCTTCAATATGCAGATGACATTCTGATCACCAGCCCGACTAAGGAGGCCTCTGAACTACCTAGCCAATAAAAGATAGAAGGTGTCCAAGGAAAAGGCTCAAATATCACAAACTAAGGTGGCCTTCCTGGGCTTCATTCGCACAGAAGGTCGGAGAAGCCCACCCCAGGAAAGGGAAGAAGCCATTTACAGCCTCACCTTTCCTGAAACTAGAAGACAGCTTAGGGGTTCCTGGGGAGACCGGGGTTTGCTGCATCTGGATCCCTAACTACAGTCTAATAGCTGGGCCTCTATATGAAACACTGAAAGGAAAAGATGATGATCCTTTTGAATAGAATCCAGAAGCGGCCTTTCAAGAATGGAAAGAGCAGTCAATTCAGACCCTGGCCCTGGACCTCCCTAAGTTAGCTAAACCCTTTGACCTTTACATTCCTGGTCCAAGGCGAATCGCCCTTGGAGTATTAGTGCAAAAACTGGGACCACTTGAAATGGAACAATGTAAGAATGCCCTCCAGGCATTGGCCAGCCACCCCATCCGACCAGGATACTGGGGGTATCTAAAAACCTGGAAATCAGCAGCCCGCAAGGCCAGCTCCCTCCTAAGGGAAAAGGACGCCACTTGGTGATCCTAACCACCCACCATGCCCTGAAGTTGCAGGGATTGCTCCGTGGGCACAATGACCTCGAGTGAGGAGGCCCTCCAACACCAACCTCCAGAGAGACAACCTGGGGCAATGGGCCCCCATGACGACTCGTGTGACCATCACTTGACCTGGAGCTTCTCTCAGAAAACAACAAGAGTGTGCCCCAAAAGAGCAGACTATTGCTTACAGGACTTACTGCACCCAGAGCGGAGCTAATAAACTTGGCAGGGGAACCGTAAATAACGCTGCCACCATAGAAAAGCCTACAGACACCGCAGTGACGGCGGCCAATGAGACCGGCTGTACTCCTGGCTACTTCAAAAGGCCGTTGACTGAGTGGCCGTCATGGTCCTGGATCACCACCGGCCCTGGACTGTCTGGGAGTTGAGCAAGCAGGGCTCTGACACCTGGTGCTGTTTGTACGTTAATTCAGTGGCCTAACTGAAGAAAGCACAGACTACTGGTCAGAGCATCTAGGCTGGCAGAAACCATCAGCCTAAGGGGGCCGAACCAATGTGGAGCAGGGTAAAACCGCCCACCCCCCCAGCGTCTCTGCACATCTCTTTCCTGGACCCTTAAAGGTCATTAGAATCTATAAAACTTCCAATGCTGGTGCTCAGGCAGACGAGCAGTGAGGGAGGAGGCCTGCGGACAATCAACCTCACCTGGAGGCTGCTGGGGAGAAGTCCTGCCCCTCCCCCCGGGTATGAGGACACCCAACTCAGCATGAAGCATTTACAGAAGACGTGTCTGCACCCTCAGCGCCCCAAGAATGAGGAATGGGACAAAAGGCAGAGGAGGGCTTTGTCACTGGCAAAGCCCATTAAAAATTCCTGGGAGATAAAAATAGAATCTGGGCAATAAAATAAAGTCTAACCATTTTTTCCTTTGTGCTTTGTCTAATTTCACTTGCTCCTAGGTTTCCACATGCAGAGGTCCCACACCCGACACTTCAGACCCGATTTCCTCGTGCAAAATGGCTGGGCCGACACCTCAGCTCGTGGGGCCCCGTGCAGACTCTGCGACATAGAGCCTGAGCTCCAGCCAACCTGGCCCTCGAGAGCTCCGCCCCCTCCCTCCCGCTGATGCTGACAGGATCCCTACACAGCAGCCCGGCCCACAACCCGCAGGGGAGCACACACTCTCACCTCTCCATTCTCTGATCAAAATATAAAGTTTTCCTTTGCTTCTGAACCAAAGTCAGTCTCGATCTGTTGGCTCCAATGACACTGGGCAGGGAGACCCTTGTTGGGGCCCACTCTGCAGGATCAGTAACAGAATTTGAGAACATTGTAACTTCAATGCACAGATGTGTGAGCCAAACTGTAATTAACATAGAGCAGTGTATAAGGCTCGTGTAAAATAAGATGTTTCTAACACTTCCATTTGATATTTCCATCACTTTATTATAAGCAAGTTCAGTGGAGGGGATTGTCTTATTTGGCAGGTCAAGAGTAGAGAAATGCAGTGATTTCTTTCCAAGGATGTACATCTAATAATCTTGGTTGAAGTTTCAACCTTGTTTTGAATGATTTTCCATTGAAAATGATACCTCTCTTTCAGCTCCTAGATTTCTGAGAAGTATAAAATCTTATATTTTTTATTACCAAAGGGGAAAGGTGGGAGGAGGGATAAATTAACAGTTTCAGATTAACATATACACACTGCTATGTATAAAATATATCAACAGGGAACTACTGTATAGCACAGGGAACTATACTCAATATTTTGTAATGACCCCTGAGGGGAAATAATCTGAAAAACAATAGATATCTATATCGACATCATCTATCAACTACAGATAAAATGGAAACTAAAGGAGGCCGATGGTGAGCGTTTCTGAACCTGAAGACTTCAATCATCTAAAGTTCGGACTCTGCCTACGGCCCAAGTCCCTTAATGAACACACATGTACCAGTAGCTTAAAAATTCCCCAGATTGGAGTTCGGGGAGACACTGATTTGGAAAAATCCCTTGTGTTCTCCTTACATACACGGGACCTTTCCTACAGCTAAAACATGCCTGTGACACCCAGAAGATGGAACACGGTTGGATCAGGAAGATTTTGGAAAAGGCACCAAAACGCCTAATTTCCTGGTTGTTGGGTTCAACCCTCCAGCCTTTTTCCTTAAAATCTCCCCACTAGAGGATGTCAGCACCTTCAACATCCAGTTGCACAGAAATCGGAATTTGTCCAAAGGAAGAAGGGGAAGGAGGAGAAACAAGGAGAGCCAAGCCCTAGATGTTCGGAGAGGCACATGTCACTCTACTTTCCAGTCAGGAAGAAGAATTAAGCAAAGGCTTAGCCTGCCACCGGGAACCAGAGTAGGGACAGAAGCAAACGAGCGGTTCTGCAGAAAGCTCCCAAAAAAGCGAGTTGAAAAATGGAGCTCAGGGGCACTGCAATTCACAAACCTGCAGAGTTATAAATGATAACTCTCGTCCATAAATATATTGAGTGAAGGCAACGAAGAGGATTTGAAATTAAGGCAGAATTGCAGGAAACAGATTTCAGGAGATAGATTCGAATCACCACTAAAGCACATGAAAAGCGGCAAAACGTCGACAATGATGCACTTGGCCAAAAAGAGCATATGCGTTTTGTTCTGAATGAATTCAGGAAAAAACCCATAGGCCCTTTTTGGCCAACCAAACAAGCCGGAAATGCAATTCAGCGCTACAAAGAAGTCTGACTTCCCATCGGTCAAAATGGCCTTCCTAAAAAAGTGTAAAACAAGAAAAGCAGGAGAGGCCAGGGAGGAAACAGAGCCTTGCTACACTGATGGGCGGGATGTAAATGGCCAACAGCCACTCTGGAGAAGCGTACGGTGTGTCTTGAAACATCTAAAAAACACAGCTTAGAGAGAATAGGGCACTTCCACTCATGGGGGTATAAATTGGGAAAATGAAAAATCAGCAAGACACAAGCACACCAAAGTTTAGGGCTGCTCTCTTGAAAAGGACCTCCACTTCATTCCACCTTAAATATCCCAGGAAAGAGAAAAATGGATAAAGAAGTTGTGGTCCTTATGTACAATGGAATATCACTCAGCCATGAAATCAATGTCATAAGGCTAGTAGCAGCATGATGAGTGGATTTAGGTACGACGATTCTAAGTGAAATAAGTCACACAGAAAAGGACACTTCTCATAAGGTCTCACTGATAGAGGGAATGTAAAAACCGTTACACTTGAACTGAATTACAAAAGAGAACAGAGTCACACATGCAGAAAACACACTATGGGTGCTAACGGGAAAGGTGAGGTGGGGTGATACATAAAACAAGGGTTTCAAATTAGCTCAGATACCGTTCCATAAACCCAATATGTAATATACAAGACCTACTCCTTGCTCAGAGAACTGGACTCAACACGCCCTGTTCACCGCACAACATTATATCTGACTAGTAATAATCTTAAAACCTATATATTGATATCTCTCTGTTAGTGTGTCAAGTGGATGTAAAGCGGCATAAACACAACAGTGAAAAGCAGCTAAAACCCATTATAAAAATAAATAACTTTGAAAAACCCATGAAACAAAGACAGTGAAAGAGAGCGAAATTCTTACACAATGCGTTCAGGGGCTGTGATGAAACTTGGATTGACCATATCTAGACCCACAGCTGGATGAGACATAAGGGTGGACACTCTTGCGGCTGAGAGGTTTGGTGAGGTTGGGTGAGCAAATGCAGACCCTTTAAAGTACTACTGCGTGGTACCCATCCCATGGGTCCCAAATCTCCAGGTTCAAGGGCATCTTCCTACATCGAAAACATGCATGAGAAACCCAGAAGATGGTACACCGTGTGATGGGGAAAGGTTTCTAAAACGCACCTCATTTCTCATCTCCTTGTGCCCGGGTTCGCCATTCCAGCCGCTTTTCTAGCAAGCTCCCTACTTGGAGCATCAGCACCTTTAACCTCCTGTTCCATACAGGTTGCAATTTGTCCTGAGGATGAACGGGTAGATGGGGAACCAATGAGAGACTAGTTCTTGGTGTTGGGACAGGCAAAGGTCACACTATTGTCCCATCAGGAAGAAGAATTTACCACAGACTCAGCCTGCCCCCCGGAACCAGAACAGGGCCTGAAGCCATCCTGCGCTTTTGCGGCCATCTCCAAAAAAGCGAGTTGTAAAATGGAGCTACAGGGCACTGCAATTCACAAACCTGCAGAATTATAAATGATAACTCTCGTCCACAAATATATTGAGGGAAGGCAAAGAAGAGGATTTGAAATCAAGGCAGAATTGCAGGAAACAGATTTCACGAGGTAGATTCGAATCGCCTTTAAAGCACATGAAAAGCGGCAAAACGTCGACAATGATGCCCTTGGCCAAAAAGGGCGTATGCGTTTTTTCCTGAATATATTCAGGAAAAAACGCATACGCCCTTTTTGGCCAACCAAGCAACCTGGAAAGGCAAATCAGCGTTACAAAGAAGACTCGCTACCCATCGCTCAAAAGGGCCATGCTGAAAAAAGTGTCAAAACCAGAAATGCAGGACAGGCCATGGAGAAATGGGTGCCTTGCTACACTGATGGGCGGGATGTAAATTGCCAACAGCCACTCTGGAGAAGTGTACGGTGTGTCCTGAAACATCTAAAAAACACAGCTTAGAGAGCATAGGGCACTTCCACTCATGGGGGTATAAATTGGGAAAATGAAAAATCAGCAAGACACAAGCACCCCAAAGTTTAGGGCTGCTCTGTTGACAAGGACCTCCACTTCATTCCACCTTCAATATCCCAGGAAAGAGAAAAATGGATAAAGAAGTTGTGGTCCTTATGTACAATGGAATATCACTCAGCCGTGAAATCAATGTCATAAGGCTAGTAGCAGCATGATGAGTGGATTTAGGTACGACGACTCTAAGTGAAATAAGTCACACAGAAAAGGACACTTCTCATAAGGTATCACTTATAGAGGGAATGTAAAAACCGTTACACTTGAAATGAATTACAAAACAGAACAGAGTCACACATGCAGAAAACACACTATAGTTGCTTAACGGGAAAGGTGAGGTGGGGTGATACATAAAACAAGGGTTTCAAATTAGCTCAGATACCGTTCCATAAACCCAATATGTAATAGACAAGACCTACTCCTTGCTCAGAGAACTGGACTCAACACGCCCTATTCACCGCACAAGAATATATCTGACTAGTAATAATCTTAAAACCTATGTATTGATATCTCTCTGTTAGTGTGTCAAGTGGGTGTAAAGCGGCATAAACACAGCGGTGAAAAGCAGCTAAACCCCATTATGAAAATAAATTACTTTGAAAAACCCATGAAACAAAGACAGTGAAAGAGAGAGAAATTCTTACACAATGCGTTCAGGGGCTGTGATGCAACCTGGATTGACCATATCTAGACCCACAGCTGGATGAGATCTAAGGGTGGACACTCTTGGGGCTGAGAGGTTTGGTGAGCTTGGGTGAGCAAACGCAGACCCTTTAAAGTAATACTGCGTGGTACCCATCGCATGGGTCCCAAATCACCAGGTTCAAGGGCATCTTCCTACATCGAAAACATGCATGAGAAACCCAGAAGATGGTAAACCGTGTGATGGGGAAAGGTTTCTAAAACGCACCTCATTTCTCATCTCCTTGTGCCCGGGTTCGCCATTCCAGCCGCTTTACTAGCAATCTCCCTACTTGGAGCATCAGCACCTTTAACCTCTTGCTCCGTACAGGTTGCAATTTGTCCTGAGTGTGAACGGGAAGACGGGGAACCAATGAGAGACTGGCTCTTGGTGTTGGGACAGGCACAGGTCACTCTATTTTCCCATCAGGAAGAAGAATTAACCACAGGCTCAGCCTGCCACCCGGAACCAGAACAGGGCCTGAAGGCATCCTGCGCTTTTGCGGCCAGCTCCCTAAAAAGCGAGTTGTAAAATGGAGGTTCAGGGCACTGCAATTCACAAACCTGCAGAGTTATAAATGATAACTCTCGTCCACAAATATATTGAGGGAAGGCAAAGAAGAGGATTTGAAATCAAGGCAGAATTGCAGGAAACAGATTTCAGGAGGTAGATTCGAATCGCCTTTAAAGCACATGAAAAACGGCAAAACGTTGACAATGATGCCCTTGGCCAAAAAGGGCGTATGCGTTTTTTCCTGAATATATTCAGGAAAAAACGCATACGCCCTTTTTGGCCAACCAAGCAACCTGGAAAGGCAAATCAGCGCTACAAAGATGTCTCGCTTCCCATCGGTTAAAAAGGCCATGCTGAAAAAAGTGTCAAAACCAGAAATGCAGGACAGGCCATGGAGAAATGGGAGCCTTGCTACACTGATGGGCGGGATGTAAATTGCCAACAGCCACTCTGGAGAAGCGTACGGTGAGTCCTGAAACATCTAAAAAACAAAGCTTAGAGAGCATAGGGCACTTCCACTCATGGGGTTATAAATTGGGAAAATGAAAAATCAGCAAGACACAAGCACCCCAAAGTTTAGGGCTGCTCTGTTGACAAGGACCTCCACTTCATTCCACCTTCAATATCCCAGGAAAGAGAAAAATGGATAAAGAAGTTGTGGTCCTTATGTACAATGGAATATCACTCAGCCGTGAAATCAATGTCATAAGGCTAGTAGCAGCATGATGAGTGGATTTAGGTACGACGATTCTAAGTGAAATAAGTCACACAGAAAAGGACACTTCTCATAAGGTATCACTTATAGAGGGAATGTAAAAACCGTTACACTTGAACTGAATTACAAAACATAACAGAGTCACACATGCAGAAAACACACTATGGCTGCTTAACGGGAAAGGTGAGGTGGGGTGATACATAAAACAAGGGTTTCAAATTAGCTCAGATACCGTTCCATAAACCCAATATGTAATACACAAGACCTACTCCTTGCTCAGAGAACTGGACTCAACACGCCCTATTCACCACACAAGAATATATCTGACTAGTAATAATCTTAAAACCTATGTATTGATATCTCTCTGTTAGTATGTCAAGTGGGTGGGTGTAAAGCGGCATAAACACAGCAGTGAAAAGCAGCTAAACCCCATTATAAAAATAAATTACTTTGAAAAACCCATGAAACAAAGACAGTGAAAGAGATAGAAATTCTTACACAATGCGTTCACGGGCTGTGATGCAACCTGGATTGACCATATCTAGACCCACAGCTGGATGAGACATAAGGGTGGACACTCTTGGGGCTGAGAGGTTTGGTGAGGTTGGGTGAGCAAACGCAGACCCTTTCAACTAATACTGCGTGGTACCCATCGCATGGGTCCCAAATCTCCAGGTTCAAGGGCATCTTCCTACATCGAAAACATGCATGAGAAACCCAGAAGATGGTACACCATGTGATGTGGAAAGGTTTCTAAAACGCACCTCATTTCTCATCTCCTTGCGCCCGGGTTCGCTATTCCAGCCGCTTTACTAGCAATCTCCCTACTTGGAGCATCAGCACCTTTAAGCTCTTGCTCCGTACAGGTTGCAATTTGTCCTGAGGGTGAACGGGAAGACGTGGAACCAATGAGAGACTAGCTCTTGGTGTTGGGACAGGCACAGGTCACTCTATTTTCCCATCAGGAAGAAGAATTAACCACAGGCTCAGCCTGCCCCCGGAACCAGAACAGGGCCTGAAGGCATCCTGTGCTTTTGCGGCCAGCTCCCTAAAATGCGAGTTGTAAAATGGAGGTTCAGGGCACTGCAATTCACAAACCTGCAGAGTTATAAATGATAACTCTCGTCCACAAATATATTGAGGGAAGGCAAAGAAGAGGATTTGAAATCAAGGCAGAATTGCAGGAAACAGATTTCAGGAGGTAGATTCGAATCGCCTTTAAAGCACATGAAAAGCGGCAAAACGTTGACAATGATGCCCTTGGCCAAAAAGGGCGTATGCGTTTTTTCCTGAATATATTCAGGAAAAAACGCATACGCCCTTTTTGGCCAACCAAGCAACCTGGAAAGGCAAATCAGCGCTACAAAGATGTCTCGCTTCCCATCGGTCAAAAGGGCCATGCTGAAAAAAGTCTCAAAACCAAAAATGCAGGACAGGCCATGGAGAAATGGGAGCCTTGCTACACTGATGGGCGGGATGTAAATTGTCAACAGCCACTCTGGAGAAGTGTACGGTGAGTCCTGAAACGTCTAAAAAGCAAAGCTTAGAGAGCATAGGGCACTTCCACTCATGGGGGTATAAATTGGGAAAATGAAAAATCAGCAAGACACAAGCACCCCAAAGTTTAGGGCTGCTCTGTTGACCAGGACCTCCACTTCATTCCACCTTAAATATCCCAGGAAAGAAAAATGGATAAAGAAGTTGTGGTCCTTATGTACAATGGAATATCACTCAGCCGTGAAATCAATGTCATAAGGCTAGTAGCAGCATGATGAGTGGATTTAGGTACGACGACTCTAAGTGAAATAAGTCACACAGAAAAGGACACTTCTCATAAGTTATCACTTATAGAGGGAATGTAAAAACCGTTACACTTGAACTGAATTACAAAACAGAACAGAGTCACACATGCAGAAAACACACTATGGCTACTTAACGGGAAAGGTGAGGTGGGGTGATACATAAAACAAGGGTTTCAAATTAGCTCAGATACCGTTCCATAAAACCAATATGTAATAGACAAGACCTACTCCTTGCTCAGAGAACTGGACTCAACACGCCCTATTCACCGCACAAGAATATATCTGACTAGTAATAATCTTAAAAGCTATGTATTGATATCTCTCTGTTAGTGTGTCAAGTGGGTGTAAAGCGGCATAAACACAGCAGTGAAAAGCAGCTAAACCCCATTATAAAAATAAATTACTTTGAAAAACCCATGAAACAAAGACAGTGAAAGAGAGCGAAATTCTTACACAATGCGTTCAGGGGCTGTGATGCAACCTGGATTGACCATATCTAGACCCACAGCTGAATGAGACATAAGGGTGGACACTGTTGCGGCTGAGAGGTTTGGTGACGTTGGGTGAGCAAACGCAGCCCCTTTAAAGTAATACTGCGTGGTACCCATCGCATGGGTCCCAAATCTCCAGGTTCAAGGGCATCTTCCTACATCGGAAACATGCATGAGAAACCCAGAAGATGGTACACCGTGTGATGGGGAAAGGTTTCTAAAACGCACCTCATTTCTCATCTCCTTGTGCTCGGGTTCTCCATTCCAGCCACTTTACTAGCAATCTCCCTCCTTGGAGCATCATCACCTTTAACCTCCTGTTCCGTACAGGTTGCAATTTGTCCTGAGGATGAACGGGAAGACGTGAAACCAATGAGAGACTATCTCTTGGTGTTGGGACAGGCACAGGTCACTCTATTTTCCCATCAGGAAGAAGAATTAACCACAGGCTCAGCCTGCCCCCCGGAACAAGAACAGGGCCTGAAGCCATCCTGCGCTTTTGCGGCCATCTCCCAAAAACGCGAGTTGTAAAATGGAGGTTCAGGGCACTGCAATTCACAAACCTGCAGAGTTATAAATGATAACTCTCGTCCACAAATATATTGAGGGAAGGCAAAGAAGAGGATTTGAAATCAAGGCAGAATTGCAGGAAACAGATTTCAGGAGGTAGATTCGAATCGCCTTTAAAGCACATGAAAAGCGGCAAAACGTTGACAATGATGCCCTTGGCCAAAAAGGGCGTATGCGTTTTTTCCTGAATATATTCAGGAAAAAACGCATACGCCCTTTTTGGCCAACCAAGCAACCTGGAAAGGCAAATCAGCGCTACAAAGATGTCTCGCTTCCCATCGGTCAAAAGGGCCATGCTGAAAAAAGTGTCAAAACCAGAAATGCAGGACAGGCCATGGAGAAATGGGAGCCTTGCTACACTGATGGGCGGGATGTAAATTGTCAACAGCCACTCTGGAGAAGCGTATGGTGAGTCCTGAAACGTCTAAAAAGCAAAGCTTAGAGAGCATAGGGCACTTCCACTCATGGGGGTATAAATTGGGAAAATTAAAAATCAGCAAGACACAAGCACCCCAAAGTTTAGGGCTGCTCTGTTGACAAGGACCTCCACTTCATTCCACCTTCAATATCCCAGGAAAGAGAAAAATGGATAAAGAAGTTGTGGTCCTTATGTACAATGGAATATCACTCAGCCATGAAATCAATGTCATAAGGCTAGTAGCAGCATGATGAGTGGATTTAGGTACGACGATTCTAAGTGAAATAAGTCACACAGAAAAGGACACTTCTCATAAGGTATCACTGATAGAGGGAATGTAAAAACCGTTACACTTGAACTGAATTACAAAACAGAACAGAGTCACACATGCAGAAAACACACTATGGCTGCTTCACGGGAAAGGTGAGGTGGGGTGATACATAAAACAAGGGTTTCAAATTAGCTCAGATACCGTTCCATAAAACCAATATGTAATAGACAAGACCTACTCCTTGCTCAGAGAACTGGACTCAACACGCCCTATTCACCGCACAAGAATATATCTGACTAGTAATAATCTTAAAACCTATGTATAGATATCTCTCTGTTAGTGTGTCAAGTGGATGTAAAGCGGCATAAACACAGAAGTGAAAAGCAGCTAAACCCCATTATAAAAATAAATTACTTTGAATAACCCATGAAACAAAGACAGTGAAAGAGAGCGAAATTCTTACACAATTCGTTCAGGGGCTGTGATGCAACCTGGATTGACCATATCTAGACCCACAGCTGGATGAGACATAAGGGTGGACACTCTTGGGGCTGAGAGGTTTGGTGAGGTTGGGTGAGCAAACGCAGACCCTTTACAGTAATACTGCATGGTACCCATCGCATGGGTCACAAATCTCCAGGTTCAAGGGCATCTTCCTACATCGAAAACATGCATGAGAAACCCAGAAGATGGTACACCGTGTGATGGGGAAAGGTTTCTAAAACGCACCTCATTTCTCATCTCCTTGCGCCCGGGTTCGCTATTCCAGCCGCTTTACTAGCAATCTCCCTACTTGGAGCATCAGCACCTTTAAGCTCCTGCTCCGTACAGGTTGCAATTTGTCCTGAGGGTGAACGGGAAGACGTGGAACCAATGAGAGACTAGCTCTTGGTGTTGGGACAGGCACAGGTCACTCTATTTTCCCATCAGGAAGAAGAATTAACCACAGGCTCAGCCTGCCCCCGGAACCAGAACAGGGCCTGAAGGCATCCTGCGCTTTTGCGGCCAGCTCCCTAAAAAGCGAGTTGTAAAATGGAGGTTCAGGGCACTGCAATTCACAAACCTGCAGAGTTATAAATGATAACTCTCGTCCACAAATATATTGAGGGAAGGCAAAGAAGAGGATTTGAAATCAAGGCAGAATTGCAGGAAACAGATTTCAGGAGGTAGATTCGAATCGCCTTTAAAGCACATGAAAAGCGGCAAAACGTTGACAATGATGCCCTTGGCCAAAAAGGGCGTATGCGTTTTTTCCTGAATATATTCAGGAAAAAACGCATACGCCCTTTTTGGCCAACCAAGCAACCTGGAAAGGCAAATCAGCGCTACAAAGATGTCTCGCTTCCCATTGGTCAAAAGGGCCATGCTGAAAAAAGTCTCAAAACCAAAAATGCAGGACAGGCCATGGAGAAATGGGAGCCTTGCTACACTGATGGGCGGGATGTAAATTGTCAACAGCCACTCTGGAGAAGTGTACGGTGAGTCCTGAAACGTCTAAAAAGCAAAGCTTAGAGAGCATAGGGCACTTCCACTCATGGGGGTATAAATTGGGAAAATGAAAAATCAGCAAGACACAAGCACCCCAAAGTTTAGGGCTGCTCTGTTGACAAGGACCTCCACTTCATTCCACCTTCAATATCCCAGGAAAGAGAAAAATGGATAAAGAAGTTGTGGTCCTTATGTACAATGGAATATCACTCAGCCGTGAAATCAATGTCATAAGGCTAGTAGCAGCATGATGAGTGGATTTAGGTACGACGACTCTAAGTGAAATAAGTCACACAGAAAAGGACACTTCTCATAAGGTATCACTTATAGAGGGAATGTAAAAACCGTTACACTTGAACTGAATTACAAAACAGAACAGAGTCACACATGCAGAAAACACACTATGGCTGCTTAACGGGAAAGGTGAGGTGGGGTGATACATAAAACAAGGGTTTCAAATTAGCTCAGATACCGTTCCATAAACCCAATATGTAATAGACAAGACCTACTCCTTGCTCAGAGAACTGGACTCAACACGCCCTATTCACCGCACAAGAATATATCTGACTAGTAATAATCTTAAAAGCTATGTATTGATATCTCTCTGTTAGTGTGTCAAGTGGGTGTAAAGCGGCATAAACACAGCAGTGAAAAGCAGCTAAACCCCATTATAAAAATAAATTACTTTGAAAAACCCATGAAACAAAGACAGTGAAAGAGAGCGAAATTCTTACACAATGCGTTCAGGGGCTGTGATGCAACCTGGATTGACCATATCTAGACCCACAGCTGGATGAGACATAAGGGTGGACACTGTTGCGGCTGAGAGGTTTGGTGAGGTTGGGTGAGCAAACGCAGCCCCTTTAAAGTAATACTGCGTGGTACCCATCGCATGGGTCCCAAATCTCCAGGTTCAAGGGCATCTTCCTACATCGGAAACATGCATGAGAAACCCAGAAGATGGTACACCGTGTGATGGGGAAAGGTTTCTAAAACGCACCTCATTTCTCATCTCCTTGTGCTCGGGTTCGCCATTCCAGCCACTTTACTAGCAATCTCCCTCCTTGGAGCATCATCACCTTTAACCTCCTGTTCCGTACAGGTTGCAATTTGTCCTGAGGATGAACGGGAAGACGTGAAACCAATGAGAGACTATCTCTTGGTGTTGGGACAGGCACAGGTCACTCTATTTTCCCATCAGGAAGAAGAATTAACCACAGGCTCAGCCTGCCCCCCGGAACAAGAACAGGGCCTGAAGCCATCCTGCGCTTTTGCGGCCATCTCCCAAAAACGCGAGTTGTAAAATGGAGGTTCAGGGCACTGCAATTCACAAACCTGCAGAGTTATAAATGATAACTCTCGTCCACAAATATATTGAGGGAAGGCAAAGAAGAGGATTTGAAATCAAGGCAGAATTGCAGGAAACAGATTTCAGGAGGTAGATTCGAATTGCCTTTAAAGCACATGAAAAGCGGCAAAACGTTGACAATGATGCCCTTGGCCAAAAAGGGCGTATGCGTTTTTTCCTGAATATATTCAGGAAAAAACGCATACGCCCTTTTTGGCCAACCAAGCAACCTGGAAAGGCAAATCAGCGCTACAAAGATGTCTCGCTTCCCATCGGTCAAAAGGGCCATGCTAAAAAAAGTCTCAAAACCAGAAATGCAGGACAGGCCATGGAGAAATGGGAGCCTTGCTACACTGATGGGCGGGATGTAAATTGTCAACAGCCACTCTGGAGAAGCGTACGGTGAGTCCTGAAACGTCTAAAAAGCAAAGCTTAGAGAGCATAGGGCACTTCCACTCATGGGGGTATAAATTGGGAAAATGAAAAATCAGCAAGACACAAGCACCCCAAAGTTTAGGGCTGCTCTGTTGACAAGGACCTCCACTTCATTCCACCTTCAATATCCCAGGAAAGAGAAAAATGGATAAAGAAGTTGTGGTCCTTATGTACAATGGAATATCACTCAGCCATGAAATCAATGTCATAAGGCTAGTAGCAGCATGATGAGTGGATTTAGGTACGACGATTCTAAGTGAAATAAGTCACACAGAAAAGGACACTTCTCATAAGGTATCACTGATAGAGGGAATGTAAAAACCGTTACACTTGAACTGAATTACAAAACAGAACAGAGTCACACATGCAGAAAACACACTATGGCTGCTTCACGGGAAAGGTGAGGTGGGGTGATACATAAAACAAGGGTTTCAAATTAGCTCAGATACCGTTCCATAAACCCAATATGTAATAGACAAGACCTACTCCTTGCTCAGAGAACTGGACTCAACACGCCCTATTCACCGCACAAGAATATATCTGACTAGTAATAATCTTAAAACCTATGTATAGATATCTCTCTGTTAGTGTGTCAAGTGGGTGTAAAGCGGCATAAACACAGAAGTGAAAAGCAGCTAAACCCCATTATAAAAATAAATTACTTTGAATAACCCATGAAACAAAGACAGTGAAAGAGAGCGAAATTCTTACACAATTCGTTCAGGGGCTGTGATGCAACCTGGATTGACCATATCTAGACCCACAGCTGGATGAGACATAAGGGTGGACACTCTTGGGGCTGAGAGTTTTGGTGAGGTTGGGTGAGCAAACGCAGACCCTTTACAGTAATACTGCATGGTACCCATCGTATGGGTCACAAATCTCCAGGTTCAAGGGCATCTTCCTACATCGAAAACATGCATGAGAAACCCAGAAGATGGTACACCGTGTGATGTGGAAAGGTTTCTAAAACGCACCTCATTTCTCATCTCCTTGTGCCCGGGTTCGCTATTCCAGCCGCTTTACTAGCAATCTCCCTACTTGGAGCATCAGCACCTTTAAGCTCCTGTTTCGTACAGGTTGCAATTTGTCCTGAGGATGAACTGGAAGACGTGGAACCAATGAGAGACTAGCTCTTGGTGTTGGGACAGGCACAGGTCACTCTATTTTCCCATCAGGAAGAAGAATTAACCACAGGCTCAGCCTGCCCCCGGAACCAGAACAGGGCCTGAAGGCATCCTGCGCTTTTGCGGCCAGCTCCCTAAAAAGCGAGTTGTAAAATGGAGGTTCAGGGCACTGCAATTCACAAACCTGCAGAGTTATAAATGATAACTCTCGTCCACAAATATATTGAGGGAAGGCAAAGAAGAGGATTTGAAATCAAGGCAGAATTGCAGGAAACAGATTTCAGGAGGTAGATTCGAATCGCCTTTAAAGCACATGAAAAGCGGCAAAACGTTGACAATGATGCCCTTGGCCAAAAGGGCGTATGCGTTTTTTCCTGAATATATTCAGGAAAAAACGCATACGCCCTTTTTGGCCAACCAAGCAACCTGGAAAGGCAAATCAGCGCTACAAAGATGTCTCGCTTCCCATCGGTCAAAGGGCCATGCTGAAAAAAGTCTCAAAACCAAAAATGCAGGACAGGCCATGGAGAAATGGGAGCCTTGCTACACTGATGGGCGGGATGTAAATTGTCAACAGCCACTCTGGAGAAGTGTACGGTGAGTCCTGAAACGTCTAAAAAGCAAAGCTTAGAGAGCATAGGGCACTTCCACTCATGGGGGTATAAATTGGGAAAATGAAAAATCAGCAAGACACAAGCACCCCAAAGTTTAGGGCTGCTCTGTTGACAAGGACCTCCACTTCATTCCACCTTCAATATCCCAGGAAAGAGAAAAATGGATAAAGAAGTTGTGGTCCTTATGTACAATGGAATATCACGCAGCCGTGAAATCAATGTCATAAGGCTAGTAGCAGCATGATGAGTGGATTTAGGTACGACGACTCTAAGTGAAATAAGTCACACAGAAAAGGACACTTCTCATAAGGTATCACTTATAGAGGGAATGTAAAAACCGTTACACTTGAACTGAATTACAAAACAGAACAGAGTCACACATGCAGAAAACACACTATGGCTGCTTAACGGGAAAGGTGAGGTGGGGTGATACATAAAACAAGGGTTTCAAATTAGCTCAGATACCGTTCCATAAACCCAATATGTAATAGACAAGACCTACTCCTTGCTCAGAGAACTGGACTCAACACGCCCTATTCACCGCACAAGAATATATCTGACTAGTAATAATCTTAAAAGCTATGTATTGATATCTCTCTGTTAGTGTGTCAAGTGGGTGTAAAGCGGCATAAACACAGCAGTGAAAAGCAGCTAAACCCCATTATAAAAATAAATTACTTTGAAAAACCCATGAAACAAAGACAGTGAAAGAGAGCGAAATTCTTACACAATGCGTTCAGGGGCTGTGATGCAACCTGGATTGACCATATCTAGACCCACAGCTGAATGAGACATAAGGGTGGACACTGTTGCGGCTGAGAGGTTTGGTGAGGTTGGGTGAGCAAACGCAGCCCCTTTAAAGTAATACTGCGTGGTACCCATCGCATGGGTCCCAAATCTCCAGGTTCAAGGGCATCTTCCTACATCGGAAACATGCATGAGAAACCCAGAAGATGGTACACCGTGTGATGGGGAAAGGTTTCTAAAACGCACCTCATTTCTCATCTCCTTGTGCTCGGGTTCGCCATTCCAGCCACTTTACTAGCAATCTCCCTCCTTGGAGCATCATCACCTTTAACCTCCTGTTCCGTACAGGTTGCAATTTGTCCTGAGGATGAACGGGAAGACGTGAAACCAATGAGAGACTATCTCTTGGTGTTGGGACAGGCACAGGTCACTCTATTTTCCCATCAGGAAGAAGAATTAACCACAGGCTCAGCCTGCCCCCCGGACCCAGAACAGGGCCTGAAGCCATCCTGCGCTTTTGCGGCCATCTCCCAAAAACGCGAGTTGTAAAATGGAGGTTCAGGGCACTGCAATTCACAAACCTGCAGAGTTATAAATGATAACTCTCGTCCACAAATATATTGAGGGAAGGCAAAGAAGAGGATTTGAAATCAAGGCAGAATTGCAGGAAACAGATTTCAGGAGGTAGATTCGAATCGCCTTTAAAGCACATGAAAAGCGGCAAAACGTTGACAATGATGCCCTTGGCCAAAAAGGGCGTATGCGTTTTTTCCTGAATATATTCAGGAAAAAACGCATACGCCCTTTTTGGCCAACCAAGCAACCTGGAAAGGCAAATCAGCGCTACAAAGATGTCTCGCTTCCCATCGGTCAAAAGGGCCATGCTGAAAAAAGTGTCAAAACCAGAAATGCAGGACAGGCCATGGAGAAATGGGAGCCTTGCTACACTGATGGGCGGGATGTAAATTGTCAACAGCCACTCTGGAGAAGCGTACGGTGAGTCCTGAAACGTCTAAAAAGCAAAGCTTAGAGAGCATAGGGCACTTCCACTCATGGGGGTATAAATTGGGAAAATGAAAAATCAGCAAGACACAAGCACCCCAAAGTTTAGGGCTGCTCTGTTGACAAGGACCTCCACTTCATTCCACCTTCAATATCCCAGGAAAGAGAAAAATGGATAAAGAAGTTGTGGTCCTTATGTACAATGGAATATCACTCAGCCGTGAAATCAATGTCATAAGGCTAGTAGCAGCATGATGAGTGGATTTAGGTACGACGATTCTAAGTGAAATAAGTCACACAGAAAAGGACACTTCTCATAAGGTATCACTGATAGAGGGAATGTAAAAAGCGTTACACTTGAACTGAATTACAAAACAGAACAGAGTCACACATGCAGAAAACACACTATGGCTGCTTCACGGGAAAGGTGAGGTGGGGTGATACATAAAACAAGGGTTTCAAATTAGCTCAGATACCGTTCCATAAAACCAATATGTAATAGACAAGACCTACTCCTTGCTCAGAGAACTGGACTCAACACGCCCTATTCACCGCACAAGAATATATCTGACTAGTAATAATCTTAAAACCTATGTATAGATATCTCTCTGTTAGTGTGTCAAGTGGGTGTAAAGCGGCATAAACACAGAAGTGAAAAGCAGCTAAACCCCATTATAAAAATAAATTACTTTGAATAACCCATGAAACAAAGACAGTGAAAGAGAGCGAAATTCTTACACAATTCGTTCAGGGGCTGTGATGCAACCTGGATTGACCATATCTAGACCCACAGCTGGATGAGACATAAGGGTGGACACTCTTGGGGCTGAGAGGTTTGGTGAGGTTGGGTGAGCAAACGCAGACCCTTTACAGTAATACTGCATGGTACCCATCGCATGGGTCACAAATCTCCAGGTTCAAGGGCATCTTCCTACATCGAAAACATGCATGAGAAACCCAGAAGATGGTACACCGTGTGATGTGGAAAGGTTTCTAAAACGCACCTCATTTCTCATCTCCTTGTGCCCGGGTTCGCTATTCCAGCCGCTTTACTAGCAATCTCCCTACTTGGAGCATCAGCACCTTTAAGCTCCTGTTCCGTACAGGTTGCAATTTGTCCTGAGGATGAACTGGAAGACGTGGAACCAATGAGAGACTAGCTCTTGGTGTTGGGACAGGCACAGGTCACTCTATTTTCCCATCAGGAAGAAGAATTAACCACAGGCTCAGCCTGCCCCCGGAACCAGAACAGGGCCTGAAGGCATCCTGCGCTTTTGCGGCCAGCTCCCTAAAAAGCGAGTTGTAAAATGGAGGTTCAGGGCACTGCAATTCACAAACCTGCAGAGTTATAAATGATAACTCTCGTCCACAAATATATTGAGGGAAGGCAAAGAAGAGGATTTGAAATCAAGGCAGAATTGCAGGAAAGAGATTTCAGGAGGTAGATTCGAATCGCCTTTAAAGCACATGAAAAGCGGCAAAACGTTGACAATGATGCCCTTGGCCAAAAAGGGCGTATGCGTTTTTTCCTGAATATATTCAGGAAAAAACGCATACGCCCTTTTTGGCCAACCAAGCAACCTGGAAAGGCAAATCAGCGCTACAAAGATGTCTCGCTTCCCATCGGTCAAAAGGGCCATGCTGAAAAAAGTCTCAAAACCAAAAATGCAGGACAGGCCATGGAGAAATGGGAGCCTTGCTACACTGATGGGCGGGATGTAAATTGTCAAAAGCCACTCTGGAGAAGTGTACGGTGAGTCCTGAAACGTCTAAAAAGCAAAGCTTAGAGAGCATAGGGCACTTCCACTCATGGGGGTATAAATTGGGAAAATGAAAAATCAGCAAGACACAAGCACCCCAAAGTTTAGGGCTGCTCTGTTGACAAGGACCTCCACTTCATTCCACCTTCAATATCCCAGGAAAGAGAAAAATGGATAAAGAAGTTGTGGTCCTTATGTACAATGGAATATCACTCAGCCGTGAAATCAATGTCATAAGGCTAGTAGCAGCATGATGAGTGGATTTAGGTACGACGACTCTAAGTGAAATAAGTCACACAGAAAAGGACACTTCTCATAAGGTATCACTGATAGAGGGAATGTAAAAACCGTTACACTTGAACTGAATTACAAAACAGAACAGAGTCACACATGTAGAAAACACACTATGGCTGCTTAACGGGAAAGGTGAGGTGGGGTGATACATAAAACAAGGGTTTCAAATTAGCTCAGATACCGTTCCATAAACCCAATATGTAATAGACAAGACCTACTCCTTGCTCAGAGAACTGGACTCAACACGCCCTATTCACCGCACAAGAATATATCTGACTAGTAATAATCTTAAAAGCTATGTATTGATATCTCTCTGTTAGTGTGTCAAGTGGGTGTAAAGCGGCATAAACACAGCAGTGAAAAGCAGCTAAACCCCATTATAAAAATAAATTACTTTGAAAAACCCATGAAACAAAGACAGTGAAAGAGAGCGAAATTCTTACACAATGCGTTCAGGGGCTGTGATGCAACCTGGATTGACCATATCTAGACCCACAGCTGAATGAGACATAAGGGTGGACACTGTTGCGGCTGAGAGGTTTGGTGAGGTTGGGTGAGCAAACGCAGCCCCTTTAAAGTAATACTGCGTGGTACCCATCGCATGGGTCCCAAATCTCCAGGTTCAAGGGCATCTTCCTACATCGGAAACATGCATGAGAAACCCAGAAGATGGTACACCGTGTGATGGGGAAAGGTTTCTAAAACGCACCTCATTTCTCATCTCCTTGTGCCCGGGTTCGCTATTCCAGCCGCTTTACTAGCAATCTCCCTACTTGGAGCATCAGCACCTTTAACCTCCTGTTCCGTACAGGTTGCAATTTGTCCTGAGGATGAACTGGAAGACGTGGAACCAATGAGAGACTAGCTCTTGGTGTTGGGACAGGCACAGGTCACTCTATTTTCCCATCAGGAAGAAGAATTAACCACAGGCTCAGCCTGCCCCCGGAACCAGAACAGGGCCTGAAGGCATCCTGCGCTTTTGCGGCCAGCTCCCTAAAAAGCGAGTTGTAAAATGGAGGTTCAGGGCACTGCAATTCACAAACCTGCAGAGTTATAAATGATAACTCTCGTCCACAAATATATTGAGGGAAGGCAAAGAAGAGGATTTGAAATCAAGGCAGAATTGCAGGAAACAGATTTCAGGAGGTAGATTCGAATCGCCTTTAAAGCACATGAAAAGCGGCAAAACGTTGACAATGATGCCCTTGGCCAAAAAGGGCGTATGCGTTTTTTCCTGAATATATTCAGGAAAAAACGCATACGCCCTTTTTGGCCAACCAAGCAACCTGGAAAGGCAAATCAGCGCTACAAAGATGTCTCGCTTCCCATCGGTCAAAAGGGCCATGCTGAAAAAAGTCTCAAAACCAAAAATGCAGGACAGGCCATGGAGAAATGGGAGCCTTGCTACACTGATGGGCGGGATGTAAATTGTCAACAGCCACTCTGGAGAAGCGTACGGTGAGTCCTGAAACGTCTAAAAAGCAAAGCTTAGAGAGCATAGGGCACTTCCACTCATGGGGGTATAAATTGGGAAAATGAAAAATCAGCAAGACACAAGCACCCCAAAGTTTAGGGCTGCTCTGTTGACAAGGACCTCCACTTCATTCCACCTTCAATATCCCAGGAAAGAGAAAAATGGATAAAGAAGTTGTGGTCCTTATGTACAATGGAATATCACTCAGCCGTGAAATCAATGTCATAAGGCTAGTAGCAGCATGATGAGTGGATTTAGGTACGACGACTCTAAGTGAAATAAGTCACACAGAAAAGGACACTTCTCATAAGGTATCACTGATAGAGGGAATGTAAAAACCGTTACACTTGAACTGAATTACAAAACAGAACAGAGTCACACATGCAGAAAACACACTATGGCTGCTTAACGGGAAAGGTGAGGTGGGGTGATACATAAAACAAGGGTTTCAAATTAGCTCAGATACCGTTCCATAAACCCAATATGTAATAGACAAGACCTACTCCTTGCTCAGAGAACTGGACTCAACACGCCCTATTCACCGCACAAGAATATATCTGACTAGTAATAATCTTAAAAGCTATGTATTGATATCTCTCTGTTAGTGTGTCAAGTGGGTGTAAAGCGGCATAAACACAGCAGTGAAAAGCAGCTAAACCCCATTATAAAAATAAATTACTTTGAAAAACCCATGAAACAAAGACAGTGAAAGAGAGCGAAATTCTTACACAATGCGTTCAGGGGCTGTGATGCAACCTGGATTGACCATATCTAGACCCACAGCTGAATGAGACATAAGGGTGGACACTGTTGCGGCTGAGAGGTTTGGTGAGGTTGGGTGAGCAAACGCAGCCCCTTTAAAGTAATACTGCGTGGTACCCATCGCATGGGTCCCAAATCTCCAGGTTCAAGGGCATCTTCCTACATCGGAAACATGCATGAGAAACCCAGAAGATGGTACACCGTGTGATGGGGAAAGGTTTCTAAAACGCACCTCATTTCTCATCTCCTTGTGCTCGGGTTCGCCATTCCAGCCACTTTACTAGCAATCTCCCTCCTTGGAGCATCATCACCTTTAACCTCCTGTTCCGTACAGGTTGCAATTTGTCCTGAGGATGAACGGGAAGACGTGAAACCAATGAGAGACTATCTCTTGGTGTTGGGACAGGCACAGGTCACTCTATTTTCCCATCAGGAAGAAGAATTAACCACAGGCTCAGCCTGCCCCCCGGAACAAGAACAGGGCCTGAAGCCATCCTGCGCTTTTGCGGCCATCTCCCAAAAACGCGAGTTGTAAAATGGAGGTTCAGGGCACTGCAATTCACAAACCTGCAGAGTTATAAATGATAACTCTCGTCCACAAATATATTGAGGGAAGGCAAAGAAGAGGATTTGAAATCAAGGCAGAATTGCAGGAAACAGATTTCAGGAGGTAGATTCGAATTGCCTTTAAAGCACATGAAAAGCGGCAAAACGTTGACAATGATGCCCTTGGCCAAAAAGGGCGTATGCGTTTTTTCCTGAATATATTCAGGAAAAAACGCATACGCCCTTTTTGGCCAACCAAGCAACCTGGAAAGGCAAATCAGCGCTACAAAGATGTCTCGCTTCCCATCGGTCAAAAGGGCCATGCTAAAAAAAGTCTCAAAACCAGAAATGCAGGACAGGCCATGGAGAAATGGGAGCCTTGCTACACTGATGGGCGGGATGTAAATTGTCAACAGCCACTCTGGAGAAGCGTACGGTGAGTCCTGAAACGTCTAAAAAGCAAAGCTTAGAGAGCATAGGGCACTTCCACTCATGGGGGTATAAATTGGGAAAATGAAAAATCAGCAAGACACAAGCACCCCAAAGTTTAGGGCTGCTCTGTTGACAAGGACCTCCACTTCATTCCACCTTCAATATCCCAGGAAAGAGAAAAATGGATAAAGAAGTTGTGGTCCTTATGTACAATGGAATATCACTCAGCCATGAAATCAATGTCATAAGGCTAGTAGCAGCATGATGAGTGGATTTAGGTACGACGATTCTAAGTGAAATAAGTCACACAGAAAAGGACACTTCTCATAAGGTATCACTGATAGAGGGAATGTAAAAACCGTTACACTTGAACTGAATTACAAAACAGAACAGAGTCACACATGCAGAAAACACACTATGGCTGCTTCACGGGAAAGGTGAGGTGGGGTGATACATAAAACAAGGGTTTCAAATTAGCTCAGATACCGTTCCATAAACCCAATATGTAATAGACAAGACCTACTCCTTGCTCAGAGAACTGGACTCAACACGCCCTATTCACCGCACAAGAATATATCTGACTAGTAATAATCTTAAAACCTATGTATAGATATCTCTCTGTTAGTGTGTCAAGTGGGTGTAAAGCGGCATAAACACAGAAGTGAAAAGCAGCTAAACCCCATTATAAAAATAAATTACTTTGAATAACCCATGAAACAAAGACAGTGAAAGAGAGCGAAATTCTTACACAATTCGTTCAGGGGCTGTGATGCAACCTGGATTGACCATATCTAGACCCACAGCTGGATGAGACATAAGGGTGGACACTCTTGGGGCTGAGAGTTTTGGTGAGGTTGGGTGAGCAAACGCAGACCCTTTACAGTAATACTGCATGGTACCCATCGTATGGGTCACAAATCTCCAGGTTCAAGGGCATCTTCCTACATCGAAAACATGCATGAGAAACCCAGAAGATGGTACACCGTGTGATGTGGAAAGGTTTCTAAAACGCACCTCATTTCTCATCTCCTTGTGCCCGGGTTCGCTATTCCAGCCGCTTTACTAGCAATCTCCCTACTTGGAGCATCAGCACCTTTAAGCTCCTGTTCCGTACAGGTTGCAATTTGTCCTGAGGATGAACTGGAAGACGTGGAACCAATGAGAGACTAGCTCTTGGTGTTGGGACAGGCACAGGTCACTCTATTTTCCCATCAGGAAGAAGAATTAACCACAGGCTCAGCCTGCCCCCGGAACCAGAACAGGGCCTGAAGGCATCCTGCGCTTTTGCGGCCAGCTCCCTAAAAAGCGAGTTGTAAAATGGAGGTTCAGGGCACTGCAATTCACAAACCTGCAGAGTTATAAATGATAACTCTCGTCCACAAATATATTGAGGGAAGGCAAAGAAGAGGATTTGAAATCAAGGCAGAATTGCAGGAAACAGATTTCAGGAGGTAGATTCGAATCGCCTTTAAAGCACATGAAAAGCGGCAAAACGTTGACAATGATGCCCTTGGCCAAAAGGGCGTATGCGTTTTTTCCTGAATATATTCAGGAAAAAACGCATACGCCCTTTTTGGCCAACCAAGCAACCTGGAAAGGCAAATCAGCGCTACAAAGATGTCTCGCTTCCCATCGGTCAAAGGGCCATGCTGAAAAAAGTCTCAAAACCAAAAATGCAGGACAGGCCATGGAGAAATGGGAGCCTTGCTACACTGATGGGCGGGATGTAAATTGTCAACAGCCACTCTGGAGAAGTGTACGGTGAGTCCTGAAACGTCTAAAAAGCAAAGCTTAGAGAGCATAGGGCACTTCCACTCATGGGGGTATAAATTGGGAAAATGAAAAATCAGCAAGACACAAGCACCCCAAAGTTTAGGGCTGCTCTGTTGACAAGGACCTCCACTTCATTCCACCTTCAATATCCCAGGAAAGAGAAAAATGGATAAAGAAGTTGTGGTCCTTATGTACAATGGAATATCACGCAGCCGTGAAATCAATGTCATAAGGCTAGTAGCAGCATGATGAGTGGATTTAGGTACGACGACTCTAAGTGAAATAAGTCACACAGAAAAGGACACTTCTCATAAGGTATCACTTATAGAGGGAATGTAAAAACCGTTACACTTGAACTGAATTACAAAACAGAACAGAGTCACACATGCAGAAAACACACTATGGCTGCTTAACGGGAAAGGTGAGGTGGGGTGATACATAAAACAAGGGTTTCAAATTAGCTCAGATACCGTTCCATAAACCCAATATGTAATAGACAAGACCTACTCCTTGCTCAGAGAACTGGACTCAACACGCCCTATTCACCGCACAAGAATATATCTGACTAGTAATAATCTTAAAAGCTATGTATTGATATCTCTCTGTTAGTGTGTCAAGTGGGTGTAAAGCGGCATAAACACAGCAGTGAAAAGCAGCTAAACCCCATTATAAAAATAAATTACTTTGAAAAACCCATGAAACAAAGACAGTGAAAGAGAGCGAAATTCTTACACAATGCGTTCAGGGGCTGTGATGCAACCTGGATTGACCATATCTAGACCCACAGCTGAATGAGACATAAGGGTGGACACTGTTGCGGCTGAGAGGTTTGGTGAGGTTGGGTGAGCAAACGCAGCCCCTTTAAAGTAATACTGCGTGGTACCCATCGCATGGGTCCCAAATCTCCAGGTTCAAGGGCATCTTCCTACATCGGAAACATGCATGAGAAACCCAGAAGATGGTACACCGTGTGATGGGGAAAGGTTTCTAAAACGCACCTCATTTCTCATCTCCTTGTGCTCGGGTTCGCCATTCCAGCCACTTTACTAGCAATCTCCCTCCTTGGAGCATCATCACCTTTAACCTCCTGTTCCGTACAGGTTGCAATTTGTCCTGAGGATGAACGGGAAGACGTGAAACCAATGAGAGACTATCTCTTGGTGTTGGGACAGGCACAGGTCACTCTATTTTCCCATCAGGAAGAAGAATTAACCACAGGCTCAGCCTGCCCCCCGGACCCAGAACAGGGCCTGAAGCCATCCTGCGCTTTTGCGGCCATCTCCCAAAAACGCGAGTTGTAAAATGGAGGTTCAGGGCACTGCAATTCACAAACCTGCAGAGTTATAAATGATAACTCTCGTCCACAAATATATTGAGGGAAGGCAAAGAAGAGGATTTGAAATCAAGGCAGAATTGCAGGAAACAGATTTCAGGAGGTAGATTCGAATCGCCTTTAAAGCACATGAAAAGCGGCAAAACGTTGACAATGATGCCCTTGGCCAAAAAGGGCGTATGCGTTTTTTCCTGAATATATTCAGGAAAAAACGCATACGCCCTTTTTGGCCAACCAAGCAACCTGGAAAGGCAAATCAGCGCTACAAAGATGTCTCGCTTCCCATCGGTCAAAAGGGCCATGCTGAAAAAAGTGTCAAAACCAGAAATGCAGGACAGGCCATGGAGAAATGGGAGCCTTGCTACACTGATGGGCGGGATGTAAATTGTCAACAGCCACTCTGGAGAAGCGTACGGTGAGTCCTGAAACGTCTAAAAAGCAAAGCTTAGAGAGCATAGGGCACTTCCACTCATGGGGGTATAAATTGGGAAAATGAAAAATCAGCAAGACACAAGCACCCCAAAGTTTAGGGCTGCTCTGTTGACAAGGACCTCCACTTCATTCCACCTTCAATATCCCAGGAAAGAGAAAAATGGATAAAGAAGTTGTGGTCCTTATGTACAATGGAATATCACTCAGCCGTGAAATCAATGTCATAAGGCTAGTAGCAGCATGATGAGTGGATTTAGGTACGACGATTCTAAGTGAAATAAGTCACACAGAAAAGGACACTTCTCATAAGGTATCACTGATAGAGGGAATGTAAAAAGCGTTACACTTGAACTGAATTACAAAACAGAACAGAGTCACACATGCAGAAAACACACTATGGCTGCTTCACGGGAAAGGTGAGGTGGGGTGATACATAAAACAAGGGTTTCAAATTAGCTCAGATACCGTTCCATAAAACCAATATGTAATAGACAAGACCTACTCCTTGCTCAGAGAACTGGACTCAACACGCCCTATTCACCGCACAAGAATATATCTGACTAGTAATAATCTTAAAACCTATGTATAGATATCTCTCTGTTAGTGTGTCAAGTGGGTGTAAAGCGGCATAAACACAGAAGTGAAAAGCAGCTAAACCCCATTATAAAAATAAATTACTTTGAATAACCCATGAAACAAAGACAGTGAAAGAGAGCGAAATTCTTACACAATTCGTTCAGGGGCTGTGATGCAACCTGGATTGACCATATCTAGACCCACAGCTGGATGAGACATAAGGGTGGACACTCTTGGGGCTGAGAGGTTTGGTGAGGTTGGGTGAGCAAACGCAGACCCTTTACAGTAATACTGCATGGTACCCATCGCATGGGTCACAAATCTCCAGGTTCAAGGGCATCTTCCTACATCGAAAACATGCATGAGAAACCCAGAAGATGGTACACCGTGTGATGTGGAAAGGTTTCTAAAACGCACCTCATTTCTCATCTCCTTGTGCCCGGGTTCGCTATTCCAGCCGCTTTACTAGCAATCTCCCTACTTGGAGCATCAGCACCTTTAAGCTCCTGTTCCGTACAGGTTGCAATTTGTCCTGAGGATGAACTGGAAGACGTGGAACCAATGAGAGACTAGCTCTTGGTGTTGGGACAGGCACAGGTCACTCTATTTTCCCATCAGGAAGAAGAATTAACCACAGGCTCAGCCTGCCCCCGGAACCAGAACAGGGCCTGAAGGCATCCTGCGCTTTTGCGGCCAGCTCCCTAAAAAGCGAGTTGTAAAATGGAGGTTCAGGGCACTGCAATTCACAAACCTGCAGAGTTATAAATGATAACTCTCGTCCACAAATATATTGAGGGAAGGCAAAGAAGAGGATTTGAAATCAAGGCAGAATTGCAGGAAAGAGATTTCAGGAGGTAGATTCGAATCGCCTTTAAAGCACATGAAAAGCGGCAAAACGTTGACAATGATGCCCTTGGCCAAAAAGGGCGTATGCGTTTTTTCCTGAATATATTCAGGAAAAAACGCATACGCCCTTTTTGGCCAACCAAGCAACCTGGAAAGGCAAATCAGCGCTACAAAGATGTCTCGCTTCCCATCGGTCAAAAGGGCCATGCTGAAAAAAGTCTCAAAACCAAAAATGCAGGACAGGCCATGGAGAAATGGGAGCCTTGCTACACTGATGGGCGGGATGTAAATTGTCAAAAGCCACTCTGGAGAAGTGTACGGTGAGTCCTGAAACGTCTAAAAAGCAAAGCTTAGAGAGCATAGGGCACTTCCACTCATGGGGGTATAAATTGGGAAAATGAAAAATCAGCAAGACACAAGCACCCCAAAGTTTAGGGCTGCTCTGTTGACAAGGACCTCCACTTCATTCCACCTTCAATATCCCAGGAAAGAGAAAAATGGATAAAGAAGTTGTGGTCCTTATGTACAATGGAATATCACTCAGCCGTGAAATCAATGTCATAAGGCTAGTAGCAGCATGATGAGTGGATTTAGGTACGACGACTCTAAGTGAAATAAGTCACACAGAAAAGGACACTTCTCATAAGGTATCACTGATAGAGGGAATGTAAAAACCGTTACACTTGAACTGAATTACAAAACAGAACAGAGTCACACATGTAGAAAACACACTATGGCTGCTTAACGGGAAAGGTGAGGTGGGGTGATACATAAAACAAGGGTTTCAAATTAGCTCAGATACCGTTCCATAAACCCAATATGTAATAGACAAGACCTACTCCTTGCTCAGAGAACTGGACTCAACACGCCCTATTCACCGCACAAGAATATATCTGACTAGTAATAATCTTAAAAGCTATGTATTGATATCTCTCTGTTAGTGTGTCAAGTGGGTGTAAAGCGGCATAAACACAGCAGTGAAAAGCAGCTAAACCCCATTATAAAAATAAATTACTTTGAAAAACCCATGAAACAAAGACAGTGAAAGAGAGCGAAATTCTTACACAATGCGTTCAGGGGCTGTGATGCAACCTGGATTGACCATATCTAGACCCACAGCTGAATGAGACATAAGGGTGGACACTGTTGCGGCTGAGAGGTTTGGTGAGGTTGGGTGAGCAAACGCAGCCCCTTTAAAGTAATACTGCGTGGTACCCATCGCATGGGTCCCAAATCTCCAGGTTCAAGGGCATCTTCCTACATCGGAAACATGCATGAGAAACCCAGAAGATGGTACACCGTGTGATGGGGAAAGGTTTCTAAAACGCACCTCATTTCTCATCTCCTTGTGCTCGGGTTCGCCATTCCAGCCACTTTACTAGCAATCTCCCTCCTTGGAGCATCATCACCTTTAACCTCCTGTTCCGTACAGGTTGCAATTTGTCCTGAGGATGAACGGGAAGACGTGAAACCAATGAGAGACTATCTCTTGGTGTTGGGACAGGCACAGGTCACTCTATTTTCCCATCAGGAAGAAGAATTAACCACAGGCTCAGCCTGCCCCCCGGACCCAGAACAGGGCCTGAAGCCATCCTGCGCTTTTGCGGCCATCTCCCAAAAACGCGAGTTGTAAAATGGAGGTTCAGGGCACTGCAATTCACAAACCTGCAGAGTTATAAATGATAACTCTCGTCCACAAATATATTGAGGGAAGGCAAAGAAGAGGATTTGAAATCAAGGCAGAATTGCAGGAAACAGATTTCAGGAGGTAGATTCGAATCGCCTTTAAAGCACATGAAAAGCGGCAAAACGTTGACAATGATGCCCTTGGCCAAAAAGGGCGTATGCGTTTTTTCCTGAATATATTCAGGAAAAAACGCATACGCCCTTTTTGGCCAACCAAGCAACCTGGAAAGGCAAATCAGCGCTACAAAGATGTCTCGCTTCCCATCGGTCAAAAGGGCCATGCTGAAAAAAGTGTCAAAACCAGAAATGCAGGACAGGCCATGGAGAAATGGGAGCCTTGCTACACTGATGGGCGGGATGTAAATTGTCAACAGCCACTCTGGAGAAGCGTACGGTGAGTCCTGAAACGTCTAAAAAGCAAAGCTTAGAGAGCATAGGGCACTTCCACTCATGGGGGTATAAATTGGGAAAATGAAAAATCAGCAAGACACAAGCACCCCAAAGTTTAGGGCTGCTCTGTTGACAAGGACCTCCACTTCATTCCACCTTCAATATCCCAGGAAAGAGAAAAATGGATAAAGAAGTTGTGGTCCTTATGTACAATGGAATATCACTCAGCCGTGAAATCAATGTCATAAGGCTAGTAGCAGCATGATGAGTGGATTTAGGTACGACGATTCTAAGTGAAATAAGTCACACAGAAAAGGACACTTCTCATAAGGTATCACTGATAGAGGGAATGTAAAAAGCGTTACACTTGAACTGAATTACAAAACAGAACAGAGTCACACATGCAGAAAACACACTATGGCTGCTTCACGGGAAAGGTGAGGTGGGGTGATACATAAAACAAGGGTTTCAAATTAGCTCAGATACCGTTCCATAAAACCAATATGTAATAGACAAGACATACTCCTTGCTCAGAGAACTGGACTCAACACGCCCTATTCACCGCACAAGAATATATCTGACTAGTAATAATCTTAAAACCTATGTATAGATATCTCTCTGTTAGTGTGTCAAGTGGGTGTAAAGCGGCATAAACACAGCAGTGAAAAGCAGCTAAACCCCATTATAAAAATAAATTACTTTGAATAACCCATGAAACAAAGACAGTGAAAGAGAGCGAAATTCTTACACAATTCGTTCAGGGGCTGTGATGCAACCTGGATTGACCATATCTAGACCCACAGCTGGATGAGACATAAGGGTGGACACTCTTGGGGCTGAGAGGTTTGGTGAGGTTGGGTGAGCAAACGCAGACCCTTTACAGTAATACTGCATGGTACCCATCGCATGGGTCACAAATCTCCAGGTTCAAGGGCATCTTCCTACATCGAAAACATGCATGAGAAACCCAGAAGATGGTACACCGTGTGATGTGGAAAGGTTTCTAAAACGCACCTCATTTCTCATCTCCTTGTGCCCGGGTTCGCTATTCCAGCCGCTTTACTAGCAATCTCCCTACTTGGAGCATCAGCACCTTTAACCTCCTGTTCCGTACAGGTTGCAATTTGTCCTGAGGATGAACTGGAAGACGTGGAACCAATGAGAGACTAGCTCTTGGTGTTGGGACAGGCACAGGTCACTCTATTTTCCCATCAGGAAGAAGAATTAACCACAGGCTCAGCCTGCCCCCGGAACCAGAACAGGGCCTGAAGGCATCCTGCGCTTTTGCGGCCAGCTCCCTAAAAAGCGAGTTGTAAAATGGAGGTTCAGGGCACTGCAATTCACAAACCTGCAGAGTTATAAATGATAACTCTCGTCCACAAATATATTGAGGGAAGGCAAAGAAGAGGATTTGAAATCAAGGCAGAATTGCAGGAAACAGATTTCAGGAGGTAGATTCGAATCGCCTTTAAAGCACATGAAAAGCGGCAAAACGTTGACAATGATGCCCTTGGCCAAAAAGGGCGTATGCGTTTTTTCCTGAATATATTCAGGAAAAAACGCATACGCCCTTTTTGGCCAACCAAGCAACCTGGAAAGGCAAATCAGCGCTACAAAGATGTCTCGCTTCCCATCGGTCAAAAGGGCCATGCTGAAAAAAGTCTCAAAACCAAAAATGCAGGACAGGCCATGGAGAAATGGGAGCCTTGCTACACTGATGGGCGGGATGTAAATTGTCAACAGCCACTCTGGAGAAGCGTACGGTGAGTCCTGAAACGTCTAAAAAGCAAAGCTTAGAGAGCATAGGGCACTTCCACTCATGGGGGTATAAATTGGGAAAATGAAAAATCAGCAAGACACAAGCACCCCAAAGTTTAGGGCTGCTCTGTTGACAAGGACCTCCACTTCATTCCACCTTCAATATCCCAGGAAAGAGAAAAATGGATAAAGAAGTTGTGGTCCTTATGTACAATGGAATATCACTCAGCCGTGAAATCAATGTCATAAGGCTAGTAGCAGCATGATGAGTGGATTTAGGTACGACGACTCTAAGTGAAATAAGTCACACAGAAAAGGACACTTCTCATAAGGTATCACTGATAGAGGGAATGTAAAAACCGTTACACTTGAACTGAATTACAAAACAGAACAGAGTCACACATGCAGAAAACACACTATGGCTGCTTAACGGGAAAGGTGAGGTGGGGTGATACATAAAACAAGGGTTTCAAATTAGCTCAGATACCGTTCCATAAACCCAATATGTAATAGACAAGACCTACTCCTTGCTCAGAGAACTGGACTCAACACGCCCTATTCACCGCACAAGAATATATCTGACTAGTAATAATCTTAAAAGCTATGTATTGATATCTCTCTGTTAGTGTGTCAAGTGGGTGTAAAGCGGCATAAACACAGCAGTGAAAAGCAGCTAAACCCCATTATAAAAATAAATTACTTTGAAAAACCCATGAAACAAAGACAGTGAAAGAGAGCGAAATTCTTACACAATGCGTTCAGGGGCTGTGATGCAACCTGGATTGACCATATCTAGACCCACAGCTGAATGAGACATAAGGGTGGACACTGTTGCGGCTGAGAGGTTTGGTGAGGTTGGGTGAGCAAACGCAGCCCCTTTAAAGTAATACTGCGTGGTACCCATCGCATGGGTCCCAAATCTCCAGGTTCAAGGGCATCTTCCTACATCGGAAACATGCATGAGAAACCCAGAAGATGGTACACCGTGTGATGGGGAAAGGTTTCTAAAACGCACCTCATTTCTCATCTCCTTGTGCTCGGGTTCGCCATTCCAGCCACTTTACTAGCAATCTCCCTCCTTGGAGCATCATCACCTTTAACCTCCTGTTCCGTACAGGTTGCAATTTGTCCTGAGGATGAACGGGAAGACGTGAAACCAATGAGAGACTATCTCTTGGTGTTGGGACAGGCACAGGTCACTCTATTTTCCCATCAGGAAGAAGAATTAACCACAGGCTCAGCCTGCCCCCCGGACCCAGAACAGGGCCTGAAGCCATCCTGCGCTTTTGCGGCCATCTCCCAAAAACGCGAGTTGTAAAATGGAGGTTCAGGGCACTGCAATTCACAAACCTGCAGAGTTATAAATGATAACTCTCGTCCACAAATATATTGAGGGAAGGCAAAGAAGAGGATTTGAAATCAAGGCAGAATTGCAGGAAACAGATTTCAGGAGGTAGATTCGAATCGCCTTTAAAGCACATGAAAAGCGGCAAAACGTTGACAATGATGCCCTTGGCCAAAAAGGGCGTATGCGTTTTTTCCTGAATATATTCAGGAAAAAACGCATACGCCCTTTTTGGCCAACCAAGCAACCTGGAAAGGCAAATCAGCGCTACAAAGATGTCTCGCTTCCCATCAGTCAAAAGGGCCATGCTGAAAAAAGTGTCAAAACCAGAAATGCAGGACAGGCCATGGAGAAATGGGAGCCTTGCTACACTGATGGGCGGGATGTAAATTGTCAACAGCCACTCTGGAGAAGCGTACGGTGAGTCCTGAAACGTCTAAAAAGCAAAGCTTAGAGAGCATAGGGCACTTCCACTCATGGGGGTATAAATTGGGAAAATGAAAAATCAGCAAGACACAAGCACCCCAAAGTTTAGGGCTGCTCTGTTGACAAGGACCTCCACTTCATTCCACCTTCAATATCCCAGGAAAGAGAAAAATGGATAAAGAAGTTGTGGTCCTTATGTACAATGGAATATCACTCAGCCGTGAAATCAATGTCATAAGGCTAGTAGCAGCATGATGAGTGGATTTAGGTACGACGATTCTAAGTGAAATAAGTCACACAGAAAAGGACACTTCTCATAAGGTATCACTGATAGAGGGAATGTAAAAAGCGTTACACTTGAACTGAATTACAAAACAGAACAGAGTCACACATGCAGAAAACACACTATGGCTGCTTCACGGGAAAGGTGAGGTGGGGTGATACATAAAACAAGGGTTTCAAATTAGCTCAGATACCGTTCCATAAAACCAATATGTAATAGACAAGACCTACTCCTTGCTCAGAGAACTGGACTCAACACGCCCTATTCACCGCACAAGAATATATCTGACTAGTAATAATCTTAAAACCTATGTATAGATATCTCTCTGTTAGTGTGTCAAGTGGGTGTAAAGCGGCATAAACACAGAAGTGAAAAGCAGCTAAACCCCATTATAAAAATAAATTACTTTGAATAACCCATGAAACAAAGACAGTGAAAGAGAGCGAAATTCTTACACAATTCGTTCAGGGGCTGTGATGCAACCTGGATTGACCATATCTAGACCCACAGCTGGATGAGACATAAGGGTGGACACTCTTGGGGCTGAGAGGTTTGGTGAGGTTGGGTGAGCAAACGCAGACCCTTTACAGTAATACTGCATGGTACCCATCGCATGGGTCACAAATCTCCAGGTTCAAGGGCATCTTCCTACATCGAAAACATGCATGAGAAACCCAGAAGATGGTACACCGTGTGATGTGGAAAGGTTTCTAAAACGCACCTCATTTCTCATCTCCTTGTGCCCGGGTTCGCTATTCCAGCCGCTTTACTAGCAATCTCCCTACTTGGAGCATCAGCACCTTTAAGCTCCTGTTCCGTACAGGTTGCAATTTGTCCTGAGGATGAACTGGAAGACGTGGAACCAATGAGAGACTAGCTCTTGGTGTTGGGACAGGCACAGGTCACTCTATTTTCCCATCAGGAAGAAGAATTAACCACAGGCTCAGCCTGCCCCCGGAACCAGAACAGGGCCTGAAGGCATCCTGCGCTTTTGCGGCCAGCTCCCTAAAAAGCGAGTTGTAAAATGGAGGTTCAGGGCACTGCAATTCACAAACCTGCAGAGTTATAAATGATAACTCTCGTCCACAAATATATTGAGGGAAGGCAAAGAAGAGGATTTGAAATCAAGGCAGAATTGCAGGAAACAGATTTCAGGAGGTAGATTCGAATCGCCTTTAAAGCACATGAAAAGCGGCAAAACGTTGACAATGATGCCCTTGGCCAAAAAGGGCGTATGCGTTTTTTCCTGAATATATTCAGGAAAAAACGCATACGCCCTTTTTGGCCAACCAAGCAACCTGGAAAGGCAAATCAGCGCTACAAAGATGTCTCGCTTCCCATCGGTCAAAAGGGCCATGCTGAAAAAAGTCTCAAAACCAAAAATGCAGGACAGGCCATGGAGAAATGGGAGCCTTGCTACACTGATGGGCGGGATGTAAATTGTCAACAGCCACTCTGGAGAAGCGTACGGTGAGTCCTGAAACGTCTAAAAAGCAAAGCTTAGAGAGCATAGGGCACTTCCACTCATGGGGGTATAAATTGGGAAAATGAAAAATCAGCAAGACACAAGCACCCCAAAGTTTAGGGCTGCTCTGTTGACAAGGACCTCCACTTCATTCCACCTTCAATATCCCAGGAAAGAGAAAAATGGATAAAGAAGTTGTGGTCCTTATGTACAATGGAATATCACTCAGCCGTGAAATCAATGTCATAAGGCTAGTAGCAGCATGATGAGTGGATTTAGGTACGACGACTCTAAGTGAAATAAGTCACACAGAAAAGGACACTTCTCATAAGGTATCACTGATAGAGGGAATGTAAAAACCGTTACACTTGAACTGAATTACAAAACAGAACAGAGTCACACATGCAGAAAACACACTATGGCTGCTTAACGGGAAAGGTGAGGTGGGGTGATACATAAAACAAGGGTTTCAAATTAGCTCAGATACCGTTCCATAAACCCAATATGTAATAGACAAGACCTACTCCTTGCTCAGAGAACTGGACTCAACACGCCCTATTCACCGCACAAGAATATATCTGACTAGTAATAATCTTAAAAGCTATGTATTGATATCTCTCTGTTAGTGTGTCAAGTGGGTGTAAAGCGGCATAAACACAGCAGTGAAAAGCAGCTAAACCCCATTATAAAAATAAATTACTTTGAAAAACCCATGAAACAAAGACAGTGAAAGAGAGCGAAATTCTTACACAATGCGTTCAGGGGCTGTGATGCAACCTGGATTGACCATATCTAGACCCACAGCTGAATGAGACATAAGGGTGGACACTGTTGCGGCTGAGAGGTTTGGTGAGGTTGGGTGAGCAAACGCAGCCCCTTTAAAGTAATACTGCGTGGTACCCATCGCATGGGTCCCAAATCTCCAGGTTCAAGGGCATCTTCCTACATCGGAAACATGCATGAGAAACCCAGAAGATGGTACACCGTGTGATGGGGAAAGGTTTCTAAAACGCACCTCATTTCTCATCTCCTTGTGCTCGGGTTCGCCATTCCAGCCACTTTACTAGCAATCTCCCTCCTTGGAGCATCATCACCTTTAACCTCCTGTTCCGTACAGGTTGCAATTTGTCCTGAGGATGAACGGGAAGACGTGAAACCAATGAGAGACTATCTCTTGGTGTTGGGACAGGCACAGGTCACTCTATTTTCCCATCAGGAAGAAGAATTAACCACAGGCTCAGCCTGCCCCCCGGACCCAGAACAGGGCCTGAAGCCATCCTGCGCTTTTGCGGCCATCTCCCAAAAACGCGAGTTGTAAAATGGAGGTTCAGGGCACTGCAATTCACAAACCTGCAGAGTTATAAATGATAACTCTCGTCCACAAATATATTGAGGGAAGGCAAAGAAGAGGATTTGAAATCAAGGCAGAATTGCAGGAAACAGATTTCAGGAGGTAGATTCGAATCGCCTTTAAAGCACATGAAAAGCGGCAAAACGTTGACAATGATGCCCTTGGCCAAAAAGGGCGTATGCGTTTTTTCCTGAATATATTCAGGAAAAAACGCATACGCCCTTTTTGGCCAACCAAGCAACCTGGAAAGGCAAATCAGCGCTACAAAGATGTCTCGCTTCCCATCGGTCAAAAGGGCCATGCTGAAAAAAGTGTCAAAACCAGAAATGCAGGACAGGCCATGGAGAAATGGGAGCCTTGCTACACTGATGGGCGGGATGTAAATTGTCAACAGCCACTCTGGAGAAGCGTACGGTGAGTCCTGAAACGTCTAAAAAGCAAAGCTTAGAGAGCATAGGGCACTTCCACTCATGGGGGTATAAATTGGGAAAATGAAAAATCAGCAAGACACAAGCACCCCAAAGTTTAGGGCTGCTCTGTTGACAAGGACCTCCACTTCATTCCACCTTCAATATCCCAGGAAAGAGAAAAATGGATAAAGAAGTTGTGGTCCTTATGTACAATGGAATATCACTCAGCCGTGAAATCAATGTCATAAGGCTAGTAGCAGCATGATGAGTGGATTTAGGTACGACGATTCTAAGTGAAATAAGTCACACAGAAAAGGACACTTCTCATAAGGTATCACTGATAGAGGGAATGTAAAAAGCGTTACACTTGAACTGAATTACAAAACAGAACAGAGTCACACATGCAGAAAACACACTATGGCTGCTTCACGGGAAAGGTGAGGTGGGGTGATACATAAAACAAGGGTTTCAAATTAGCTCAGATACCGTTCCATAAAACCAATATGTAATAGACAAGACCTACTCCTTGCTCAGAGAACTGGACTCAACACGCCCTATTCACCGCACAAGAATATATCTGACTAGTAATAATCTTAAAACCTATGTATAGATATCTCTCTGTTAGTGTGTCAAGTGGGTGTAAAGCGGCATAAACACAGAAGTGAAAAGCAGCTAAACCCCATTATAAAAATAAATTACTTTGAATAACCCATGAAACAAAGACAGTGAAAGAGAGCGAAATTCTTACACAATTCGTTCAGGGGCTGTGATGCAACCTGGATTGACCATATCTAGACCCACAGCTGGATGAGACATAAGGGTGGACACTCTTGGGGCTGAGAGGTTTGGTGAGGTTGGGTGAGCAAACGCAGACCCTTTACAGTAATACTGCATGGTACCCATCGCATGGGTCACAAATCTCCAGGTTCAAGGGCATCTTCCTACATCGAAAACATGCATGAGAAACCCAGAAGATGGTACACCGTGTGATGTGGAAAGGTTTCTAAAACGCACCTCATTTCTCATCTCCTTGTGCCCGGGTTCGCTATTCCAGCCGCTTTACTAGCAATCTCCCTACTTGGAGCATCAGCACCTTTAAGCTCCTGTTCCGTACAGGTTGCAATTTGTCCTGAGGATGAACTGGAAGACGTGGAACCAATGAGAGACTAGCTCTTGGTGTTGGGACAGGCACAGGTCACTCTATTTTCCCATCAGGAAGAAGAATTAACCACAGGCTCAGCCTGCCCCCGGAACCAGAACAGGGCCTGAAGGCATCCTGCGCTTTTGCGGCCAGCTCCCTAAAAAGCGAGTTGTAAAATGGAGGTTCAGGGCACTGCAATTCACAAACCTGCAGAGTTATAAATGATAACTCTCGTCCACAAATATATTGAGGGAAGGCAAAGAAGAGGATTTGAAATCAAGGCAGAATTGCAGGAAACAGATTTCAGGAGGTAGATTCGAATCGCCTTTAAAGCACATGAAAAGCGGCAAAACGTTGACAATGATGCCCTTGGCCAAAAAGGGCGTATGCGTTTTTTCCTGAATATATTCAGGAAAAAACGCATACGCCCTTTTTGGCCAACCAAGCAACCTGGAAAGGCAAATCAGCGCTACAAAGATGTCTCGCTTCCCATCGGTCAAAAGGGCCATGCTGAAAAAAGTCTCAAAACCAAAAATGCAGGACAGGCCATGGAGAAATGGGAGCCTTGCTACACTGATGGGCGGGATGTAAATTGTCAACAGCCACTCTGGAGAAGCGTACGGTGAGTCCTGAAACGTCTAAAAAGCAAAGCTTAGAGAGCATAGGGCACTTCCACTCATGGGGGTATAAATTGGGAAAATGAAAAATCAGCAAGACACAAGCACCCCAAAGTTTAGGGCTGCTCTGTTGACAAGGACCTCCACTTCATTCCACCTTCAATATCCCAGGAAAGAGAAAAATGGATAAAGAAGTTGTGGTCCTTATGTACAATGGAATATCACTCAGCCGTGAAATCAATGTCATAAGGCTAGTAGCAGCATGATGAGTGGATTTAGGTACGACGACTCTAAGTGAAATAAGTCACACAGAAAAGGACACTTCTCATAAGGTATCACTGATAGAGGGAATGTAAAAACCGTTACACTTGAACTGAATTACAAAACAGAACAGAGTCACACATGCAGAAAACACACTATGGCTGCTTAACGGGAAAGGTGAGGTGGGGTGATACATAAAACAAGGGTTTCAAATTAGCTCAGATACCGTTCCATAAACCCAATATGTAATAGACAAGACCTACTCCTTGCTCAGAGAACTGGACTCAACACGCCCTATTCACCGCACAAGAATATATCTGACTAGTAATAATCTTAAAAGCTATGTATTGATATCTCTCTGTTAGTGTGTCAAGTGGGTGTAAAGCGGCATAAACACAGCAGTGAAAAGCAGCTAAACCCCATTATAAAAATAAATTACTTTGAAAAACCCATGAAACAAAGACAGTGAAAGAGAGCGAAATTCTTACACAATGCGTTCAGGGGCTGTGATGCAACCTGGATTGACCATATCTAGACCCACAGCTGAATGAGACATAAGGGTGGACACTGTTGCGGCTGAGAGGTTTGGTGAGGTTGGGTGAGCAAACGCAGCCCCTTTAAAGTAATACTGCGTGGTACCCATCGCATGGGTCCCAAATCTCCAGGTTCAAGGGCATCTTCCTACATCGGAAACATGCATGAGAAACCCAGAAGATGGTACACCGTGTGATGGGGAAAGGTTTCTAAAACGCACCTCATTTCTCATCTCCTTGTGCTCGGGTTCGCCATTCCAGCCACTTTACTAGCAATCTCCCTCCTTGGAGCATCATCACCTTTAACCTCCTGTTCCGTACAGGTTGCAATTTGTCCTGAGGATGAACGGGAAGACGTGAAACCAATGAGAGACTATCTCTTGGTGTTGGGACAGGCACAGGTCACTCTATTTTCCCATCAGGAAGAAGAATTAACCACAGGCTCAGCCTGCCCCCCGGAACAAGAACAGGGCCTGAAGCCATCCTGCGCTTTTGCGGCCATCTCCCAAAAACGCGAGTTGTAAAATGGAGGTTCAGGGCACTGCAATTCACAAACCTGCAGAGTTATAAATGATAACTCTCGTCCACAAATATATTGAGGGAAGGCAAAGAAGAGGATTTGAAATCAAGGCAGAATTGCAGGAAACAGATTTCAGGAGGTAGATTCGAATCGCCTTTAAAGCACATGAAAAGCGGCAAAACGTTGACAATGATGCCCTTGGCCAAAAAGGGCGTATGCGTTTTTTCCTGAATATATTCAGGAAAAAACGCATACGCCCTTTTTGGCCAACCAAGCAACCTGGAAAGGCAAATCAGCGCTACAAAGATGTCTCGCTTCCCATCGGTCAAAAGGGCCATGCTGAAAAAAGTCTCAAAACCAGAAATGCAGGACAGGCCATGGAGAAATGGGAGCCTTGCTACACTGATGGGCAGGATGTAAATTGTCAACAGCCACTCTGGAGAAGTGTACGGTGAGTCCTGAAACGTCTAAAAAGCAAAGCTTAGAGAGCATAGGGCACTTCCACTCATGGGGGTATAAA